>NC_134240.1:8493210-9180710 GCF_965152275.1 Natator depressus | reverse complement strand
CATTTCACAGAGACATTGCTTATCTGCAATAGCAATGTCCAAGCCAGCTTAGAATATGTACAGCTGGGTGGTGTGTGTGTGTTGTTTTTTTTTTTTTTTTAAAAAGGGGTCAACACTTTGCTTCCAATACAATGCTTACGTGCAACGGAGAGGCTCTTAATGTTGGATCCAGCCAATTCAAAACATTAACCTTCCGCAGCCCCTTCCCCAAACATGTTGCATCAGTGCTTTCAGCAACTGTTAACAATGCCGTGGTTAAATGGGATGGGTTATAAAGAGCAGATGAAAAAAGCTTTCAGCACTGTCAAATGCACTACCTTGAAACTACAGGAATTTCTGGAAAATGTGTAATGGACATTGAATGTTTACACGCTCCTGCTTCAATCAGCCTTTCCTGTGATTTTTAATTTATAGCTTAGTCAGCCCTTCTTGATTTCTCAGAATAGGATTGTGTATGTGTGTTAATTTTAATGTGTGAGAACTTCTGCTGGGAGACTATATCCTGTTCTTTGATGGTTGGATGGTATCTAGAACTGCTAAAAAAGTTCCAGATCTTGATTTGCTGTCAAAACTTCAATGCAAAGAAAGGAAACAAATTTTGAATTATCTTTTACCACCTCTAACTATATCCAACTGCTAGAAATAGATAAGGAACATATGGTCTGTTGTCTTAGAAGTGGGCTCCTGGTCCATGATGATGGCTCCTATGGTGCTAAAATAATTAAAGGGCTACTGTGCAAATTGTTGAGCCTAAAAAAGGTACATAGCGCTATCCTAGAAGCATAAAATATAGAGATGATAGACATTTTAAATCATCATCTTCCATCTCCCTACCAATGCAGGAATGATTAGGATTGTCAAAGGAGCTACTTAGCGCTTACAAGGGAAGTTAGGTGCCTAAATCCTTTGCAATTCTTTTGATTGTTCAGCCCTAGAGTTTTGTCCAAACTAACTTTAAACTGCACTCAATTCCTTTGAGACAGAATTCCACAGGCGGAGTTAATCTCTCCTACATAATGAATCCATTCCCTTTTTAGTTCAGTACGTAGCAGAGATTGTTTACAGATTGTGTTTAATAATTGTATGGCCTTCTTCACAAACAAAAAGCTGCATGTTAACTTCTAGGCTAACGCTCCTGCAGTCAGTTTTTTGTTTGTAGTTGGAGAGCTGCAAAATAAAAGATTTTTAGGTGATTCTCTCCCCTCCCCCACCAAATCAATATCTTAACCTAAGTGTGGATCTTTTTGATGCGTCTCCCTCCCCCCCTTTAGGATTTAATGTCCTGAAAATACATTTTATTGCCAAGCCATTGACAAAAAGATACTAGACCAAGGGTGAAATCCTGGTTCCACTGAAATTCAGTGGAAGTCTTGCCATTTGACACTACAGCCAGGATTTCACTGTACATTTATTTTGCTTTATTGTTAGCATTGTATTGGGTTTTATTAAAATGATATACTACTCATGCAGTAATATTTTACTAGTGATAGAGTGAGGATTACTGTTGACATAGGCAAGCAATATTGGAGGGAGAATTTAAAGTACTTTATGCCACCCTGGATATTTCTCTGAGCTGGGCACTAACCTTTCGCAGGTATATCTGGAAATTCAGAAGCCTGCTTTGTAGTATATGCTAACCTCAGTTGACATTGTAATGCCCTCTGCAGCTATTATGTCAGAAGCGTACAAGAGCACCATTCTACTATGATTCTCCTGCTGTGCTTGGACTAGTTATGGCACGGGAGCTTTAATGATGTCATTTCAGGTGCATCTCAATTATCCTTGGTTTCTGATGGCAAAATTGGAGTCCTACCACTGCTTTCCTTCTCCTGTATTCCTGGCTCTTCCCACTATTGTTTAAATAATCAGTTTGTCTGGACCTGGCTTTTCTTCCTAACCCAAAACATGCTGACATTTCTCTGCTGCTACTTTTTTCCACGTTCTCCTTCCACGTTCTCCATGTCTTGAACCGGCAAAGAAACAATCCAATTGAGCATTGCCAAATGAAGCTACTCCGCTAGATCTGACTGTATAGCAAAGGTTTCTCTCCACTCTGACCATTGCAGAAGATGAAAAGTGACTAGATGAGAACAGGCTGGACAGAGGTGAAAATGTTTTTCCAAATCTTCAGCATGATCTTTGATGCTTGTACAATACAACAATACGACTGGAGCTGCACAAGTCAAAAATGAAAATGGTTCCCATCCCAAAGAATTTCTAAACTTCAAGACAGATGTAGGCAAGACATGCTTCACTGGGAAACCAAAGGAAGGAGGTCACTTGAAAATGTTTGCTTCTCTAATGTAAATTTGTCTTAAAAAAATTCATCAAACAGGATTGCGTTTTCCAGTCTGCTAACGTTCCACTTGTGCATTGTCACGAGAAGAACCCCAAGCAGGGAAAAAGTTACTTCAGTTTATTAGTGAAGCAGATGCAAACTGGGTCTCTGATTATACAGCAGTGTGGGAACCCAATCCTAAAAAGACTTAATGTTACACATCTGAACAATCCCATTGACTTCCATGGCTCTATTCCTGTGCATAAAATTAAGCACATATATACTTTATTTTCAGGATCAAGGCCTAAGAGCAGATTCAGGTCCCATGGCAAATTTAAATGAACTAAAATGTTGTTGACGCTTTTTCAGTAAAACCAATTTACTGCATCTCTGTTTCACATTGAGCAGAGATATGAAAATTGGAGCTTCAAATGGAAATGCTGCATCACAGATTGTTTATAATTTACACAATCAAGTAAAATAAAACCATTTTAAAGAACTTGCCCCAGAAAAGGAAATGTGGTGGAAAATTAATTGACTCTAAGGTGCTTTGATTGCCAAAACCTAACTGGAGTTTTATCAGAAACATCTTTGCTATTAGAGGTAACTTAGTGAAAAGAGAGGCTTTTAACACAGCAAATATGTGAGAACTTCTAGAAAGCAGGGACTCAAATTTCCCCCTCCCCCTGCTGCAAAAAAACAAAAAAATTGAGCCGGGTAACTAATGGAAACTTGCCTAGCTTCTCTATTGCCTCATTCTTCTTGAAAGTAGGATGTATTTCTTACTAGCATAATGAAGTGCTCAGTTATCAAGCAGGGGAAAGCTGCCTTTGCCAAGGAATGTTTGGACCAGGTTACCTTTCCTGATCATTACAGCATCAAAACCATATTCTGAAGCTATTCATTTGTATCTGTTTGACAGCCCTGGAGAACGAAGTCTTGTTTGTCAACGGAGCATGGATTAAACTACGGTCGCCTGTCAATATGCCTTAACACTAACCATGTGAGACTACTTCTCTGGGTAAAAGGATAATTCACTTACCACATCTATTAGTCCTTGCCTTCTCTGCAGAGACAGCCAATTGGGGTGGTTGTGGGTATCCCTTCCTCGTAGAAACTGATTGAGACAAGTTGTCATCTAGTAGCAATTTTCAGTCACTGATTTGAGGTGGTTTTGAGCCAGGGACTTCGCAGGTGGTAAATGGGTCCTAGTTCTCTGAGCCACTCAGATCTCTGGCAACTGTAGTATGTGGTAAGTGCTTACCAGTGTTTAGTGTAAACTATCTGGTGGTCTTGTCAGGTTCACACTAACTGCTCTTCTGGCTGCCGAACATTCAAAGTGCCCTCACTTCATATCTGCAATGAGGAGGGTTTGTCACGGTGATAAACACCGGTTGACGGATCTTTGAATACATCTGGGGAGAGGAGATCTACTGAACTGTTCACCTCGTTGGCAAAGGGGCAGGTTGCGAGTGAAGTGGAGGCTGAAGTGTCTGGTTTGGAAGAGAAGAACAGCATCTCTTCATTTAAAAAAGCTTGAATCAAAGCAGCCCATTCAGGCTAAAGTAGGACCAGGCTTTAATCCTGTTGTGGAGTCCAGCCTCATCAGAACTCTTAATTACCTACTTCACTTCGCTAACCCCATTCCCTCCCCTTAGTACATTAGGGACTGGCTTTTAATAGAGTTGTTTAAACCAGGGACCCTCAGCCTGAATCTTTGTATCCTTTAACCTAATCCCTTCCCCCTCTTTATACAGGCAAAGTCTGTCTTTAGCAAGGCATTAACTCCTCGTCTCCCAGGAGTTACACCTTGTCACAGTGCCCGCTGGGATAAGTTACACCTGTTTGCCCATTCCAGTGAAAGAAATCCCTTTGCTTGCTTTTTACATACCCCAGTATAACTCAAATGGAGCCTGAGCTGCACGGGAACTTTCAGACGAGAGGCATGTTTTGCATCAGGCACGCTTAACAGGTATTTATTTGCTTGAGTAGTGCCTTAAATAGAGTTGTGTGGGATTTTGAGTGACAAGTGAATAGGGCCTTTTTGTTACGTTTAATTTTGACACCTAGTGTTTTTCTTTTTATCTAACTACGTTCTAGTATTGGGCTAGGTGTCTAGCGTCACTTGGCGTTTCTTCTAACGTGTAATTTTCTGTGTGTTTCATGGTGCCAGAGTCCTGCACTCCCATCATCTTATAATGAACATGACTTAGAATTATCTTGTAAGAATCGCTAGACACTGGTGGAGGAAGCACCGAATAATGCTCCAAGGATGCCAAATTAGAAGGAAAATGGCAGATCAGCAGGATGCTACAAGGCAGTCTTGTGCACTGGGTGGATGATAAATACTGAAATCCCGGGGGGACTGAATTGACTGTGGGGTGTGGGGGCGCTTCATAAGGGGATACAGAGCCTTTCGCTTCTAGGTTCGTGGTCTGAGGCCAGGGCTAGAAGAGGATCTCGATAAATGGAGAGATTTGGAGAGACATGGGCTCAAAATAAGCAGGGGCAAAACAGAGTATACGGCTGGGGTTCTCAAACTTCATTGCACCGCGACCCCCTTCTGACAACAAAAATTACTTCATGACTGTAGGAGGGGGGACCGAAGCCTGAGACAGCCCGAGCCCCACTGCCCTTGGTGGGGAGGCCAAAGCCCGAGGGCTTCAGCCCCAGGCAGTGGGCCTGCAGCCTGAGCCCTGCCACCCAGGGCTGAGGCCCTTGGGCTTTGGCTTCAGCCCTGGGCAGTGGGGCTTGGGGACTGGAGCGCTTGGGGAAAATCTCTACTTGGTTACCACAAGTGTGCATCGCTCTCTTCACATTGAGGGAGAGGTGGACTGAGTGTTAAACCCGTATACTGGCCAGATTTGACCAGGGCAGGAAGATACTGCTCTAGGGTCCCAGCCTGAGTAGCTGGTGGTCAGAGAGCCTGTGTGTAACTGCATCTGGGCGTCTCTCTACCTGTATGAATGCTCGTGAAAATGCAGGCTGGAGGGCTTTGCAGCTTGTCACAGCAGTTCAGTATGAGAGGGAGTCCAGGCTGGTGAGGTAGAGAGCTCAGTAGTACCCCAGTTCCAGGTGGAACCCCAGGGTGAACCCATCACACTACATGTATGCGTAATTCAAATATCCGTTTTTTCAGAGTTTGCATGTGACTGGAGGTGGGGCAGTTTCCTGCTTAAAGTGCGTTTTAAGATGATCCATGGAGCGCTATTGAGCAGCCTTCTTCATGATATAAACTAGAACACCAAGAATCCTGTTGTTTCACCAGGGTCTGGAGCACACTTGTCATAAAAATAAAGGGAAGGGTAAACCCCTTTGAAATCCCTCCTGGCCAGGGGAAAGCTCCTCTCACCTGTAAAGGGTTAAGAAGCTAAAGGTAACCTCGCTGGCACCTGACCAAAATGACCAATGAGGAGACAAGATACTTTCAAAAGCTGGGAGGAGTGAGAGAAACAATGGGTCTGTGTGTCTGTCTATATTCTGTCTTTGCCGGGGATAGACCAGGAATGGAGTCTTAGAACTTTTATTAAGTAATCTAGCTAGGTACGTGTTAGATTATGATTTCTTTAAATGGCTGAGAAAAGAATTGTGCTGAATAGAATAACTATTTCTGTCTGTGTATCTTTTTTGTAACTTAAGGTTTTTGCCTAGAGGGGTTCTCTATGTTTTGAATCTAATTACCCTGTAAGATTTTAGGGTCCTGATTTTAGGGTCCCATCCTGATTTTACAGGGGGGATTTCTTATTTCTAATTACTTCTATTTTTATTAAAAGTTTTCTTGTAAGAAAACTGAATGCTTTTTCATTGTTCTCAGATCCAAGGGTTTGGGTCTGTGGTCACCTATGCAAATTGGTGAGGCTTTTTATCCAACATTTCCCAGGAAAGGCGGGGTGCAAGTGTTGGGAGGATTGTTCATCGTTCTTAAGATCCAAGGGTCTGGGTCTGTAGTCACCTAGGCAAATTGGTGAGGCTTTTTACCAAACCTTGTCCAGGAAGTGGGGTGCAAGGTTTTGGGAAGTATTTTGGGGGGAAAGACGTGTCCAAACAGCTCTTCCCCGGTAACCAGTATTTGTTTGGTGGTGGTAGCGGCCAATCCAAGGACAAAGGGTGGAATATTTTGTACCTTGGGGAAGTTTTGACCTAAGCTGGTAAAGATAAACTTAGGAGGTTTTTCATGCAGGTCCCCAAAGTTCCATTAAACTTCTCCACCATGCCATTTGTTTGGTGGTGGTAAGGAGTGGCAACCAAGTGATTTACCCCATGAGCTTCCCAAAGGTTTTTCATAGTTCCTGCCAGGAAATTAGTCCCTGCATCCGTGAGGATGTCGGGGGGCCATGATACGTAAATTCGTAAATGAGCACTCCAATGATTGGGACCTAGTGTTGCAGCAGTTGCTCTTTGCCTACAGAGCTGTACCACACCCCAGTTTAGGGTTTTCCCCATTTGAACTTGTATATGGCCGTGAGGTTAAGGGGCCATTGCAGTTGGTGAAGCAGCAATGGGAGGGAATGGGCAAGGGTGTTTCTACCTATGTCCAGTCTTGTGAGGTGTGCCAAAGAGTGGGAAAGCCCCAAGACCAGGTCAAAGCCCCTCTCCAGCCACTCCCCATCATTGAAGTTCCATTTCAGCAAGTAGCTGTGGATATTTTGGGTCCTTTTCCGAAAAAGACACCCAGAGGAAAGCAGTACATACTGACTTTCATGGATTTTGCCACCCGATGGCCGGAAGCAGTAGCTCTAAGTAACACCAGGGCTAAAAGTGTGTGCCAGGCACTAGCAGACATTTTTGCCAGGGTAGGTTTGCCAGCTGTGTTAGTCTGTATTTGCAAAAAGAAAAGAACTACTTGTGGCACCTTAGAGACTAACCAATTTATTTGAGCATAAGCTTTCGTGAGCTACAGCTCCCTTCATCGGATGCAACTAACCAAGTCATTTATTTTAGGAGTTCATGGGCTACCAAAATGCCATTAAACAGGAAAATGCTTAGAGCAGTCTCGTCGTCTCTATGAAGCTTGTTTAACTCTTTACGGTATTCTCTTCCCATGCACATGTGATGGTGACCATCTTAACCCATATAGGGGATTGAACAGGGATCTCTGGAGCTAAAGGTATAAGCCTCTGGAGCCAGGCTCTGTAACAGACTCATATCTTCTGTGGCTTGGGTGCAGAGGAGGGCACATTACACTCTCTGACCAGTGGGTTATATACTTACTCTGGACAGAAAAAGCTTGTCCCAAAGGCCTGAGGCACACAACAGTTTGAATTCCAGGTGAGCCCACCTATCTGGCTGCTATCTTGGACTGAATCGGGAATCTTCAGCATTAAAGGTGTGTATCTCTATGACTTGAGCTAGAGAAGCAGGCCCACAACTTACATGATGGGACACTAGATGGGGAGGGCTCTGAGTTACTACAGAGAATTCTTTCCCAGGTGTCTGGCTGGTGGGTCTCATCCACATGCTCAGGGTCAAACTGATCGCCATATTTGGGGTAGGGAAGGAATCTTCCCCCCAGGTCAGATTGGCAGAGACCTTACGGTTTTCTGCCTTCCTCTGCAGCATGGGGCAGGGGCCACTTGCAAGTTTCAAATGACAATTCACCACTTACACTAGTTTTAAGTCTTTAAACCATGATTTGAGGACTTCAGTAACTCAGCCAGAGGTTGCAAAAATGTCTTTGTATCTTCTGTGCCCAGTTAGTTCTCCCCTTCTTATGTGGGGGAAGGAATTTTTTTGAAAAGATGCTTACTGGGGAGAGTGGGGGTGGCAAGTTAGGAGAAAAGGGTCCGTTATTTAAATCTGCCGAGCCCATTCGTTGTTAGTTCTTCCTATAGAATTTCCTATAACATGGCAACACCAACATAGTTGAAGTACGTCTGCTTTGAGTTAGGCACAAATATAAGAAATGAAATCCTCGTTAACAGGGTGGTACCTATACCCAGGAGAGTAAGCAGTATTCTGTCCGGTCCCCTCTGTCTGTTCCTAACATAGACCAAAATAAACCTGGTTTGAGCCAGAATAAGGGTCCATACAGCATTTGCACCTGATTACTACATTAATTTAAAATAACACCTTTCGTCAGACTGGTGTAACTCTGCCTGCAGATAAGCCCTGAGTCACTTAACCTCTCTGTGCATCAGTTTATTCTTCTTAAAACAAGCAATCCGGTGTCACCTTAAAGACTAACCGATTTATTTGGGCATAAGCTTTCGTGGGTAAAAAACCCACCTCTTCAGATGCATAGTTTATTCCTCTGTAAACTAGGAACTAATAATATCATCATCTCAGGGGTCTTCATTATGGTTTGTAATGCTCTTGTAGACCACTGGATATATGCTCTGTAAGTGTGAAGTCTTCTAGTAACACGCTGTCAATGGGGTTTCAAATGCCTTTAAGAGCTTTTTAAACTCAAACACTGAGCCTTGTACTACAAGGGAATTGTTAGACCCCAAGTCTGCAGATGGCTCTGGGTGCAGGGTCCTGTTGACTTTGATGTAGTTCTGTGTAGGAGCAGGAATCCTCCTGCCCTGAGTCCCTACTTCACAGGGATGTTGTAAGGATACCGCCCCCGCCCCGCTTTCTTTCTTTTTTTTTTTTTTTTAAGTAATATAGTTCTACTGGTACGATCCCTAGTGTGAGAGTTGTATCAATATAAAGATGTCTTTATACCAGTATAGCTTTCCCCCCTTCTGATACAGGACTAAGCTATACCAGTACAAAGTTGCTTTATACCAATATAAAGCCCATGCTAAGGGGGTTGTACCACTTTAACTGTATTGGTATAGTTAAAAGGGGCACAACTTTCTTATACAGACAGCCCAAGATATGCAGCGTTGTTGTAACTGCATTGGTCCCAGGATATTAGCGAAACAAGGAGGGTGAGGTAATATCTTCTGTTCGGTGAGAGAGACGAGCTTACCCGGACCACCTCTTCATGTCAAGAGCTCTGTGGAAGCTCGAAAACTTGTCTTCCTCACCCACAGAAGTTGGCTCTCTAAAAGAGAGCCAGTTTAGGGATTGGTGCAGAAGTGAATAGGAGGCCACTGAGCAATAGGGTCAGCTAGCTTCCATGTAACTAATTTGTGGAGTAGAATCCTAATTACGCTCCTGCTTGGTCACACAAGTTTTAGTATTTGCCTGAATTCTGGAGAACTTTGTATGCAACATGCAATTAGAAAACCGTGCATACGAAGGAAACTTTGTGTTGAGTTCTGTGGACTCTGAGTAGCTTTATGACCATGAACATCCGGAACATTTTAGGAAGAGCAGCAATTGGTTCTGCTTTTATTCATTCAAATCTTGGCCTTGCGCATGCTGTGGCTCCCATCCCAATCCAACAGGTTTAAAGTAAATATCACATTTCAACGTGTGTCTGGGGGAGGGGAGAAGATTAGTATAAGAGGACTAGGAGAGAGAAGTAGCTGCTGAAATCAGTGGTGCCAGCAGGCAGGCCTGTTTGATGGGATTTTTTTTATGACGGCAGGTGTCTCCTCCTTTCTTGGGTGGGGGGGGGGAATACACGGAGTTTGCTTTTCTAAGGGAAAAGCAAATCAGACCAACCAATAACAAAATGTTGGTGCATTTCGTGTGTGTGTGTGTGTGTGATTATTTAGAGTGCAGTGTCTCATTTTTCTGTTGTGTTTGTAGTTGTTAATGCCTACTATAACATCCTCACACCTTCCATACTGTGTCTGTGTAATTTATGTGCAACTATCCTGCGTACCAATGAAACTCAACTAAATAAAGGTTCCAGGCCGGTGATTCCATCGGTATTTTCTGTACTAGTATAAAATAAAACTTAACGTATTGGCATTAGTGGAGGGGAAAATATTATGGCACAAATATGAAGCATTGATGCTCTCTGTTTACCACTTCCAAGAAGCTGGAGCCCAATCTGCTCTCATTTAAGTCAGTGGATATATACTTAAAGAGCCCTGTATTAAAGTTCACACTCAACAAAGAAAACATCAGTAGACAATGACTCGGGTGAAATTCAATGAGCCAGGATTATCAAGACAGCTGAGTTGCTATATTAGGTCCCAATCCTGCAATGAGCTCTATGTTGGCAGACCCCATTGCAGGATCAGAGCCATAGAAACATTTACCTTAGCCACGTTTTGTTTCGTGACTTCATTGTTGCCTTAGTTTTGATTTCTGCGTTTATGCTGGTGTATCCGAGACGGGAACTGGGCCTATGCAATGCCTTCTTCCCCATGCCACTACGTTCCTTGTGGCGTCCTATGCTCATTTCTTCTTCATGAGAACACCTGGTAAGCAGAAATAGCCTTTCCTATACACATGGCTTTTTAGGTTCTGGCTTTCAAAGAACAGTTGAAGGAAGCAGCGTGTTAAGATCATAATCCTATTTATGTGGCATTGTGGATACAATGCAGAAAGTTTTCTTCCTAATCTCTATTGCAACATGACCATGTTTCTTCTGGAAATAGTGCTTGGCCAAACAGTTGGTAAACTAGACTTGCAACTTAAGGTATCTTAAGATTCCTTATTAAGAAATAGAGGCAGGAGATAGAAAATAGAATATTTTGAAAGGGCTGGTAGTCCTGACCCCAGTTTTTAACTAAGTTTGTTGTTTTGAAAAAGAATGGTCTCTTCCGACCATCCTAAGAGTTGGTGGAGTAATAGGAGAAAGGGAGATTATTTCCTGTGAATGATTGCATTGTGCTTCACCTAGGGATCAAGCATTGGTTTAGCTTCATCTCTCTTTAGTCTTCTCAAACAATCGGAGTTAAAGGAAAAAAATAAATGACAGCATGTTCTCTGTACAGGATGGAGGTAATCAGTCAGTTATGGAGAACAAAGGAAGATTTCCACATCAAGGCAATATAAATCCAGTGCTGGTTTAGCATGCTGGTCTTCATGATTGTGATTCTAATGCTGAGATATGAAAAAAGGGACTGGAGACTTGATATTTTAAAACATGGTGCCTGGATAGGTTGTAAAAGGAGGAGAGACCTGTAGTAGGAGGACTGAGGTGATTATACCTCTGGGATAGAACTACAGAGAGTTTCTGAAGAAATGATTATCCAAAAGCAATGTAATCCCATTTCCTAATTAATAAAAATTGCAGCGGATCATTAAAATGTATGGCAACAAGTATATTACCTTTGTACTTACTGCCTGTGAGCCCTAATGAACAGGCAAACCTTATGGGTTTTATTCAGTACCTTGAAAAATTTCAGTATGCCTTAAATATTAAATAAAACCCATTTGTCTTCACAACAGTGTATGTGATCAAACGCTCTTCAAAGCTAAAGTCCAGTGACGATTGTAGGACTTGCCATGCTGGATCAGATCAGTAGGCCATTTAGTTTAGTAATCTGTCACTGACAATAGCCTGAAGCAGAGCTTTGTGTAAGATCAAAAGTTTCTCTCTCTCACCAGCAGAAGGTGGTCCAATAAAAGGTATCATCACCTTACCCATCTTGTCTCTCGAATATCTTGGGACCAGTACAGCTACAACACTGCTAATAATGATAGCCACTAAAGGCTGCTTCAGAAAAAGGTTCAAGCAATCCTGAATTAGGATTTCATTTACCCCCAGGGAAAGTTCCTTTCTAACCTCCATTAGTGAGAAGCTGACTCCTGCCCCAGAAGTGTGAAGGCTTAGATCCTTTCTAAAACTCTTGGCTTTACTTTTAATCCTTGTTCTTACTCTGGCCTTTTTTGAGTACCCCAGGGGCATGAAAACTCCGGGATTTGGTTTTGAGTTTGGTAGGCCACACACGGATACCTAGCTTCAAACAGCTGACAACAATAAGAAACATGTTGTTGTAAATTACTCTTTCTGATCAGCCATCATTCAAATGCTTTGTGTCCTCACCGCCCATTCGTGGGCCTTGTATGACTTGTACAAACATTGAAGACCTGAATCTTGCAAAGTCGCTGTTAGGGAAGTCTTGATCCCATTTCAGAGATGACTAAGCTAAGTCATGGAGCCCTGAAGTGACTTTGCCTTTTGCTTTAGTCACAAACCTCCTTCTCTTTCCAGACCAGTGTTTTCCCGAGCAGCGGATCCCAGCTGATGCACAGGGTGGTGAGCCATCATTGAGTGAGTGGCACTATCAGCCCTGCTGAGGGCAGGGCTTCCTTTTCATCCCCCTTCCCTCCACCCTGGACTGCTGTGCCAAGGCAGAGGGTGAGAAGGTGGTGAGCAGGAAAAGGATACTGGCCTATGATTTTTGCTCCCTTCCCCCCACCAATGGATTTGGACTTTTGGTGGGTTGCCAAAAAAAATCCCCCAAATGCAGTTGGTGAGTCACCCTAGTAAAAAGTTTGGGAATCACTTTTCTAGACACTCTGTAGTGTGCATGAAAATGTATTCAGTGGTCACCATTGGCCGCTGCATACCACTCAAAGGACCACAGCTAATTTGTATTCTGTGTATGGCACAGAAGAAAACCACTGTATTGCAGATGATGTGGTAAGGGTTGTCCAATGTTGGTGAAAAAGGTACATTTACACAGTGGAAATGTCAGCTGCGGCAACTGGGTAGGAAGAGCTCGTCTGTCTATACAGCAGGGGTGTGAGAGAGCATGTTCAGGATGTCACTCCAGAAAATTCGGCTCTGCAGGGGTTTTGCAGAGTGCTATTGGAAAAGCTGTAATTCTGGGAATGTCATTGAAATTGAGGCACCTGAGGCTGTCAGATATTTGTAATTTGGCGGGATCAGATTTAAATTACTGTATGGTCATTTTAAAAACCGATGCATCAATACCTGGTAAAGCAGAAATCCCTGTCAGGATTCATTTAAAGAAGAAAATATGATCGGCTTTAGCTAGTCAATGGATTTCTCTCTCACCCACACACACTTCAAAAACGCTCCTCTTCCCCACTCCTTTTGTGACAGCTCTTCCTCTGAGAGCAGATTCAGCTGGTAACAGGCATGATTTTAAAAGTACATTGTGTTTGAGCTCACGCCTTGTGTGGTGCTCTTCTGCTTGCAGCAGATTAAACGAGCTGTTCTATAAATCCTGGAGGAAAGGTGTTTACAGGAGGGGCAGCAAATGACCCTTAACTCTAATCGCCCTGAGGGGAAATAACTGTGGCAGAGAAGCAATGACTTGCTTTCACTAGCAGATGTTAGTGCTGTTGTCCCCAGTAGCTTAGCTGGTAACACTCAGTTACCTGACCATAGGCAGAATGGCAGTTCCCTTCGTCAGATGTAGCTTTGTGAACCTGAAGGCAGTGAGACAGAAAGTTTGTATTGTCACTGCTGCTCCTTCTGAATGCAGAGGAGGAAAAGAAGGCGGAATTCCCCCTTTGATGTTCAATCTACATGTAAGTACTTATGCTGTAATCTCTGTAGTCGTATTATTTCTTAGGATGTGTAGGCAGAGAAATGAAGAGCCAAAATCGTTTGCTACACTCATAGTCCCATTGTATATGGAAGGCAAAATAAACTGTCTGAAATGACAGATCTTACAGCCCAGGCTTTCAAATAAGCGCATACACATACACTTGCATTTTTTAAGGACCTCCATCATAGGTCATCAGCCAGGATTGAACCCCAGACCACCTGCACTAAAAACATTGTCCGCTGCTTGGGCTAAAGGAAGAACATACCCTAGCTGGTAGCAGGTGTAGTGTGTGTCTTCCTAGATGGGGACATGTAATATGCACACTCAGCAGTGGATTGTACATTTACATGTCAACTGCATGCCTAATTTGTATGCAGAACTACATGGTTGCCTTTGCAAACACCTGAATTTGCCCATATGTGTATCCAGGAATGTGTCTAACTGGCTGTTTGCGTGCAAATACTAGATTTGCCCATACTATTATGGTAATTGTATATGCCAAGTGTGCATTTGGGGATACATGTTTGCATGTGTGATTGCCCACAGTTCTGAAAATCTGGTTTTAAATGCCCACTTGTGTTAACCTTAAAGATTTATGCTACATCTTCTTTTCAGGAATAATAGCATGGTTACAGGAGGATAAACTTCAAGATGGTCTCCCCAGAGCTAGGTAGTGAAATCTGAAACCATTCAAAGCTATCATGCTTTGGAAGTTCAGAGCAAACTTGAAACTTAACCCATTTATGGTTTTACATCCAAACAATGTGAATGTTGGGGAGGGGGGGGTCAGTGTAAAGCTAAGGCTCTCATTAACAGAGATGGGTCAGAGCCACAGATTTTTCCCTCTGAATTCAGAGCCAAACTTCAGAGATGCTTAGATCCCGGGTTTGGCCCTTTGTAGTCTAGATGTGAACTTCCTCAAAATTCAGAGCCCCTTGACACCTGGATTTTGGTTCAGACCCATTTCTTTTTGTTGCTGCTTCCTCACCTCTTTTTCTTAGTTCTATATTAAAATGTGAAAATATAATCATTTTTGTTACTTCAAAAGGACTATAAAAGGAATATTTTAAAAATTATTGCAAATGCTATAATCAGTTGTACTGGGGAGCCGGAGGGGAAAGCCTTGTATGTATTTCCTGTGAAATCTGTTCCTCCAGGGCTAGCTTACAAATTCTTTTGATGCTGCCTTGCTTGATCTCTCTAGTGGATGCTTTGCATGGTAGAATAATCGTACCAAAAATCACGGTGTTGCTTTTGGTGGAGGGAAGAATACACTGATTAGCCTCCGCGTCACTGCTAAATTATACTAGAAGCTATCACAGCGAGTGAGGAGTACGTCTTCCTCTCCTCATGGTGTTCCTCTGAGTTGTGATTGCAGTGTCCTGGTGGGTGTGTTGCCTTCTGCTAGTGGTGTTGGATGTGGAAAGCTACCACCAGATTAGGGCTTATTCATTTGCTTTATGCACTTAGCTCTGCTAATTGAAATCCTCCTTGCATGTTTCTTTCATCGTGCTAGGTATTGAGCACTGATGCTGCTGAAGAGGTACATCTCTAAAACTGCCTTCCTATATTTCCAGACCAACCTCCCCTCCCCTCCCTCTTTTCCAGATTTCATACAAAACCGTTTTGCTTCAAATGTTGGTGACCCAAAAAGAAACCACCTCTCTTATGTAGGGCTGAACTCAATCGAGTGGGTGGAACAGCTTCTGTGTTCAAGGGGTCCCCACAGCTGTTTTTTAAAAACGGAAAACCAAATCTCACTGTTTAAAATGCTACTGCCCTGGAACCAATGCCCAGGAAGGAAGGAGCAAATATGTATGCAGGTGTCTGTCTCACTGCATTAACATAGTGCTAGCATTTTTATAGCCGCGTAATCAGAATGCAGCATGCACTGATAGAAACACATTCCCAATGAGGTTTCTGTTAGCAGGAACAGCTACAGTAACTTCCACTCAAACTCTTGGCAGAGGAAACCAACAAGATCACTGCTTTTCCAAAAAGGCTTAATTGCAAAGGGTAAGAAATCATCTATGGTGTTTGGTTCCCTATAATCAGCCTGGTATAAAGAGGGGGTCAGTCTGTCAGTGCTTGCGTATCTCTCTCTGGACTTGGAGTAACAGTCCTCTACCACTGGATCAGTGCAGGCAACAGCAAGGAATCCATTTAGGGGGCATAGCCAAAAAGAGCATTTAAAAGCCTCTTCCTTCTGTTAGGACAGACCAGGGAATACATATAACAGAAGGAGACTGGAGCTGGATTTGTAAATAGGCTGGATAATTTTTATGAGCAAAATTCACTCTTGCTGCCCTTGCCTGGTAAGGTAAAGGTAATGAAATCTTGTGCTCCTAGGAGCTCTGCAGAAGTAGAGATGGCATTTACATTTCCTTGCCCCTCAGCCCACTTCATGGACCACATGGCAGCTCTGGCTGTGTGCATCATGGGTTTGGTCTTGCTCATGTATGAAGTATCCAATACTGTCATCTGCTGGAGAGAGGCTACCAGACTTGACAGATGAATGGTCTGAAATTGAATAATCCGTTCCTACTGTAGTGCGGACTGTTAGAGTAACTGGCATCTGCCCTGCTTTGTTGGATATGCAGTGACTTTTTTACCCACTGCTTTAAATTGCCCGAGGGCCCCTTTGCATGTCAGTTGCACATATCCCCTTTCAGCCACACTGTTTCACAACAGATATATTCTGCCTTATGCTCCAATGGGGGTGTGGAGGGGCCATGCATCACCTGGACTCCTGGGAGGAATTCTAGTTGACTTGGATAGAATTTATTAAAAGGATCTCCTGGCAGTACACGTGGCTGTGCTTACTAAACCATCTTGTTCAAGAGGGACTTTTTGCAGATGAATGACAGTCATGCCCAGACCCCTTCTCTGGTCACTTCTTGGCACCTTGTTCCCAGAGGGAACAGGGACGATGGTCTCAGTCAGGCTCTGGCTGGCTCCTGTGCAAAGATGCAAGAAGGAGAAACTCCTTGTGCACTCTACCATGCTTTGTGTGCCATCCAGGGGGCTGGGCCAAAGGAAATAGTGTTTAAAACTTTCTCCTCCCTGAGATGGAATTTTGCAGAATGTTGATTTCTTGGTATGTTGTCCAAAAAAACCCTGGCACCATCATCGCTCCCGCTGTTGTGGTGTTTGGCATGTGTGTTTGTCCCAGCCGAGATCTCAGCCACTGCCACCAGCCAGAGTAAACATAACTTAATATCAAACATGGGGCCAGATTCATGACTAGTATTAGTTGCCAGAGCACCATTGACTAAGCTAACTAATGCCAGCTGATCTGGCCCATGCAATCTGAGGATCAAAGCTGAATTCTCCACTTTCTGGTAATGGTGAGAGCAAATGTACGACACCTCACAGCAGGGCCCGCGCAAGCTAATGCCTGGCACTGTGTCCTCGAGAGGAGCTACAACGGCTCTTTGTCTCAGAGGACCCATCAAGCTGAGATCGTTGTGGTGGCGTTATTTGCAACTTCTAATCTCCACGGTGATTCCAGGAGCTGATTGATCCGAATAAAAATGTTTTGGTGCCATTGTGTCCCAGAGACCGGTATTGCCGTAGCCACTCGGTCAGCATGTGTCTTGACAGAGAGAGGAGAATGGTATGACAGCTCAGAATGGAACTGGAGCTGTCCTGACCGTACTGTTAGAATTTATACTCTTGTTTATTCATTTGTTCCATTTAATAGATGCTAGGGGGCATCTAATAATCAAACCAAAAGGTAACGAGGTGGAATACGGTGGTAGAACTCAATTGGAGAGGCGTGCTCTTCCCTCTGTGTGTGAGGGGGACACATCTCCAGGGAGGTACCTGCGTAAATACCATGCATGTTAATGGCACAACAGAGACCTAATTACAGGTCAATTCTCCTCCTCTGTCACAGCTGTACCATCCATTCGTATATGGCCAAGCTGAAAATTTGGATTCCCAGAAGAGCCACTGTATGCAATTATATTTTAATGATGTTATCCAGCTAAAGTGGAGGAGAATTTCCCGTGTTCTCCTGCCCTTTGCCATGTATGCGTCCCTCCCTCAGAGGAGGAATCCGTTGTGGGTTTTCAGATTGTGCTTTTTAAAACTTTTTTCATGTCCTCTGTTTGTTTGAAAAACTTCAGAGACTTTGCTTCACTGGGTCAAACCCCGAGATGTCAGATGGATTTATACTGGATATTCATTGTGTTTGAGCATCTCAGAAGTCAGCCAGTCTCTTTGGTCCTTTTTGGGGGGTCTTTCTATTATTTCTTTCTTTTTTCAAACATATTTTTAAAAAAGTAATTTGTAACGTGTTCTCAAAATTCCACACACAAAGGAAGGCTTTAAATAGAAGGACCTCTGGGGAGTTTTGGAAGCACTAAAGCTTAATGCCAGCGAAGATTGTGAAATAAGGGGAAAAAAATCTACATGTTAAATCTGTTAAAGCAGGGGCCCTGGAGTTGTTCTAATACCATATGATGGATGAGAACCTAGCAAAAGAGACATTTGGATTCTTAAATAAGTAAGTACTTTCCTTCCCCAAGCATTTGCTGACACTAATCCGAAAAACAATATTGTGAATGTGGTCTATTTTTTCATCCCTCTTCTCCTCCTAGCCCCGCTTTCCACCCATTAAAGGGCAGAATAAAAAATATCTACAGTAACACATACGATAGCTAAAAGAAATGGCACTCTATTTTAATTTGCATCAAAAAATGGCGGGCCACATTCTAACAACGGTTACGTCGTTGTCTATGTCTGGAGTAACCCCCTTGACCTCTGTGGAGTAATTCCAGATGTAAACTGGAGTAACTGAGATCAGAATTTGCCCTTTGGAATTAATTTGTTCTTATTAAATACAGTAATACATGGTAAGTTTGTGATGAACTAGTTTTTGATTATGTGGTGACCAGGTTAAAATCAGATTTTAAAAAAAATCTTCTGTGCTGTCTGACATTTTCACGTTTCTGTCCCTTTAGTCACGCTCCTCCTTTGAGATCTTCATGCAGAGAGCTCTGTTAGGCAGTATAGCAACACCAGATGCAGCATCCCAAGAGAACGTTCTTTTAACTCTTGGTTACGCCATTGGTGTGGTGCTCTGAGCCAGTGGACTGTTAAGACTTGAAATTTAGGTCTTGCCTTCACTAAGAAGGGTCGTAGCCGAGCAAGCAAACCTAGTATATGAAAGGTTTCAGAGTAACAGCCGTGTTAGTCTGTATTCGTAAAAAGAAAAAAGAAAAGGAGTACTTGTGGCACCTTAGAGACTAACCAGTTTATTTGAGCATGAGCTTTCGTGAGCTACAGCTCACTTCATCGGATGCATAGCATATCGTGGAAACTGCAGAAGACATTATATACACACAGAGACCATGAAACAAAACTTCCTCCCACCCCACTGTCCTGCTGGTAACAGCTTATCTAAAGTGATCATCAAGTAGGGCCATTTCCAGCACAAATCCAGGTTTTCTCACCCTTTCTCCCCCCCCCCCCCCCCACACACACACACATACAAACTCACTCTCCTGCTGGTAATAGCCCATCCCTCTTTGAAACCTCTCTTTATAATGCGCATGATAATCAAGGTGGGTCATTTCCAGCACTAATCCAGGTTTTCTCACCCCCCCCCTCCCCCCGGGGTGAGAAAACCTGGATTAGTGCTGGAAATGGCCCTACTTGAAGATCACTTTAGATAAGCTGTTACCAGCAGGACAGTGGGGTGGGAGGAAGTTTTGTTTCATGGTCTCTGTGTGTATATAATGTCTTCTGCAGTTTCCACGGTATGCTATGCATCCGATGAAGTGAGCTGTAGCTCACGAAAGCTCATGCTCAAAATAAACTGGTTAGTCTCTAAGGTGCCACAAGTACTCCTTTTCTTTTTTCTTTCTAGTATATGAAAGTTATTTTGCTAGTAGAGCTCATATCAGTTCTCCTAAATTAAACAAACTCTACCATGGAAAGGACTCTTGCTGGATATAACCATATTCACGCTATGTCTTCTGCTGACGTAGCTATGTCGGTGATTGATTGATTTTTTTCACATAGCTGTACTGTCAAAACTTTCAAGGGTAGACCAGCCCTTATTGCTTTAGGTTTAAGAGATTCCTCCTGCTGTAGAATGAAGAACTCAGCGGGAAGGGAGAGGTGCAGCGATTTTTGAGCCAGAGGCACAAAGGCTTATAAAGTTTAGGCCGGAACCTCAGTGGATGTGAATTGGCATGACTCCATTGTTTTCAGTTCACTTATACCAGCTGAGGATCCAAGCAATGGTTCTTCCTGAAATCAGGCTAATGTATCTTAAACTTCATTCCAGTTAAACACAAGGTGAACTTCTTTTTTTGTTAGCAATCTAGCTATACTCCAAAAAAGGTTCATGTATAGGCCAGCTCACTTGTTACCTGTGTGTGAGCCTGTAAGCTCTAGAAATCACAGTAATGTACGTTTTTGTTGACCAAAGGTGTCAGAACTCTCTTAAATTGTCTCTCTAAGAGCTAGTTCAAGATGGAAATCGCAGGCAGGTGAAGCAGAGGTGGACACGTGCCAGGCAAACTGGAGACAAGAGTGAGAAATTGGAACAAGTGATGGTGGGATACAGAGAAGATTCCTGTCAAATTACCATTAACTTAGTCAAATGATTCTTTTGTTGCCGTAGGAAGTCAGAAAACCCCATGAACATGGTCCCAGATGCTTGGCCGTTGCTTCTGCTTGACCTATAGATACAATAATTCCACAAGAACCAAACCAAGTTACTTAAATGTAAGCCAATGTGATCAGAGCTTTAAATTACTGACTTTATCTCTTCTGGGACCAACCTGGATATGTCTGTAATTACTAATTTAATCTGGGCTATTTGAGTTTTAAATGTAATGCCATTATTTTATGCCAAGTCACGTTAACGTCTCACTGTTTTTATTTTCATAGGAGATAAACATTTTTCCATAGGGGGGGAAAAAAAACCTGGAAAGGGTTGTATGCAGATTTGTTTTTGGAACAGACCAGCTACAAATGGAATGGCATTTTATATTCTTGGGGGTTCTTTTTTTCAGATAGTCTCAGTGGGATTTGTCGCTGTTATGAGATGCACTGCTAAGAAAAACCTCTTAGAGTCCCAGGACGTTCTGAAAGAAGAAATCGCTTGTAGAACAACTCCTTTCATGATAACAGCAGAGTATTTATTGAGGACCTGCTATTAAAGCAAACATGTACTTTTTAAGGAGTGACACTGGAGAGAGTGTGTGTTTGTATTTTACAAACGGGTGGGAAGATGTAAAGTTTCCCAGTACACATTAAGAATTCCCACAGCTATGCCACAAATGAAACACAGCTGTATTATGTGAACTACCACAGCTTGTTGTCTACCTTTTTATTTCATCGTCACACTAGATTTTCCCCCCCCCCAACCTTGTTTACCTGTATAGATTAACTGAGCAGAAGATCTGTGATTTGAACCCTCTTGGAAAAGTCCTGTAGTGTTTAATATAAAATGGTCTTCCTGTTTTGGAACCATTCGGTAAAATGTTATGGAGAACTATATCCTTTCTGTAAACAAAATTCCACAGGGTGTTTGAAAACACCCCTAGAAAAATATTAAATTGTATTAGAGCAGAGTAATGTTTATAGAACCCTACTGGTTTCATCCCTAATTATGGGGGGGGGAATACTGTACACTATGAGAGTGGGGTTTATTTATACATAAATAATGTTCAGGGAGAAACTGTGACTGGAATGCCCGGGGAGTGCAAGGCGATCGGAAGGGGATTGGCAAGGAGGGGAAGGAAGCTGCTCTCGGCACCAGAGTGTTAATGTAGAGAGACATAACTCCTTTCTGAGGTGCATATGCCACCTGGATATTAGGCAAGGCTCTATGGGAAGGGTGTAGAGAAGGGGTTCCCTGTATTCTCCCTTTCTATCTGTTCTTTAAAACACACACACCCCACCAGCCATAATGTAGCCACTAGTACAGTATTTATATAACTCTTTGAAAATTCAAAGTGCCTCAGAAATGTTGGGCCAGATGCTGTCTAACGATCTGGCCCCTTAATGCTGTTCAGGGAGGGCAGAGGGACCAGATCCTGTTTGCAAAGGCCTGCAGAGAATTCCCTGGCAGAGGAGAATGCTCTGTGGATGTAAACCCAGCTCCTGTCAGCTGCTGCTTTTCCTCGCCCTACACCCCTGCAGAATGTGTGAACTCAGCTACGTTCTTCCTCCACTGATGCAGGGACACTGGGCCAGTGGTGTGAGTTAGGGCAGCCTCTCCTCTCACTCATGCAAGAGCTGACACAGACCGGCCTCTGGATGCCTCATTCCTGTATGTGGAACTTGGAGGCAGGCTTGATTTTAGCCCATTAACTAATCCTTGTTATGCAGCTGTTAGGTTGGTCAGCATGTATTGACATCTCTTCTTATAGATGGGGAAACATAAGGCAGAGAAGCTGAGTAATTTCCCAAAGGACACCGAGAGAGCCAGTGGTAGGAGTAGGATATTGGCTCCTGGCCTTGTATTTGGACCACTAGTCTATACCGTTGCATACACCTGGAATAAATAACACAATTGCTGTGTTTAAGATGCAGGTGGTTGTGTTCTAAACTATGTTAGTGGCAATGGAATCGGTCAAACAATGATATCTCCTATCCGGCAATGTTTGTACAAAATCAACTGGGCAACCCTCATGGGGCCAAATTTCCAAAAGGTTTTATGTTTGGACACCAAGAACTCTGACTCTGATGTCTAAATGGAATTTGTGTGCAGGAACTTCTGAGCAGCTAGATATCCAGAGGCTCAATTTGTGGGTGCAAATGGCTGTCCCAAAACAAGTGCTTCAATCTAGGTACCCAGAACCTTGTTTGTTGCTTAATTATGGGTCCCAGGTTTGGTGACCGTGTTGTGGCAACTGAAAATTTGCCCTATAAAGCTTTAGCTTCAAGCATAAACAGAGAAACAATTGACTGTATTACCATATAAGCTTACAGTGAATTTCAAGCCAGGGGCCTGATCCTTCTGTTCAGATCAATAGTAAAACTCATTTTCATGACCAATACGTTTTGAAAGAAAGCATTTCTATCTTAGCACAGTATTAGCATACAGTATGAATGGAGATATCATTTACCTAGTGAGCTATATCAAGATACCTACTTGTTTTAACCGGAAGTGGCTTTCTCAGCTGCACTGAACAATCTTGTTTTCTGCCAGAAAATAATAAACTATTTTCCCCCTGCAAAAATAGTCTCTTCGGGGAGTGCTGCTGGAGAATATTCCCAGAGTCTTGAAGCCTTGAATGTATTTTGCAGCTGTGTGTCTGAGTATATTTCAACAGGGCTTCAAACCGCAGCTTGCAGTTCAGCTCCACTGAAAGGTATGTTGTAATGCTATTAATTGGAAACAATCTGCTGCAATATAGTCACTTTGTGAAGCCCTAACGAAACTGGTAAGTGTTTCATCTCTAAGGGGCTAAGTCAGATGGAAATCTGTGTGAAGCTTCCCACCCATCACTTTGAACATTTCTCTCTCAAATGTGTTGGGGAAGTACACTGTACATCTTAAAAAGATGACCTTGTACAACTACATGGATGAACTTTACCCTTCTCCCTGCCTATATTTCACTGGAAAAAACTCAACTCCTGAAAGCAGGCAGTATTATTCGGTGGTTAAAGCACAGGGCTGAAAGTCAGGAGTTCTGGATTTTATTCCTAATTCTGCCACTGACTCATGCTATTTGATTTTGGACTAGTTAGTTAATCTCTGCATCAGTTTCTCTGTTTTGTAAAATGAGGATGATAATGCCTACCTCATAGAGCTGTGCTGAGGATTAATTAAGTTTGTAAAGTCCTTTGTGATCCACAGATGGAGAGGGCAATTGTGTCATTATTATGAGGGCATAACTGGTGTAAATGTTACATACGGTAAGACTCCTTATGCAGTGGATTCTTGTGACTCTCTGATCTGATAAATTATTTTTCCTGGCATCCCATCGTGTGTGTGTGTGAGAGAGAGAGAGAGAGATGAGATGCTTTTGGTTACTGATTCGTGTTATATTCATTTTTGAGGAAATGTTCTGTAGTGCTGAAATATAAATCTGGGTTTGCTAAGAGGGAAGATAGCTTGCTTTAAACCAGCTCCTCCTTGCAGAGAGACCGATTGTATTCTCTCTGATTTCACACCATCACAAGGATTGCGTGTTGGATCTACTCACTGGATGTTAGCAAAAGGGTGACAAGAATTCAGGCTGCTGTGGCTAAGATAATATCTTTGGTTCAAGTCTGCAGACCGAGAGCTTTAAAAATGGAAATGGTTATTGATAAACAGTCCTATTTTCCTTGCGAGTGCTGGAAACCTGGAACCCTAAGAAATTAAAGCAGTGTACTGAAAATCTAGCTCAGATTATCAAATGTCAGGTTAGCAATGGTTTGAGGGGCTGGGGGGATGATGATATTGCTTTCTGGATTAAAAACTGGACTCTGTCTGAAAGTGAGCTAAATAATTTTAGAGCGATTGGGCAAATCTTGCCCAATAGAAACCTTGATGTACTTTTCATGCTTTCCCACCTTTCTCATTTAAATTTACTTTCAGTGGACCAAATTCACTGAGTTACCCTAGGGATGAATGTGGCCTATTATGTTTCGCAAAAGATCTGGTTTATTTAGCATCATAGGTATGACTTCTGCTTCTTGCTTTATGGGTATTTCTTGACTATAGAATCAGGGAAGCTTTCCTGCTTCCTTGCGAACACCTTTTTTTTTTTTTCAGCAATACTTTGACATCCATTAAATAGAAGCACTTCTGTTCTCTGCCCTCGCTGTCAGTTCTTGCTGTAGTGTGAAATTCCTTTTGAGCAGTATAAAACGAAGGATCAGGAATCAGACGAATACAGGGATTAAAAAAAAAAAAAGTATCCAGATACACAAGTGAAGCTCATGAAAATTTGTCTGAAAGCCTTTTACTTCAGCTTGTAATAGCTGGCTTGAGCTAAACATGACAAGCTTCATTTCGCGCTCACCGTTTTTAATTACGACCTGGTGCTCCCTTCATAGAATCTTAAGCTAAATTTTAGCCCCTAAAATAATTAGGTGCCACGTCCACTGAAGTCAGTGGTAACTGTGTCTGCTTATGTCTGAGGCTGAATTTGGTCCCTAGAATCTAGATGTGGAAAAGATGGCCTACATAATCAAGCCCATGTTCCTGCCATTGCAGGATTGGGAAAGGGTGTATTTAATGGAGGGTCAGTTGGGGTTAGAGACTCAATTGGGAAAATCGGAATGCTCCGTTGATTTTATATGGCACTATGCTGATTTACCCTTGCTGAGGAGCTAGCCAGTTATCTTTTTAGTAATGCAAGATAATCAAGAACGTAAGTGTTCCCGTTCCAGACCAGATGACTACTTTATCTGATCAGCAACTTGATTTTAGTCCAGGTGCTTAAGTGAGAGGTTAAACTACCCAGATTATATATATCGAATTGGACAATTCTGTATGTGAGGTAAAATTCCTTCCTGACCACCCCTACAGTGGTATCATCTTTTGCCCTGAAGGGTGAATTTTAATGATCTGTATTATTACAGCCCATTTCTGCAGTTTGCTGAGCAGGCTGACTTTCAAGAAGCCCTCCACATTGCAACGAGCCACCTGTCTCTCATTACTAGAAGCCGGAAAGGGACAAGCCTGCCTGATAAAAATGGTTCAGCTGCTATGAAATTGCTGTGAGCTAGAAGAGCGTTCTGGGTATTGACATGCAAATGAGACGGCAAACCTCCCACTTTGCTCCACAATTACTGTGGGGAAACTATAGGCACAAATCTATAAATTGCTCCCTCACATGCACACAACAGATGTATTGTACAGTGCAGGCATATAGTGCATATATATATGGACAGTCGAGTATGTTAAGCTGGTGTGTGCATCCCGTGCTCTTATGCCAGATGCCTGTTTATAGTGGGTAGGAATGATACTGTCTCCAGCATAGCATGTTAGCTGCTAACGTTAATGAGTTGCAGCATCCGTTATTAGCCTTTTCACAAGACTATCCTGACCATGCTGTATTAATTCCATGCCATGTGGTGAGACAATTGGCAAGAAGATCTTACTTTTTGAATTCTCTTTACCCGAGGGGCATAAATGCTGCACAGATCAATAACCAGCTGCTCAGTTGTTCAGATCTGAGTGTCCCATCAACTCCCTGGGTTGATTATTTTAACTATTATTGTTGTTTTCTACCCAATGGCCAGCACTGGTTTTTAGCTACCCAGGATTCAGATGGACTGGGTATTAATTTGAAATAAACATCACTGCAATCCTGACTGCAATAAGCAGAATTTTCCAGACCCCAACCCAACTAAGTGGGTTTATAGAATAAGGGTGAGGGGAGTAAAAGTGGAACTGGTTTGTGCAAAAATGTTAGAGCCGTTCACTTCCATATAGGCTATAAATCTGTTTATCAAATTCATAAGTGCTTTGATCCAATGGAAGCTGCGTAAGATAAAGAAAATTAGATTTCCTGTTACAGACGTGAAATAAAAGTGAAGCCAGAAGCATAGCACCAGATTAATCGTCTTCTAGTTAAATCTTGCAAGTAATACTGTATAAACACTTCAGATCCAAAGGGGATTATGTCCAAACACTGAGCTGATGGAGGAATTTAGAGCTGTTCTGAATTGCATAACAGTCATTTACACATCCAGTGTCAGGGGAGAGCATACATTGGGCAGAGTGGGGGTGGGGGATGAGATGGTGCTTAGGGTAAGCAGCTAAGAGGGAAGGGAAAGACAGATGAGGAAGCCTGGAGAGGGAAAGCTATGGAGGGACGCCTAACATAAGTGAAATAAAAGGAGACCAATATAACCTCTCCAGGCTAGTGAGCATGTAATGTTTGTCAGTGTATGGGCTGTCAGGCACCCTTCCTGGTATGCATCCCTATTCCCCTTTTCCTTGCCCTGTCCTACCAGTGAGGGATTAGAAATAAAATCCTGCTCTTTGCAGTGCCTAGGGGCCACTTCTGCCATCTGCAATGTAACCAGTATGGGAATGCTGTGGGAACTTGCCCTCCGTCTGTCCAATCCTCCGTTGTCCCCTCTCTGTCAAACACACGGACACAGCAGGAACCCATCAGGACAGGGCTTTTGTTTAAACACCTGCACGCACGTAGATCCCAGTTCAGCGAGGGGCTTAAGCATGTCTAACTTCTCAGATATTTAAGGTTAGGCATGTGCTTCTGTGGAATAGGGGCCACCAATGGGATGGGAAGCTCCTCTGAGCCTCTTGAGACTGATCATTTGAACTGGAAATCTGAGGGGTGGGCTGCAGTGCAAGGTTCTGACACTGCGGTGTCTGCTGGAAATGCCGCACGAGGAGCTTCTCTCCTGTTATTTTGTCTCTGCTCATACTGGTCATGCACAGGCATGCCATAATGAGGAATGCTTCAGAACTCTCCATGTTTCGCTGCTTGGTCAGATTCTGAAATGAATCAAAGTCTGGAACGAGCAGAACATAATGTGTCTTCCCACAATATTCGTTCTCTCAGTTAAAACTGCACCTTTAGTTGTTTCGGTGGCATTATCTCGTGGTTAGAGCCCCACACTGAGAGTCAGGAGACTAAAGTGCGGAGCCACTGACTCACTGCGTGGTCTTGGGCAAGCCCCATAATCTTTTTGTGACTCAGTTTACCCATCTGTAGAATGGGGATGATCATCCTTGCTGTACCTATTGTTGATGTTTGTGAAGCAGTTGAGATGCTCTTTAATTTCAGAACAGTTTAGGGCTCAGATTTTCCTAGATGCGATAGCTGATGGATTCCTTCCTCAAGTAGTCGCTGAACCGACTAGAGGGGATGCCATTTTAGATTTGGTTTTGGTGAGTAGTGAGGACCTCATGGAAGAAATGGTTGTAGGGGATAATCTTGGCTCAAGTGATCATGAGCTAATTCAGTTCAAACTGAATGGAAGGATTAACAAAAATCTGCAACTAGGGTTTTTGATTTCAAAAGGGCTGACCTTCAAAAATTAAGGAAATTAGTTAGGGAAGTGGATTGGACTGAAGAATTTATGGATCTAAAGGTAGAGGAGGCCTGGGATTATTTTAAATCAAAGCTGCAGAAGCTATCGGAAGCCTGCTTCCCAAGAAAGGGGAAAAAATTCATAGACGGGAGTTGTAGACCAAGCTGGATGAGCAAGCATCTCCGAGAGGTGATTAAGAAAAAGCAGAAAGCATACAGGGAGTGGAAGAAGGGAGGGATCAGCAAGGAAAGATACCTTATTGAGGTCAGAACATGTAGGGATAAAGTGAGACAGGCTAAAAGTCAAGTAGAGTTGGACCTTGCAAAGGGAATTAAAACCAATAGTAAAAGGTTCTATAGTCATATAAATAAGAAGAAAACAAAGAAAGAAGAAGTGGGACCGCTAAACACTGAGGATGGAGTGCAGGTCAAGGATAATCTAGGCATGGCCCAATATCTAAACAAATACTTTGCATCAGTCTTTAATAAGACTAAAGAGGATCTTAGGGATAATGGTAGCATGACGAATGGGAATGAGGATATGGAGGTAGATATTACCATATCTGAGGTAGAAGCGAAACTCAAACAGCTTAATGGGACTAAATCGGGGGGCCCAGATAATCTTCATCCAAGAATATTAAAGGAATTGGCACATGAAATTGCAAGCCCATTAGCAAGAATTTTTAATGAATCTGTAAACTCAGGGGTTGTACCGTATGATTTGGAGAATTGCTAACATAGTTCCTATTTTTAAGAAAGGGGGGAAAAAAGTGATCTGGGTAACTATAGGCCTGTTAGTTTGACATCTGTAGTATGCAAGGTCTTGGAAAAAATTTTGAAGGAGAAGGTAGTTAAGGACATTGAAGTCAATGGTAAATGGGACAAAATACAACATGGTTTTACAAAAGGTAGATCGTGCCAAACCAACCTGATCTCCTTCTTTGAGAAAGTAACAGATTTTTTAGACAAGGAAACGCAGTGGATCTAATTTACCTAGATTTCAGTAAGGCGTTTGATACCGTTCCACATGGGGAATTATTAGTTAAATTGGATAAGATGGGGATCAATAGGAAAATTGAAAGGTGGATAAGGAATTGGTTGAAGGGGAGACGACAACAGGTCCTACTGAAAGGTGAACTGTCAGGCTGGAGGGAGGTTACCAGTGGAGTTCCTCAAGGTTCGGTTTGGGGACCAATCTTATTTAATCTTTTTATTACTGACCTTGGCACAAAAAGTGGGAGTGTGCTAATAAAGTTTGTGGATGATACAAAGCTGGGAGGTATTGTCAATTTAGAGAAGGACAGGGATATCCTACAGGAGGATCTGGATGACCTTGTAAACTGGAGTAATAGTACTAGGATGAAATTTAATAGTGAGAAGTGTAAGGTCATGCATTTAGGGATTAATAACAAGAATTTTAGATATAAACTGGGGACGCATCAATTAGAAGTAACGGAGGAGGAGAAGGACCTTGGAGTATTGGTTGATCACAGGATGACTATGAGCCGCCAATGTGATATGGCTGTGAAAAAAGCTAATGCGGTCTTGGGATGCATCAGGAGAGGTATTTCCAGTAGGGATAAGGAGGTTTTAGTACCGTTATACAAGGCACTGGTGAGACCTCACCTGGAATACTGTGTGCAGTTCTGGTTTCCCATGTTTAAGAAAGATGAATTCAAACTGGAACAGGTACAGAGAGGGGCTACTAGGATGATCCGAGGAATGGAAAACTTGTCTTATGAAAGGAGACTCAAGGAGCATGGCTTGTTTAGCCTAACTAAGAGAAGGTTGAGGGGAGATATAATTGCTCCCTAAAAATATATCGGAGGGATAAATACCGGAGAGGGAGAGGAATTATTTAAGCTCTGTACCAATGTGGACACAAGAACAAATGGATATAAACTGGCCACCAGGAAGTTTAGACTTGAAATTAGACGAAGGTTTCTAACCATCAGAGGAGTGAAGTTTTGGAATAGCCTTCCAAGGGAAGCAGTGGGGGCAAAAGATCTATCTGGCTTTAAGATTAAACTCGATAAGTTTATGGAGGAGATGGTATGATGGGATAACATGGTTTTGGTAATTAAATATTCATGGTAAATAGGCCCAATGACCTGTGATGGGATATTAGATGGGGTGGGATCTGAGTTACTACAGAAAAATGCTTTCCTGGGTATCTGGCTCGTGAATCTTGCCCATATGCTCAGGTTTTAGCTGATCATCATATTTGGGGTGGGGAAGGAATTTTCCTCCAGGGCAGATTGGAAGAGGCCGTGGAGGTTTTTCACCTTCCTCTGTAGCATGGGGCATGGGTCACTTGCTGGAGGATTCTCTGCTCCTTGACGTCTTTAAACCACGATTTGAGGACTTCAATAGCTCAGACGTAGGTGAGAGGTTTTTCGCAGGAGTGGGTGCATGAAATTCTGTGGCCTGCGTTGTGCAGGAGATCAGACTAGATGACCATAATGGTCCCTTCTGACCTAAATATCTGTGAATCTATGAACCATAGTGCAGTAGAATATTCCTTGTATTCAGAATGTGCTACAGGTGAGAGGCTAGTGGGTTTGAGGGAAAAAGAAAAGCTGTCAGTGCATAGTGTAGAGTTCTCTTCAACCAGTAAAGCTACACAGTGCATCACATGGCTTTTTATGCCAGGCAAGAGGGGCCATTTATGGATAGCTATGTATAGTGTACTTAGCAGTGTACTGTCTTTCTTTCCTTTAGTATCTTAACTAAAATATGTCTGATTTAACAGATGGCTTTATTTTCCACAGCATGATGTGTTTACCTGAATTCTCAATGATCCCCTTCACTGACCCACCCTCTGGATCTCCACCAGCTTTTGGTTACTACTTCATTCCAAAAACAACAAAGAGTCCTTGTGGCACCTTAGAGACTAACAAATTTATTTGGGCATAAGCTTTCATGGGCGAAAACCCACTTGATCAGATGCATAAACTGCAGAACTGGAATTAATTTGCAAACTGGATACCATCAAATTAGGCCTGAATAAAGACTGGGAGTGGATTACAAAAACTAATTTCCCCCTACTGTTACTCGCATCTTCTTGTCAACTGTTTGAAATGGGCCCTGATTACATTGGCCTCATTACCACTACAAAAGTGATTTTTTTCCTCCCTTGATATTTTACTGTTAATTGAATTGTCTCGTTGGCACTGACCCCCCACTTGGTAAGGCAACTCCCATCTTTTCATGTACTGTGTACATATACCTGCTACTGTACTTTCCACTCCATGCATCTGATGAAGTGGGTTTTAGCCCACGAAAGCTTATGCCCAAATAAATGTTAGTCTCTAAGGTGCTACAAGGACTCCTCGTTGTTCTTGCTGATACAGACTAACACGGCTGCCCTGCTGAAATCTGTACTTCATTCCAGTGTTTGGAGATGATCCTCCATGCATCTGAAATGAATAGATTTGACTGCAGCAGCTTCTTGTGCAGTTTACGGTGCACCGATTTCCTTGGGTTATTTATTTACTGGTGCTACAGTATAGCTGTCACAGGGCTGTCAGAATGTCAAAGGAAAGGAGTCTCCCATTTATCCTGTGCTGCGGCAATCCTCTCACTGTTTTTTTCACTGATCTTTAATGCTCCCTCTTGGTTGCTCTAATCCACTCTAGGAAAAAACCTCCCACGGAAATTGTCGTACAGATAGCAACTGGGTGAGTGCAGGAGTTACTTTCCACAAGCGATAATACCGCCTCCACTTCCAGGGAGTTGCTTAACCAAAGAATGCTGTCATTCCCAAGGACAGTGGGTAGCAGTTTCCTTTCCTGGTTTAGTAGCACATGTTACTAGCTCTAATGTGGCTACCCAAGGCAATAAGGTCTCCCTGCCCGCATGCTTGGCTGTGTTCAGGCACAGGGGAAGAGAACAAGCACTCAAAGCTCTTCCCTGTGAGCAAATTAGTGAAGAGTGTAGAGAGTGGGTGGAGCTATGGCTTGGCTCCTCCCTCCATCTGTCAGTCTGCAGAGCTAGCCAGGCCTGAGTGGGAATCGAGTGGTGGCCTTGGAAAGGGAAGGACTTGTGACTCTGGGGCTATGTCTACACTTGAGCTAGGGGTGGGATTCCCAGTTTAAGACCTGTTCACAGTACCTCTCGTTGAGCTAGGGCATTGAAAATAGTAATGTAGCCGGGGTATTGTGGGCAGCGGTTTGGGCTAGCTACCCTGAGTCGGTACCTCCGGGTGGTTTTGTACTCTGGGTGGCTAACCCCTCTTGCTACTGCCTGAGCTCACGCTGCTACTGGACAGAGTGTGCACCACCAGTCTGGCTGCCCAGATTCCACCGCTCCCCATGCTCAGCGGGAGCCTCTTGCATGCAGCAGAAGGGGCAGGATTTACCCTACTTAAAGATTTTTAGATACTGGGCCAGATTCTCAGCTGCACCCAACTGTCTGCTGGGTGATTCCCTGATCTTGGGATCAGTTCTGTACTGGCTCTCGTGCGCTAGAGCAGCCAAAGGAGCTGCTGTAGAATGTGTATGGCTGGTTTTCGCCCAGAGGGGCAGTGTGCTAGTTGAGAGCAGCTGCTCTCTAGTCACAACCCTTCCTGCCCTAGCACCTACACTGGAGACTGCAGAAGTAGTGGCTTAGGAGCCAGCTACACCTGCTCTTAGCCAGCTGGGAAAATCCTGGAAGCTCTCCAGCCCTTTCTGCCGTGTGAATTGATGTGAAGGGGGCCAGAGTATAAAAGGAGGATCTGGCACTCTGTTTGCAAGGGGCTATGAACAGAAAAAAAGTGGAATAATAATGATCCGTAAAAGAGAGGGGCAGCTTAATGTGAGCACAAGCGTAGGTGGGAAGAACTCCTGGGGTGAAAACGCTACCCTGACAATAACGGCTGGAATGGACTTGGGCAAGTCACTTAACGTTTCAGGAAAACAGCGGTAATTATTGCTCTACCTTTCAGGAGGGTTGTGAGAAGCAGTTTAAAAAATGCTTTGAAAATTAAATGTGCTAAGTGCCATCATGTTGTTGAATCATCCATAAAACAAGTGTCGTCAAGCTCATTATTTTTTGTCTTTTAATTTTTGTTTGGAAAAATAATTCTGTGCAACTGTATGAAAGATTTCAGCTTGGTGCCTGTGGTATGGAACATTGCACACAGCGCAAAGTTTGTCGTGAAGTGCTGACAAAATCTTACATCTAGTTCCCATAGACTAAACACTCAGGTGCTGTAAATCTGGATCTCCAAGCATTGGATGAATACACACACAGAGCTGGTTCTGAAAAATGAATAGCTTCCCTCCCTGACCCCCTTCCATGTGATAAAGATGCATCTGGCAGGGAGGAAGGCAGGCTGGTTCTTTGCTAGCAGTCTCTTCATAAAGTGGAGTAAAAATTAGATTTAACAGAAAATAGAGGAGCTCCTTCATCCCATAGCGTAGCTTCTCATTTTAGCGGGAAAAGAATTTCATTTCTAACTATGGATCTGTGGCACTTCCAGCGTCCTGGAAACTCTTGTATTCTCCATTGGCCTAGATGGGATTGCACAACTGATCCCTTATAGACTGGACAGACAGACCGATAAACAAGACAGGCAGGTATTTTATCATGCTCTCCCTGCTGGTATCTGAGTGCTGAGCTGCTAGGCCGGTGACTTGTAGCTTCAGCAGATATTTCAGCTTTAAGGTCAGCGGGACCTTTGATGTTTGTATCTTGAGAACAAATGCCAAAGGGGTTTGAATTTTTTGCAGCTGTGCCCACAGAGTGGAGCTAAATAATGGTAAAAGGAGTAGGTCTGCTTGGAAGAACAGAGGGTTTGGCAGGATGCAGCATTAATCTGCCAAATTGTCATGCCAGGTAAGGGCTGTATCGTGCTGTCATTTAATTTGATGGCAAAGCTCCCGTTGATCTCAATGGCATAAGATTAGATCCTAAGTGAGTATAACTTTTTGTTTAACAATTCCAGTTTACTCCTTTTTTAGCAAGTCCAAGTATAGTATAAATTATTCTGATGCCTGTCACGAATGAGCTCTCTAGTAGCAGGAGATAAAATTTTAAGTCAAATCACTGAAACTAGAGTAGAATAATTTATACGCTTAGAAAGAGGAGTTCTGAAGTCAAATGAGCCGGGTGATGCGAATGTATGTGGTTGCTTTGTCCCCTCCGATCCTTTTTGTTTCCAAACGTTTGTGAAATTATGAGCTGTTACAGCTGAACCATGGCTCCATGCTAATCATCTGAAAGGTAAAAGCCAATAATTAGGCAGAAATTATTAAATGGGCTAGAGAGAAATTATTTACTAAAATATTTTGGTGCAATTAGTATGCAATGAGAATAACAAAATGAGCACTGAATACCGGATTACTACAGAAAATAAAATGAAATACATTCTTATGAATAGCAAACTGTTCTACTTGTTGGGAAACAGCATGGCCTAGTAGGCACAGCGCTGGCCTGGGATTTGGGAAACCTAGATTCTAATCCCAGCTCAGCCACTGGCCTGCTGGGAGAATATGGGCAAGACACTTCACCTCTTTGTGCCTCAGTTAGTGATACTTGCCTCTTTTGTAAAGCTCTTCGAGATCTGCTTATGAAAAACAAACTACCTAAGTATTGTTATATTATTTTGTAACCAGGATTTCTTTCTAGTTTAGCTTGGCATGTAAACTTTGTTTCCAAAATGCATTCGCGTTTATCCAGAGGATAAACTCATTCCTATTCACACAAGGGATGATATCTGCCTTTGAGACTTAGCTCAAATATGAATCTGCTTCAAGAGGAACAGCAGGTGGGTGGTCTTCAAACCACTTTAAATGATGTGGTTTCTGAACGCTTGGATACCAAGAGCAGTTGCTTTTGAAACAGATCATGAGATGATGCTCTGTAATGCCAGTGTTTAAATGAATAGCCCAAGATGTATCTGGTAAATGGGTTATGAAGTTGTCAAATATGACTTATTTCGGGGAAAAAAACAAACTGTTTTTAAAAGGAGTAGCTCTTGGATGCATATACAGCTCCTATTGATTTCAGCAAGAATTTAGTTGGAACGTATCCAAAGAGCCCAAATTCTGGTCTGTGCTACTCTGATGTAAGTGGTTTGTGCCAGCGTACTGGGATCGGAATTCAGCTCAGTATATTTAAGCATGTACAGTGTTGTTGGGCAGATTTCAGAATACTGGGATTGCCAGACTGGATCAAACCAGTGGTCCTTCTGTTTATCTGTTTCTGACAGTGGCCAGTACCAGATCCTTCAGATAGGAGATGTAATGGGGTATATTGGCCATTTAAGGCAGAATTCTCACAGTATGTCTGTGCTGCAATTAAAAACCCACCATTGGCCCATGCCAATGGCTTGGGCTAAGGGGCTGTTTAATTGCAGTGTAGACGTTCAGGCTACACTGGGCTCTGGGACCTTCCCACCTTGCTAGCTCTTCTCCAGCTCATGTGCTAAAAGTAGCATAGCCACGCTACAGTGATGCAAATGGCAGAAAGTGCAAGCTGCCCTGAGTACACACCTAGCAAGACAGTGTAACAGATCAGAAGCTAACGGCACTAATATAATCCACGCTCATTCAGGGTGGTGATCTGTCCCCCATCTAGTGGTGGCTGGGCCACATTGAGAGGTTGACTCTGTTCTAGGGCTGGCTGATGGCTGGCTCTCCCAGCGCGGGCAGTAAGTAGATGCTCATACTTCGATCCAGATGTCTCAGGTTTGATCCCTGCTGCCAGGACCCAATCAGGGATATCGCATCACACCAAACTAGGAGGGAGAGAATGAGTGGCCAGGTGTGTTCGATGTTGGCTAGAACAAGCCATTAAAGGGTTTTAAAAACCGGGCTGCTGCTTTTGAGCTGGATTCCAAATGAAAGAACTTAGTTGAAGTCAAGGGACTTGTAAACTGGTGGAATGACTCGGCAGTTTTCGTCATCAAGGTCTCTTCTTTCCGGGTGAGTGACTATTACTCAAAACCAAAACGATTTAGCAGAATCCAAAAGCAAACAGAAAAGTCTCCACCGGCTGGGGTTCAACCCGGTCCCCAGCTGGCTTGGCTTGTGAGTCGGACCTCCCGGAAGCTGTTCTCCCTACTTCTGTCTCCTGAGGAATCATTCTTGTTGCACTTCTGCCTAAGCCCCAGTGCAAGAAGAGAGGGAAGCTGAGCTGAGGTTAATCCTTTGCACACCAGTAGTGTCCTGCAGCCTATCACAAGGGTAGTGAGTCGCCAGTCTTTTCAATTCACTGTACCAAATTAATTCCTTATGTAACTCCACCAGAGTCCATGGAATTACATCACGGCTGAATTTGGCCTGGGGTGACATGGAGAAGTGAAACTGCAGCTGTTTGCTTGAGGGAAGAATGAGCAGATCTTTCAAGGGTCTCATATTAATGTTTACATTAAGTGGACACTCAACCTGAATATCCCGCTTCTGCCTGAAACTACTTGGCTTACTGTTGTTCTAAGTGAGAAGGTTCACACGCCTGGAAGAGGTTCTAGAGAGGAGTGGGGAAATTCTGAGGCTGTTTTTAAAATCTTTGTTTCTGTGTGCATTTGAGGGGACTCTGTTTGACACTCAGCTGCCTTCCCCAGACCTGAAGAAGAGCTCTGTGTAGCTTGAGAGTTTCTCCCTTCCCCCAACAGAAGTTGATCCAATAGAAGATATTGCCTAGTCTCTCTCAGCACTCTGTAAAATAATTTTCACTGTGTTTCCCTTGCAGACCGTTAGGCCTGGATCCCCAGGCAGACCCCTGCACCAACACAGAGCTCATTGCAGGATTATACATGTCAAGACCAGAAAGGACCATCATGGTAATCTAGTCTGACCTCCTGAGTAACACAGAACATAGCATTTCACTCACTAATTTCTGCATCAGGTTGGATGGCCAGGTGGCTAGTTTTTGACTGGAAAGTCCAGTCGAAAAGGGGACCTAACAGTGTCAGGTCAGATCTACTGACCGGTCACCCGAAGTCTGGTTACCAGAGGCAGTGAGGCACCGAGTCCTCACCCGCGCCACCCCTACTCAGTCGCCACCCCAATGCTTCCAGTCTGCATTGTGTGGCTGCAGCTCCCAGCCCCTGCTCTGCAGACGAGTCCTTCCCAACCCACACGGAGGGAGGGGAAGAGCAGTGAGTCATGGGGGAAAGAGGAGTGAACGGAGGGTGGGACCTCAGGAGGAAGGGGTGGGCAGAGGTGGAGCCTCCGGGGAAGAGGCAGGGCAGCGGTGAGGCCTGGGAGAAGGGGTGGGGCAGGGGTGTGGCCCGGGGGACAAGGCGGGGCAGGGCTGCAGGAGGAAGGGCAGGGCAGAGGAGGTTCCAGCACTCCTGCTGGAGTATCCAGTTTTTATATATTACTAAATTGGCAACCCTAACCAAAATGCTATCAACAAGGCTGAACGCTATTGTGTATTTGTTTTGCTTAATTTGTTCGTGACCAAAGTGCCATGCCTCAGTTGTAACTGCCGTGATAGCACACCGAGCCTCGTCATTGACAGATGGTACTGCAGTCGATGCTTGAGGCCTAATGCTGTTCTGCCTTGCATCCTGGGTCATGGGAACTGAGCCAGTTGGGTTGCACCGAGCCTATAAGCCCACAGAGAACTTGACCCATAAAATGTACGGTGTACAAATTCTTAATAACTGTGTGAGAGAGAGAGAGAGAGAAACAGCAGGTTGAACTGGCTGAATGTTACAGAGCAATAAACTAACTGAAATGAATGAGAAAGCTGGGTGCCTGGTTAAATAGACTGGGCCCCATGTTTCCTTCCCACATGAAAAGACCCTGGAAGAGAACCAGGCCACTGAAAAGCCTCATGGTGCAAAGAGTGCCACTGCTGGGCTGTATTCCTCCCATTATGTGGCAGGGCCATGGCTGTGCCCTGGAAAGAAGAGGGGAGCCGGGCGTCTTTGGTGAAATGCACAGAGGGCATCTCTCCTTGTGCTGTGCGCCTCCTCAGAGATCGCTGCATGCCCAGCTCTGTGGCTAGCTATGTTGCCGCTGACTCCAGGTCGGTGACTGTGCTCTGTGACCCCTGCATATGGGAGGGGTAACGAACGCAGCATCAACTCATTGTGCGCCTTTAGAGCCCACGTTGAGAAAACTAAAGCCTAGGTTGGCAGACAAAACAACGTTCTCGGCAAGTTGGCTATATCAAAGTGGGGTGCGCAGACCCTTTCACTCCATGAGCACCAGCATTTTGCTGCTCCTCTGCTGAATACACTTGTACAGTGGGGACACGATCCCCTTGCATGCTAGACCCTCTACTAAAGACCTCCTGCTGCTATATTACAGGATGCCTTAAGCCTACCCACATCAACAGCCTTTACACCTTCGCAGGTGTTGCTCTTCCTGATGTACACTGGAAAGTTGCTAGCAGAGTCAAGCAATGCACAGATGCAAGACCTCCGCTATATGGTCTAACACCAATGCTGAGTTGACTGAAGTCGCAACAAAGTTTTCTTTCCACCATTAAACCCCCCACACTGCCACAACCGAACCCTTGTCAGTTTGGGTGGCAAGCAAGGATAGAGAATGACCCTATAGCCTGTGCTCTCCGGCTCCCCCTAGTCAAGCACCTACCACCTGGTGATCAGCCCTGGCCTATATGGTTTAGCCTTAATCAACTCTGCACTGAAGTTGGCGAGTCTACGCACAAGTGGGGCTACAAAGATCAAGATCAAGTGGGGCTACAAAACCTGAAGCATCCCCTCCAATGCCAGCTGTTTGAGCGCAAGTTATCTTCCGTTGAGCTGGAAAATTGGAGTCATCTCGCTGAAACTGCCTGAGGAGAGCCCATATGGGGAGTTCAGTATTGTTTTAAGAAGCTAGAAGTGAAACTTGGAGCTAGCAGACAAGTTAGTGTCCCAAATCTTTCTATTTATTAGGTTAATTTAGTGCCAGATTTATAGCCTCAGAGACTGAAATCATCAGTTTGGGCTTGATCCTACCCCCCACTGAAGTTGATCGCAAAACTCCTGTTGTCTTCAGTAGTATGGAATTGGGTATTTTGTCCTAGAGTATCTTGTACCGGGGATGAGTTGGGTCTGCGTCCATTCAAACCTTGACCCTTCTGAGAGGATACAGCGTGTCTCTGTTAGTACCAGTGCCCTGACTTCTGTGTCTGTGTACTAGGACCTGGACTCAGACCAAGACATTTCTTTATCACCATTGAACTGTCCTCTGATGGTAATACATTAGGTAGCTGCTGTCCAGGACAGGCTTTGCACTGTTGATATAGAGGAGCGATGCTCTGTATCCTATTACGGGGCTGATAACAAGAGCCATGCAGTCAACATAACATAAGAACGGGCATAGGTCAGACCAAAGGTCCATCTAGCCCAGTATCCTGTCTTCTGACAGTGGCCAATGCCAGGTGCCCCAGAGAGAATGAACAGGACAGATAATCATCAAGTGATCCATCCCCTGTTGCCCATTCCCAGCTTCTGGCAAACAGGCAGGGATGGTGTCTCTTGCGTCTCTTGGCTAATAGCCATTGATGGACCTATCCTCCATGAACTGATCTAGTTCTTTTTTGAACCCTGTTATAGTCTTGCCCTTCATAGCAAAGAGTTCCACAGGTTGACTGTGTGTTGTGTGAAGAAAGACTTCCCTTTTGTTTGCGTGCATGCAAGTCCTGAAAGTTTTGGTTAATCTAACTCTGTCAGAGCGTTTGTTTTTTTTTCTCTCTGTGTATGTAAGTATATTTCCGCATCTCCTTATTGGGGGTTGCAGAGGTTATAACTGAGGGCAGACTTCAGCTTTTAAGTGCTGATCTTGAAAACTCTCACTTGTGTGATTAGTTGTCACTCCGATAGTCCCACTGAATTTAATGGGCCTGCTTATGTGAAGAAGGATTATGCACATGAGAGAGTGTTAGCAGGAACAACCCCTCTGTGACTACCGTTGTACGCTAAGCATCTTACGTGACACAGCAGACCCAAGGCAGTCATTGTGAGCAATGACAATCTTTTCCACTTCTGTTAGACGTCCAATTTCTATACCTCTGAATATGTGTCCACATATGACAGAACAAGAGCTTTTTCTTTGACTTCACTACTAGTGTATTGCTGTACATCTGTGGTGTGCCTGGTTAGCAAAACACCATTTGGCAAGTGTATAACACTGTTCTGTGGAGACAATATGGTTATAACTCAGTAGGAATAGTTTTCTCCTGCTAAGTTAATGTGTCTGGCAGGCTAACAACCAAATCCTATTATATATTGTGACAGGGTCGGGCCAGATGGCTCCATGGAGTGATAGAAGGCAGATATATTAATCCCAAGTTAAGTAGGTCCCTCTTCCCTGGGTAAGGTAACAGAGAAGGTTCCAGAACAATCAGGAACCTTCTGGAAACAAGACAGAGAGGCTGATTAGAACACCTGCAGCCAATCAAGAAGCTGCTAGAATCAATTAAGGTAGGCTAATCGGGGCACCTGGGTTTAAAAAGGAGATCACTTCAGTTTGTGGTGCGCGTGTGAGGAGCTGGGAGCGAGAACGCATACTGTTGGAGGACTGAGGAGTACAAGCATTATCAGACACCAGGAGGAAGGTCCTATGGTGAGGATAAAGAAGAGGTTGGGAGGAGGCCATGGGGAAATAGCCCAGGGAGTTGTAGCTGTCGCACAGCTGTTCCAGGAGGCACTCTAGACAGCTGCAGTCCACAGAGCCCTGGGCTGGAACTCGGAGTAGAGGGCGGGCCCGGGTTCCCCCCAAACCTTCCAACTCCTGGTCAGACACAGGAGGAGCTGACCTGGACTGTGGATTCACGAAAACGGCCAAACTGAGGGCTGCCATGAAGCTCCAAGGTGAGCAAATCCACCAATAAGTGCAAGATCCACCAAGGTGGAGGAGGAACTTTGTCACAATATATATTTTTAGAAAACAAACAAACAAACTTTCAGAAATTGTGTTTGGTCATTTGATCAGATCCTCATTGACTTCAATGGGGCTATGCAGATTTACACCAGCTTTGGATTTAGCCCTTTACTGCAACAGTATATTGTATTGTCAACTCTTGTAATTAAATGAATATGAGATAGAAATGGAAAACTGGCTAAAAATAACAGCTCTTGGAAGCCCAGCTAGCAGGTCTCTTTAGAAATTTCTTCACCTTCTTTGCTCTTCTGGTGAGAATAGGGGAATTCTTCCCATGGGGTAGATTTAAGAACCTGGAAAGTTATTAGTACATTTGTGAATCTTGCACTAATTAATTATCTTGTAATTATTATGCAATGTATAGCATGCTAGTTTTTTCTGTACCCTACTAGAGGTCTTTGGATATTAGGATGTACAGAGTTCATCCAAGAAAGATCAGAATTTTTTTTTTTTTAAATAAAGGGAAAATTGTATCTCACTCTTGTATTTTAAAACGGCTTGAAGAGGTTTTGCTCAGACATCCCAGAACAGTTCACCTTCAAGCAGAGGGGAGGCCTGGAAAGCCCCATCCCCCGTAGGTGAAACTTTAGGGAAATTGTGGATGGTCAAAAGTAGGGCCTTATCGCTGCATTAGTCCAGTTTTACACTGCTGTAACTTCACTGAAATCAATGGAGATGCAGAAAGGTAAAGTTGGACTGACTAGGAATGAATCCGGCCCAACAGATTATAACAGAAATGCTTTGGTAATCACTGTCTGTGACTAATATTTCTTCTCTCGCCTATCTCCATGAGAATTTTGCTATTGATTTTGGCAGGAGAAGGATTGGACTTAATCCTTGTAACATTCCACTGTTGTCGTTTCTAAGAGTACCCTTTCCCCTTGTCCAGCTTTTATCCATGACCAGCAGCGCTCATTGCTTGCTTATTTTTGTGGTATTCTTTTAAAACTCAATACACATTTTAAAATTCTATACAGGCTAATTGCAACCCCAATGACTGAAGTCCAAAAATTAAGCTCCAAAATTTGTGCTGTCTATATTCTGACTGTTAAGTGTAATGATCTTTATTTAGTTCAAAATGGCTTCCTTTTTCCAATATATTTTTGAGTGAAAATCCATAAGCAAGTAGAGCTAAAATAATAGGAAATCCTGATTTGTGGCTGAAAATTTTTCATTCACCCTATGCATATGGGAAGCTGCAGGGTCTCAAAAACAGTGACCTCATGTAATACTAAGCTTGATGAGTTCTTTAATGTAGTTTAATTGCTTGAGGCTAACCTTGTAACAGGGTAGAATGTGTGACATTCAGTCTGCTTCTTTCTGCGATTTAAGGGGCACAGAGTTCAAATATTTATTTGTGAAGTAAAAATAAGTTTATCAACATTGTAAGTATCAATTTATTATAAATATCAATTCAGTGTAAGTGCCTCAGTGTGCCAGCACACTTTTTAACAATAAAAAGCTGGAAAAAATCATTGTGATGCATGTTAACAGTTAAAATGACTGAGGAATGAAGCTGAGACTCCTAATAAGTTTCACATGGTTAGTAGATTGTATCTTTATAATGATATGAGTGTATAGAGGTGAATCAGACTTTAAACTTGATGGAAATATTTTGAAAACAGCAAGGGTGGTAAATTACCCCTGGGGTCAAATTAAAATGAAGAATTTTTAGACTTAAGATTTGTGATCTATTCAAGGGAAGAATACCTTGAACACCCTATATTTTCTTTTGTGGCCATGTCCTTCTTTACAAAATCAGTTTAGACCCCAATCCTGAAATCAGACAGCAGTGTAAGCAAACCATTGAGGGCACACTGAGCCTGATTGCCTTCAGTGAGGCTGTGCATCGGTTTAGTGATCTGTCCACGTGAATCCAATTGCAGAATAGAGGACTTAGTGCATCTAGTACTGCAGGCATCCAGAACAGAGAATAGGCCATAAAATATGAAAAGCGAGACCTGTCTAATTTACAAAATAATGTATTTAAATATAGCACTACATCGGAATATTAGCTGTGCAGTCCCTTCTGGTCTGTGAGCCATTTTTTACTGCACCCCAGATAGAAATGACTATCAGTGTTGGGCTGTTTTGATTGCAAAATGCTCTGAACAGTGAAAGCTGGTTTTTTGTACAGTCTGCCCTCTAGTGTACAGATGGCTACCTTAAATAAAATAACATGGAGAAAAGGAAATGAGAATGTAGTGGTCTTAGATTACACACTCTTAAAACATTTTGACCAATAGGTGTACTTCAATCCATTTTAAACTGCGTTATAATTAATACTACATAGTCTTCTCCAAGGACAGTGTAACTTGCTTACAATAAACTCTGTTATAACGAAATTTCATTTATAGTGAAGAAGCTTGAAAGTCTCCGTTGAATCAATTTGTACATTGAAAATCTGGAATTTATTCTAGCACCTTATACTGCTCTCATTAAAGGAGACAGCAAAACGCTCATTGACTTGACTTCACACCCTCCTGCTAAGGGCAAAATACTCCTCTGAGATCTTGACGGGCAATTGTGGGTTCAGTTTTTAAAAGTAAAATACTCTAGGAGTAGCAGGGGTGGACCTTAAGTCTGATATTCTGCTCCGAGATGTGCCACAGTGTGGTTTAGTGATAGCCCTCCACACACATCTTAGAGGACAGCTTTGCCCTGTAAAGTTCTCCTCCTGCAAAGTGATTTGCCATCATAGACACTTTTGCCCACATGGAGCCCCAGGGAAGTCATTGAAGAATGGGATGTGACTGCCTGAGCTAAAGGATCGGATCCAGTAACTTGAACTCGATGCGATTCCACGTAAATAAGTCTTTTGTGGGTTATGGCTGTAGTCTATATTTTTTTGGTGGGCCAGATGTTCTTGTCTCTGTAGAGTAGACCTGGCCTGAGAGCTTAACATGTAAGAGTCATGACAGCTCCTGGCCAAAAAACCCTACCCCAAGCAGAGATTTCTGTAACTGGAGAAGAGCCAGAGATGCTAAGATACCTTACTAGGAAACTTGCTGTTGCTACTGTTAGAGTAGCTTTTGATTGTAAAGGAAAATGGGCATTACAAAAACCTGAGGTAGAGATACTTGAATGTGGGAAGGGGACACGAGATGTAGTGGCATTATGGAGAGTGGCAACTTGGATAGTCTGATGCACAGGTGGTGGTTTCAAGTGTCTGTTGGTGCTGTTGGCCTTTTGAAGAACAGTAGGCTAGAAATTGGGTAGTGTCCTGGTTTAAGGAACTGCTTGTCAAGTGCCTCTTTACCCATCCTGCTTCTGTTTTCATAACCAGTGTTACTAAATTTAGGCAGGACATGTTTCTTTAAGGGATCTGCTTAGTTTTGACTTCTGTAATTAGCTAACATGTACATTTCTGTTCCATTAGATTAATGCATGAAGTGGAGTAAAGAACTGTGCATAGATGAAGTTAAAAGACATTAAGCAAATCTGGCTTTGTATCTCCAATGAACTGAAACATACAGCCGGAGAAAATGCTGGACTGCAGACCACTCGGGGACGTTAACAGGGAACAATGGCACTGTTTCATTTGGGTAGAAATATTTTAGCAGTAACGCTCGTTTTATATACCACTCTAATCTGTAGTACATAGCTGGTTATTGCCAGTCTCAGATGGGGAGGGTTGTTCTGGAGAGTTTCAGGAATGAACTGAAAACGGCACATTGGGAGGGTGGATGAGGTTTTTTTCCCCCCTGAAGAAAAATTGAAATTTTGTCGTCTTTGCTGTAGCGCTTCATGAAGGATCTGGCTAGAGCAGAGGAAGGCATGAAAGACTTAGAAGGATGAAATCGGTGCATAGTAATGGAAAACTGAAGGATATTACAGAGAGGATTAAATAGAGACGGAAGGCTGTGCCCGAAATAAAGGTAGGAACCAATACAAAACCTTCACCTTGTAAAGGCCTATGGTATCATGTCAGTGATGTGATCACCAATGAAGAAAAAAGGTTATTAAGCTAGAGATACAAGAGAAGTTCTGAAAATCTAATAGTCCAAGCCAGGCATTTCATATTAGTCCATCATTCGGGCGAGTCAGTGATACAGGATCCTTCTAGGAGCGCATGGTGAAGTGGGTGACCACGTTCCCTGGATTCCAGTAATGCTTGTCGTAATAAGGCAGCTGTCGGTGAAATGCAGCAAAGCACAAACGGGTGTAATGATGCTACCCACAACAAGGGTTGGTGTGATTTCTTGCCGTGTAAAGTGGCATGCATGATATGTTTCTCTGTGCACTCAGAGGATTGTGGATTAATCCACATTGGGGGGGAAATGTGGAAAATCGACCTAGTGAGTCTTTAAGTTTGCAGAAAATTGCCCTGTAGTCCCAGTGAAATCAAGGTTTGCCGTTGCTCTCAGTGAGGCCAGGAACGGGGCCAGTGGCTGCTTCCTGTGTTCTGTGATGCAAAAAATATATTGAGTTTGTATTGAGACCAGCCTCTGCTTCAGTATAGTTATACAGTGTTGAAATCCTAGCGATCTGTTATCTTGTTCTGGGCTTATGTGCATTAAATCAGATATGCAACAAAGAGCATCAATTCACTCTGCCTCCCCCCAAACGCACATGGGAATTAATGTAGATTTTAAAGATGCAGAACAAAACATAGAAAATTATTCTCATAGATCAAAAGACAGCCTGTACAAAATGTGCTCATAAATGCTGGAAATTTTCTTTCCTCCTGTATGAAGACAGGAGACTGTAGTTAGTAATTTACTACAAAGTGATGCTGGTTTTCTTAATTATTCTGTATTCTCTCCAGGTAGGTATATTGTGTTCATTATTGGAACGCAGCCATGATATCAAATGAGGGTAGAGTATTTAGGTAGGGAAAGTGGGTGTCATTTGGGGGGGACCCCTGCCTACTGACTTTGGACATAGCTCCATAGCTGAAAGAGGAAGACGTACCCATATGTAAAACTCAAATAAAAGAGCCAGAAGAGAAAAATCAGAGTTTAGAGAGGTCGGACTATCTGACTTCTGTGGGTCCTACAGGAATTACAAAATTCTAGTCTCTATTTTGTTCTTGCACTTCTAATGAGCGAGTTCCCGTGCCCTTCGAAAACTTTGGGTGCGGTTCTTGGGTCCCACCAAGCTACATTTTCCACAGGGCTGAGGAGGGAGCAAAAACAGATGAAAAATGCCTGATCCAGAGGGTAACCAGGGGCTGAGCTGGCCCCAGCATAAATTAGAGGTAGCTTTCCTCTATTCTGGTTGCAAAAGTCCCCGGCGGCTGTCCTGCTGCCTTCAGGTCACTGAAGCATAAGGTGCTTTTCCGCTTCTCATGCTCCAGGAATTTCCCTACTTTAGGGGGAGCCCCGCAATTGCTCACTTAGGGCAGCTTTCTGGCCCCTTTAGGTCATGTGAGTGGTGAAGGGAGGCCGCACTGGGGGAAGACTGTCTCTCCCATTGTCTCCTCTTGCAAGCTTCCAGCCTGGATAGTTTTCCTCCCCAAGTGAAGAAAATCTTCTAAAACTTCAGAAGTTGCTGCAGACATTGAGAGGCAAGGCAAAGTGGAGGCCAGGAGTACAGTGACTGTATACCCCATGTATGGACACAAGACGTCACTCTGTGAAGATAAAGTCAGACAGTTGTTTCCACGAAGGGTCACATACATCTACACCAAATAATATCTGCAGTGCGGATTCTCCTTTGTTTCCATGTGAGATGACCCCTGTTCAACAAGGAACTGAAGTCTTGTGCAAAAGATAAGATAGCCACTGACCTCTTCACGATGCACTGAATTCTGAGGTCCTTCGTCAGAGAATCCACTTTCCAATCTAAAGGTGCCCAATGCCCTTGACAGTGTGATCCCAAGCAACTTGTCCAGGGTCACACAGGAAATCTGTAGTGGAGCCAGTAAATTGAAGCCAGGTCTCCCACATTCCAGGTTAGTACCTTCCCCGCTGGACCATCTGTCCGTCTCTCTCCTGTATGCTAGGATAGCTGAGGGTAGAGTTGACTCTAAAATCAGGCATGAGGATGGGTGTAAACGGCACCGGAGCAGATTAACCCTGGGTACATCTACGCTGTGGTTTAAAACCTTCAGTAGAAAGTATCTGAGCCTGGGCACTCGCGCTTTGGTGCTGAAACTGCAGTATAAATGTTCGGGCTGGGGCTGGAGCTTGGGCTCTGAAACCCACCCTCCTGCCTGGGCTTCAAAACCAGAGCCCAAACATGTGAGCTGCTGTTGTAGTGTCCTAGCATGAGCCCCTGAATCTGTCCACCTGGGCTCTGAGACTTGCTGCCACAGGTTTTGAAATGCACTGGAACTGTACCCTTGAAGGCTGAGTGGAAGCCTCAAGCCTTTGAAGAAGGGGCTGCCTGAAGAAAAGGCACATTTAGAATTAGGCAGAGATACAAAGGCAGCATTAGAGAAGACTTTGTGGAAAGTAGCCAGCTTGCAGCTCTAAATGAAATGCAATGTCAGGTGGATATCTAACCTAGCATTAGTGAGAGTCAAGCCCAGGTAAGATTTGGGATTGGTATTGCCTTGAATTTTAATTGAAGTGCTTCTCTGGTCACTGTCTTAGCTGAGACACCAGGTACTGAACCAGGAACCCCACAGCTAAAAGCAGGAGCTATTTAGGCTTGAGCTGAAGAGCCAGAGTGCACTCTCTGGGGCTGTTGCAGACTCACCTTTGCCGATCACCACAGCGGGACACTTGTAACACACTCACCGGAGCGCTACACTCCCTTTATTCTCTCTCCTTTAGCAGGAACAGTTCACCATCTTAGTTCTAGACAGAGAAGTGGGGACTTCGGATGGGTCCAAGGTTTGGGGTTTCTTTTACACACGATCCCTTAGAAGTATACTTTATCATTAGACCAGCAGAGGGAGCTGTATGAATAGCATAGTTACTAGCCAGCATCTTCCACTGTGGGAATAGAAAGAGTAACACATTCAGCCCTCCTTGCGGCAGAAGATACTTGGCCCATCTGCTGGCCCAGCTCACCTATGCAGTAGCACTCAAGTCTGATTCCCTGCCAGCTGGCTAGTCCTATGGTGTTCACTTGAGCAATATTGAAAGGAGAGAAGCTAGGTGTTATAGCAACCTCAGCCCCATCTCTTCTCACGCTGTCCTAGGTAGCTTAGTTACGAGCTGAGGTCCTTCAGAATCCTGCAGACATGAAAGTTGAAAGCTTAAAATTAATGGGTGTTTATCACTTCAAAAGGTTTTCTCTCCCCCACCCCACTCTCCTGCTGGTAATAGCTTCTCTAAAGTGACAGGTTTCAGAGTAACAGCCGTGTTAGTCTGTATTCACAAAAAGAAAAGGAGTACTTGTGGCACCTTAGACTAACCAATTTATTTGAGCATAAGCTTTCGTGAGCTACAGCTCACTTCATCGGATGCATACTGTGGAAAATACGGAAGATGTTTTTATACACAGAAACCATGAAAAAATGGGTGTTTTATCACTACAGAAGGTTTTCTCTCCCCCCCCACCCCACTCTCCTGCTGGTTTATGGCTGACTTAAAACAACGCTTCCTCAGCTCTGGTCCCCTAAAGCCCCTACTCTACTTGCGCTATATTGATGACATCTTCATCATCTGGACCCATGGAAAAGAAGCCCTTGAGGAATTCCACCATGATTTCAACAATTTCCATCCCACCATCAACCTCAGCCTGGTCCAGTCCACACAAGAGATCCACTTCCTGGACACTACAGTGCTAATAAACGATTGTCACATAAACACCACCCTATACCGGAAACCTACTGACCGCTATTCCAATCTACATGCCTCCAGCTTTCACCCTGACCACACCACACGATCCATCGTCTACAGCCAAGCTCTGCGATACAACCGCATTTGCTCCAATCCCTCAGACAGAGACAAACACCTACAAGATCTCCATCAAGCATTCTTACAACTACAGTACCCACCTGCTGAAGTGAAGAAACAGATTGATAGAGCCAGAAGAGTTCCCAGAAGTCACCTACTACAGGACAGGCCTAACAAAGAAAATAACAGAACACCACTAGCCGTCACCTTCAGCCCCCAACTAAAACCCCTCCAACGCGTTATCAAGGATCTACAACCTATCCTGAAGGATGACCCAACACTCTCTCACAAATCTTGGGAGGCAGGCCAGTCCTTGCCTTCAGACAACCCCCCAGCCTGAAACAAATACTCACCAGCAACCACATACCACACAACAGAACCACTAACCCAGGAACCTATCCTTGCAACAAAGCCCGTTGCCAACTGTGCCCACATATCTATTCAGGGGACACCATCACAGGGCCTGATAATATCAGCCACACTATCAGAGGCTCGTTCACCTGCACATCCGCCAATGTGATATATGCCATCATGTGCCAGCAATGCCCGTCTGCCATGTACATTGGTCAAACTGGACAGTCTCTACATAAAAGAATAAATGGACACAAATCAGATGTCAAAAATTATAACATTCATAAACCAGTCGGAGAACACTTCAATCTCTCTGGTCACGCGATTACAGACATGAAAGTTGCGATATTACAACAGAAAAACTTCAAAACCAGACTCCAGCGAGAGACTGCTGAATTGTAATTCATTTGCAAATTGGATACAATTAACTTAGGTTACCTTGCATAATGACTTAGCCACTCCCAGTCTCTATTCAAGCCTATTTCCCCTTGTTTTTTCCTCCTCCTCCCCCTCCCCCCCCTTGTTAAACCCTGGATTTGTGCTGGAAATGGCCCACCTTGATTATCACACACATTGTAAGGAGAGTGATCACTTTAGATAAGCTATTACCAGCAGGAGAGTGGGGTGGGGGGAGAGAGAACCTTTTGAAGTGATAAACACCCATTTTTTTTCATGATCTGTGCATATAAAAACATCCTCACTGCATTTTCTACTTTTATGCATCTGATGAAGTGAGCTGTAGCTCACGAAAGCTTATGCTCAAATAAATTGGTTAGTCTCTAAGGTGCCACAAGTCCTCCTTTTCTTTTTGCGAATACAGACTAACACGGCTGCTACTCTGAAACCTAAAATTAATGAGTGTTTTCTCCTGTGCTGGATTTAGTCTTTAATTCACACAGGTCCCACCCAAATCTCAGTTTAAAAAATTAGACACTGGAAACTTTGACTTGTTCACGGTGGTTGTTGTTTTTTCTTTCTTCTATGATTATAATTGAGACAGTTTCTTAATGAAATACTGATGGAAATCCTTGGAATATTTAGAGATGAAACAGCTCATATGAATGTGCTCTGGCACGATGAGTAAACAGCTGGAAAATGTGCCTCTCCTGCAATATTCCAATGGTATGAAGCATCATCAAGACCTATTCATTAGGGTGGCATTACTACAGCTCTGTAGTATGCCGAAAGGAATAGGAAAGTAAATCCCCTCTATCATCACTGTGAGTTCCCATATTGGGAAACAGATGGTGCTCTTCTACGATTGTACCTGGTGTGAGACTACTGCATAATTTATCAGTATAGAAACATGAATTGTATTCCAGTGACTGCTGTGTTCTCAGTCTTGTGTTTTTGTTTTTGTTTTTTACATTTGATATACCAATGGCCAGGCTAAAATTGAATTATATTTAGCTAATTCCCCTCCCTCCACATACACTGAGGTTTAGGTAGTACCAGCCATGATTTACTAGAAGAATGCCTAATTATATGATGCCCTTACCATTCCTCCAGTGAAACCCTAAATCACATTTATGAGTTGTGCTCTGAGTCTCATTCTGAAGGTGCTGGTTGCCTCCTGGAAGGTACTGAGTGCTCTTAACACCCCCTAGACTTCAATGGACATTTAAGGGTACTCAGCCCCTTGCCAAAATATAGTCTAAGAACTATGTAGGATCAGAAAGAGGGTCACAGCCACTGATATCTCATACTGTACTTCATTCTTCCTGCGTCTCTACTCATTTTGTGCCAATTGCAAGACTCGACAAGAGGGTAAAACAGGACGGGAGGCCATGAACAAAGGTGATGTAAAGCCAGTGGTCTTCCATCTCCTCTCTAGCTGTAACTGGGAGTCCCCTCCCATGTATCCATATGGGTTGTGCAGGGTAGAGCAGTCTTGATCCCATTAGCAGCCCCTAAGATGAGGACAAGCCGCAGCAAGGCAACCTCTAACAGTCTATTCAGACAGCTAATTGGTGAGTGGCAGGTAGTTTTATAGTGTCTAGGTTCCACCCTCTGAACACATGGAAGGCCTAATAAAAGTACTTAGTTTGTTCCCAGACATCCTCTTCCTCCTCCAGATGGCTTCCCGGAGCTGGCCAAGCTCACATAATGCTCTTTCCATGGAGGATGGGGCGAACGCGTTATTCTTATGCAGACTTAGCTGATGAAAATCGCACCTCTTAAAAACAAAACATTGATTAGAATAGCAGCTCGGGCGGCCCACACACCTGTTCTGCGTCCCATTGGGTACAAAGAAATAAAAGTGTTTTCTTTTTAAAAGCTCTTCAAACCCCCTCCCTTCCATCCTTTTTAAAAGTCATTTGCCAGCAGGGAGCAGTCAGTTACCTGTGTTTTCCATTCTGTGTGTGAGGAGGGAAAGGTGTGGCTCTGTGATTACCGCTGTGTGGCGATTGTTAGCCAGTGCAGAGCTTTTACTTGTATCCATTGTAACACTCATAACAAGCCACTCGCTTGAATGTTTCTAGACTAGCTGCCTAGGCCATGGGGAGGTTGCAATGTTACAGAACGGTCCACAGTGGAGCTGGAGTTGGAGCTGATGGAACTATGGGGAGCCTGAACAGAAAAATATTTCACGTTTAGAATCCTCTCTCTTCTCTGCTCTTCTACCTGCCTCTGACAAGGCAGCTGCTTTTTGAGTCTACAACAAGAAAGTCTGAAATGCCAGCCTAGCGCTAAGCAACGCCGTGTGCCCTTCTCCCTCAGACTGGTTCCATGGGTCCCTGCAGGTTCCCATATGCTTGGCTTGCTCTTTCCTGAGTGCTGATGAATCATGTGCCACTTTCCCCCTCTATAGCCTGTAAAGAGAAGGGCGAGATTTTCTGTCAATTAATTTCGAGTTTCTGGCACTGCGCTTCTCCTCCTGTGGTGAGTCTGCCACACCAGCTGTGGTGCTGTTATGATGATCTGGATCTCTGCTACACACCCACACGTTGCCTCAGTTCAGGGATTTACAGTAAAGGCCTGATCCTTCCCCCCCCCCCTTCAAATCAATGGGAGTCTTGCCTTGACTTCAGTGAGAGCAGAATTGGCCTCAAAGTGCTGCAGGAAGCCAGGCTTAGTGCAGCCTGGCAGCAGGACAGGTGGAGTAGCGTCCAAAGGGACAGCAGCAGAGGCTCAAGGACTTAAAAATAAATCAGCTTCTATCCCCCAGGCAGGACAGGTGGTAGCAGGTGGAGGTAACTGGGGCGGCCAATTGCTGACGTTCATTGGCGTTACTCCATGGCCTTCAGGGGGAGCAGACTGTCCCTCACCCTCCCAGTGTGCCCAATCTTGTATCCGGGTTGCGGTCTGTGCGTAGGACACCTGCCTCTTGTTCTGTCACTCTCCCCTGGATCGTTGTTTTATGCTCTTTCAGAGGGGCGAGGCCTCTCTTTCCTCTCTCTCCTTTACCAGGCTGACTCAGCTCATGTTGTCACAATGGCCAGGGGCAGTCAGGACGTCGCCCTCTCCAGTTTCCCTTTCTAACTTCCTTTCTCATTGTTTGTGTTTCGGCCACTTCCAAATGTCACTGTTCCCATTGGAGGTCGTGTCTGATTTAAAAAAAAAAAAAAAAAACCCACTGCGAGGGTCAGTCCTTTCCCTTGCTGCACTGATTTTTCTTTTTTTAAATTTTTTTGGAATGAGTGCTCTTGCTATTAAAGGATTCCTTTGAGCAGCCCTTTGAATAAAAAATATGTACCAGTTTCAGATGTGCACTATAACTGCACTTGTTCATATCAGTGTAGAAAGGGACCCATGATCTGATGTGGCCTAGCCAGGGATTTCTGGAAATTGAGGGGCCTGAGGGGACAGGGAACTAGTCACAGAGTGGTCCCAGATGTCACATCTTAAACTCTAAGACTTAGGCTTAGAGTACTCTTACATTCTATTCCCAGATATGCCACTTACTTGCTCTGTGACTTGGCAACTCCATAAACTTCTCTGTATCTTAATGTGCCCCTCTATAAGATGGGCATAAAAATACTTCCCTATTTCCAAGCCCTACAAAATGGATGTGATCCCCCTGGAGTATGTGGTTGAAAACCTTGTGTTACTGGAGTTGTTTTTTCTTGCATGGTGAAGCTCCCCAGAGAACGCTGAGATTTGATTTTTTTAGATGCGTGCTGTACATCAAAGCACTGTTTGTGCCAAAGTGAATCTGCTGTAATAAACAAAGCCTATTGATTCACCACCTTTCTGAATCCTAGATTATCATTGACTTTTTATTCCCCAGACTGTCAAAAGTTCATTAATTTCTGTTAGCAAAATGCTAACAGAAAGGAGTATTAATTGCCCTAGGAATAGGTAATACCATTTTTAATCACTCTTGCTTGCAATCTTATCATGCATGCCCACTGCGTACACAATGCACTCACAAAATGCATTGTTTGGTATCGCTCAGAATATTTTTGGTACTGGCAGCTTGCTAGAGTCTATGCCATAAACCTATATCTATCCCTCCGTTTCAACAGTGCTATGTTTGCCCCAATGTATGTCCCTCCTATTGCAAAAATCTTTTCTAAACGTTATTTTTTTAAATCTTATATGGGCATGTTATAAGCACCACTGATGTAAGTGGAAAAACTCCCATTGACTTCAATGGGCATTGGATGACAGCAATATTTGCACCTCTTTCATTCAAACGTGAAAACGTTTATGATGAGCAGGGCTTTAAGTTACAGTTGACACTCAGGCAGAGGTGCTTAGGCCTGGTCTACCCGGGAGGGGGGGGGGCGGCAAGCTAAGTCAGTCTAAGTTACGCAACTTCAGCTATGAAAATAGCATACGAAAACTGCGGTAGGTCGACTGCTGCTCCTTCCCCGTCAGCTCCGTCTACGCTTCTCGCTCTGGTGGAGTTGACAGGAGAGTGCTCGGCGGTCAATTTATCACGTCTTCACTAGACGCGATAAATCGACCCCTGGTGGATCGATCGCTCCGCCGTACATGTAGACGTAGAGGGCGCATGCACAAGACAAGTACAGTGGCCCAGAAGCAGCTGCTAGACCCTTTCCCAGGGTACATTTTGTCCCCCTTCCCTACCCCTTGAACAGACCCATCTCGCTGGCCATTGAGGAGGGAAACAGGGTCATGAACTTGTCTCCTCTTGTGGGATATATAGTTAAGTATTTATGTAATGGTAGCCTCCAAAGGGCACATTTGGGATTGGGACCCCATTGTGCTGGGTGTTGTACAAACACAGCAAGAGACAATCCTTGCCCAGGAGGGCTTGCAATCTGAAATTGCAGATGGAGGGTAGACAGCAGGGATACAACATACAAGCCAATGGATTTGGTGAAGACTTGGTTCAGTTTTGTTAGTCATGTGGATTTTGTTTTCTTTTAGTTGGTGATAGAGGAGGAGATGAAGGGAGAAGGGGAGAGAAAGAGGGGAAGGTCAACAGATGCAGTTGTCACCTTCCTAGCCATGATAGTGTTTTGCAGGCACCCTGGTGGAAGTGAGTCTTCAGGAGGGATTTGAAGGAAGAGAGGCTAGCAGCGGTTTGGATTTTATCAGCGTGTTTTCCCCTTGTATAAGGAGTAGCATGGGAGAAAGCACAGAGGTGTTTAAGGTAGTCCCTTGATCATTATGTGGTGGCATGCCGGGGTCAGGATTGGGTCTGACCTTGGGCAGGGGTTCCGAGGGAAGAAGAAAACAAAGGCCTTGCCTCCTCCAGCTCTGCCGTGTGCTGCCCCGTAACGTCTCATCAAAGGCAGAACCTAGCTCTGAGTTACGCTCATTCTGAAAAGTTCAGCATCCCCAGTTCGTCATCCTGAGAGAATGAATACACCTAGGATATAATTACAGGAGTGAGTCAGCGTTTATTGTCACTTTTTTTTTTTTTTTTTTTTAAAGCCGTGGCGGGAGAGTGCTGTATTTTGGGGCTGTTATTTTGTTTTCGTGACTTTGTGTATCTCTCTCTCGCAATGTTGAATTTAACTGTCTCACTTTCACTTCCTGGTAGGGTGCAGTGCTTTGCCCGGTATTTAGATTATGCACGAATTCTACCCCATTTGCCATAGAAACCCGGGAGGGAGACTGAAAATTGCATAAGAAGCCTTTATGCTCATGTGCATTGGTCTGGATCGATGTGCAGTACCCAGCCAGTTCAACAGCAGAATCCCATGCTATGGCTAGATTTATTTTGTTGATGGTGTTTACCCTTGGAAAATCAAATATTTACGCCTACACCCATTTGTCCAGTGGTACCCCAAAGCACATTGCCCCCTTAGCAAGGTGGTGTGCAAGAGTTGCTGCACCTACCCCTGCAATGCAACCAGCTCTGGAGGAAAACGTGGCAGCTGTTTAACAGCTCACAGTAATGCTGCACCGCAACTGAGGACCAGAAGTGATGGGTACCACCCTCTCCAATTGAAACTGAGGAGGAAAGCAGGTATTTAGGTCAGCCCAATGCCACTCTGCAGGTCGGAATTTGATGAGGATGCTGCACAGAGTCCCAGTGAAGTCTAGAACAGTATTGCCAACCCCAAAAGATGACAAGTCATGAGATTGGGCCCAAAATCATGAGACCTTTTAAAAAAAAAAAATGAGAGTTGTGTGTGGGCTGCTGTCTGATTTATGAGTTCCTGCTGCCCACTCTCAATAGGAACGTGAAAATTGGTGGTGTCAATTTATAGCGAGCCTTATATAAATTAATTTTGTGTCCAATTCCCCACATCAACTCTGTACCTCGGTTCCAAAATCAGTTAATTTTGTGCCTCCCCGCAAGCCCCCACCTCCACATCAACTCCACCGACCCAGCCCCATAGCCGTTCCGTGCACCAAAGCTGTTCTGCGCCCCACAGCCCCACAGCTCTCCCTTCCCCTCCACCCCCCGTAGCAGGCCTCTGCTCCTCCTGCAGCTGTGGGGGTTCTTCATCCCTTCCCAAGCCTGGTGGTGGGGAGGGCCGCTCCAGGGGCAGTTCGTGTTTGTTCTCTCACACACTCACACTCACCTATTTCCCAGGCTTGGGGGGCACCTCCAAGGCATCTCCTTGGGAGGGGGAAGTAAGGAGCGGATCCCCCGCCCCGAAGCTGCATCTTCTTGTCCTTCCCCTCCAAAAATTTCCTCTGCAGAATCCTGAGGGGTTGGAGGAGAGCTCTGGTGTCTGCCTCCTGTAACACCTCTGACTGGCTGCTCTTCCCCAGAGGGCAGGGAAGTGAGGAAGGCAGCCACTTGGAGGGGTTTTCCCTAGGGCAGGTGACAATTTGCATGGGGTCTGGAGCGTCTTGTGATCCTGGGACATGCTGCAGCAGGGGCTACGATTGCAATCCTGAGGGTTGGTGACACTGCTACGTAAGAGTTATGGGGCTGGGTCTTAGGCATTGAACGGCTCCATAAAGAGCTTTGGGTGTAAACCGTACCGCCTTCTACCATCAGTTCCCGGGCTCACGATCGCCTGTCCTCCGTATCAGTACTTTCTGAGGAAGGGTAATTCCCATCGTGTCAGACCTGCATTTAAACTGCACCCCATTGAAGACAGTGGAGAGCCATTTGATGCAGGTGGCTAGCCCAATGTGAAAAGGCCAGGGTTGTACAATGGCTATATTCCATTTCTGGGAATAAACAAGGCAGAACATTTGTAATTCCTCTCTTGTGAGGATTTTGACTTGGCTGCAGACTGGCCTGCTAGGAATCGTTTCACGTGACACAGTCAGGCTGGGAAATGGCGTGAACGCCCCATTTGCAGCAGTAGCTTATGATTTTTGTAGCCATCCTTGGATTCTGTAATTAAAGAAGTGGAAGCTTCATCATTTTCTGGTGCCCCACCATAAACCCCTCTCCTGCTCCCGCCCCCCTCTCCCTGGCCTGGGTGCTCCAACTACCAAAGAGTTTCCAATTTTCCACTCTGCCAAGTCTGACTTTTTTTCTTATTTCCTCCAGATGTTAGGGGGAGTGGTGTTAAGTGCAAAATGATTTCCTGTGCCTCTTGAGCTGCCCTGGCAAGTCCAGCTGGGCAACGTGCTGCCTCAAAGCTGCAAGCGTTGGGTGTGTTTTGCTGGCTCTGCTCCTCTAAGGGGTTTATGAAAGAGGAAGTGGGCAGGGCAGAATGTGTCTCCCTTGCCATGCCCTTCTCTAGTGCGGAAACAGATCCTGCCAGAGTGCAGTTAGACCTATAGGTGCATCTAAGCAGAGTCTCTGCCGATTTCAGGATTGCTCCCTGCCACACTCTAGGACAGGTTTAAAGAAATTAGACAGGGTAAAGGCTCTGTTTCTTTTTCAGACTTGAAGCAGGCAGACTTGCTGAACTGACTGCTGTTTCAAAGTTGACTCGAGGGATTCTCTTCCTAGTGGTGGTGGGTGGGAGGGAATTAGCCTTTGCTAATGAAGGGCAGCGTATTCGGTAGCCTTCTCCCAAGCCGTACAAAGATCAGTAAAGATCTTTTCGCGTGGAACACCTGTTAGGAGAGAGTTCATCTGCTACCAGAGTTTTATTTAGACTAATCAAGCTTAGGACCTGGACAGGCTGACAGATTTTCAGAACACTTGCTGTGATGAAGTCAGGAGCTGCAGAGGATTCAGTGGAGAAGAAAAGACAATTCTCTCCGCACTTGTAGCCTCTGTGTGTGTTTGTTAGTTTTATTAATTCATGCATGCTGTCCTTCTACCCTGCTCTGTGATCACATCAGTTAAGCAGTCCTCTGCACCCAAGGTACTGCAGACAGTGACTCCTATGACTCGGTAGGTGGCAGTCTGCCCTGTGAGTCGGTACTGAGCCAAGCCCGCGAGTGGTGTAGGGCTCATTTTTATACAGAGGGCCACGTTCTGCGTTGACTGCAAGGAAACTCATTGGGTCAGAGCCTCGGATGGTGAAAATCAGTGGAGCTCCAGGGCTGTTCAGAAAATGGCAAGGCTCTCCCATGAAAATGTATACAAGTGAAAAATATTTGTTTTGTGTTAGAATATGTTCAGTGTGTTCGGGGTTTTTTTGTTTTGTTTTTAAACAAAACAAAAAAAATCATTTTAGTTTGAAACAAACCAATTCAGATTTTGGTTTTTCAAAAACAAGGAAGAGAGCTTTAGGGGTGCCCCACCCCCATCTCTGTCTTTCCCTCTTTCCTCCTAGCCCCCCACTCTTCTACTGCAAAGAAAGAAAAATAAACAAAAGGTTTTGAGGTAACATTTTTGACCAGTTCCATTGACATCACTGGCGCTAGGCCAGTTTACTTCAGCCAAGGATTTGGCAGATTGTTTTGAATAGGGTTATGTGGGGTATAAGTCTGGACAGAAATTAGCACATAAAGTTCCAATTCTGCTCTCTGTTACCTCTTACTAAATTTGGACTACCTCCATTAACAGAGCATTACTGGCCCTTAGTGTATGTATTGCACTGAAGCTGCAGGGTGGAATGAGGCATAGCTTTAAACCTGTTGGTATGGGACTGGAAAAGTGACTGACAGGGAGTTAGACTGGCCATCAGGAAGTTTAGACTTGAAATTAGACGAAGGTTTCTAACCATCAGAAGAGTGACGTTCTGGAACAGCCTTCCAAGGGAAGCAGTGGGGGCAAAAGACATATCTGGCTTCAAGACTAAGCTTGATAAGTTTATGGAGGGGATGATATGATGGGATAGCCTAATTTTGGCAATTTAATCTTCAACTATTAGTGGTAGATATGCCCAATGGCCTGTGATGGGACGTTAGATGGGGCGGGATCTGAGTTACTATAGAGAATTCTTTCCTGGATGGCTGGCTGGTGAGTCTTGCCCACATGCGCAGGGTTTAGCTGATCGCCATATTTGGGGTTGGAAAGCAATTTTCCTCCAGGGCAGATTGGCAGAGGCCCTGGGGGGGTTTTGCCTTCCTCTGCAGCATGAGTCACGGGTCACTTGCTGGAGGATTCTCTGCACCTCGAAGTCTTTAAATCACGATTTGAGGACTTCAGTAACTCAGACATAGGTTAGAGGTTTGTTACAGGTGTGGATGCGTGAGATTCCGTGGCCTGCGTTGTGCAGGAGGTCAGACTAGACTATCATAATGGTCCCTTCTGACCTTAAAGTCTATGCTTCTATGAGAATGTGTGCAGTTATGGTCTGAGATCATTGCCACGCACTGCAGATCATGTAATAAATGTGAGGGTTTTTTTTCCTAATGTTTAGAGGCAAATACATGCACAGAAATGAGGTATATGTGTGCGCAAATGACCAGTTAGATCTCCAAGTTAGGTATGCTAATGAGCACACAATTTTGTGCATAAATTTGTAGAAAATCAGTCCCTCTCAGTCTTGTATAATATGAGCCTACTTTACAGGAGTGGGTGTTTAAACAGGGCCTGTTTGGGTCATTTGGAGGTGTAAATCAACAGGTAGGCATGTGGCTACAAATTTTCAAAAGCACCTAAATGACTTTTGAAAATGCAGTGTAGGATCCTAAGTCACATAGGCACTTTTGAAAATTCTACTCTGTGTGTGCATGCAATCTACCAACGCATACATCATAACAGGACACTCACTCAGTAGTACTAAATTGCACACAAACTTTCTGGAACAGATCCTCAGCTGATATATATTCATGTAGCTTCATGGACTTCAAATGGAGCTATGCCAAATTACTCCCACTAAGGATGGCCCTATGCTATTAGAAAGGCCAGTACCGTTTTATGTCAATTGAGTCAAGGTAACACGTTCTCACTTCTCAGACGTTGCAACATTTGAAAATGGAATTAATCCTAATTTGTGAAACTGGAATACACACTGCATCTGTAATTGTTTGTTTGAATTTGACCTGGGTTTGTATTCCTTGATATAGCAAGTGTAAAACAATTTCCCTTTCAAGAAATCTGACTTCAGCCTGTTTTACTTTATAAATGTTTAAATGGCAAGACACTCTGTTTCCAGTCGGGAACGTTTGATACCGATTGCAGGGAATTCACATCACTGCATTGTAGGCATGTTGCAATAGTTAGGGTGGTTTGTTTTTTTTAATATACCATCTTTAATTATCACTCTAGTAATATGATAAGCTTATTATTGAAGTCTGGACTGGGCCTATGTTGTTCTGTCTGATTAAGAAAAACGAGCAGGTCCATAATTGTGTGAGAGTGAGCAGACTGTTGTTAAACCAGCTGATCACATGTTATATGCCATTCAAAGGGGACAAGAGACCAAAGAAACATTAACAGCGTGTAGAGGAACATCACTGTCTAGAGACATCAATATCTTACATTTCACACAGCCCTGAGTGGTCCTCTGAAGTAAGGATTGATAGGTGAATCTCCCTGAAGGTTTTGTGGGTTCATTTCAGATATGTACCCCAAAGTTCAGATCCTTGTCCGGTCTGCACAAATCTCTTAGGTATGCAAATCTGGGATGGAAATCTTATAAGAATGTGTCATCTTATGAGGCTTCCAGTAATCCTTGCTTTCAGCTGGGCTAGAAATACCACAAGAGCCCGGCGGTGGGTGGAGGGTGGCTTGGGTTGTGGTGGGGGTGGCTGGCTGGCTGGGAGGGGGTGATATGTGAATACTTCCGCTTCCAGCCCTGGATGTTCTGGGGCAGAGGTTCAGGTAAGCTCTTATTTGACCTTGACCCATTCTCCCTCCCCCCCCCCACTGTTTTGGATTTAGACTCTGAGAGCATGTGTGGGGTTAATACATGGGAGAGGTATTCTTGATTCTTCTCTCACCCACACTATGGAGCTGCTCCTGCTTTCCACCAGTGTTACTGAGAGAGGAATCAGGCCTAGTTTCTCTAGAGAATGTGGAGTAGGATACTTGTAGGACTGGTAGTAAAGATGTACCAAGTGTTCCCTGACAGCCCTCGCTGATGCACATGGAGGAGGGAAGTGGCCCCATCCCACCCAGGCATGTTCCCTCTGGGGCAGCATGTACTGCTGGCCATGGTAGTCATCCTCCTTTGCTCCTCTGATGTCCAAAGTGTCTGCAGCACCATTATCACTGCCTCCTGCATAGGGGCACGGTGTGGAAGAGTCTTCTGATGTCTTCTCTGGTGTCTAGTTCCAGGGCTGCGCTTTCCCTTAGTGGGGTTTGGGTTGCACCCTCCTATGCATGCAGAACATGTCCCTCTTCCTGGAGCTGCTTATAGCAGGGGATTTAAACCCTGGTGCTGTTGTCAGAGTCAGTCGTGGCTGGTTGCCCCTTTGTTTCACTCTGCCCCCTTTGGACTGGGGAGATCTAGAGGGGTTTTATTTTGGGGGACACTGTCCCCCTTTCCCAGGAATTCTTCTGCCAAATGCTGTTGGTTCCTAGGGCAGAGGTGACCATTATGAAGACGCAGCTCTTCTTCAACCCTGTGCCCACAGTAGTGGTTCATCCACCTTCACAAATGTTGGGGGAAATTGACCCTAGTTTACTGGGTCCATTGTGGCCCTTGGCTCGTTACCATGAGCAGAGGCCTTTATCAGGTACTAGCAACCAGAGCACGGATGTCTTTGTGTTGAGACAAAGTTCAGGATCTATCTAACCTGTGTACTATCTGTATTGCTATATAGGTCAGAAACATGGACCCACCTGAACAGCAACTCTCATGAGGCACCAGGGTGCCGGTTTGAATCGAAATATTTCTGTTTTCAGCCAAAAGACTTCGCTGAAAACTCAGTCCAGTTTCAGGGTATGAGCTCTAACCAGAATCTCAAGGCATAGAGCCTGTTTATCCCTAGTTTAGGTTATACTTGACATAAGGAACATCCGATTCAAACTGTACACTGCTCGATGAACACACAGTAGTGTCAGCTCTCGCCATTATCACATTATTTTCTGATTAATATTCATGAATAGGTTCCAAGGCCAAAGGGACCAGTGTGATTATTTATTTAGATCATATTTATTGTTTGTATTGTGATAGCACCCAGCAGCTGCAGGCAAGAGCCATGACCCTATTTTGCTAGGCACTGAACCAACACAGGGAAAAAAGATGCCCCAAAGAGCTTGCACTGAAAGTGGATGATCTGTAGGTAGAACTTGGCATGTAGGCTCCTGTTTCTCTTATAGGCTGTGTTTAAGAGGGGTTACATAATGAAAATGGAGGAAGCTGATAACTTTATTTCTCTTTATCTTTACTAAGCTAATGAGGGATCTGACTGCGGCAAAAGGATTTCTGAAAAAGTTTGTTTCACTTTTGCCTTTGGGCTAATTGCCTTAGTGCGCTCAGCCTGACAAGTGTGTGGGGGGAGGAAGAGAGAGGACGGAAAAGGGTTAGAGAGATGTGACTTAATTAACACACTGCGGATATCCTCATTCACAGGTAATCCTGCACTTCTTCCTATGTTTGTCAAAAGTCATTTGAATCCATATTTTACAGGACAAATTGTAAACGAGGTGTCTTTTAAAGCTGTGGGGTGCTGGCTGGCAATAAGAGCTGGCTGGGTTAAAAATTCTGACTCTCCGTTGTTTTGTCGACATTCACCGGTCGAGTAAAGTTGGAACGTTTAACAGAGACAGCCTGACTTTTTTTCACGAAGTTCTGATGGAGCCCATCCTGCCTGCCCGGCTCCTTGGCAGCCCAAGCAACTCCAGGCCAGCCAGCCAGCCATGTGGACTGCCTTAGGGCTGTGGATCCTCGGCTTCCAGATTCCGTGGCTTCAGGGCAGTTTGCCTCAGCACCAAGACTCCATCCCCTTTCGTAGAGAATTTTGGGGGTTTGTTCCTAATCTGAATAAAACCAAATTTCAAAATATTGAAATGCACCGTGAAACAGAATTGCCTATCTTTGCCAAGCTCTGCTCATAACCTCGCAAAGGACTTTGGTTTTTATACCATCTGCATGGTGCACTTGCATGGTTTTCATTACCAGTCTGTTTCTTTGTCTTTATTGATCTATGGAGAGAATTATGCAGAGTGTTTTTTAAATATCAGATCTACTTTGGAAAGGGAACTATATGCTCCCGTTAAATTATAACAAGGTGTGGTTTAAAATATCTATATTAAACTATTTGCTGTCCACTGATCTGATAGTTCAAATGATCAGGCCTGTCTGATGGCTTAAATAATTTTTGTTAAGAAGGTACAGAGGCCTAGGCTATGTCTACATTACCGCGGGATTGATGCTCCGGTGATGGATGCACCGGGGATAGATTTAGTGGGTCTAGTGAAGACCTGCTAAATGGATGGCAGAGAGCTCTCTGGTTGACCCCGGTACTCCACTGGGAACAAGAGGAGTAAGGTAAGTCCAGACACCGCAGTAAGTTGACCTAAGCTACATCAACTCCAGCTATGTTATTCACGTAGCTGGAGTTGCGTAACTTAGGTCGACTTACCGCGGTAGTGTAGACATAGCCCTAGAGTGATCAGAACTCACGTCCTTTATTCAGGGGCATGAATCAAGCAGGAAACTTCAGGATAAGATTTTTCCAGTATGTTTAATCAGTGGATGATATGTAGGGACACTCTTCATCCTCACAAGAGTGAGGGCAAATTGATAATCTTATTACTCAGGGTAGGTGGACTCTTTGTGTCCATTAATAAGAGGCCATATTTTGGACTTAAGAGCTACTTTGCAATGAGCACTTCTCATTTAACTTACCACTTAGGCTCTAAATACGGATCCATCAGCATGGAAGAAAGCCGTGAAAACCCACTTAGGAGCCATCCCCTCCTATGAATTTAGCTGTTCTAACCCACAATATTTGTTCCTTTTTCATGTGTGTCTAACTACGTTCTTTAAACTATTGTTTCAATGTTTCTGTTGCATTTTATAACACACATTACCTTTTATTTAAGGACTTTTTCTTTAAATTCTTGTCATGCACCTTTGTTCCTTTGCAGAAATTCATGACCCTTGTTCAAATGACATTAGATCAAATGTATGTGTAACATCTATCATGTCTGTTCCCTTCACAATGCTGTGTTCCTCTACAAAGTTCCTCTTGAGATCTTTTTTTCTGGTCAAATGTACTTCTAGTTACCCTCTTGGGTATCGTACTGGTTTCCTTCTGCTGTATTTTCTGTGATATCCATTTTACACTGTGGGGACCAGAATTTTACGGAGAAAAGGATTTTAAATGGACCCTGGCTAATCCCTTGGAGCCTTATCTAAAGCCAGTGGAAGTAAAGGGAAAGATTCCCACTGATTTCAGTGGATACTGGATCAGGCCCCCACAAAACAACAAAAAACCTTCCTTTGAATCAAATTGAACGATTCCCTTTGCATGCTAAACTTGGCTTAATCTTTTGATGTTAAGGGTGGTGTCCAAGGTTCAGAGGCTTTTTGCTTCTTATTCCCTAGTATTGTACTTTTTTTTTTTATCCTTCTCTCATTCAGTAGTTTGTGAATATCTTCCTTGTTCATCCACACTGATGCTTGTTTCTTACCTTTTAATGGTATTTAATTCGGGCAGAAGGACAGCTCTCTGGGTAAAGGCGCAGGAATGGGAATCAAGATCGCTAGATCCTACACCTAGTTCTGCAAGAGACTTCTTATGTGGCTTTGGGCCAGTCACTTTGCTTCTCCGCGCCCCCTCCCCCCACCCTTCTGCAAAGGTGAGAACAATGCTTCCCTACTTCACAAAAGCATGGAGGATTAATTCACTGATTGCAAAGCATTTTGAGCAAGTGTTGTAGCGATGTGCAAAGTATTGTTGATGATAAAATTCACCACATGAGGCTAGACTGTGCCTTCGGAAATAGCCGTGAGCAAGAAATGCACCCATCCCAGGAATAGCCTGGTATGCCTTGTAACTCAGGCACAGATGTTGAGTCACAATACCCTCCTTGCTTCCAGAGGTTAGTAACTTGCTGATAACCTATACCAGTATCTGATTATTGCTGCTACCCTATGTTGATTCAGCTATTGTGACCGACAAGTAGCAGTGTGGAGGCAAGACTCCACCTTTTCCCCCGCCCTCCCCAATCACGGCGTCTGGAGAGGAAGCAAGAAGGGGAGTGAGGCTTTTACTCCTTTGTGTCTGGACCCAAAGTCTAGGTACCTTACAATGGGAGGGTTTCCACTCCCCTGTATGGTTGTGTAGGCACAGTCAAACTCTAGCCCATGGTTTGGCATGATTTTTGAGGCCTGCTTGGGAGAGCACAAAGACTATTTAGGATAGCCGCAAGTGTTGATGTTTAACGCTGATGTATGATGGGCAGAGGTGGTGGCGGGGGGTGGGGGGCTTTACAGTCTCAGACTCTAGTTCTTGTGATTAGGGCTCTACTTTCTTGAGCATTTACGAAATCCATCCAAACAGTGTAAATAAAAACATGAGACCGCCAGATGTCAATGTACACCGTGATTGGGAAGCATCCGGAGTAACTATGCCAAGTATACTTCGATCCAATTTAAAAAAATGATACCACAGATGACAGATCAATTTAAAAAAACGTTTTCACTATCTCAAATGGGAGAATTCTTGAATTTACATTTCTGGCAGTCTGTAATTAAGTGATAATGAAAACCAAGAAGGCACTGAAGCCAACTTTTTAATTTTCAATAGACTGATTTTTTTTCCCCCTCCTCAAAACTACATTATTCTTCCATTTCTCAATAAGCATTTTCTTAAACTACAAAGCTGTGCTAGTACTGGAACTTGAAAATGATTGAAACTGTGTTTTCTTATTTTCTCTGTTTTATATTTAAACTCTGAGATGTATAGACTATTATGCACAGATGCCATAAAAGATTTTTCTGGCTGGTTCCTTTGTGAGGCAGTGTTACCTGAGGGACTGATAATTATCTGGATGCAGATTTTCTCTCTCTGCTACTTACTCAGACTGGGAGCATCCTGCTGCAGATTTTTGCCAACACTAAGAAATGGAAACACGGCATTGCAAAGGATCTCTCTTGACTTTAAGGATATGTGTATGCGGATGGTCGTTTCACCCTTTAAACACAAAACACGTTTCAGGAGGGGGATCCCCTAGAGCCTTGTGACCTGAGGTAGCATTTCCCAAACTCTTGAAAGCTGAGCCTTCCCCCACCATCCCGCAGGAAGATGAAACCAGTATTGCCTCTGCCACGTACACCTCTTAATCTATACATCTTCTGCGCTTCTCCAGTGCACCATCTTCCTCATTTGATCCTTCCTCCCTCTTCTTTCTTAAATGATGTGCAGGTATATTAAATAAAGAAAAGCCCCCTACCGAAAAAGGACAGCCACTGCACATGCTTCCTTCCCCTGGGGGCAATATGAGAGAACAAACCTGTGGTGTATAGTCACATTGCTTAATGTGCTACTGGAAGGCACTCGGATACTATGTTGATGAGCACCATTTAGGACTATATAGAATAGACAAGACTCGAATAGAGTGGGGAAGTTCTCACTTAGAGAGATTGTTTTAGGCTCCCTGCAAGCTCAGGGATAGTTTCTGTACTCCCGTTGTGAAGATTTTTTTTTTTTTCACAGCCATGAATGATAAAGTGGCTTTTTCTTTTTTTAATGAAAGCTGAGACTGTGAAGAACTATTGAAAATATTCTGCTCTTCCTCTCGTACTATTCTTTCACAGCCCACCCCATATGTTGAAATACTGAGAGGAAAGGGCACAGGGCTGTAAGCCCAGACTTGGGGCCCATATTAGACCTAGGCAGCCACCTATGGCATATTAAAGGGGTTCTGCCAGCCCATCTCCCTTCTCTGTCTCCAGCTGGGAGCTGGGCCAGTGCGGGTACAGTCCCTTTAAAGGTGTGCCAGTGGCCAACTGATAGCAGTTGCTCCAGCATGTCCCCACACAATAGAAGGTGGTGGTGGGGGGTGTCTGCTTGCTATTGGGTGCCTCCCCACTGAATAGCATAGTGTGGGAACCAGTGTTACCCCAGAGCTGCTGCCTTCTTTCCAATGCCTCTTGGGGAGGAGGTGGGGATTGGATGGCCAGGACAGCAAAATCTCTAGCGTCAGCCTCGCTCGGCCCAGAACTCCACCTGCCTGTGCCTGGCCTGAGCAATACTTCACATTTGCATTGCACCTCACAAACGTCTCAAAGTTGGTACATACTAGAGCTGGCCTGAGATCGGGTTTCTAGGCTTTGTGTTCCACAGCAATGGACAGCCCAGACTCTGCAGGCTTCCCCTGACTCTGGAGCACAAGTGTATATTTTCCCCACCCAACTATATAAATTAAGTAGGAACAATAGCACTTGGAGCCAGTCACACCTTAAATCCTGTCTAGTTTTAGATTTTGCCTCTGATAACATCATTTTGGCGTAGCCTCTGCATCCTTTTAGTGGCATTTAGCAGATCTCCGCTGTGCTTTGCCAATAATTTATTTATTTATGGCATTTAACGGACCTCTGCTGTGCTTTGCCAAGCATTTTCCCCCTCCTCTAATACTACTCTCTGGAGTTTTTACACTCAGTTCCCATCTCCCCCTAATATTTCTCTGGGGAGTCCATAGGCTCCGCCCTTAGATTTAACTGATTTCACCAGCATGGTACTAACCTCTTCAGATTTAAGCCTTAAACCCTTCCAATTCTATTTCCCACAATGCTAGGCTGCAACCCCCACACTAAGGAGTCTGTACTCTGTCTGCTCCAGATGAGTGGATCCAACTCATGGCATCAAGATGTTGGGGTAGCTTCTGGGACCTTATCCACTCAGTAGCATCCAAGACCTTATCCACTCCATTCCCAAGTACTCGGCTTACCTCTGAACCTGCCACTGAGGTTTCGTTATTGGCATGCAATTAAACTACACCTGAGTTGAGCAGGCTTTAAGCATAGGGAGTGTGTACAGGGCATACCACACATCCAAGTTACACAGAAACCCCTTTGCTTTATCTCCGTTGACACCTCACATTACGTTTACTACACATTGCATCCCATGTTTTGGGATTGGCTTCGTTACTTTGCAGGAACCAGTTCCTGTACAGCACGCTCTGTTCATGTTCGACTTTACTCATTACCTCATCTTTACCCTCCCAACTTCTCTTGTCCATTGTTCTCTTGTTCTTAGTAAATGGCTTCCTGGGTGTTCCTACTTGTATCTTAGCTAGTCCAGACATTCTGTCTTTTAGCTTACTGACCCATTTACTTCTCTTAGCACAAACGGTCCATTTTTAGCCTGCCTAGCCAGTTACCTCCCTAATCCTGTCTTCCAAGAAATTAAGCTGCCTCCATGTTGAATTACTCAGGTCAAGCCAGGCCTCTTTGCTCCCGTTTTCAGATGGCAAGGGCAGAACAAGGCCAGGAAAGATCTAGGGTTTGATTTTTCAGAAGTGCTGCACTCCCGCTGTTCCACTTGGAATCTATGGGAACTGGAGTACTTGAACATGTCCAAATATTGGGTCCTTAGTGACTTCCTCAAGAGATACTGTGATCTGCTGGTTCCGATACTGAGCCTTGGTTTGCCCATCCATAACAAAGGGATCATTACTTTACAGGGTCCTTGTTATGTTTATGCAAGGAGGCCATGTGACTGCTCCTAAGGCTACCACTCCTTTGGTTCCAAACACTTTAAAAAGCCATTGCATGACTCCATCTGGTAGAAATTATGCACAAAAAGGGCTATATGTGTGTTCATGTGCTTAATTACCAAAAATGTTTAGTCCTTCAAATTTTGCAATAAATCAACATTTGTATCTCAGATCCTAGTGTGGACCCCTGATGTGAGGGGAATACAAGCCTCTGTGCTCTGGATCCCTGGTGTGTTTCAGGGTCTTGGAGCCTGAACCAAGTGTGGTCACTTCCCCAATCTCAAGGTCGCTAGACACACTCTCCAGGCACAGACCTTCCCTCTAGCGCTCCCCACCACCTGTTTTGGAACCTGATGTCCTGCCATCTAGCCCCACCTTGTTCAATTCACACCCCATTTCAAAAGCACTTAGAGACACATCTATGTCATCCCCTTCCCTAAAGCGAGGGAACAATTTGGAGTCTCTGTCACCCACCAGCACTGGCACCTGGGGTCTGACTCATCTACCAGGTGAGGATTTTCCTGACACAGCCTCTCTGTCTCAAGGTGATGTTGATGAGCCTTGTCTTTATCTTCTCTTTGTTGGCAATCTTTCACTGCCTTTCTTCAAGTAGCTGAGTTTCCAGATGAAGTCTGTCCCTATCCAGCTGTACCTTCTCTTGGCCTATCTGTAGATCTATCCCCAATTCCTGTTGAGGGATACATTTGGTCTTGATAGAGCCCCTATGTTACCTCTGTCAGCCTCTTCCCTGTTTCGCTCTGGGGAGTTGACTCCAAGATTTCCCCTGCCTGCTGGACCTTCTGCCAATGGGCTGGATGTTCTCTGTGAACCTGGACCACCATTCCTCTTCTTGTTGTCAGAATCCAGCAAGCCAACTAGCTATGCCTTTGTCCACTCCTCTGTGTTGAGCTGCTCTTCTCTGAATAGCTCAACTGTGTTCTTTTTAGCTGTTCTTAACTCTTTCTTTCGTCTCTCTCCTTTGGTTATTCCTTTCCCAAAAAGACTGGGACTTTCCTCTGTGCTTTTTCTTTCTGTGGTACTTGATTTCAGTGCTGTTGGCACATATGGTAACTCGCACTGTCATATATCCACCATATGTCACAATTTCTATATGAAATGAATCACTGAAAATTTTCAGTGGGGTCTTACAACTATCCAGTGCCAAACTATTGCCAAAGTATGGCCATGACAGCTCTTCTATGCACACCTTGGTTTGTTGATTCAGCAGCGCACTACTCTGTCACTTCCCGTTCATTGTGTTGTCGAAGAAAAGCAACCTTTCCCGACTACTTGTGTTTTTAGGGGTCACCTCCAAAACCTACCCACTGACGGCTTTCTTCAGAACCCATTAGCTTCTTACTAAGGAATAGCCTGCAAACAAAAGGTGTAGTTCTCTGCCATTAACAATTAAAGCCTCAGAGCTGCTGCCTAATTTTATACTGACTATTGAGGCAAGCCTGGGATTCTCTTGTGGGCTCTTATTTCAGAGTGTTTATGTACTGTGGTCTGTTTGCGAAGGTGCTCAGCTTGCAGGAGGCTGTTTGCTTTTCTAATGCAGCAAGTGCTGCATTAATAGGATTATGTTAATTTAACAGTAGCTCAAAAGTATTTCTCTTTAGCAGGCTGATGGTCCATTCAGCGTTATAAGGTGCAGTTATTAAGCAGGAGGCATACAGTAACGTGAAATGTGTCATCCAGGGGGATGCTCTCCTCACATTGTTTGCAGGTTCTGATAGCCAAGCTAAAAGACATTAATATATTTGTTGCCGTGAGAGCTCTTCTGAAGTGTCTTCCTGTGTGTTACTCCTGAAGATGTTTGAAGCAGGATTTCTAACGTATTATTTGATCAGCAGCTCAGCCAGAAGGAACAGATGACAGCGCTGTTCCCTTTCAGGCAGATAATGAGGTGATGGAAACGGGGGAGGGTGTGTGTGTGTGTGTGTGTGTGTGTGTGTGTGTGTGTATACACACTGTGCCGTAGGTATGTGTGTAGTGCCTGCTGAATATCAAAATGTGGAGAGTATTACTCAGGACTACTTCCCTCAGTTTTTTTCCTGTAGTATATACACGGGGTTGTTGTCAGGGCACATGGAAAAGGGGTTAAAATTTAATTAGAATACATAGTGGTGGCTACTGAAGCTTAACAGAGATTTATATAAGCTGTTAAGAAGTACAAGGCTGCTGTGTGAGCTTCTGGTTGGGCTGAGCTACTGCAGCCATTGGCTGGACTTCAAGCAACACCCAGGGCATGCCTCCGTGTCTGCCCAGGAAGCACAGTGAAAGAGGAGTTTGTTTTAAGATTTGACCCTGGCTTCTCGCAACACCCCTACCCTTTGCACTCGATATAAAATGAAGCTTCTCTAACGGCAGGCATTTAAGTGAGTACACAGAGTGAGTCAGGAAGAGAGAATTTTGAAAGAGTAGATCATGGCTTCGGTGTTCATGTGCGGAGTAGAAGACTTGCTTTTCAGTGGGAGCCGGTTTGTTTGGAACTTGACAGTAACAACTTTGAGAAGGTGGTACACACAGAGAATGAGAGCTTGCCATCAAGTGATGAGAACGTGGTGCGGTCTCAGAGAAGTTTATCAGGTAAACCTATGGCAATCTTTGTTTGCTTTTAAAAATACCAGAGTATTGTCCAGCAGAAATTTACTAATTCCTAGTAGTGGTATGTGTGTATTAATAACGTGATTAAAGAGTCATTTAATAAGACAGCACGTTTGTAGTAATTAACAGCTTCATGCTAAAGTTATGCTTCCAGCCTCCCTTGTGTTAAGATAACTAGTCAGATTTGAAATCTACAAGTCTGAGGTGTCGTTAAATATTTCTGTTCAAATGATTGAATCAGCTCTGTGCGTCTGTGTTGTAAAATCACTGTTTGAGAGGTTGGTGCTGTGTAAAATGCATCTTGCAGGCTGATGTGTTGAAAATTGTTTTTTGAAACTGACTGTCCTTTCTATCATAGCCTTTCAAGAGACTGGTTACTTGCTCTCACAGGCACTTGTACTTTGAATCTGATAGGTTAAAGTCAATACATAGCCTACATTTGCATCAGACTGTCCGAGATAAAAATGCTGTGGCAGGAGAAACTGTCTGTAGCTTTTTTTTTTCCCAGTTTATTTGCATTTCCCAAATAGCTATTAAGGAAAGTTCCATCATAATATAATGTAATACTTTGCATCATGAAATGGTTGTTATCCAAGGAAAGGATGATCAAAATTAGTCCTGAGATAACTGTGCTTTGAAGTATGCTTTAGCAGATGCTCTCTTTACTACTTCTTTTGCACCTGCTTTGCAGACAAAAAATGCAGAAACATATTTGCAAGTATTGTGTTATCCAATCACAGGTGGAGCCAGTTCTTGCTTGCAGTTGGTTTTGTTTTTGTTTTTCCTGACTGTAAGACAGTGATTTTGTTTGATCACACCATAGGGGTAAACGTTTATTACAATGAGGCTGATTTTCCCCTCTATACATTGTATTGTAGCAAATGACGGAGTGTGTAGGAATCTTCTTCTCCAAAACCATCGCTACATAACTTCCATCTGAAAGCCACATAAAGTGGAAATCTGTCCCTACATATGAAATCTTATTTAAATCTCTGTTATGCTCACAAATGGGAGTGCTGCTCTAAAATGAAGGCAAGGTCTTCTGAATGTTGGAACATCAGCTGGCCCGGTTGCATAGAACCTCTTTTTATGATGTAATCCCAGCAAAATGGTACTTGTATGGCCAATATGGATGTACCTCATGTCATTGAATTCCATTCCAATGAAGGCTGGCAGTTGAACTACCTGAACTCCTAAGGGTACGTTAAAAGGTATATGGTACAAAACGGAAGTACGTTCTTAGTTTTCACTCCATCTTTCTGAAGACAAAATCCTAGTCCTTAAGAAAGGCAAAATTGTTGTAGGTTGGAATTTTGCCAGAGTTGGGTCTACACTTAAGTTATGTCAGCACAGCTATCTCAGACAGAGGTGTGAGGAAAAACCACGCTGCTCACCGACATAGATATGCCAGCAAAACCTGCAGTGTTGACCCAGCTATATCGACAGAAGCATGCTTCTTGCAACCTAGCTAACATCATTCAGGGAGGTGGGGTTTCTACACCAATAAAAATACTCCTTCTGTGACAGCATAGCTATGCCAGTATAGGCTCTGTAATGTAGACATACCCTGACCCTGAGCAAGGACTTAATCTGTGTATTTTACTAAAGGGGCTTTAAAAGTTTTCAGAAAACTTTTAGAAGCAAGGGTCATGTAAATTTTTGTTTGTCCAAAGCCACTGAGTGTAACGGTTGATGCTGAGGGTTTAATCTGCTTATATCTTTAATATTTTTTAGTCTTGGGCTCTTATCCTACCATCACATGATTCTCCCTCTACAAAGAAGGCATTTGACATCCTTTTTAAAGAAACCTTCACCAACACATCCTTAACACTTACGGGCATTTTACAGTGAAAATGTGCACTCTGCATCTACTTGTATCCTACTCCTGTACTGCCAAACTCTGCATTTGGCCCACCCTGGAGTGCTAGTGAAAGATGTGTTCCTAGCAGTGGTAGAGAGAGCAGAATGCCTCAAAAGGGCACATGAGTAGCATGATCAGCAGCTGGACTTGTGCATGCTTTGGAAAAATATAACATTTGTTCACTGTGCCAGTGTTCAGCAGTTGTGGGAAGGGCCTGGCCACACCTCCAGTGTGGATAGCCCCACCCCCTGTAGGTGAAAGGACAGCTGCTACATGCATTGGCGGGCCAAACAGCCTAGCGCTTCAGGGAATGCTTGCTCTGTATGCTGGGCTTTGGGGTGTACCCAGCCACCCTCTAGCTATGCAGATCAGGTTTCAACCCTCACATTTTTAAATTGGGTTGTGTAATAATCATTCAGGCTTTATTTATTCATGTGAGAAATTGTTGAATGACCTCACTGAATATTCTTTCCTTGGGGGTTGTATAAATGATGCATCACAATCTATTGCTTTAGGTCCTGGTTCTTCTCCCGTTGAAGTGAATGGCAATCCTCCCATTGATTCCAGTGGGAGCAGGACTGAGCCTATAATTGTTGCAATGAAATGCCACGAGTATGTTTGAACATCCGAGGGTCTAGTTAAAAACATCATTTGATGGAGGGGGGTTGGGTTGGTTGGTTTTGGGGTTTTTTTTTTTTGAACTGTGGAAGCATGGAATGATTGATTTGGGTACCTAGGCTCCCAAGGACTTTGCCAACATGACACTGCATTATAGTTGCAGGGCCCAATTCACCACTGTATTACTCGGAGTTTACCCTGATGTAACTTTCTTGCCAGCGTAACTCCACCCCATTCAATAAGCTTGGGAATCTCAGACCTCAATGTAGTACTGCATCTTAGCCTATATATGAGCAGGTCTCTCAGAGAGTAAAGGATGGTCCAGTGGTCAGGGTACTAGTCTAGGACTTGGGAGACCTGGGTTCATGTCCCTGTGCTGCCACAGACTCTGTCTGACAGTGACAAGTCACTTAGCCTCTCTATGCCTCAGTTTCCCTGTATGTAAAATGGGGATAACATCACCTCCCGCTCTGGGAGGATAAATATGTTAAAGATTGTGAAGTGCTCTGATACCCCAGTAAGGGGGGGCCACATAAGTACCTCAGAAATGCATCTTTATGTCATTCTCATCCTTTTACTAGTGAGTAGAACTGAACAAGGATGAAAAAGGATTTAATTGAATGAAAATAATCACAGCCTTCTGGATTTCATTTGTGTCCCTATTCCAGAGGTGAAATAAGACTGTATATAAAAGATTTGGCAATAGTTACTTCTTAGTAAAAACACTGAAGGGTAATTTGTTCATTGGCTTCAAATATTTCATCCTATATCTCGATTTCCAGGGCATGTATGGTTTAACTAGCTAACAGCTGTGAACAATTAAGAAACCTAGCTCGGGTGGTATTCTTAGAGTAGATACGGTTTAAGACGAGGTGGATGGTATTAGAACTGCTGTTAACTATGAAGAGTTTAGAGATGATTAGATTTGTGTCTCAACTACTAACCTGGGGCCAGTATTCTCTTTTTCAAGTGGTTAAAACACCATTTGCTTTCTCATCACTATAAATCATCATCATAAAGAGAGGGCCAGTAGGTTTTTGTTTCCTGGGCTGGTAAATTTTCATGACTTTTCCTTGCGAGGCTGAGTTTAAAGGGTGAATGAGGTGCCATTAGTATTCAGCCATGAGCCCAACAACCATGCTTAACCTAAAAAGAGAGCTGACACTATCTGTCAGATGGGGAAATAAATACCCTGGAACTTCCGCACTTGCCTACACCTTTCAACTTGATTCATGTGAGGGGATGGTCATGTGGACAGATACTTGGAGGCCTCTCTTCTTGGTAGTGGCACCACAGAGATCTGCCTTGGAGACCTGACTGACCACTCAGTGGCACCCACCCACTGAGACACTTGCTCAGTTTGGACTCTGGTGCAGCATTGGCAGCCTGTCTTTCATACAAAGAATCCCCAGTGGAGGAACTTGAAACGGTCTCCTCCTCAGGAGGCCTGTAAGTCACCTGAGCTGACACAGTTGCCAACTGAGCTGGGATGTTTATTTGCTCAGCCCTATTTATTTGGAGGAATTCCTGCGATGTAGGCAGGGGACATGGTGTCCTTCCCTCTTAAATAACCTCTGAACCCTGGATAAAAGAACAAAAGGTACTGTACTTGAATTTCTCCTGTCACAGAGAGCTGAATCTGTATGCCAAGGCATCTTGTCTCTTACATACAGCATAGAGCATCCAGGAGTCTACCCTAGAAACGACATTGAAAGGTGCGAAGTGCTGATGGAGTGGTGGCACGGACATTCTTTGCAACTTTGGCAAGTCAATAAGAGCGAATACCATTAGGGCTTGGACAAAATCCCAAATAAAAAATGCAGCTTAGACGTCTCCCAGCATGATACCCATTTGGTTGGGGGAGGGAGGAAAGAGGGTGTGACATCTTTGCAATAATATCTGTAGCTCTCTGGGGCCACTGGGAAATGTTGTTATAGGAGACCCTCTGGGGTGCGCAAGCTCATTTAAGCATCTATGGGTGTCGGGGACATTTCTTCTAATATAAAAATGTGACCTCATTTGCCTCAAACAGATTTCTCTCTTCTGAAGTTAAAGGCCATCTGTGTTTTACCTAATTTCAGTGCAGGTAAAGAGAAAAAAGAACTGGGCTAGAACATATTATGTAGGATCCTCTCTCTCTTTGAGACTAATGAGCAATGTTGGGTACACGAACCTGCTGTACCAACGCTTTTCCCACCTCGTAGCTATTTGTCATACTACTGGCCTGATTATCGCTGAGACTCCAAACTACTGTGCATGTTACTTTGCGTGCATGTACCCCAGAGCATTCTCTTCCATCGTTCGTACCCGCCCATCAGGCGACAGAATTTTCATGCTCTGAGCCCACTGGAGCAAACTGAGGACATGTGGACAAGTGAGTTTTGCAAGTTAAAACACAACTGACTCCAGGCTCAACTGTTAGTGTTGGCGTGTGCGGGTGTGTGTACCACGCATACATAAGAGGAGAAACCATTCTGATGCCAAAGGAAAATCATGCAATAAAAATCCAAGGCACCATTATAAGCATATGTCTGACATAAAAACAGAGTGGGGAAGAGGCACCTCTGAAACTAGGTGTATAACTGAACAACTTCCATCTGTCAGAATCTGATCTGCAGGTATGTACGCTGAACTTGTGATTTATAGACAACGCTCATTTTAATCTCAGGAAGGTTGTTTCCTCCAGGTCAGGTGAAGAAATTGCTGATGAAGCAACAGTGCAGAAGCTTGGCACTCCATATGTCTGCTCCACACCTAATTTGGGGTGGAGGAATAAGAGGAAATAGGGAAGCAGAAATTCTCCATGGCGCAAATGCAGTTAGTTTGGACAGCTATATCTACTCATTTCCTGTACTACCACACCCTACCATTTATTTTTCTTACAGATATTGACCAAAAATGTGAGACTTTCTAGTTTTTTCCTTTTCAAGGAAAGAAAGAAAAGTCAATCCTGTTCCATAGGCCTGATCCTGAGGAGTGTGGAATACTCAAAGGAGTGGGGGTTTAAGGGTGTTCAGCACCTCACAGGATCCAGCCCAATGGCCAGTGCTTTTGCTCATGTGAGTCTTCAGAACACCTAGGTCCCCCTTGATGGGCCGAGGCTTTTAAAAGTGACCACTGAGTTGAGTGTCCCCATGTCTGGCCAACATGAGACACTTTTAAAGGGGCCTGGTTTTTAGAAAGTGCTGAGCACCTGCCGCTTTCAAGTGTCTCAAGCTGAGCACCCAGGATCATGAGTCCCTTTTGAGAACCTTTGGTGTGGTTATACGTCAGTTTTGCAAAGGGATTTGAATCAATGCAGTTACGCCTTTCGGAAATATTTTTTCTGTATTTTTATTTTGGACTTTACTACTGATTATTTAAAAGATCCTTTTTTTTTTTTTTTTTCCCCAAATACCCCTCGCAAACAGAGAACATTCAGACACAGTGCAATGGCTTTCTTTTTAATCAGCAGCTGAAAGCAAGTTTTAAACTTTTTTAATACCTTCTGAAGTCTTGAGAACAGAGCTTTGCTCAGGGCACACCCCACCCTGCCAGTTCAAAATTAAGTTTAATTTTACACATTCGACTTTCCAAAAACAACTTTCCAAATATCTTTGTCAGACATATTTCCATTTGAACTCATGATATAACCGTTTGTTTGAAAGAGTTTGTTCTAGTGAAATAATTTTTTTGTGCTGCCTCTTCGCTCCCATTTTAGCAGACAAACTTCATAAGCAGACTCTGAGCTTCATCTCATTTCCTTCTAGATGTCGCAGTGCCAGTTTCAAAACAGAGGCCTCTATTCACTAACCATTTATATTAGCTGTGATTTTTTTTCAGTCTGATGTGGTTCACTAATACGTTAACATTTCAAATGTAGCTGGTGTTAGTTTTCAAAAACAAACTCTTATAAAGGTGTCCAATGGGGAATCTCCTTGTATTTCATTTCCACAGATGTTTCAAACTTCTCCAGAAAGTTTGGTTAATTCCCTTTCACTGGATGATGGGTTAGCATAAATGGAATTTAGGGCAAATTTTAACTCACTGTGTTTCTTCATTTCTGTTTTGTCCTTTTTGGTTTCTATTGTTGTCTTTCCATTTGCCTGGGTTCAGTAAAGATCAAGTGGACAGTGAGTGCTTAAAATAATACTGCAATATCTTTGTCTTCTAGTTTTACTGTCCCTAAAAATCGGGGCATCACTCTTAAGACATCGGAGTCTTAATTAGTCATTAGTAATTCTACTGATCTGCTGTACAGATGGAGACAAGCACATTCTCAGTGACTGCAAAGAGGATAATGTTATCAGCATTGGGATAGATTAGCTTAAGTTATCCTTCCACACATGCACATTCATTCTTTCTCTCTCTGTAAATTACCATTTCTTTAGATTTGTACAAATGCTTAAAAATAACTAACATAAAATTACAAGGCAAATAATACCCTGAATGTGAGGCAGTGTAATCAATTCTAAGCCTCCCTCTGCAAGCCGTGCAATGTAACACTCAAATTGCTGCCCTCTGCCATCATCCTTATAATTCTCCCCCTCCCTATTTTCAAATGCCCAGGAAAAATATATATACTTTGCTATGTGCCCTGAAGGTCATTAGTCTAGGCTATGTCAGAGCAAAGGGGGAGCAAATTCCAAAGCAGTTAGGGCCCTTGCAGAGAAGAGAGGCAGCTTTTCCAATTGGAAGGTTCTAAATCATTTTTAGGTCAATTCCTTAAACTTCACCTAGAAATCCTGAATGAGAGTACAAATGGGGACATGCTTATTTTCAGCTTTTTTTTTTTTGTTATGTTTAAGTGTGCTAATTTCTTGTCATGCAAACATTGTCTGCCTCTCTAGCTCTGTCTCTGTCTAATCACTTGTAGGGTCCAAGAACCATTCATTATTTGACATTGTTGAAATTCACCTGGATTAAAGATGACCTGTTTGCATCCCTCCATTCAAGGGTCTGTGATGTTTGTTTGGTTCATTATGTATCAGAAATTCCAATGTTGTAAATTTCACTGACTTTTTACTAGTATTTATTAATTCATATTACAGTAGCCCCATAAGGATCAGGGCCCTATTCTGTTGTGTTTTACTTCGTACAAACACAACGTAAACTAAATCTTGGCCCCAAACAGCTTAGGTCAGGGAAATAAAGGCACAGAAATGAAGTGACATGTCTCAATTTGCAGGTTAGGGTCAAGCCAGGATTAGAACTCAGGTCTTCTGATTCCCATTTCTAATCACAAATGTTGAACTGCCACAAACTTAGAAACAGAAGTTAATATTAAAATGGATGACAGCTAATCGTATGGCCTGGCATAGAAAAAAACTTACTGTCAAAGTGGCACACCAATGCTTTAGATTTTTACAAACAGGAGTAAAGGGCAAAGAATGGGAGTTAGGAGACCTGAATTCTAATGCTGACTTGACCCTAACCTGCAACCTGGGCCATGTCAATAAATTAGACAACTATTGGTCATACTTTAAACGTTGATGTCATTAGCAATCCCAAGATTAACCATTTTCATATACAGGTATATGGATACACTACTCTGTCTTTTATTGTTGTCTTACATGTGGTTTGTGGAGATGAAGACTGTCTAGGATGCTTGTTTGTTTGTTGGGACTGTCTGCTCTCTTGTTTGTTTGTTGGGCTATTTTGCCGCCTCGTTTTTTGCTTGTTAGCTATCCAGAGGCCTCTGCACATGGGGTACCAGTATATATAAATAAAGCTGTCACGTTATTTATTGTTCTCTTGTATGACTTCTGGTCCCCCCAAAAAGGGCTCATCTAGGAGCATAGAATAGATAAATGATTATCTCACGGTGTGGTGTCTCCATTCCCAGGGCTCCAGTGCCCACTCCTCTTCATTGTTCAAGTTAAGACAGATCCTTACAATGCCAGTGAAAGCTGCGGGCCTTGCAGAAGTGACATACCGAGAGCGTGCAAGATGTAACGATGATAATAGAATCATAGAATATCAGGGTTGGAAGGGACCTCAAGAAGTCATTTAGTCCAACCCCCTGCTCAAAGCAGGACCAATCCCCAATTTTTGCCCCAGATCCCTAAATGGCTCCCTCAAGGATTGAACTCACAACCCTGGGTTTAGCAGGCCAATGCTCAAACCACTGAGCTATCCCTGGCCATTAGTGTCTGGCCATTACTCACAAGTTACCCTCTGCCTGCTTTTGGACCAGACCATCTAGGGTTTTTATCCCCAGATCAGGTCCTCTGCTCTCTGAGGTGTCTGGGTGGGGTGGAGTGTGCTACTGTATCTGGTGCTACCTGCTGGGAGAGAGCTTCTTGCATACAGCCAGCTCCTTGGTTGTGATACACAGGGGAGGAGGTCAAGAGATTGGAGAATCGTGTCGGAGTAAGTGGGATACATGTAAGGGCAGGGGCTGGAGATATAAAGAGGCGGCGTGCAAAGCTGAGGCAGAGAACAAGGAAAGAAAGTGGGATAATGGGACAAAGAGGAGGAGGGTGGTGGGGGAAAAAAAGGATGGAGAGAGATGGAACAAGAGGACAGAAAATCAAATCCTGTTCCTGTTGGAGGGTATGGCTAAATTCCCATGGATTTCAGCTAGGACAGGAGGCTATTTTCCAGAATGAGTAGCACCAAGAAAGAGGGAAAAGCAGGGAAAAAAAAGCAGGAAAAAGAGAATAGACAGATGTGGGGGAGGGAAAGAGGGAAGAAGGGTTGTGGTTACACACACAGAGAGAGAGAGAGAGAGAGAGAGAGAGGAAGGAGTTCCTTAACAGTGGGGTTTTTTTTTGTTTGTTTGCCTACCAGAAAGGTAGCAGCTCCTCCATCAAGGCAAATGCTCACCAGGGAATACTAGAGCCTGACTTTATAGCTGCATTCACAATACTGCATTTGTTGCTCACAATTATTGCAGTTGCATGGGCAGGAGTGGGGGGGTGTTGCAAAAGCCAGTTGTGAGTCTAAGCCTCCATTTGCACGTGCAATCACAGCAATTGCACCCACACATTAGACATGAAATTGCCCATCTGTATTTTTAAAATTTGACTCCATTGGGGCAAATTCAGCCCTGTGTAGATGAATAACTCCATTGAAGTCAACCAATATGCAACTGTTCTTCCCACACCTGAATTTGACGGGGAGGGGGTGTCAATTTAGAGTTGGCCACGAATTGTGCCTCAGCTGAAAGCCCTGCTGCTACAAACCCGAAACACCATGAAGGAATGCTGCTCCCAATGGCATTCTCCGTTTGCAGAACTATAGTTCGCTATTAGACACCTACTACTTTTGCCCTTGTAACCAGTCAAAAGACTGCATGTCCCTATATCTCCCTGCCAGGGCCAGATTAACCATATGTGGGCCCGGTGCCAAACATATTTGTGGGCCCCCACGAGGTGGGGGGATTGTCCTCAGTGCAAGGCAGGGGTCCAGGGGCAAGAGCACAGTGCGGGGTCGGTTCCCGGAGTGAGGCAGGAGTCATGGACAAAAGCACAGTGTGGGGTGGTGGGGAGGTCAGTCCCTGGCCAGAGTGAGGCTGGGGACAAATAGGGCAGGGCGGGGCGGACAGGATCCCCCCGGGGCAGCATGGAGCCAGTAACTACCTCTCTCCTCCAGAGCCGGGTTCTTGGGAGTCAGTTCTCTCTCTCCAGCTGAGCTGCAGCTCCTCCAGGCAGCAGTAGCTGTTCTTCCCACCCTCCTCTTATTGGGATCCAGGAAGTGGGTGGGCAAAGCCCGCCCACTGCTAAAGGATTCCCCTCCCTCCCCAGCCGAAGAGGGGGGTCTACAGGACCTGGAAAACCAAATAATTACGGGGGACAACTAAAGAACAACAAGGACAGGAGTGCAGTCAAAGGGTCAAATGAAGGGAACCGGATGGGGACACCGAGCAGAGAACCCCGGACAGCGCCCACTGCTCCTCAAAGGCGTCAAGGGAGTCAGTGGACGCCGCCCAGAGAAACTCTGCCCGGAGGCGTGAACGGACGGAGGATCGGAAATAGGCCCCACAGTCACAGGAGACTCCATTGGCCAATCTCCTCACCCTGGTTTTATAGATGGCCACTTTAGCCAGGGCCAGGAGGAGGTTGACCAGGAGGTCCCGTGACTTAGTGGGGCCACGGACAGGGAGTGCATAGATAAGGAGGTGAGGGGAAAAGTGCAACCAAAATCTTAACAAAATATTCGTAAGGAGCCGGAATAGGGGCTGCAGCCTGGTGCGCTCCAGGTAGACGTGTGCCAGGGTTTCCCTCACGCCGCAAAAGGGGCAGGTGTCCGTGATTGGGGTGAACCGCGCCAAGTACACGCCCGTGCTCACGGCCCTGTGAAGGAGCTGCCAACTGATATCCTCGGCGGGCCTCGGGACCAAGGTGGAATATAGGCCAGCCCACTGGGGCTCCTCATCCTATAGAGGTGGCAGGAGGTCCCGCCACTTTGTGTCGGGGCGGGACACGAGGGTGAGGACGTGAAGGGTGTGGAGTACGAGCGTGTATAGATGTTTCCTTGGCGCGGTCTGGAAACGGACCTGCTGCAGCTCGTGTAGCCGGCTCACGGTGAAGGGGCGGGGGTGGGGGGTGGGTCAGTCGGGTCCACGTGGCAGAGGCCCGATGAAAAAGTCCGGAGGGCCTGGCATGGAGGGTGGGCGGAACCCTTAGGACCTGGTCAAGGTAAACCCGAGCAGCGGGCGGCAAAGCTGCCCTCACTTCCTGAAGTACGCGCAGGGGAGTACGAGGTCTGGAGAGCCCCATGCGCTGAGCGAGCGTCAGGGGATCCAGCCAGCCTCCCCAGTCGTAGTCCAGGAGGTCTCTGACTTTGGTGTTCCCACCCTCCCGGCGGGGAGTCATTGCAGTTACTCCTGTAACTGGACTTTGTGTCCAGTCAGCAGTGTTGACTGGACGCTATCAGGTCCACTTTTCGAATGGACTTTCTGGTCAAAAACCGGACAACTGGCAACAAGGGCACCGGGACAGGGGGCCATGGCCCTGTCACTTATTTTTCCTGCCTTAAGTGTGAGTCAGGGGGTGCGGGTGGAGGTGACGGCAGAGACGAACGAGTGGCAGGGCCTCAGAGGAAGAGGTGGAGTGAGGGTGGGGCCTCAGGGGAAGAGGCGGAATGGGGGTGGGAAGAGATGGGGCAAGGGTGGGGCCTTGGGGCAGAGTGGGGATGGGGCTTTTGGGGAGGCAGGGCCACACTTTGGGTGTTAGTGGCCCACCCACTTCTAGGGAGCTTCCGGCACTTCTGCCTGGGAACCATAATGGGCCCCTTCTGATTGTGGGCCTGGTATGACGGTGCCATTGTAAACCTGGTAGTCCTCCCTGCACCCAGAGGCACACTGTGTATATATTTTTTCAGATTCTGATCTTTTTTTCGCCTCTCAGAAAAGCTGCATATGCCCGAAAGGTACAACCGAATTATGCAGTGCCTATGCTGGGAACCTCCCAAGGGCTTTGCAGCCTTCTCTCTTTCTTGCCACATGTCCCTGTTATTCCTAACCCAGGTGGTTGTTCCACTCAGGGCAGAAGTTGGCATCACACCGGTTACAGTCACATTTTCTGTTACTGCTAAAAGGAGAAATGACTCACTGTCTAGTTTCCATCTTGGTTCTTGGGTTTTTTAATGACATGAACTCAATTTTTTACTAAAACCGTGTCAGCTGTTACCCATTCATTTAACTGCTGCAACCCTGATTTGTAACTGATTGAATCTGTGTGAAATCCAGAGCCTTACTTCTGCAATGTTGCCAGCTCTAATGATTGTATTATGTGTCTCGTGATCCTGGGTACTATTCTTAAAGCATCAGCTCCTGGAGTCATGTGATCAGGTGGGACTCTCAGCTTGCATTTAAAAAAAAAAGTGTGAAAACATGAGCAGAGTGCACCCTACAGGCTCTAAAGCCAGAAGGCAAATATAGAGAACCAAAAAGATATATTAGAAATCTTGTGATTTTTAAACCAATCTCATGGTTTTGGGGGCCTGACTCTCAGTGTATGAATGTGTGGGTTTGGCGATAGTGTTTCTGCTTCCACTGTAGTCAATAAAACCCATGCTTTTAAATCTGGTCTGTAATTTGGATGCCCCAGTCGTTAGAAGTCCAATTTTAGACATGTGAGGCTGCATTTTCAGAAGTGTTGAGCATTTGCACTTCCCATTGATCTCAGCTGGAGTTGCAAGTGCCCAGCCGCTCTGAAAATCAGACCGTAGGTATCTCGATTTGGGGACTTGTGTTAGGGTGCACAAACCCCACCCTGGGCCCAAAGGTGTTAAAGGACAATACTGGGCCCAGATAACCCCATCCTTCCAGGCTGGCAGAGCATGCTGTGGCTAGAGGAGCAGGTTAAAAGGAGATCAGAAGCCCAGGGGAAAGAGGATGGGAAGGTGAACTGGCTGGAGGGAAGATAAAGCCTTCTCCTGGAAGCCGGATGGAAGTTTGACCCTGAGACGGATCACAGCTCTGATAAGGACCCCCGATAATCTTCTCCAACCCCGCTTCGAGAACCAGTATGCCCTGCCGGGCTCTGCTCATTTTGGACTCTGTTAAATTCTGGATTATTGGGACCGTAGGGGACCATGCCCCAAGCAAAGGAGGGTATAGGTAGGAAGTGGCCCAGGACAGCACACTAGGCATTTCATCTTGGAGGATGTTGCCGGTGCAGCTCCTCAAAGGGCTGGAACCCGGTGGAGAGGGAGGACCCAGGTCCCTCTACCAGGCCCGGTGGAGAGCATGGCCCCAAAGCAGACTGAGACTGTGACATCTTTGGCCAAAGGGTAGGATCCAGATATCTCTGCCCTCCTTTTGCCTGGGAGATGACAGACTGGAAACTCTAATCAGAGACCAAGGCAGAGGGTGAATTCTCCTGCTGCTAGCTCAGCAATGCTTCCAGAAGGTGCCTTTTATACTAACCTTGCCAATCCAAAAATTAACAATGCAGCATGTCCTTTACAAGAGTCAGATCTTGCTCTTGTTCTTAGCATGTGAGCTTGGAAGATTATATGTAATAGCATCCCTCAGGGATGCCTGCCATAACAATACCTGCGGCTTCTCCTGCCTCACTGGCATTGAATTGGAATGAATAGAAGTTCCTTTAATGCCCAGTGTCTGAGCAAAGTTCACATTTTGGGTTGGGGCTAGAAAGCAACTTCCATACCAAGCAATGAAGTTCTAAACTCTAGTAGTGTACGATGCTGTCTTCTTTATATGCAGGCAGTTTCTGACCATCGCAGCATTGTTTACTTGGACTGGAGAAATAAGATACAGCAAGGCCTAGAGACCAGGGTAGTCAATAGGTGGACCATGTGCCAAATCCAGACCCCCAGACCCTTTTGAACAGACCCCAAAATCTTTGTATTTACTTATTATCATCACTATTGTTATTATATTTGTTATTTTCTGGAGTCTGGACCTTGTCTATACTTTGACCAAGAAATTTGGACCTTGACAAAAAATAATGGATTACCCCTGCTTTAGACCCAACGTTCAATCAGGCCATCAAGGACTGGGCGGGTTGGAGGGGGTGGGGTTTAGTACCAATTCTAACGTATCCCAACCATTGCCCCATGCACAGATTTCTGACTGAAGTTAAGAGGCATCTCTGTGCCATATGGCAGACAGCCTTTCCTATTTAGCAGGGGCAGCCCCAATTTTGAGCCAAATATTTTTTCCATTCTCTCCCTCTGAAAAGTTCTCCTGGTTTAATGTACAACAGTGCAGTTAAAAGCAGACATGCCAAACCCGCAAAAAGACAGCAGAAATTGGGCTTGTTTTTGGCTTAATTGGTTTGTGAGTTGCTTGTTGGCTAGTTTTTGGCTTGTTGTTTGTTTGTCTTGTAGCTTGTTGCTTCTTTTTTTTGATCGGCTCCCGGCAAGGGGGGCAAGCAGGGGCAAGGTGGGGGGAGAGAGTCTGGGGTGCACAGCAGGCCCACCACAGTCCCAGACTGCACGCCGGGGGGATCTAGTCACATAGAGTGTTGGGGTTCTTAAGGATTGGCTTGTTTTGAAATGGGATTAGCTTGATTTTTGGCTTTTTGTGAAAGTCGGGGTGCTCATTTATCGCGTGAAAGTTGGCAACTGTGGTTAAAAGGTGTCCCTGGTTTTCCTCCCAAATGTTCCTACAGATAAATCAAGGGTTAACAGGTGTGCATGTCAGAGGCCAGGTATATATATTTGGCTCTTAGTTGGCCACTGAGATCAGTTTGTCCCCAGGCCCGCTCATAGATGCAAAGAAGCATCCAGGCTTCAGAAATGGCTGGAGCAAGAACTAAACCCAGATCTCCTCACTCAGTGCAGTGCTTTAAACCTCAGGTTTGCACTAGTTTCCATTGCCCCTTTCTGCCCCTGGCACTGTGGGCATGGTGTAGAGCTGGGTATGCTGACTCCAATACTCAGCTGCCCTTTTAAGGGGAATCTGCAGCAGGGCAATGGGGCTGGGTGATATCTAGTATCTGACCCCTTGTGAGAGGGCTTGTTGCCACTGGGCTGGCTCATTCTAAGATGACTTTGATAGTTGCTGGGTTTTATTTTTCGCTGGTTAATTTGATCGCAAAAAGGGGTATTGTTTAAAAAAAAATCAAAAACTTATTTTTTCTCCCTTTCAAATATCAGACTTCAACATCTTGCATCCCCTGACTAATGCTGGAAGGGCTTTTGTTTCTGAATCTGTAATCAAAGCAACAAACAGTAAGGTCATTTCCTTGAGATTATACGGCAACGGAAGAAGTCAGGGATTGTGTGTCCCTACTTCCACTGGCTCAGATTGAGAGAAAAATACAAATGTTTAGTACATGTACTCTTTGATGTGTAACTTTTTGGGTTTCTCCAGTCCTTTTAAACTACCAGAGTTTGTGGCTTGGAGGTAAGAGAATACATTTATTTCTAATGCTTACCAGCTGCAGATAATGTTGTTTATTGCTGTTGCACTGTGTCCTGACTTAAACAGAATAGAGCTCTGCAGAGGTAAGAGTTACAGGCAGCAGGGGAGCGTGAGGACAACAGAAAACAAGTGAGCTTGCTCTTGGATCCTTTCATGGCACAGACTTAAACATTTGTGTTAGCTCTTTTTCTAAAGATTAGCTCTCCTAACTTTATTTGTGGGGAGTGTTTGTTTGTTTACTCTCAACATTTACAGCTGCTTTCCCTGCCATTGTTCTAATCACTGCTTTGGCTTTTTTTTTTTTTTTTTTTTTTTAATGAAAATGCTAAATCTAAACAAGCAACTTTGCTGCTGGACATCAGGTCCATCCTTTTCGGTTTCGCAGATAATGCATTTTCAGCTTTTACCGTGATACACTGCTTAAAAATATTTCAAAACCACGTTACTCAACACGGAGTGAGTCCTGAGGAAAGGCAGTCAGTAGCTGGCACAGTAGCCCCTTTCAATTTGTAAATGTTCCAAGTCTCATCAGTAAGATCTCTGCTCCTCCATCCTCGCTGCATCTTATGAAAGGGTTGGCACCAAAGATATGGCAGGGCACATGGAACTCATTAACAGCCTTTCGGAAAGGCCCCTTTGATCAGACACCCTTGTTCTCCTTTAAGAAAGAAGCCTGGAAAGTCCAATTCTGTCAAAACCATTTAAATGGCTAACAATGCATGTGTCACCTGGGCAAGCTAGCGCATCAAGACGTAGCTACCCTCAGAAATTCTGTTTGATGATGAAGACGCTCATTAATAGATCATGAGGCTAAATCTTTGCCTTATTCCAGAAGGGTGTTTTTTTTCTGTACTTTTAAAGCCAATTCAGGTGGCCTTCTCTGGCATAGCCCTTTTTTATTTTTCCCCCTGGCTTACCTAATGTCTGTTCAAGACTGGCGACTAGTTCTCCTGAGGGACAGCAGCCAAGAAAAAGAGGAAGGCTGCCAAGTGTGGGTGGCACTGAGGCTGGGACAGAAGGTGCAGACGGAGTAGGCAGGGTGAGAAGGGAAGCAGGATTTTGGGGGGGGGAGCCATAGAGGAAGAGAAGGATCCTGCAGAAGGAGTTGGCGAGGCACTGGGGAAGGAAGGGGAGGTGGGGGGAAGGAAGTGAAAGAACGGAGAGGGTGTGAGCAGCCTTCTAGGGAGGAAAGGCTGTTGTGGAGAGAGCAAGGAAGGGAGTCTGGGAAAGGTGAAAATCTGCAGCGTGAGGGAGGCAGTGACTGCAAAGAAAGGGAAGATGCTACAGGGAGCCTGCTGGGAAAGCAAGAATGGGATGGGCCTTGAGGAACCACTGTAGTGTCTCAAGCCCTCCCTCTGCCATGGGCTTTTGAGGCGAGGACAAAAGCAGTGAAGAATCACTGAGGGAGCAAGAGATGCCTCTGAGGAAGTGCAGTGAGCAAGCATGGGAGGTGAAGGGGGAGGCAGGCAGGCAGACAACATATGTGAAGCCATCAGAGAAGAAAGGAAATCTGGGTGGGGGGAAGTGGCATGCCGTGGGGGGAGAGCAGATTTAGTCTTTATTTTGTAACTGCTCACGTACCCCAGCAGGCCGGCAGTTTCCATTTCAAGTGGGTCAAGGATGGCGTCTTGGATGCCGACAATGTTCTCAAAAGTTGAAAAGCCCGGCGAAGTATCCCAACACAAGAGGGGAGGCTGGGCCAGCCTCACTGCTGAGCTCCCGCCCGCGGATTAGTTCCGTGAGGTAAGCGGACAGACTTCCAGTGACGCTGCGTTCAGGCAGGGGCAGTGCAATGAGGAAACCTGCCCAAAATGCAGAAAAAACGCTCACAGGCCGTAGAAACGGCAAGACAGGAAGTCGCCCGTGCTATCAACCACCATAAAATGAGATGTGCCCAACAAAGATCAGGGGTGCATCTCTAAGGGGTACCGCACAGCACTCACAGCCCCAGGACTGCAGGGAGGGGCAGTTGTAACTTTTAAGCCACCTTTGCACCCTCCTAGTCTTGGGCTGCTCTGGGAACTGTCGTTGTCCCCTGCATAACTTAGGCCCCCGGAGCTGTCTGTCTTAAGTTATGACGGTCTCCCCAGGGTGCTTTATGGGTAGCAACGCTGCCCAGAATCTGCATAGTGCTGTGGCCCAGCCCCTAGCCTGCCCCCACCCGAACTTGTGAGGGGGTACTCAGAAGATAGGTTGGTGGCTATGTTCCTCTGTGCCTGCACCAGAGGAATCGTTCTCCAGCTGATATGGAAATTTAAGGCCCACATTACGCCAAGTGAGAGGGCTGGAGCAGTGACAAGGGGCCAGGGTAGGGGTGAGGATCTCCCCCCCATCCCCACCCCCCCGGCCCTGATGCCTCAGAATGAAAGTATTTTGCCAGCCCAGCCTTGGAAGAACTAGATGCAGAGATATTTTTGTGTCGTTCATTCTCTCTTGGTGGTTTTTGTTTTTAACAAAAACCGGGAGGCCATGCGGTTGGCAGGAATGAGCACAGGGCTGGGAGTTGGGTTATCCTGAGTCCCTAGGGTGAATTTTACTGTGTAGATTTCAGGAAGTCACTTCACTTTAGTGTATCAGTATTCCCATTTGTAAAAGGGGGCTCACAATCTTTACCCAGGGTACCGTAAGAAGTTATGAGTTCAGGTCTGCACAGTGCTTTGAGGCTACACAATACTAAGTAAAACATTAGGGAAAAAGAGCCAGTTACTTTAAAAAAAAAAAAACAGCAGAGAAATGAGGAACTGATAATCTCTCTAGTGAACACCATTTGGCCACCTAGGCTGCCTGGTATTCAGAGGGTAGAATGGACAGTATCAGTTGAGGGTTTGTCTTCATGGGGAAACTTACCAGTAAAATTATACCACTAGTTACAGAGCTATAACTCCATCTGTGGACACTCTTATTCCAAAGTTACCACACTGGGAGTTATTGTGGTATAGTTATTACAATACATTTCCCTGTATAGACAAGCTCTGAGAGGAGACTGTCTCCAGTGCTGTTACCATCTCCACGGTCCGAGCTACGTCGTGATAAACCGCAAACGACAACGCTGAGAGAAGCCAGATTTCCTTTTTGTGAAGGGAAGGTATGTAAGATAGGACTGAAAGATTCCGGCCACTAATGAGGAGAAGGGAGTGGAGATGGGGGCGGAGGAGGAGGAGAATCAGTCACAGACACCCCAAAGAAATACAGACTAACACGGCTGTTACTCTGAAACCTAATAGGATGATGATGATAATTAATATTTAGTGAAGGACAGAGAACTTAAGTGATCAAAGCCAGGAATAGGTCACGGGTCTCTTGACTTCCCAGTCCTGTGCCATATTGTTGGTTCTGCCTCTGATGTATCGTATATCAGCTGCAACCGCTTTGGGTGCTCAAGGGAAGGGAGAACGTTTTCCTTTTAGCAATGTGCCCTAAACTGGTGTCACTCGGCTATTGCTTAATTATCACAGGAGTTACCCAGTGTCATGAGCTTTTCCATTTGTTCCCAGGAGATTTTGTCATGACTCCTTGGAACAAAACATTACCATGGCCTCTTGCAGGGTAACGACACCATAACTGTGAGTGTCAGCATTGTGTGTGATAAGTATGCCACGAACAAGCACTGATTTATAAACTGTGTCACTGCCAAGAAAAGCAGATGTTCTGTGAAGTTTTGCATTGACTCAGTATTTATTGCAGATTTGCAGTGAGTGCTTCCTATTAATTTTCCTGACTTTTAACTGTGGAGTTTTGAGGCCTACGTTTGTCCCATTTTGCTATTGGTTTTCCGTGTAGATAGGGCCCTACCGAATTCATGGCCATGAAAAATGCATCACAGACCGTGAAATCTGGTCTTTTGTGTACTTTTACCCAATACTGTATAGATTTCACGGGGGAGACCAACATTTCTCAAATTGGGGGTCCTGATCCAAAGGACTGTGAAGGAGGAGGATGTTGCAACATTATTGTAGGATGGGGGGTTGTAGTATTGCCACCCTTACTTCTGCGCTGCCTTCAGAGCTGAGTGGCTGGAGAGCGGTGGCTGCTGGCCGAGGACTCAGCTCTGAAGGGAGCAGTGCAGAAGTGAAGGGTGACAATACTGCAACCCCTCTACAATAACCTTGCAATCGCTGCCGCCCCAGCCTCCTTTTGGGTCAGGACCCCTACAGTTACAGCACCATGAAATCTCAGATTTAAATATCTGAAATCGTGAAATTTACAATTTTTAAATCCTGTGACCATGAAACTGACCACAATGGACCGTGAATTTGGTAGGGCCATACATATAGTGTAAAGACATAAGTATGGCAGAACAATAAAATCACTGCCAATGATATGTATGTATTTATTGTGAAATGTTTCCATTTCCAAATTAAAAGGGGCCCTTTATTTAAAGAAGGAACCCCCACCACCACCCTTCAGAAATGGGCTGTTCCTCCAGGAAGAAAGCTAACCTTTCCCCCGGTCAATCAGATTTTGGAGGATTTCTCTCTCAGGAAGATAAGAATACCTCCAAACATTAGGGGAGCCTATGTGCTGATTGGCTGGAGAGACGGGACTCTGATTGTCGGATACAAAGTGTGGGGTCTAAGAAGCAAGTAATGGGCATGCCGCATTCCCACAAACACACATACACCGATGGTGCTTCAGAACCCTGCCTCAGCATCTTAGCTGTACTCTTTGCTTGGTTTGCCTGTGCAGATGCTGGCTTGCATGCACAAATGTGAAGGTTTGCAGGATGCATACAGACAGTCCACAACATTGGCATAACTGTATTGTGTACATTAAACTATGGTCTATAGCAACAGGAAATGCAGCCTTAGCTGTAGGATCACCTGACAGCATCTGCAGAAATCATTAGTCAGTTACCATTCTAATGGCCTCATATCGCATTAACGTTTCCCCTTTTTTGGCAATATGTGTGTACCGTGTCCTTATTTTGGAATTCTGCACATTCGGTCACTTTGACGGCTCTGGGACTTTTGTTTGCTTGATTTTCATCACAATATGCTTGTCATTAAGGATTTTTTCAATGTCTCTCAAATTCAAGCATGACCTGACTTTCCATTGACTTCAATGGGCTTTGGATCAGGCCCTGTGTGAACCAACAAACAATGACCAAAATAGCGAGTGAGTGGAGAACTAGCTTACAACTGCTGTTTTCTGCACTGTTTTCTGTGTGTGTGTGAATGAGAGACCAAAAGAGTAAAAGGAGACTTGCACATAAAATGCATTGGCACTTGGCCCTGAAAAAACGTAGCTGCCCTGTAGTGAGGGAGACTGCTTGCTGGGAAGGGTTGCTACCTTGCCAGTTTTTTACTATCTCATCTGGTGGGGCTTACATGAAAGTCAGCTGAAGCTATGCAGGAGCCAAGCTTGCAAACGTTTTCAGTAGATGGAACTATTCTGGGAAGGTTTCAAACTATCCAGAGAGCGTTTAGTCCTGCTATTCCAGCCCAGTATCTTCATAGTCAGCCAAATGTAAAGTAGCCAAGACTTCTATGCGAAGCATCAGCAGAGAGGCATTTGCACCCGTTAGCATTGAAATACTGATATCCTCTGCTGAAAACGGCCCTCTTGTTTATATTATTTTTTGAAGATGGCCTCAAAGAGTTGATAATCTCCTAGAAAGGCACAAACACAATAAGATGCCCTGGGAGACCAGTATCATTCGGTATCGGTTTTGTATTATTTTTTCTGCCTTTCTTTTCATCTAAAATGTTGAGACACTGACTGTTATGAGCTGGGAATGAGGCACCACTCTTTATTTATAAAAAGGCACCATCCTATATACTTTAATAAAGGTGTATTTGATTCCTGTGCACCATTAGTCATTCATAGTGCAATTTCCTAAGGCATTCATGCTGTAAAATCACTCTTATTAATGTCAGTAAATACACTGTGTTCTTTGAGACAGAAAATTGACACGCACTGTACAGCACTTATAAAGAAATTGCAATGGACTCTTACAACCAAGCTGGTTTGGTGAATACGAAGTAGCAAGTGCAGCGGAGCAAGAGGAATAACCGGTTGCTTTGCTGTACTGCCAGCTGTTAATACAAAGCAGATATTGGCCTCCATTAAGGTAAATATCAAGATGTCAAAGGATAATTAAGGGGGAAAATCCTGGCCCCATTGAAGTCAATGGCAAAACTCCCATTGACATCACTGGGACCAGGATTTCAGCCAAAGGCTCTTTCATGGCTCCAAAAGCTGGAGCCACATTTGGAAGGAGTTCAGGTTGGGGGGAGGGACAGTGGTGTCTGGAAGCAATGACTTGATCTTGCTCCAATGAAGTCAATGGAAGTTTTGCCCTTGACTTCAATGGGAGCAGGATCGAGTCCCTGTGGTTAATGGAGACCATGCTCTGGGGTACTGTGGGGAACATGCGGACAGGCGAATTAAGGCCAGGATTGGAATATCCCCAGACACTGGGGAAATTTGCATTTGGAACCTTGAGGATCAGGCCCATTTCTCATTGCTGTAAGTGTTGCAGTGAGCTCCCTTGCTGTGCCGGAGATACCTGTGGTTCCCAGAGAGTCACCAACTTAAATAACTCTGTGGTGAGTGGCACAAAGAGCGAGGGGCATCCAGGAGGAGGCGGGATTGGAGATTCCTGGCTTAGTGCTCTGCACCAGAGGAGGATGACAAATTGCTGGCTCTGCTGTGGCTGGGATAAAGGTTCTGTGGTTGCTAGGGAAAACTGACAAGGACAGCACCAGTCTACCCTTCAGGACATCATATGAAGCTTTAAGAAATACCAGTGAAGCAAACTGGATGAGCTGAAAAACCCAGTACTTAATTTTAACCAGCAGTACTGCAGAAACACACACACACCCTGAGCACATATCAGATAGCTAGCTAGACCCCCTATCTAGTTCACTTAAGGGTCCAATTGTGGAGGGTGTATGTACAAATATGTGCGCAGGTGCAAATGTTCGGTGCGGGTTTGTGATGTGCATAAAATTGGCAGGTGGAGTTTTCGGGGCCAATTTGAAAATTTAACCCCTTAAAGCTTCATATGATGTCCCGAAGGGTAGAACGGCGCTGCTAAGTTACATCCTTTTTATAAGATAAAATAAAAATTCTGAGGTTATTTCAGGCAGAAGAACTTGTCCACTTTTCCTTTCCCCATCTAGCTGCACCCATGCCCCTTCTTCACTGGGGACCAGCCACTGCTTTTGTTTCCCCCTCTGTGTGCCTAGGTCGGCCAGCTCTGTACTTTGTGTTGCATCCTTGCATTTTTCCCACCAGCCAGTGCACTTCTGCAAGGCCAGGTGTCATCTGACAGCGTTCCATTAAAGTCAGTGGAGCTATGCCGATTTCTGCCAGCTGAGGATCTGACCCTAAATGTCTTCATGACTACAGAAAACAAAAGATCTTATGTGATGCTGATTTCCAAAGCAGGCTTCTTGAAAACTTGATGTCTGTTCATCGGCTTTAATATTCAGCTTTGGAATCTTTAACTGCTTCCTGAGTTGCGGACCAGATGTTGCGAAATTTAAAAATCCCCTTTTAGGAAATTACCTGGGTCATTTCTAGCTATTTAACTCCAGCTCAGAAAGGAACTATAAGATAAAATTTTGCATCTGTTGGAGTACAGCCCTAATGAACTTATCTTTCTCTTGGTTCGTGCGCATAGCTCCTACTAGAAGGATGGCCGTGGGATTAAAACACAGCACTGGGAGCCGAGAGAACTAGACTATCTTCTAGCTTTTCCACAGACTTCCTGTGTGACTGTGGCAAGTCACTCATCCTCTGTACCTCAGTTTCCCCATCTGCAAAATGGGACAACACTTACTAACTGGCTAACCTCTTCGCAGCTTGAGTGAATGTCCATACATGATTTCTTCATGAATCTGACTCCTTTAGCCTCTGTAGATTTTGTTGCTGCGAGCTGTGACTGTTGATTCAGAATAAATTGGACGGTTTTTACAATGCACCATAATAGCGTATTGCAGGCCATTTTTCCTGCATAATGTTACATGTTTTGCAGCTTGTATTAGCTATTTGTTTAGCAAAAAGGGCTCTCTCACGCTCTGTGCTGTTTCAGAGTAACAGCCGTGTTAGTCTGTATTCGCAAAAAAAAAAAGGAGTACTTGTGGCACCTTAGAGACTAACTAATTAGAGACTAACCTTAGAGACTAACTCTGTGCTGTGTGCATCTATCTAGTCTCCTTCCCAAGGGTGAAATATTCTCTAGGGCTTTTTGTTCTGCATAGTGTAGCTTAACCTTGTGCAACTAAACTAAGAGATGCTTATGGAAATAGGACTGACTATCCAGTAAAAAAGAAAGGAGTGAGTGAGTGAAGCACTCTATGCAGTCAGAATCAAATCCTGCAGGCTTTACTCTTGTCTTCTCTAGGCAAAACTCCAGTGAGAATTGTGCCTCACTGCAGGATTTGCCCTTAGAGAGGGGAGGGAGAAAGAGAGATGCAAACTGAGGAATCTTGTCTTGAGTATCACACTTGTGCCCCAACCCGCAAACATTTTACCTAGGTGAGTAACTTGAGTAGCCCCACTGACATCAGCCACTTGAGCTGGAGAGGACCCCAGGGAGTTCTTCTTACAGATGGCTGTAAAGGGACTGTTCACCTGAGTAAAATCACTCCCATGTGTAAGTGCCGGTGGCTTGTGGCTCAAATTGCAGGTTATCGTTTTGGAATATTAAGGCGTTTGTGTCGGGCCTCGTCTGCACCGTTTTGGGTTTGTATTATTTTGCTAACACTGGTATAGCCATGTGTGCAATAGCTTCATGTAGACATGCTGCACCAGTATAAATAACAATTATTCATGAGAGCAACACATCTGTGCTAGGAATTGACACTAGGGCATCTCCATCAGTGTAGCTTTAGGCAGCTAAAACCCCAGAGTACCAGAGTCCCAAGAGAAAGCAGCTATGACGTGTGTGAGTATTTTGATGGTAAATAAACCGTTCCAAATTTTGTCTCAAAATTATATGCAGCTTCTTTTAAATCTTTTCCTCATTGCTATTTTTTTAGTATCTTTACGCACTTATAATTGTAAAAATCAAAGGTGGCTTCATAGTATTTTAAAAAACACACACACACACACACACACACACACACACACACACACACACACACACACACACACACACACACACACACACGTTTAAAAATATGACTCTGATAGATCTGCCTGGCTTAATCACACCGTGGCTGTCTGTAATTTGTCGCTGGAGATGAAATCTCAGTTTTGTAGAGGGAGTGTAATGAGTTTTTGTTTTATTTTTGACTCAAAACCTCCTAGGACTCTCACTCAGCCATGTTATTTTGTCAGCTTTTTTCACTTCAATTTTTGTGAGGCTTCCTGTTTACACAGCGTCTAAATATGGTGGTTGGGTTTTTTTAGCGTGATGACACAATGATGTCTAAAAATATTGTGTGTAACTACTGGCTGCAAATAGGGAGGATGTTACTGCCAGGGGGGCGTAGCATAAATATCCTGCAGGTTCTACTCTGCCCAAACATTAAGGAGCAGGATATCATGGGGAATTGGTCCACATGGCTAAGAAATGGACTGTTTGCCTTTTAGACTGTATTTTTAAAAACTCATAAAGTTGTGCAAAATATGCTTCAATAACTTGACGTTGAGAATTCACCGACATATATGTTTTGCCTGCAAGTGATGTTTCATGAGTGAAATCAAAGATTATTAGTGTTTCCTCAATTTTTTGTTTGTCTCGGTGTAAAAGCTAGCCTAATGTTAAATGAGTGTAAATCTGAAGTGGCTTTCTGGAAGCAACTTGTGATTTACTCTGGCATAGCCGAGAGAAGAATATGGCCATAGTCCTTTAATTTTGTATGCACAGGTCTGCCCCTTCACCCATACACTGCACAAGGCTGTAGCATGTGTATGTCCCAGCTCTACTAAATGATAATCCAGTTTGCACTGACAAAATTAAATGCTGTGTTGAACCCCCACTGAACAGCATTTAATCCTAGTCTTCCCCTTTGCTTTACCTTGAAAGAGGTACTTGTTATTATCGGAAAGGGATACCTATGTTCTTTTAGTACACTCCTTTTTCATTAAGCATCTGAGTAAATCACCTGCTTGCATAAAACCTGCGGGAATTGCTTGTCTGTGAGCTACGACTGCTGCAGAGATGAGGTAATGTGTAAACATCCTGGACAATCGTTCTCCATTCCTTCCCCTCCCTCTGCTTTTGAGTTGCATAAACCTGCATTAGGTAAGAGGTGACCACTTGTGCAGAGAGAAAAAGGGTTTGCTGGTTTCTTTGGAAAACATGAAAATCCAATACCTCTGCAGTTTTCTGTTTGGTTTTGTTGTGAGCTGGGTTCCATGCTGCGCTTTGTTCCACTTGTTTCTTGATTTTATGCAGGAGGTAGGACTGGAAACAAGGGCTTGAGTCTATTTAAGTTTCTCCTTATTTAACCGTTTTCCTATCAATAAATAGACAACACCCCTTCCCCGCTCACCCTATCATTAATATCAGTGATTGGGTATATATAGTGACATACGCTTTTGCAAAATATAACCGATATAAATGTGCAAAAAAAGCATTTTGATTAAGCTGAAATACATACAAATTCATATCTATCTCTGAACTGCTTGTAATATCGGTGTCTTGTCTTTGCCAGGATTCATCTTGCAGTAGATTCTTTAGTAAGAACTGCCAGTCATACTGTTCATATTAGCAAGGCACAGTGGATAGAAGATGAAAATGTAACTGCAGGAGATGGGATCTGGCAGCTATTAGAGCTGTTGGGTCAAATCCTGATTCCTGCACAGATCTTGAGTAAATCAGTTTAAATAACTGATGAGCTACCGGTAAATAAATTGCATGTATATACTTGGGAAGCCAGGACTAGCTCCTTGTTCTTCAGTTCCAAAAGCCCAGGCCTCTACCTCTTGAGCTAAAGATGATCTCCCTTAGTAATGCCCCTTTTTATTTCCTATGACGCTAGAGGGTGACATTTGTAAGCTCTAGGGCAGCAGTTCTCAACCATCGGTCCAAGGCCCCCTAGGGGCCCGCGAGCAGATTTCAGGGGGTCTGCCAAGCAGGACCAGCATTAGACTCACTGGGTTCCAGGGCAGAAAACCAAAGACCTCTGCCCAAAGCTGTGCCATCTGGGACTGAAAATGAAGCCTGAGCAACTTAGCTTCACTGGGCCCTGTGTGGAGTGCGTCCACAGGCAATTGCCCTGCTTGCTACCCCCTAATGCTGGCCCTGGCTTTTATATGCAGAAAAACAGTTGTTATAGCACAGGTGGGCCGTGGAGTTTTCATAGCATGTTGGCGGTGGGCTTAGAAAGAAAGAGGTTGAGAACCCCTCCTCTAGGGGACAAGGCCAGTCTTTTTTGTTATCTGTAAAAACAACGAGGAGTACTTGTGGCACCTTATAGACTAACAAATTTATTTGGGCATAAGCTTTCGAGGGCTAAAACCCACTTCATCAGATGCATGGAGTGGAAAATACAATAGGAAGATATATATATCAGTACACGAAAAGATGGGAGTTGCCTTACCCAGTTTGGGGGTCGAGACAAATCAATTAAAGTGGGCTATTATCAACAGCTTGCAAAGGGCTTTGGGATCCTTCTGGAAGACTAATAATAAATTAGTCACTATCTCTGGCCTTCCGGGCTTTGCAAGCTGCAGTGTAGAGCCCCCCCATGGAAACCATGAGGCTCACTGTCAATGCAAGGTCTCCCTGTACAGAGCAGCCTGTATGATTTGAGGATGTGATAGAGATGCCACAACAATCGCAAGTCAATACACCCTATCACTGAATGTCTTGTTCTGTTCTGTGCTAAATAGTCCAGATTTAACTTTCTAAAATTCTGCAAATTCATCATTGCATTTTTGAGATAATATAAAATGCATGAAGTTCAGAGAATCTTAAGAACCACAAGATGCCTGATTCAAAGGTTAATTGTATCAGTAGTTTAATTTTAATGAATTGGAAGAAGAGTCAAGGATGGATTTATACCTCTAACTATTTAATGATTTATGAAAAATCTCTGTGGGTAAAAGAGAGGCCTGTCTTGTTGTTAGAGCAGGAATCTTGAGATTTGGGTCCTGTTTCTTCTATGTGGTCCCGAGTATGTCATTTGTGGCTTGTTTTTTCTAAGATGCTAAGCACCAACAGATGCTATTGACTTGAAATAGAGTTGTGAGTGCTCAGCACTTCTCCGAATTAGTCACTTAAGCTCTATGTCTACATGTCTCCATCTATAAAATAGGGGATCTCACTTACTTACCTAACTCAGAGGCATGTCGTGAGAGTTAATTGCTTAATATTTTTAAAGTGCTTCGAGATTCGCTGTTGGATGGCGCAGAGTGCAAATGGAGTGCAAATGATTGTGATAGCTTTTACACTTGAATCTTTGAGGCAGCTTTCCATGGCACAATGTTTTTATATTAGAGAGAGAGAAAGAGAGGAAATGTTTTTAGTTACCAATAGATAAATGCGGCAATTACAGCTGTCAGAAATGATTAACGTGATTTCATTGGGTAAAAACGAGCAATTAGGCATTGCCATTATTTATGCTATCTCAGTGCAACAGATGGGGCTGTGACTTAAAAACACTAATGGATCAGACTCTTCACAACGGGAGCAATTGGCAGCAGTATGTCAGAGGCAGAAAAAGTGTAAGTTGATGAAATGACTAATCTATGGTAGCATGTGTGTTCATAAATAAATCACAATGGCTTAGTGACAAATGCAGCTGTGATCAGATTGTAATGGATTTAAGGGCTCCAGACAATGCAGATAAATCACATACAGAGCTCCTTAGGAGCAGGGACTAGAACCCTGGATTTTTATCTCCTAAACCGAAGGTCTATAGCAATTGAGCTAAAGGAGATCCACCACGGCCAGCAATAGCTGTAAGCCACACATCCTCTTTGTGGGCCTCTCAGTAATGGATCTCTCTCTCTCTCTCTCTCTCTCTCAATAGTTATTTCTTTAATTTAGGCCTGGTCTAAACCCAGTTTTTGTACTGTATGTTGTCTTATACCAGCATAGTGTATTCCCCGTCCTGTATGTCAATGAGCTATAGTGATATAAGCGCATTTATACTGGTATTTGTGTGTCAATAAGGCCTTATATTTTTAAAAACTCTTTACATGTTCCACCGTCTCCCACATCCAGGCTTTCTCAGGCTTTGTCTATGGAGGGGCTTGTCATGTCACCGTTTTCGGGTAGAATCCCAGCCCCGTCTCAGAGTGCAACGTATGGCCTGGATCCTCAGGTGGTGTAAATTGATAGCCCCACTGACATCAACAGAGCAATGCCGATTTCCACCAGCTGAGACTCGGGCCCTAACTCTCTGTTACTGTCCACAGAGAGATCAGTCATTTGTAGGGAAATAACTATTGTGTTCACGATGTTTAATTCATTAGGAAGTCCCTATCTTAGAAAGCCACCCTCTGTCTATGTTTAGAGCTGCAGATTTATTGCCTGTGAGAAGCTCTGTGCCTTCAGGAGAATGAGTTATTCTGAGGGCATGATTAAAAAAAAATAAAAGCCAGGTTCCCTTTACCAGCTGTAATCTTCAGAGTACTTGAAAGCCAGGCCTTGCCCAGACTGTGAGGGACCCAGAATAGAACAGTTCTTAAATAATGTAAACGCTGTCATGGAGATGTAATAGATTTTAAAGGACAGGTGTTAAAGGAGCATAATGTACCTTTATTTTTTTTAACTGTTCCAAGAGAGACATGAGAATAGTTTTTGATGGATAAACATGACATAAACCTGAAACTAAGGTGACCAAAACAGTCCAGATCTAATAGCTATGGAGTGAGCCAGGTCTCATTGCATATCCCTGGATAAACCTCATGGTCCAAGCAGCTGTGCTGGTCTTGAAACTCAAATAAGGCAATGCCATCGTCTTCTTCAATGAGGCTGTCTCTCCTATGTCTGCCGCAACAAGCAATCCCAGCAGGAGCCTTCGTGTTCGAATGCATGGGCGGCACGTGAACCACCCATTCGGGAGGCTAGCCCTTAGCCCCGCTCCTTCTGCCCGAGGCCCTTCCCTACTGGAGCCCTGAACCCCCACTGCGGCCACTGGCCCCCCCACCCCCACCCCAGCCCCGGAGCACCGGACAGGCAGTCCCAGCATGCTGGGCAGCCCGAGGCCCAGAGCGCTGGGCGGCTTGAGTGCTGAGCAGCCCAAGGCCCGGATCACTGAGCGCCCCGAGCGCTGGGCATCCCAAGGCCCAGATCACCAGGCGGCCCAAGTGCTGGGTGGCCCGAGCTGCAGAGCACTGGCCACAGGGGACAGGCGGGAAGCAGAAGGGGGCTTGGGGCGGAGTCTGGGCAGGAGCACGCCTGGCTCTTTGAGGAGGCTCAGTCTCCCCTGGCCTGAAATACCCACCACCCATGTTTGAATGTACAACTAATTCATTCCCTCTCCCAGGGGGTAGGATTGAGGATAACTTCCTTGTGACAAGGGACAGAACTCAGGCCAGCTGGGGACTTACTAATTTAGTTCCTAAACTTCCTAAATATGAACTAAATCAGCTGGGAGAAATAATTTAATCAGAAAAATGTGAATGACAATTGGGAATCATTTAAGAACATCTTGATAGATGCCTGAAAAGCCACAGTCCCACAGTTGAGGAAGAAGATCGTGCTGATTAAAAAATTGACCTGGTTTAGAGGGGAAGTGAAGACATCTATAAAAAATTAATATATATAAGAAATGGAAGAAAAGGGAAGTTGATATTAATGAATATAAATCATAAGTTAGGAATTGTAGAAAATTGGTAAGGGAAGCAAAGGGACACTAGGATAAATCTATGGCTAGCAGAATTAAGGACAATAAGGGGTTTTATAAATATATTAGGAATAAAAGGAATCCTGACAATGGTATTGGTCCATTACTAGATGGAAAGGGTAAAATTATCAATAATGAAGCAGAAAATGCAGAAGTATTCAATAAATATTTCTGTTCCATATTTGGGGGAAAAATAGATGCTATTTTCATCATATGGTGCTGATAACATTCTTTCCATTCCACTGATATCTCTGGAGGATGTTAAACAGAAGTTATTAACCTTAGCCATTTTAAATTAGCAGATCCATATAACTTGCATTGAAGAGTTTAAAAAGAGCTAGCTGAGGAACTCACTTGACTCTTAATGTTTATTTTCAATAAGTCTTGGAGCACTGGGGAATTTCCAGAAGACTGGAAGAAAGCTAATGTGCCAATTTTTAAAGAAGGTAAACGGGATGACCCAGGTAATTATAGGCCCGTCAGCCTGACATTGATCCCAGGAAAGATAATGTCAAACTAAACTTCATATATATTTCTGATGAGATAAGCTTAAGTGATAAAGGTAATAGTGTTGACATAATATACTTAAACTTTTGTAAGGTATTTGACTTGGTACAGCATGATATTTTGATTAAAAATTAGAACAATATAAAATATGGCACACATTAAATGGATTAAAAACTGGCGAACTGATAGGTCTCAAAATGTAATTACAAACAGGGAATCATCATCAAGTGGGTATGTTTCCAGTGGGGTCCTGCAGGCATCAGTTCTTGGACCTACGCTATTTAACATTTATATCAATGACCTTAAAAAAACTAAAATGATCACTGATAAGGTTTGCAGATGACACAAAAATTGGGGGAATGCTAAATCATGAAGAGGAGAGGTCACTGGTGCAGAGCAGTGTGGATTGCTTGGTACATTGTATGCAAGCAAACAACATGCATTTTAATATGGCTACATGTAAATTCAGTAGAACCCCGTTTATCTGATCCTCCATTAACTGGCTCTCCGTGTCAACCAGACAACCAACGCACACAGGTCCAGAAGGAGGTGATCTCTGTGGTGACCACTAGATGGCGCTGCAGCATTGCACTTTCCCATTCTCTGCTTTATCAGGATTATTGATTATCTGTTCTGGCCCCTATACCAGTTAGATTGAATAAACGGGGTTCTGCTTTATATGCATCTAGGAACAAAGAATGTTGACCGTACTTACAGAGTGGGGGACTCTATCCAGGGAAGCAGTGACTTCTGAAAAAGTTTTGGGGGATAAACAGCTGAACATAAGCTCCCAGTGGGACACTGTGGCCGAAAGAGCTAATGCAATCCTGGGATGCATAAACAGGGGAATTTCGAGCAGAAGTTAAGAGGTGATTTTACCTCTGTATTTAGCACTAGTGTGACCTGTGTTGGAATACTGTGTCCAGTTCTGGTGCCCACAAGTCAAGAAAGATGTAGATAAATTGGAGAGGGTTCAAAGAAGAGTCATGAGAATGATTAAAGGATTAGAAAACATGCCTTACAGTGATAGACTCAAAGAGACTCAATCTATTTATCTTAAAAAAAGAAGACTGTGTGACTTGATTACAGCTCATAAATATCTACATGGGGAATAAATATTTAATAATGGGCTCTTCAATCTAGCAGAGAAAAGTATAACACAATCCAAGAGCTGGAAGTTAAAGCTAGACACTTCCAACTAGAAATAAAGCATACATTTTTGACAGTGGGAGTAATTAACCAATGGAACAGTTTACCAAGGGTGAGAGTGGATTCTCCATCACTATTTTTAAGTCAAGTTAGGATCTTTTTTTCTAAATGATCTGCTCTAGGAATTATTTTGGGGGCAGTTCTCTGGCCTGTGTTATACAGGAGGTCAGACTAGATGATCACAATCGTCCTTTCTCACCTTGGAATCTCTGAATAAATGTCTTGTTTATACCCAGGGCTGGTTGCTCTGCTAGAGCATGTGAACGTAAGAACATTGCTAGCTCTGCGTGTAAAGGTATTAATAAGTCTGGATTATTTTCACTACACAGGCCAAGTGCAATGAAATTACAACGGAACTGCAGCTCTGCTACAGCTTTTGGGTAATTTTCATCTGATCCTGAGAGGTGTTACGTGCCCTTAGCTACTGTTTGAAGTCTATGGGAGTTGAGAGTGCTCAACAGCTGGGAGAAAGAACCTTAACCTTCCTGTAGGGAGTAGATTCAGTTACCAAGACATCTTCCAATGTGGCTCAGTAGCAAGGACATCAAAGCCTACTGTTATAAGTACTGTAATTGCCTTCTGCAGCTTTTAAATGGAGTTTCCTCCATTCCCTCACCACTGACATGTTCCTTTCTTTCTAGATGACAGAAGGCAGGCACTGCCAGGTGCAGCTCCTTGATGACAGGAAGTTGGAACTGCTGGTTCAGGTAAACACCCTGTATGGGGCATCAAAAGCATCACTTTGCCCAACACAGCCTGGTTTTATAGTGGCATCTATGCTTTTTAATGCAGTCCACTTAATTGTATTTTACCAGCTTAAATGGACACAGTCAAACTTTTCTTAAATGTCCATGAGTAAAGTTTTCAAAATCGCCCAAGTTCTGTTTTCAGAAGCAATGGCGGACTTATGCTCCTAAATCTCATTGGCTTCTGAGTGCCTGCATCACTTTTGAAATGGGACTTAGACCCCAAAGTCAAAGAGGCGCATCTAAAAAATTTTAGCCCTCATCTGTGTAACTAACAACCCCTCAGATTACTAACATGGAATGAATTTTAAAAATCTAAATCAGACTTCATCTTTTTGTTATTTGCTTGGACGATGACAAACGGACCCGTCTTGTGTCACTAGATTCATGTTCTAGCTCTTGGTGCTGTTACATTTGGACATTTTTCAATAAATAGCTTTTTTAAAAAAAATCTGTTCTCACTACAATTTATAACACATTATGTTCTTCTGAGTTTCAATTTTAAAATCTATTTGAAAATGGTCTGTGTTTTGGATTGTGTTTTGGGGTGGATGGTACCTTGTCATAAGGGGGAAAAAAAGGTCCAGTTTTTCTGGGGTATAACAGATTCTATATTGAAAAGTCCCTCCTGCAATAAAGTCCACGAAAAGCCTGAATTCAGTCCAGTCTTTCTCCTAGACTAGCCACTCCTTTCCTCTGCCTCTTTTTATACATTTCAACTGGTTTGCAGAGGCTAACAAACTTAGTTGCCTCTGCTCCCCAACCACTTAGTCATTTATGTCTGGTTCTAAATTTCTGCAGTTCTGAAAGGTAAACTGGGGTTTGGAGTCTTGACTGTACTTGGGAAGTCAACGCCCAAGGGCACGAGGCTTCATGGCACCTAGCTGGGTGGTAGACTGCATCATGGTTCTTTAAACTATGTGGCAATGTCCCTTTAAGGTAACATACCCAGAGAAGACTAATTTAAAAATAAAATGGCTGAGCTGAATGTAATGATGTGCTGATGATTCTCTCAATAGCCCAAACTTTTGTCTCGGGAGTTACTGGATCTGGTGGCATCACATTTCAACCTCAAAGAAAAGGAGTATTTTGGAATAACATTTATAGATGATACGTAAGTATCTGTATTTCTTTTTTTAAACAATTGGTGAAATGAGTGTTGCAAACCAATGTCTCAGTCCATCCCACAAAGCACAGAAATTGGACTCCAGGCCAAGCCACAGTGATCTAAAGATGACTCCTGTTTTCAAAGACGTTTTCCTCCCCCTTAGAATGGTCCTCAGCTGAGTCAGGATGACACACCATGACAAAACAGAAGGGCAGTTCTATAAAATCCTACTTGGGTTTATTTTGCCCTTTCTTATTTGTCTTACAAGTGAAAGGTGGAAAAGTTGATTCAGTGTTCTCTCCTTCACATGCTCATGCATGCCTTCTCTGTACAATTGAAAAAAACTGGGGGAATATGCAAGCATTTTTAGTATTTTCTGGCCTCAAACCCAGTATAAACAAATCTTTAATCCTGAACTGGCATAACGGCAGAGAAATCTGAAGTCAGATAACATAGTAATAAACTCTCCCTATTTCTGTGCCTTTTGCTTATTTTTGTAGAAGTCTAAAACCACTTTGCAGTCTTCTAAAAACAGCTGCAAACATAGCATGCATTTTAACTCCTTAAATTCTTCTCTCATCCAGTTGTTAGTGAAACCTTCGAGCTGACTGACATTGGTGGGCATGTTGCCTAGTCTCAATGTGCATTTTACTGCATGACATTGCACGAGTCACTTTATACTCCCTCATAATAAGCATTTCCAGTGCAACCACATCCCAGCTTCCAGAAATGGCAGAAGACCCGTGCCAAAAACAAGCCCAGCTCGGGAGGGGTGGAGGTTTGCAATAGTAGCCAGTGGAACTGGATCTTGGCCCTAGTTACATCTTTATTAGAGGGCTGGTGTTAATCCCTGCCCTACCTAGGACTTTTCTCACCCTTTTCAGCACATCCCTTATCTCTGTAGGTCACACAGGAAATCTGTGACAGTAAAGACACCCTTAATCACAAGACCAACTTTCTTCCCAATGTACAAAGCTGTGCGTCAACCCGCAGCTATAGAGGCAGTGTCCTCCCCAGGGGTTTTGGGGGTGGGGGAGGAGAGGAATAGTGGGGGATGCTCTTTAGGATGTCGTCTTAGCTGGGTATCACCCCTGTGTGAGGAGGTGTCTGCTTCTGAAGCCCTTCTTGGCACTATCATGGGTGTATTTTTTGAAGAGCTGCTTTCCTCCCGGGGACTCTTTTTGGAATGTTTTTGCAATGTCTTTGCCCTTTCCACTGTCAGAAAATGTTTTCTTCCAGCATTTCTTCTATAAATACCTCTGGGATGATGTTTGTACTCCTCCCAACCTCCCAGGAGAGCTTCCATGAGACTTTTTTTCCCTCGTTAATTGCTTAGTGGCGGTTCCACCTGCTGAGCTTTTCCAAAGCACTCCCTGGGTATTTCATAAAGGCTGCTAGGATCCCAAAAAAGCAAGCAGAAATTTTGACAAATGCCAGAGAATTTATAGGCATCTGCTAAAGATGCCACGTGCCTGTCAGTGTTTGGAGTGTGAGCCTGTCACCTCTGGGGGGCAGTCATGCTGTTCCAGCTTGGGGCCTGTCCCCGTGCCAGAACCTCTCAGATGGCAGCACAAGGCATCACTGAGTGCCTGTCTCTCCGAGCTAATCCACGGGGCAAAGCAAGGAGCAAACCACATCACCCACTCTGTTCCCGCTTGTTATTAAAAATGGTGCTTGTGGAGGCATGTATTCTCTTCTCAGTCACTCCCTATGGACACTGCCCTAAACTGATTCAGCCACTGCAGTGTTCAATAACAGAGTCTGTACGGGCACCTGCCTGACTAGATAATAGTGCCTACACTGACAAGCCGTGCTATGAAATGTGGGCACTTCGCCCTTCTCTTTCGTTTGACTTGACAATTATCAAAAACAGGCTCTTCATCTTGGGGGTCTGCATCAATAGACGCTGGGACATGACAGCACAACGCGCTGCAATCTCTCCGCGGACACAGTGATTATGGAACCAGCATCTTTCCACTCTAAAGGGCACCCATCCTTGGACTACTTGCCAGATTCTCAGCTGGTGTAAATTGGAATGGCTACTTTGAAATCGGTGGAACTGCTCCAATTTACAACAGCAGGGCAAGATCTTGCCTTAATGTGGAGGGGAGACATATTAGTTCTTCTAATATGCAAAGTAGATCAACGTCTGAAAGTGCTAGTAAGTAAACAGACATTTGGCCAAATCCTGCCTCGATTGAAGAGTTGAAAGTTTTGTCCCAGACTTCAGTGTGAACAGGATTTCTCAGTCCTGCTCTTTTAAAATGCTGGTTTGAGCAAATGCAAGCGCTGAAGGGAATCTGTTTCAGTATTATTAATGGAACCTGTTCCTCTCCCTCCATATCCCCCCACCCTCCACTCCCCATTTGTTCCTACAGAGGCCAGAATATATGGCTGCAGTTAGATCATAGAGTTCTGGATCATGACTTGCCCAAGAAACCAGGTCCAGCAACTTTGTACTTTGCAGTTAGGTAAGTAATTGTTTTCTATATGTTTCTATATATATACCAAACATTACAGGTTTGGTGTCTTTATTATTTGGTGTATTTATAGCTTTTTGTTTCAAAGGATTAATAATTAATTTGATAGAGGATAATTAATTGATGATTAATTTGACAGAGGAAATAAAAGTCAAAGCCATATGTGTTATTTTTAGAAAGCAATTAACTCCTGGATAAATGCTGGTTAGCTATGAGATACTTTGGAAATTTGGTTGTTCCCTTTTTAAATCAAAACAATTTTTTATTAAATTAAACAGATGTAGATTTTTTTTAAAGAATCCTATACTTAAAGAGCTTCCTTACTTGAATTGCTACTAACAACTTTGATTAGTTAAACTATACTAATTCCTAACCATTAAATCTACTTTTCCCCAGTTATGCTGGCTGCTACTATTTTCCTTTTCAGTCAGTCTGAAAAATGAAATTAGGCTGATCTGTTCCACTCTCCAGTACTAATATGACACAACTTCTTGCTAGATTTTTGCTGAGTTTGTTAAAATTTTTTGTAAGGCACTCTGAGAGAACAGTGATTTGTGTAGCATGGGTAAGTAGGAACCACAAGACTGCGCTGTCTGTGTTTAGGACATAGTAGGGGATGGTTCAAACCTGGTACTCACTGAATATGCTTTCCTTCTTGTTAGATTTTGTAGCTTCCCACCTTCCCCCATGTTTTAAAAACAAAACCAAAACTAATTTTTTCCCTTTAAATGTATTTATTACAGGCCCTTTGTCCCTCCTAAACATTCAGTGCCTCTGGCCAGGAAATGAGAAACTGAGTCTGTGTATTGAACTTCAGTCACTTACATGGCAACAGGGCAGAAATACTGTCACTGACTTGGCCATCAAATTGGTCACGTGACTAATCTTCCCTATTCTTTCATGAAATGTAAAGAGCTCTATTCCATGTGGGCAGGACCCTGCGCCCTGGCAGAGATCCACTGACCTCGGCCTGCCCTGACTCACATCAGAGATCTGGAACTGTGCATAGACAGTCGGGAGTGGGGGGGTGGGGGTGCAAAGATATCTTAAAGCCACCTTTACACACATACTTCCTGAGCTGTGCTGTGCACACCTTGGTTGGGACGGAAGATCTAGGCCAGGACCTGTTAAGATACAGAAGTGTTCCTTACAAGATGGGAGATTGGAAAGCACTGAAAGAGTTAATATGGAGAGAAAGAGCTGACTTGGGAGGAGAAGCTGCTGGTAGATAATTTTAAGCCCAAGCAATTTGGGGTAGAGTTTGCATCTTAGGGGCATAAAAGCTTAAATAAACTATTTTAAAATGAGCAAGTAGGTAGTGCATGGACAGGCCTTTAGAAAGGAAAAGAGGAGGATATAGGAATAGTCAATAATACACCAATTATTTAGCACGGCAGAAAAGATATATTCTAATAGAAGTACCTTTAAGATCTGCATATAGTTCTGACGTTTGAGCAACAGTGGGTTTTCACACCCTGGCACATGCCTTGGCTGGTTAGCACCCGCATGCTTATCTCTCCCTAACACATGTGCCTTGTCATTGTCTATTCTTTAATTAAACCCAGATGTGAGCAGTCGAAAGGCTAGGGTCAGCGCTGTGTACACACAGCTTCAGTGGAAAGGCAGAGGCAGGGATAGAGCGCGGCGCTCATGCTTGGCACAATACAGGCCTATGTGGGCCATGTGGCCTCCGAATTCTGCCTCAGACCAGAACTGAGGCAGAAATGGTGCCGGTGCTTCATACTGAACATCTCCTGCCAGTTTAACGCCTCCTGGTTTGGGGTTTAAACAAGCCTTGTGCCTGCTCGGTATAAAAGGCATGGTTTTAAAACAGGAGCAAGGAAGAGCCATTTTGTAAACACAAAATAACTGATGCAAGGGGTCAAGGAGGTTTGCCTGGGAGATAAAGAGCAAATGTGAACTTTAGCCTTTTGCGGAATATGCCTTCTCTTCCCCCAATGCTTTTTAATACCTTTGCCAGCGGAAATTAGCATCCTCCCTGTTCCCGGGCTTTTGTATAGCCTCCTTTGTCGGTCAGCTTCCGCATTTACACTGCGAGCTCTTTAGGGCAGGGGCCTGTCAGGAGAGAGAGACTGAACTGGGCATGGGGCCTGGAGGCCCAGTGTGTAAGGACTCAATAAATGGGGCCCCAGGAAGGGAATGTTTTGATTACCTGGACTGGGAGTTATGAAATGGCCCTGAAGAGGGGAGAAATTGGCAGCAGGGCATTGCAGAGTGACTTCTGGCTACAAGGAGGTGCTCAGGAATTAGCCACCCTGTGTTAGACCTGTGTTAGGGGACTGGACCATGTGGCCCCAAATATTCCCTCATTCTGCGAAGCCTATGCATTGATCATGACCTGTTCATACCTTGCAGCGATGTAGCTAAAAAAGGCTTTACGGGACTGGGTTATCTTGCTTTGATAGATTTGAGAGATTAGTGCTTCCAGAATGATAGATGTTCATTGTCTAGGCACCGTTTCGTGTGTAATGTTCCTAGTCTTGGTGCTGTTTAATGTAATAGCCCAAGTGAGTATCAGGCACAAAGCAAAAGCAACTTACAGAACTTGTTGTTCTTTTTATTATTTAGGAGTACTTGTGGCACCTTAGAGACTAACCCATTTATTTGAGCATGAGCTTTCGTGAGCTACAGCTCACTTCATCCGATGAAGTGAGCTGTAGCTCACGAAAGCTCATGCTCAAATAAATGGGTTAGTCGCTAAGGTGCCACAAGTACTCCTTTTCTTTTTGCGAATACAGACTAACACGGCTGTTACTCTGAAACCTTTTATTATTTAGTATTTCTAGAGAGTGACAGCAAGGTGCTTGGCTTTCTGTATGTGCATAAAGTATTATGTGGTCCAGACGCTGGTCTCATTTATGCCAGTGTAATTCTGGAATAACTCCCATTGTATTTACTGGAATTACGACAGATGCCCAGGTAGCTGAGGTCAGTATCTGGGCTGTGATCCCTGCCCATCTTGCCATAGAAAATACTGTATGCTTAGATGGAGGGATTAGAAGATGGGGGTCCCTTGCTAATCCAAGAGGCATGGGATTTAGTTTCAGGATATGGTTTTGAGGGCTGCTGTGAGATTTGCTGCTGTTTTATTTGTTTTGTATTTTTAACTGATTAGAGCCTGAAACATGCATTCTTTTCTAGTAGTTTAAATCCAAGTAAATATGACACTGTAGCAAGCCCTGGCCATCTAAGAACGTGACCGTTATCGCCTCGTGGCCGCCAGTGTCTGCACAGTGGCCGTGAGGCCAGAACTCAGATCCTCCCTAAAAAGCAGTATAGTCCCCTTCCACTTGAGCTAAAGGAGAATTTGTTTCCGACTCTGACATGTCAGCATCAGTACTGCTATACTGCCAGGAGAGGGCAGAGGCACGCAGTAATGGTACTAGCTCACAATGATGAGCATGTCAAGGAGAGGCCAGGGGAGCAAGGCTTCAGAGAAGAAATGTGATTTCAGGAAGGTTTTGATAGTAGATGGAGAGGTTGTTTGGCACTGGAAGAGGAGGGAGGATGGTTCAAAGCAGAAGGGTCCGCATGGAAGAAAGGGCAGACGCTTCAGACAAAGCCTTTGGAATCACCATGTGTAAAGAATTCCCTTAGCAAATCAGCCAAGCGTTTCCTGGTTGTGAGCCTTTGCAAATAAGAAAACACTCATTGTCCTTTTGAGGACTCCGCATTCCTAAGAGCTGTCAAGAGCTCTGCCGCTTGGCCACACTGTAAACAGATGCCCTTGCACCTGCTATATTTAGTCAAACAAAAAGGGGCTTCTGACAGGCTGGTGAACAGAGGGAGCTGCCCCTTGGGGGAAGAAGATTCACTGGATCAGAAGGGTTCAGTGTTGGGTTTTTCATGTTTAGAGAGAGGTCAGATCACACAAGTGTGCCCCTACCCTCTGGTTCTGGCAGCTGAACTCCAGCCCCGTCGATAATAAAACCTTAAACTCCACTTGCTGGCAACTGAACCTCAGGGCACCATGTGACAGCCCTGATCATCTCCATCGTAATCCCATGGAATGCCTACTTACAGACACTGATAAGCGTTTAGGGCCCTTTGCACCCCTCCGGCGCACGGTATGGAAGGCTGCTAACACATCTGAGTGCAAGCAAAATGCAGTCAGGGAGGCGCATGGAAGGAGAACTACCACTGTGCAAAATGCTTCCCCAGTCCTGGAGCTGACAGCACTTCCTCCACATAAGATCCCACCATACTGGTTCAGGGCCGGGGTGGCATGGCTGGCAGGTGGGGACAGAGCCAGGAAGCAGCATTCCAAGCTTGTATTATTTCCAGTGGACATTCCAGTTTGTTCTGAGCAACCTCACTGAGTTCTGTGTACGGCTTGCCCCCACAGTCCCCATGGGGGAAGACTGTGCGCACCTACAGACAGGGAGATCAGAGACAGCACATTCCTGAACTGGCCCTTTTTTCAGAGGGAAGGGAAAATCTAGAACAGTGCAGAGATGCCGGCTCTCTGTGCAAAATATTGGAACTAGAACTCCCATGAGTTCCTGGACACGATGTGATTCCAAGGTCATGCCTCCGCCAACCTTCCACGCTAGCACTAATCCCTCTGCCACGGTGGATTTTGCATTGGCTTTGTCGAGTTGTAACACAGAGTTTGTGTTACCCTTTTCCAATTCCAGGGTGTCTTTTCTCTGCTTAAGAGGATGACTTGCCCCTTTGAAATCTGACAAGGTTTTCAAAAGAGATGAAAAGTCGTCAAATAGCTCCTATCTGTTTAACAGGGTGTTTTTCATTCCCTTTTCGCTATCTCTCCTACAGGTCTTTCTGCTTGTTCCCTACTAATAGGCAGGAAATTAAATGCAATAAGTCATAGTTCTTCTGAACCATCTGTACTGCAGGGGAACAAAAAAATGAGGAAATCAGAATGACTTGGGAGGGAATGGAACCTGGGTAAGAAAACAAAGTTGCTTTGTTCTTTTTTTCAGGTTTTACATTGAAAGCATCTCCTTTCTGAAGGACAGAAACACAGTAGAACTCTTTTTCCTGAATGCAAAATCTTGTGTGCACAAGGTAACGTGTGATGTTTTTTGAAACATTTACCCAATATTATGCATTTTCCAGTACTAGAGCGCATCACTAGACTGGCTGATAAATTAGGTATTAATGAAATCATATTTCTAGATTATACTGAAGGATTCAAATTTAAACACTCCTCCAACTTCAGGTACGTAGATGAATGGGACGGGGATGGTTTCAGGATGCGATTTTCACAGCCCTCTGGCTTTCAAAGGGGCTAAACCAAAATCCCACATCCAAATATACCCAGACTTTGGAGTGTTTGAAATCTGGATCAGAATTTTGCAGCTAGCCCTCAGCTCTAATTGACATCATACATGTGCTTCCCGCATACATGTAATATTCAATGGCTAACGCAAGTGTCTACCTTAGTTCTTCATTAATCTCAACCACTGCTCTGCATCAGTGCACAAGACATATTCATTTGAATGTGGTTACTTCTTTCCCTGAAGGTACCCCATAAAGTCAAGAACAAAGAGAACATACTTTTAATATATATATACAAGTGTATGTACATGGGTACACACACACACACACACTCTCTCTCTCTCTCTCTTTCTGGTTAGGAAGTTAACATTTTGTGTATAGAAAATGCAAAAATTCACACTTTTTTTAAACTTTTTTTTTTTTCATCAGGATGTCATGCTACCATGTTTTAAATAGTATAAATTAGCTCTCCAGAGGAAGGGGAATCTCCCTCATCCTAAGTGAGGATTGTATGGGCACATCAAATAAAACCACAGGTGCCAGTCTGCCAAACTTTTGCTGTAACAGGAACCATGTTTCAATAAATGCCAATGCAGAAGTGTCTAATGTTTCTGTGATTCTTCTGCTACTGTCAAGTCAAGCAGCTGGCACTTCCGTTGTTGTTTTTCATGCAACCTGCCTAGTTGTGAAGCGCGGGAAGTGTGGAACTCGATTCTGACAGGTATTAGAGAGAAACAGAATAATCTGCTCATTCATTAACTGGTATAGTGATTCCATATATTAGTTCAAATTCATCCCTGTGCAACTCCATTGTTTGCTAACATTCACACACATCACATTTTAAAGGATCGTAGATCAAAAACTGGTATTTCTGGCTAGGTGGAAACCTTACACAGAATATTTAATGGCAAGAATGTGGATCTCACTTGTATAGGAATTTGTTTCTGGGAGAGTGAGAAAAATGGAACCCCACTTCCCACCCCTCACCCCCCAAAAAAAAAGTTTGTTTTTTTTTTAAAGTAAACATTTGTTAAGAGTCCTGGACCTCATTGGCCGAGCTTAATAGCCAACGAGTCTCAAGTTCAGTCTATTCGTCCTCTCAAGTAAGTGTCTTGGAAGTTGGTAGAAATTGTTTCAGGGAACACTGAAACACAGGCACAAAAGCACAAAAAATATAGAATTGGAAAATGTAACTGATTTAGTCATGGGATATTCATGGGGTGAAGAATATTACCACTGTCCAGAACTAACTTGCTATTAAAATAAATGCTAATCACATCAAAACATTGGGTTACCTGGTGTGTGTGTGTGTGTGTGTTTGTGTATGCAGTATAAAAGGCAAGGGGAAAAAACACTCCATATATAAACATATATGTCATCTAGCCAGCCAGGAAGACTCGCATCTGGCCCTGATAAATATTATTATTCACACAGCATAGTTATATAGTATTGAAATGAACTGATGATCATGCGCAAAGTGCTGGAATAAACATTGTGTATCATGCAGTGATTTATTTCAGTACTTTGAGTGTCACTGTTTGAATGAGAGTCCTTTTTATTTCGTTAGGCCTGTGCTTTAATTGGTATTAGTGTACAAAGTGCCAGCTGCCTGATTTTGCACGGCACAACTGCCAGAAAATGAGAGAAATACTTTTCCCTAGTGTACAGTTTCTATAGGAAGCATAAGGAGAGGGAGCTTGGCTTAAAATTCAGAAAGGAGGTTGGCTGTAAAGAAAAGTTTCAGAACAGCCTTGAGATACTAACAAAGTACAGGTTTCAGAGTAGCAGCCGTGTTAGTCTGTATTCACAAAAAGAAAAGGAGGACTTGTGGCACCTTAGAGACTAACCAATTTATTTGATATTTATTTGAAATAAATTTGTTAACAAAGTACAGTAAAACCAGGCAGCCCTTCTCTTTGTATAACTTCTCATTCCAAGCTGGTGAAACGAAAATGAACCCTGAGCAAAGAAATTTCTCTGTTTATAGATCATTAAAAATCAAAGCAGACTTGTTGCCTCTTAGTCATGCTGGTTAAAACTGAGGCTGCACGGGCATGACAGCAGCAGTGCAGGAGAAGAGTTTTATCTTCACTTGCTAATAACATTGAGTGTACAGTCTGGCAAAGACTCAGAAGGAACAGAACCTATGTGAATGGGGGTTTTAAGACAATACTGTAGCACTGTGACCTAAGTCTTCACTTGGCTTCACGTTGGGGTACCATCCCAAAAGATCCTTACACTGCAGGATCCCGTGCCAAGAGAACAAGATTGGGGTCAAGCTTTTCTGAACTCAGCAGTGCAAGCCTGAATATCTGTGGGTTTAGCTATCTCTGCTTGTTGTGTTGGGAATATGTAACCATGTGCTACAATACCATGCCCCTAATTCACCTCAATAAATCCCTTCTTTTTGATTGCAAGCTCTTTGGGGCAGGGACTGTCACTGTTAGTACAGCATTAAGCACAGTAGGGCTCCACCTGGCTGCTGCATTATAAATGTTAACATCTTGGGCTTGATTATTAGTATTTATGCGTACACGTCTCTGTTCATGGCAGTAATGCGATTCACAATCATTCTTGATGGTATGTTGAATATTCCTAATGAGTTAGATAAAGCCACAAATATGTGGGATTTGCATGTGCAAAAGGGTTGATTGTACATATAAAAATGGGCAATCGGTTGTGTGTGGTTGGAAAATCTGAAGGGTGTCTGGAAATTTGAGTCAAATTAGTCTTTGGCATAGCTCCATTGAAGTCAGTGGATTTACCCTAGGGATAAATTTGGCCCATTGCCTTTTAACACTAAAATGAGTTACTTTCTGGTTATTTAATGCCATTTGGGGAACAGCTGATCACAGTTATGTGAGATTTCAGTTCATTAGAGATAATCAAAAATGCAGTTTACATTTGTGTTGAATTAACACTCTCTCATTTAAGAACTGGAATGCAGATGAGATGATGGGCACCTCAAATGTATTCAAAAGCCACACTAACTCAATAAACATTGTAGTCACTTTCGTTTGTGCTTCAGGGCAAGGAGATGCAGTCAGAGTAAAGGGCAGTATCAGCTACAAAATATAACCAGATTCCCAACTTCAGTGAAGCAACCTACGGCTAGTCACTAATGACAGATCAGATGTTCTCTGGTATTTCTCAGTAGTTAATCCAGGTAGGGAAGCTTAGACTTGTGTGGATTTCTTGTTTTGTTCTTGTTTTTGTTTCTGTTTTTCGCTCCACTCATATTGGATGTCATAAGGAACCCCAATGTCTTTAAAAGCAACAACCTATACTTGAAGCACATGATGCAGGGATCTCCGTAATGCACCTGTGCTCTCTGTTTACCTGAATGATGAGATATAAAAGGCCGTATCCTACCCTAGATCTTTACATGAAGCTCCCATTGTGGGACAGGAATGCAGTTCAAAACGTGGGTGATCAGATAGGAGGGTGTGAGGGAAATATGGAAACTGGATGGGTTGATAAAGACTGCTTAAAATAGCATCTTAATTATTTTCACAGAACTGTTCTCAATGTTCTTTCACATTTCACTGTGTAAAAAAACAGAGAGAAACTTTAAAAAAAGCCCCAGTCGAGGAAAGCACTTGCGCCTGTATTTAGCTTAAAGTGTGTGCTTAACTTCCGGTGACTTTAATGGGATTTAGGCAAATGCTTAACTCTGAGCATACGTTCTTTCCTGGATACTGATGCTTTCCTGACTGAGAGCCTAGCTGGACGGGTATGTGCAGTTGTGGAGTGAGCCATGTGTTGGTGCTTTCATTTCAGTGGTACTCTATCCATATGGGGTGAAATTCACCCTTGTGCCAAGGGCCAGTGCAAGGCTTAAGCGACAGCTAAGCCCTACTTTGAGGGACCAAGTTCTACTTAAATGTGATTTAGGCCTTGTGCCTGTCCACTGCCTCGGAGGAATTTCCCCCATAGCTTGTAAAGTACCGTAGAATCCTTCAGGCAGAAAGTGCGACCTAATTATATAATTATTAAAAAATATGTATTGGCATCACTGTTTACATGGGAGAAGCGCTCCATAGAATGTAATCTTCGTGTGTCTATGGGGCAGTTTCTCTGAAGCTCGTCTCTAGGTTAGGTCCTATTCTCCGGTTTAGTTTCCACTCTTTTCCTCCTCCAATACAAAGGGAATCCCTAATCTAGGGGAAGGGAGATCAATGCCTTAAACATCTCGGGCCAGATTCTGATACTTATTCCCGTTCAGGAGCACTTTGCTCCACAAGGGGTCATTTGGATTTCAGTTGGCCGGCTCACAGCATAAAGTACTACTCAATGTGAGTAAAAGTGGCAGAATCTAGCTAGCCTACCAGGCCAGCATCTCCAGGTGCCTGCTGCGCTTTAAGGGAGCCCAGGGTCAGTGTGCACGGTGACCCTGCTGTCCCAGGGGAGTCTGGACAGTCCTTTTGCTCTAGGCTGAACATACTGGTGAACAACCGGCCCATATGGAGCAGAAAATGAGCCTGCTCTATATAACTTCTCTCCCTTTTCCTCCTTCCTTGAGCTCTTCCTCCCTTTGGAGCACCGAGCCAGTGACCCCTTTCCATGGAGGAAGCTGGGCAGTCAGACATATGATCCCCATAGTAAGTGTATGATTCGCTAAGGGCTCGTGCTCTTTGTATCTTCTGTCAGCCAAGTGCATTGCATGTATCAGGGGCTCCTTGCGTCCCTCCATTTCCCCTGCCCCACCAAGTCTCCGTGTGCCACTCTCCCGTCCTCCCCTATTTCAAGGACTCCTTGTAACTCCTCCCACCTCCTCCCTTGTGCTCCCCCATGGTCCCCTCCCCCCATACAGTTGTTTCCCATTCTCCCCACTTCCATGCCACAGGATCTGTGTGCATCCCATTTGTCTCTTCCCTCCCCAAGGCACAGCGGGGCTCTGTGGGCCCCCCATTCACTCCCTCTGCTACATGCCAGAGTGCCTGTGTAACCCCCGCAACCTCCAAGTCTCTCATCCCCTACTCCAGGGTGCCTGTGTAGCCCCTCTATTCCCTACTCCGTGTCTCCCCCCCTCCCCTCTTGTTGATCCCTGCTTTGCCCCTCACACACTGCTTCCCCCTTCTGGTCCCCACTTCCTCCACTTTTCACCCCATCCGTCTGGTTCCTGCTACATTTTCTCCGTCCCCACTCTTGCCTCTTCCCTTTCCGGGTCCCCATTTCCCCCTCACGCTCTGCTCTTCCCTCGCCCTGCCAGTCCCCTCCCTACAAGCTCTCTTTCTACACCTCTCCTGTTTCAGTTAGAGCCCAGGCTACAGCCATTCTTCTCCCACAGCAGGTTAAGCTGCTGCCTCTGATACGTGTGGGCAGCAGAGTGAGTCTTCTGCCTGCAGCACCAGGGCCCTGATTTTCCTGTGAATCAAGCTTTTCTGGTGTTCCGATTTGCAGCCATAGCAATAGACTTGTGCCCATTGGTGACTAGCACGTTCCCTGAGATTCTGGAATTGACGGGATGTTCCAAAGCTAATCTGCTACAGACAAACCGAGAAATGCCCTGAGTTGAGCGTTTACAACTGGCTTCGCTTGGCCAATTAACCATATTTACTCTCACGCTCCTGCCGCCCCATCTTGACCACTTCAGCAGCAAAGTCTTTCTTCTTAATTTCATCACTGACCTGGCTTTCAGCACCGGCCGGTCTCTTGCAGTGCATGTTATGTAAGGTCCTTGCAGCAAGTAATACCAAGTTACACACCTAAAGAAAAAACTCCTACTACATACTAGCCGGCACAATTCATTCTGTGTTTACTATGCTGTCCACCTGACTTGGCTTTCCCCATTTACCGGGCAAGACAAACAATGCAAATAAAACCCCATTTAACGTGAACTCAGCTCTGCCACTCAGATGTTCCAAAGGAGTGTTTCCTTATCACTGGCGCATACATGAGTACTGGTACTTCAGGCTTTTATAACTAGTACTCTGGGGTCCCTTTCCCCACCCCTCCCTGATGAGGTGCTGTTTTTTTTTTATTATTATTTTTTTCTGGACATCACTGCAGCTCAAGTCCCATTCACTTCCGAGTGGTCTAATAACCTGCCATGTAGCTAAACCTGCACCAAACCCGGTCTTGCAGTCTGCCTCCCTCCTTCATGTTTTACCTGGAGTTTGGAGCAGCCCAATGTCCATTGCCAGTTAGAGCATGAACAATTGAACGGTAGGCAGTGCTAAGTGTTATATGGATGAATAACAAAGAAGAGAGTCCCTGTCCCCGGAGATCTGAATCTAGATGTCAGATTGGACACAACATGTGAACAGAACAGAGTGGATTGGGGCAGATGGAGGATGTAACAAAGTCAGTGGAGTTTAGCAGGAAGTTCTGAAGTCTCAGCTCACCACTTGGCTAACCAAGGCCTGACAGTCATGAGTTTTAGACATCTCAGCTGAGGTAGGCCTGAGCCACTGACATGGGCACCAGGGATCACTGCCAGGAAAGAGATCTGAGAGGTTGTCTATCCCCACTCCGGCTGTTGATTGACAGCACCTACCCAATCTGTGGCTGCTTCTTCAGTCTCAGGGTTGCATTAGCTTCTGAGCCGCTATCCAACCCCTGCACTCAGCCATGAAGGAGCCTCCATGGAGCGGCACTCTGTGGTGCACTGGGGCTTTACGCCGTGCGCTCGGCTTCCTACGGCTTTCCTGCCCCCTCAGTTGAGCGGGACTCAGGGGTTCCACTGCACCCCAGTACTCTGTACACCTATGCTCTGTACGTTAATGAGAAAAACCTGTGCACCACACAGTGTAATTAAATAATTATGGGATCTCGAAAACAAACCAATCTGCTCTCCACCAGTTGGGTCGAGTGCAATACGTGTGGCTAGAGCTCTTGATAATGAAGGGACTTGTGGAGTCTCTGCCAGTGCCATTAGTAAGTTCCCACTGTGTTCTGGATTCTAATATCTCCTGACGTTTTTGAGTGCTTGACTTTGCAACCTTAATGTTCTTTTAAAGTAGGTTTTATTAGTGGAACTTCCCCTGTTTTAAAACAAAACAAAACCCCAAAAATCCAGACCTCTTATCATGTGGAACCACACTGACCCCGCAAAAACAGGGTTCGGACCTTTAGATTCACTGCATGGATCTCAACCACTTCAGTTAATGGAGAACTGGGGCCCGTCTCCCTCTGATCCTATTCTCCTCTTCCACCTCCCGCTCCCTCCTGCATTCAAATCAACGTGCTGTCACTACCACCGCCTCCTCGTCCTCCACGCTGCCTGGACACCAGAAGCAGGAGCACTGAATGCAAAGGAGGGAGTGTTCCTGCTCACAGCCCCTGGCTGGTGGGTTGAGAAGAGCAGTTGCAGAGAAGTCCTTCTTAGGCCCTGCAGTCCCAGGAGGAAGCATGATCCATGGGGATGGCACGTGCTCAGTCTGGTCAGCACATAGGAGCTGTGAGGGGATGGAGCATGCTCAGTGCAGACAGAGACTTTGGGGAATTTAGCTGCCAAACTCTAACAAGTCTCATCTGAGCATGTGTAAACTGAGTTGTTCATGGTTTTTTTTGAGGCCTATAAATTAGCCACATTTGGGCAAATTTGGGCAAATTTTCAGGGAAATGGCAAAAGGGACATCCTTGGTCTTGGGGTGGTGCTTCTGACAAATTTCAAGTCCCTACTTTAGAGCACAGAGGTGCCAAAGTGTCTCAACAAACCATGGGCAAAACAGTGTATTTTCCCTTATCTCACTCTGAGAAATAGCCTCAACTGTTTAATATAAAACTTTCCCCAAAAATATCAGTGGAGACAGATGCCTGGAGTGGAAAATTTCAGTCCAAATAATTTAACTTTGGCAAAGTTGTAAGCCACTGAAAACAGGGTCTGATAATCGGATGTGTGGGGCAGTCTTACCTCTAGGTGACACTGTTAGCTCTGCCTATAATTAAGATGCACACATAAATGACAGTGATCAAAATAGGGCCCCTAGGTATCTCTTTTCAATTACTGGGTATTCATCTCTTATTAGTGTTTGCTTCATTTGATCATGTTATCCAATGTAGCCTCCCTAGAAGAGTGAGTTGTTACATTTGCTTGGCCTACTTTAGTCCTCCGTAGCTACCTTTGTCATATGATAACAGGTTGTTCCTACTCACCACACCTTCCATCATTAGAGCCACTCCCATGCTTGAGACTGTCACTCCCGAATGATTTTATCAAAAGGAGAGTTGTAGAGCTGTTTACAAGGTGAGGATCTGATTTTCATTGACTAATACTTTGCCATTGGGCTGTCAGACATCCCAGAGATCATTGCACTGATCTGCTTTGGGAACTGGTGGTGATGGGCAAGAAGATAGAAAGGTGGGCCTTGTTCTGCATTCTTATTACTGCATTCACTTACGCTGTGTCCACGTACAGCCAGTTGTCTCCCTTGAAACACTTTACAGCATGTGCTGTGGTCCTCTCTCTCTGTCTTTAGTGAGCCTGAAGTACATGCTTAAATTCTTTCTTTGATGAATTAGGGCCCAAATTCTGCCCTGAGAAGGCAGGATTTGGCCTTTACTACTCATTGTGAATATTGATGCTCTCCTGCTCGACAGTACTTACCACTCAGCTTGGACAGCTGCTAGGTCCTATTATTAGTCTAACATTATTCTGCCTCACAAAAGCCACCTGGACAAGTTGGGCCAGAGTCAGTCCTGCTGTAAACCCATGGACTTCTGGAAAGCTACACCAGCAGATGAATTTGGCTCTTCAGTTAAAACAATTGGTCCCTCCTGCAAAGCTTAATTGAAAAATATCAATTCCATCCCCTTCCTGGAGCAGCTCCGTTGATTCTGGCTAGACTTATTTACATCTGAAATGTGTAAGAATCAGATGCCATTATCTGAATTACATCCATCTACTTAACCTCTTCCTGGTAACCTTATTCCAGCTTGGGATAACTCGAGGAAAATATCCTATCTTCATGTTCGACAGGTGGTTCTCAGAGCATGCTGCAGACTTAGCTCCCAGCCCCTTGGCCTACTTGCCTAAACTTATGCTTAAATGGTCCAGCCATCCCAGGACATGCAAATTAATCTTTATCAGTGTGTCGTTCCCCTCTGGTTTTGAAAATTGCTATGATTGCTGGAGTAGTGCTGAACTGTCATCGCAGAACCTGGAACCACACGCAGCTCTGCCGGTTTGGGATTGTTACAAACTCAGAATACTGCCTGGCTTTGTTGGAAAGGCTTCCCAGCCTTTTGAATGAACACATGTTGATGTATAGATTGGAGTCCACCCACAAGCATGGGCTAGTGGTTAGGGCATGGAATGAGTGGTAGGAGACTTGGCTTTAAGCCCTGGCTCTGACCTGATGTGTGACGTTGGGTAAGTCACTTCTTCTCTCTGTGCCTCTGTTTTCCCTCCAACTCTGTCTATTTAGATTTTACACTCTTCAGGGCATGTGCTCCCTCCCCCCCCCGCCCCCAGTTTGTACAGCACCTTGCACAGTGGGATTTCTAGGTGCGACTTTCATACAAATAATAAACAATTGTTGAAAACAGTCCACTGTGTCCTAAAGATAAGGCCAGAGTACAGCTGGCCCTAGGGAGAGAAAGGGCTCCTGGAGCCTCTTCATGTACCAATGCACTCATGCAAGAGTCTGAAAAGACTGGGGAATGCAAGGCCATGAGACATGCTTGCAACAGTTGGGGGTAGTGAAGTCATCACCTTGTTTTAAAGGTATAGTAAGATCTGCAGCTCCCCTGAAAACACTGGGTCTGATTCTTCACTGCCTTGCATGGTGATTGAGGCCTGTGTAATGCTGAGTGCTTGGGCCAGATCCTCAGCTGATATAAATTGGTATCATTCCACGGAAGTTAGTGGAGCTAAGCTTGATTTACATGACCTTAGAATCTGACCTCATGTTGCACAGGAGTAAATGTCTACACAAGGTGCAAGGCTGTGGAGAAGCAGGCCTATTATGCCTTCTATGATTGTAATGCTCCCCAGCCCTGTGGTGTGTCATCTCTGTCCCCCCTCACCCCCCCCCCCCAGCTATTATGGGCACTAATTTGGCTTCCATCTAATAGACTGGGATTTTTATAACTATCCAGAATGCATTTTTTCATGGCACTGTGGTGTGCAGAATTATCAAACTTACAATTAGGATTTGGGTGTTGAATGTGCAGTATGTTTCCATTCCACGAGCAATGCGCCTTGCTGTAAAGGAATGAGGAAGACGGTGCTTGTAAACTTAGTTGCAATGTTCCGTCCAAAATAGGTCAATATGGGGAGCAACACAATTAATAACATGCCCCGAATTATAATTCACAAGCAAAACAATATACGGACGCAGGGACATGGATCAACAAAATCCTAGGATGGAGACTGAAACGACACTCAAAGCAATCCCTGTTGAATGATTGAATGGATTTGAATGCCAGCCTCTTAATATCCTGGCTAAAGAACTTTGTTCAGTCAATTGTCATGTTGTTGTTTGTTAATAGTAATTATCACAAAACATCATAACATGCATAGGAGAGCCCCAGCACCTCTTAAAATAGGTATTTACAGCCATGTAAATACATATTTAAGATTGGTATAATAATAATCATAATTGTTATTAATGATAAGTGTTTCACTTAGCTTTTCATCTTCAAAGAAAGAGTTTTGCAAACATTAAGCATCACACTATCCCTGCCAGGTAGCCAAGTATTAGCCCCATTTTATAGAGGGATAAACGGAGGCATAGAGGGTAAGTAACTTACCCATGGTCCCATGGTGATTCACAGTGGCAGATTTGGGAATAAAACCCAGACATCCCGGGTTCTAGTCCTGTGCTCCATCCATTAGGAACACTTATGCATGCTTTTAAGTATACCGTAGTGGTATGGTTACCGCTAAGTGGGTTCTGCCATGATTAACAGACATGTATTGTAACACTGTGTTTAACGTTCCTTAGAGACCCACTGGATCTCATGTACCAGTAGGTGTGCCTACTTCTTTCTAAACAGCAGATAAATTCAACAGACTGTGCGGATTCTTCTGACAGTCACAACTGATCATAACAACAGGTTTCAGAGTAGCAGCCGTGTTAGTCTGTATTCACAAAAAGAAAAGGAGGACTTGTGGCACCTTAGAGACTAACACATTTATTAGAGCATAAGCTTTCGTGAGCTACAGCTCACTTCATCGGTGTGCATCCGATGAAGTGAGCTGTAGCTCACGAAAGCTTATGCTCAAATAAATTTGTTAGTCTCTAAGGTACCACAAGTACTCCTTTTCTTTTTGCGAATACAGACTAACACGGCTGCTACTTTGAAACCTTTTGTTATTTGTGACACTTGTTTGGCGTGAATAAAACACATCGGTACAGAATGCTCCTAGTCTGGGGACGGCCTAGAGATCACTTCCCTGTCATAGTAGCAACACCTGTTGGAAGGGGGACATTCCTTGTCATCTAACATTCTTGACAGGCTTGCTGGGAGTGGGGGAGGGAGAGAGAGAAATGGCTTGTACTGCTGGCAGCATCAGCAGAAAACGACCTTTCTGTGAAAACTGAATTATTTGCCAGCTCACTTTGAATTCAGCCTCTGTGGGCCTCAGCTGCTGTAAAGCAATGTGGCTCAAGATCTCTCTCTCTCTCTCTCTCTCTCTGAGGACTGGTGGCTGAGTGGTTAAGGCATTGGATTACAATCCCAGAGGTTGTAGATTTAAGTCTTGCTCAATCTCATACCCAATTTTGCAGCTCCATGAACTGGAGTATCTGATCTATAGGGTGGGGGAAGTCAAAGGCAGCCAGACATGATGCTAGTCACATCACTTCCTTGTGTATGGTTGGCTATGGAAACTAATGTGTTGGAAACTGCATTAACCTGGTGAGCCGTGTGAGGCAAACTTTGACTCTTGCTATCTCTCTGTAATTCTCTGGGGCATCACATTACTGCATCTTACCTCTCCATGCAGAACTCCTGAAATTCCCACGAGGCTCAGAGTGTGCTGAGGCTTGAGTTACGAGAGGCGGGTGTCACATGTTCAGTATTCTCCCCTGTAAAAATGAAAATATTTACTGTTTGAAAATTCATTGGCCCCACTCTGCCCTTTATGAAAGTGGCAAGGGGATATTTTCCCTAACCCAGGAGTCCAAATGTAAGCAACTAGATGGTGCCCCTAGCCTAGCTGCTGGTGGTGGAATGTGGTAGAAATCCCAGTTCCTGCAAATGCTTACGCATCTGCCTGACAAAGGTGAGAATGGGCCCATTCACATGTGCCAAGGTGGGGTGTTTGCAAGATAAGGGTCTTGACTTGTAAACTCTTTGAGGAGATGTTTCAGAGTAGCAGCCCTGTTAGTCTGTATTCGCAAAAAGAAAAGGAGTACTTGTGGCACCCTAGAGACTAACCAATTTATTTGAGCATAAGCTTTCGTGAGCTACAGCTCACTTTATCGGATGCATAAAGTGGAAAGTACAGTGAGGAGATTTTATATATACACACAGACCATGAAAAAATATACATTGTAAGGAGAGTGATCACTTAAGATGAGCTATTACCAGCAGGAGAGTGGGGTGGGGGGAGAGAAAACCTTTTGAAGTGATAATCAAGGTGGGCCATTTCCAGCACATTTCCAAGAGTTAACAAGAACGTCTGAGGAACAGTGGGGGGAGGGCGGGAGGAATAAACAAGGGGAAATAGTTTCACTTAGTATAGGTTTCAGAATAACAGCCGTGTTAGTCTGTATTCCCAAAAAGAAAAGGAGTACTTGTGGCACCTTAGAGACTAACCAATTTATTTGAGCATAAGCTTTCGTGAGCTACAGCTCACTTCATCCGATGAATCCGATGAATGCATCCGATGAAGTGAGCTGTAGCTCACGAAAGGTTATGCTCAAATAAATTGGTTAGTCTCTAAGGTGCCCCAAGTACTCCTTTTCTTTTCACTTAGTATAATGACTCAACCACTTCCAGTCTCTATTCAAGCCTAAGTTAATTGTATCCAATTTGCAAATTAATTCCAATTTAGCAGTCTCTCCTTGGAGTCTGTTTTTGAAGTTTTTTTGTTGAAGGATAGTCACTTTGAGATCAGAAATCGAGTGACCAGAGAGATTGAAGTGTTCTCCGACTGGTTTATGAATGTTATAATTCTGACATCTGATTTGTGTCCATTTATTTTTTTACGTAGAGACTGTCCAGTTTGACCAATGTACATGGCAGAGGGGCATTGCTGACACATGATGACATATATCACATTGGTAGATGTGCAGGTGAACGAGCCTCTGATAGTGTGGCTGATGTGATTAGGCCCTATGATGGTGTCCCTTAAATAGATATGTGGACACAGTTGGCAACGGGCTTTGTTGCAAGGATAGGTTCCTGGGTTAGTGGTTCTGTTGTGTGGTATGTGGTTGCTGGTGAGTATTTGTTTCAGGTTGGGGGGTTGTCTGTAAGCAAGGACTGGCCTGTCTCCCAAGATCTGTGAGAGTGTTGGGTCATCCTTCAGGATAGGCTGTAGATCCTTGATAATGCGTTGGAGAGGTTTTAGTTGGGGGCTGAAGGTGATGGCTAGTGGCGTTCTGTTATTTTCTTTGTTGGGTCTGTCCTGTAGTAGGTGACTTCTGGGTACTCTTCTGGCTCAGTCAATCTGTTTCTTCACTTCAGCAGGTGGGTATTGTAGTTGTAAGAATGCTTGATAGAGATCTTGTAGGTGTTTGTCTCTGTCTGAGGGGTTGGAGCAAATGCGGTTGTATCGTAGAGCTTGGCTGTAGACAATGGATCTTGTGGTGTGATCTGGGTGAAAGCTGCCGGCATGTAGGTAGGAATAGCGGTCCAGTAGGTTTCCGGTATAGGGTGGTGTTTATGTGACCATCGCTTATTAGCACTATAGTGTCCAGAAAGTGGATCTCTTATGTGGACTGGACCAGGCTGAGGTTGATGGTGGGATGGAAATTGTTGAAATCATGGTGGAATTCCTCAAGGGCTTTTTTCCATTGGTTCCAGATGATGATGAAGTCATCAATGTAGCGCAAGTAGAGTAGGGACGTTACGGGACGAGAGCTGAGGAAGCATTGTTCTAAGTCAGCCATAAAAATGTTGGCATACTGTGGGGCCATGCGGGTAGCAGTGAAGGTATACATTGTCCCCAAATGTGAAATAGCTACGGGTGAGGACAAAGTCACAAAATTCAGCCACCAGGTTTTCAACAATTTCCGTCCCACCATCAACCTCAGCCTGGACGAGTCCACACAAGAGATCCGCTTCCTGGACACTACAGTGCTAATAAGCGATGGTCAGATGAACACCACCCTATACCGGAAACCTACTGATCGCTATACTTACCTACATGCCTGCAGCTTTCACCCAGATCACACCACATGATCCATTGTCTACAGCCAAGCTCTACGATACAACCGCATTTGCTCCAAGCCCTCAGACAGAGACAAACACCTACAAGATCTCTAGCAAGCGTTCTTACAACTATAGTACCCACCTGCTGAAGTGAAGAAACAGATTGACATAGCCAGAATACCCAAAAGTTACCTACTACAGGACAGGCCCAACAAAGAAAATAACAGAACGCCACTAGCTGTCACCTTCAGCCCCCAACTAAAACCCCCCCAACGCATTATCAAGGATCTACAATCTATCCTGAAGGATGACCCAACACTCTCACAGATCTTGGGAGACAGGCCAGTCCTTGCTTACAGACAGCCCCCCCAACCTGAAACAAATACTCACCAGCAACCACACACCACACAACAAAAACACTAACCCAGGAACCTATCCTTGCAACAAAGCCCGTTGCCAACTGTGTCCACATATCTATTCAGGGGACACCATCATAGGGCCTAATCACATCAGCCACACTATCAGAGGCTCGTTCACCTGCACATCTACCAATGTGATATATGCCATCATGCGCCAGCAATGCCCCTCTGCCATGTACATTGGTCAAATTGGACAGTCTCTACTTAAAGAATCAATGGACACAAATCAGACGTCAAGAATTATAACATTCAAAAACCAGTCGGAGAACACTTCAATCTCTCTGGTCACTCAATTACAGACCTAAAAGTGGCAATTCTTCAACAAAAAAACTTCAAAACCAGACTCCAATGAGACACTGCTGAATTGGAATTAATTTGCAAACTGGACACCATTAATTTAGGCTTGAGTAAAGACTGGGAGTGGATGTGTCATTACACAAAGTAAAACACTTTCCCCATGTTTATTTCCCCCCCACTACTGTTCCTCGCACATTCTTGTCAACTACTGGAAATCGCCCACCTTGATTATCACTACAAAAGGGTTTTTTTCTCTCCTGCTGGTAATAGCTCATCTTACGTGATCACTCTTGTTACAGTGTGTATGATAACACACATTGTTTCATGTTCTCTGTGTATATAAAATCTCCCCACTGTATTTTCCACTGCATGCATCTGATGAAGTGAGCTGTAGCTCACGAAAGCTTATGCTCAAATAAATTTGTTCGTCTCTAAGGTGCCACAAGTACTCCTGTTCTTTTTGCGGATGCAGACTAACACGGCTATTACTCTGAAAAATAACAAACTAGGTCCTTGCCCTGAGGAGTTGCCATGTTTTAAGATGTACATATCTTTGGCTCAATCCCATGTCCGTTGTGCACTCAAACGTCTCATTACTTTTAAGGTGTGCAGGACTGGGCCCCTGTGCTTTGACAGGGTACGTCTAGCCAGTTGCAATCAATAAAGATCTATGCAGAAAATATGCAATTACAAGATAAACTGAGTGGTGACTGGAAGAGAGAGAGAGAGGCAAAGACACACACCAAACAGCGAAATATCATATCTGTGACCTGAGTGCAGCCAACTGGTCTGGTGAAACTTGTAGGACCTGAATGTACTAAATTGCAGAGACAAAGAAGTGGTTCATTATACACCACCGTCACATTCAAATAGCAGCTCCCTCTCTTCTCTCCCTGAATCCTGTTTTCAGAATTTACTTTCTTGAATTAATCTAAAAAAATTAAACCCACAAATGGCAAAGTTACTAAAACTTTACTTGGCAATTCTTCCCTCCCCCTTCCCTCATTGCAGTGGTATGGTCTGCAATTGAGCGAGACCTAGAGGTACAGAGTAATGTGACAGCCTCCCAGATTCAGTAGTCCTGGGCTGTGTCCCTTCACTGCTGAGTCAGGATATGCACATTAATGTTTTCCTCTTTATGTAAACAGGGGCAGATTGAGGTAGAAAGTGAGACAATCTTCAGATTAGCAGCCCTGATTTTACAGGTAAGACTATCCTTTCGTGTGTGTGTATGTGTGTGTGTGTAGTTGCTTTTTAACATAACCCACAACTTTGAAACTTAGGCATGTTTGTAGCAATTTTTGGTTTATTTGTGCTAGATTTTGCATATTGTTTGTGAATGACTGGGGAGCTGCTATTTTATGCAGGCCCGTTATGGGATTTACTATTCAAACAATTCAGGTTGGAGAGTGGGAAATCAAGTGTAACCTTTTTCTGTAAGAAAGATCATTGAACAGAGTAATTCAATCAGGTCTGTAGATATTACAGCAGGTTTCTAACCTGGTTGTCCTCTTCCTCCTGTGCCACAAATAATTGACATGTGGCTGTTTTTATGGCACGATTTCAGAGTAGCAACCGTGTTAGTCTGTATTCGCAAAAAGAAAAGGAGTACTTTTGGCATCTTGGAGACTAACCAATTTATTTGAGCAATTAAATTGGTTAGTCTGTAAGGTGCCACTAGTACTCCTTTTCTTTTTATGGCACGAGATGTTGGAGGGGAAAGAGAAATAGAGTACTGTAGCTAAAAGTTACTACACTAGTTATATGAATTTTCCTTCAAGAGGACTAAAAAAAAAATCTAATTGTTTTTCTCTCTGTTTTGGTAAAAATAAATATTTTCCTCACCACTAATTTTATGTCAAATCATTAACATTGTTCATGTTATTTTTTGTCATTAGATTTACAATCTGTTTATGGTACAATCTGTGATTGAACACAATCTCTTTCTTAAAAGCGGCTTAACTAAGTTTTCATTGACAAATGCAAGGTGAGGTGTGTTGGCTTGGGCTGAGTGAATGATTGTTTTCATCTTCAATGAACACCGATCCATCACAACCGCTGACCTTCTTGCAATGTTTGCTTTTCGCAGGATGTAGCTGATTAAAGGAGAGAAAATGGGTCTTTCTGTTTATATCTCTTAAAAGTGACATGGAGTTTGAATGTGAAATTATCAGTGTTTTGGGAGCAGCGTGAACACTGGTGCAGGTGGATAACCTACAACCGCAAACACTAGGGGCCAAATTCTATTCTCTTACATATATGCATGCAGCTCCAGTGATTTCCCTGGGGTAGCATGACAAGAACTGAAGTCAGGATTTAGCCAAAAATCAAAAATTAACAATGCTGAGAATAGCAAAGTTAATACTCAAGACTTTTGAAGAGATTGTGTTTTAATTTTGTCACTATTTTTCAATTGTAGGAAGCTAAAGGTGACTATTCCAGGTAATAACATTTCTCTTTATAAAATGTATGTGCTTAATGGCTCTCTTTCTTAGGTTTGCTTTGTGTTTTAAGCAATCATTTTACTACCATCAGCAGCATAGAAAAAACCCCAGCCTTGTGCAGTAACCGAAGAAGTAAAATCACTGCCATGCCAGACAAAAATCTTTTGAGTTCGTGTGGTGAAGTGCTTGTTTTGTGAATGGCTTCTGAATTCAAACATTCTGTTCCAAACTATTCTAGTCAAATCACACCATCTAATCTGCAGTTCCTGGAAGGTGGGACGAAATAAATGCTACCACTGTTTCACATTAGAGACCAGGACTGTCCTGTGTCTTGGATCCATGTTTGTGAAGCTCCTAACGACCCTGTCTGTGCATAGTGCTAGTGCACACACAGAAAGATGGAGTTTGTCAGCTGCCCGCTTTGGAGATCAATGCCTTGCTTTCTTTTGCAGCTGCCCTGCAGGGGCCTCACTCTTCATGCACTTGACCTGACAGTTGTATTGTAGCTAGTGTGAGACTCCGAGTGGCTTTTGTTTAGCTACCTAATGCCACATAATCAGACAGCGTTTACCCTTGAAATCACTTTCTACCTGTTAAACTCTGTTCCTTGGGTGCAATAACCGGCTTATGGGGAAAAAAAGTAAAAGCTATAGGATCTGAGGGAAGAGACGTTCAATTAGAAACAGCTCACTGAACAAACAGAAATTCAGAAGGTCAGCTTTAGTCATGTTAATGTTTTACTACGGGCTGAATTTCCACATAGGAAGGATGGCTTGTTTACACTTCTGCTACAAGAGCTTTCAAGTGACGCTTTGTAAATGCAGGATACTGAGCTACCTGCTTGCCTGCAGTAACTAGCAGCTTGCTTCAGATTGCAAAAGCCAACAATAGTTTGCTTCAGCTTTTTGTAATAAAGGGATAGTTGTCAAATAAGTTCGGGTTCTTTTAACCAGGAACCCTGCTTCTCAAGAGCCTGGTCTTTCTTCCACCAAAATCCGTCACAAAACTCCCATTGACTTTAATGGTTCAAGGTCAGGCCCTTGAGAGGAAAAGATGATCTTGTGACTAAAACGCTGGACTGGGCCCAGGAGTTCTGTCCCCAGTTATGAACCTCACCAAGTCACTTAAACTCACTGTGCCTCCATTTGCCTATCTGAAAAATGGAGATAATATATTTCCCTACCTCACCAGGATGCTGTGAAGCTCAACTCACTCCTGTTTGCAAAAATGTGTTGAGATCATCACAGAGAAGGTGCTACTGAAATGCAAAATGAATTACTTCAGACTGTTCTTTTTACAGTGCCGCTCCCACCCTGAAAGTGCTTTTTTGTGCAATGGTGCAGCTGCTATAATTGTTCCAGAATGGGTCATAAAATATGAATTAAAACCAAATGTGTGTGCAAGACTCCTCTAGATGAACACTATAGCCGAAAGAAGGAATTCGGTTCTGCATCTCAAGAGCGATTATTTGGGTCACCAGTGGTAAGGAAACTAGCTCAGTTAACGGCATATCTTACAAAAATATTATGAAACAGGTCTTCTGTGCCAAACCCTCCTTTGATAGGAAGAATACGTTCCAGACACAGTGTCATTATTTATGCAAGTGTAGTATTTTAGCAATCTTCCCTGTTATCAGTATCTGGTTTCTGATGTATTAGTTGTTCATCATCAGTTTGGAACTGGATTTTGAATCAGTTTGGACAGTGGCTCTCATGAGATTTTGTTTACTTGATATTGCGACAATTAACTTTTTAACGTGGGATTTTATTTTCAATGAACCTGCAGTAAATACAGGAATCACCTAGGGATTTGCTTGCAAAGAGCTGAAAATGGGCTACACTTCAGAGAGTTTTAAGTGATTCCTTCTGGGCCTGGTTGATTTTCACACGTCTGGTCGTAAAAGGACTTTTTTGGACCTGCATATTGAAGCTGTGCATGGAAAAGGAGTTACTAGGTTTGAAGGTTTTTTTTAAGTATGGTTCATACCCTGATGTTGATCTGTGCATTGAACTCCCATTGAAGTCAGTGGGAGTCTTGAATGCGGGCTGACCGTTGGTGGTGGCCAAAGGAAAGGGAACTGTCATGGTCCAAGAAATTGTAGCAGTTGCTGAGCGGGAGAGCACTTTTTTGAAAGCTCTTATTTTCAGAGGACATAGTGTTTGCTTACTTGAAAATCCTACTGTAAGGAGAAGCCCCGGACTTTGCAGTAAGTCAGCAAAATGGCCTCTGGCATCTGGAAGATAAAGAGCCTCTGATTTTTGTCTTCCTCAGGTTAATTCTAATATGGGCAATAGAATCTTGGCCTGAGGAATTAGGACTAGGATAGGCCTTTATTTAGCTCAGAAAGAGGGATTTCCAGAGGAGGTAAAATTTTCAAAAATGCGTAAGTGACTAAGTCCCATTTTAAAAAGTGACTTAGGAGTCTAAGTCCTATTGACTTTTAAGATTTTCTAAAAATCGAAGTGCCTACGCCACTTTTGAAAATGGGACGTAGCCACTTAGACATTTTTGAAAATTGAACTTGCGGCCAGGTTCTAAAGGTGCGGATGAGAGACTAACTGGATTTTCAGATGTACCTATCTGCATTTTTAGGCACCTAAATACCCTTAAAAACCTGGTCCATAGGCATTTTTGAATAGCTATCCCATATTAATATCTCATATAAGAACATAAGAACGGCCATACTGGGTCAGACCAAACGTCCATCTAGCCCAATATCCTGACTTCCAACAGTGGCCAGTGCCAGGTGCCCCAGAGGGAATGAGCAGAACAGGTAATCAAGTGATCCATCCCCTGTCGCCCATTCCCAGCTTCTGGCAAACAGAAGCTAGGGACACCATCCCTGGCCATCCTGGCTAATAGCTATTGATGGACCTATCCTCCATGAATGTATCTGGTTATTTTTTGAACCCTGTTATAGTCTTGGCCTTCACAACATCCTCTGGCAAGGAGTTCCACAGGTTGACTGTGCGTTGTGTGAAAAAATACTTCCTTTTGTTTGTTTTAAATCTGCTGCCTATTAATTTCATTTGGTGACCCCTAGTTCTTGTGTTATGAGAAGGAGTAAATAACACTTCATTATTTACTTTCTCCACACCAGTCATGATTTTATAGACCTCTATCATATCCCCCTTTAGTCGTCTCTTTTCCAAGCTGAAAAGTCCCAGTCTTATTAATCTTTCCTAATATGGCAGCCGTTCCATACCCCTAATCACTTTTGTTGCCCTTTTCTGAACCTTTTCCAAGTCCAGTATATCTTTTTGGGATGGGGTGACCACATCTGCACACAATATTCAAGATGTGGGCATACCGTGGATTTATATAGAGGCAATATGATATTTTCTGTCTTATTATCTATCCCTTTCTAAATGATTCCCAACATTCTGTTTGCTTTTTTGACTGTCATTGCACATTGAGCAGATGTTTTCAGGGAGCTATCCACAATGACTCCCAGATCTCTTTCTTGAGTGGTAACCGCTAATTTAGACCCCATCATTTTATATGTATAGTTGGGATTATGTTTTCCAACATGCATTACTTTGCATTTATCAACATTACATTTCATCTGCCATTTTGTTGCCCAGTCACCCAGTTTTGAGAGATCCTTTTGTAGCTCTTCGCAGTCTGCCTGGGTCTGAACTATTTTGACTAGTTTTGTATCATCTGCAAATTTTGCCACCTCACTGTTTATCCCCTTTTCCAGATCATTTATGAATATATTGAATGAGGCTGGTCCCAGTACAGACCTGTGGGGTACACCACTATTTACCTCTCTCCATTCTGAAAACTGACCATTTATTCCTACCCTTTGTTTCCTATCTTTTAACTAGTTACCGATCCATGAGAGGACCGTCCCTCTTACCCCAGGACAGCTTACTTTGCTTCAGAGCCTGTGGTGAGGGAACTAGTCAAAGGCTTTCTGAAAATCTCATTGGAAATCCATCTTTCTGAAGTAGATGAGGTCTGCCCCACTTCTAAGTCACTTTTGAAAATTTCACCCATGATATGTTTATTGTACGGAGGATGTAGGTGTCAGCACAGCTAGTCGTGTGCTTTGGACAGCATCAGCCTCTAATGTGCAGTCTAAAGTTACTGCTGGTTCCAAGAGCAATTATTAGCAGAGGTGGCAACAAAGTGAAAATGATGCAGCTCGCCATTTTTTTTATCAATCATGAGCAGTGCGGTTCCTTTTCCTGTTTACTAAATTTGTGATCCCGGCCAGGATAATTATACTGAATGTGTTTATCAGGAGATGTGTAAGAATGTGTCATAGCAATGCGCACTGAACGGCCAATCTATGTATTTAATGGGACGTTGTTACGCTTGATATGGCCAGACGCTTGACCTTTGATATAGTTTTACTGTTGTGCTCTTGAGTTACATCTGAGTTTGTTTTCGGTTGTTGCAGATCTTTGGCCCTTTGTTGTCCAGTAATGATAATGTGGTCAGTTTTGTTCAAGGAGAAAAGAAAGATTGTTTTGCTTGTATTCACTTTTCAGTAGTGCCCTGCATTGTGATTAATTGCATGCTTGAACTTAAATTGAAATTCCTATAACACATCAAATCTCCTCTCAATCCCTTGCCCCCAAAAAATCCCACCACCAACACATTAATTCTTTAATTCACAACCATGTGTTTGGTGAAACAGAAAAAGCTACAATCCTCAGTTGAGAATGACTTGAACCTGTAAATTCCAATAAGATCTTTTTGTATGTAGTCTGTGTTAGATTCACGTTGCAGCTTCTGGCACGGTTAATGGTTAGAAAAATATTTGTGTTGTATTCATTTTTTGGGACTCCACTTTTAACTTGATTTTTATAAAAGTTAATGTCTCGAGGGGTAATGAAATTAATAGATTGGGTCTTCTGGTAATTATTCATAGTGTAAATATGCAATATATAGCATGATGCTGCTCTGGAAAATTAGCAAACTATCTTTCCCCAGGTTTCAGAGTAGCAGCCATGTTAGTCTGTATTCGCAAAAAGAAAAGGAGTACTTGTGGCACCTTAGAGACTAACCAATTTATTTGAGCATAAGCTTTCGTGAGCTACAGCTCACTTCAATATAAGTATATTCACCAATCTGATAGTGTACAACACTATGTTTTATTAATGCTGTATTAAAGTCTTTGTAATATAAAAAGAGATCTGATTATCCACCTCCTTATATACATAGTGTGGTACAATCCGACTATTTGTTTTCTTTAGTGTTTATAGCATAATCCTTTTTATTAAGAGAATATATTTTCTATCAGTGATAGTTGTGAGTTCCAGTCTATTCAGGTTTGTATAGCTTCTGGGGCATGACTGAAACAGACAGGGCACAACTGAAATGAAGATTGACAGTCCTAAATCTTTTGCTTCTAGCAGCAAGAAAAAGTTGATTAATATCAGATTAAGTACTGTGTGCAGTGTCAGGAAAGTTACCTTTTTAAAAGTTTACTTTCTGGCAGATAATCTCAGATCATATTTTCCACAGTAATTTCAGGCCAAACCCATGCTGTCTGAAAGTTAATTAAATTGCTGGAGGAGGGCTTCCATTTTCTTTAAATAGCTGACACATTGGATTTCCATTCTAGCCTGTGGGCTGCAAAGATAACTACCGACTGGCATAACATAACACAGACAATGTAATGAATTCCTGATAGCTGACATATATGAGAGACTGGGGTTTATCGTTACATGGGTGATAAACACAGTTTGTGAAAGGAAATAGTTTGTTTAAAAGATACCCTTGCAGACTGCAATTGTAGCATAATTGTAACTTCGGGAGCACCCGAACCCAATTTCACAAAGGAATAAATTAAATACTTTCTTTGTTTTTAGCTATAATGAGCTAGTGTTAACAACGTGCTCCAAACTAAGAGTGAAAGAACAACAATATGAGACCTTTGGTCAACTTTTACTTGAAAATCTTATTATTTTATGGACAGACTGGAAGATTGTTTACAAGAAAGGAATGTTTTATCAAAAACTTAGAACAAGTAGCTGCTTTACAGATTTGTTGTTTGTCTTATAGAATAGCACCTTAGTGATAACACTTATCAGAGTTGTTTGTCTTATAGAATAGCACCTGTTTGCCATATTTCTCGTCCTATGACTGACATCACTTTAAAAATAGTACATCCTGAAGGATTGGTCATGGCATACAAAGCCTTTCCTGTCTAGCTTCCTAGCTGAAGTCCAACCCAGGTTGTAATGGCAAAAGTTGTAACTGTCTGTTGGCTGTGAAATATGTTAGTTCTCCAGGTCCCAGCAGTCAAGTGTCCTCATCACGTAATCCCAGTAATGAGTAGACATGCTTGTCAATCTCCACAAAGAGGCCAGGGATTGGATGAGCATGGAGAATGAACTTCTCTCTAAGCCCTACAGAAATCCCCACCCGAATGAGGTTGGGGCATGTTGGTGGATGAAGTGGCAGACCAGGTGGCCTAATAGAGGGCTTCAGTCTCTAGACATCCCAGTCTAGCAGTCTAGCACATTTCACAGACACCAGTGAAAAATGATGATTAAAAATACAGGTTGATAAATAAGCATCTAAATAAGGATCACTTGATGATTACCTGTTCTGTTCATTCCCTCTGTCGGAAGACAAGATACTGGGCTAGATGGACCTTTGGTCTAACCAAGTATGGCTGTTCTCATGTTCTTATGTCTATGCAATAATATTAAAATATAATGTTCCCCCAAAGTATTCCATTGTAAATGCACTGTAGGTAGTATGCAGGTAGCTCGTAAATCAATGTTGACACTCTGGCATTGCTCATATGACTGTATTTCTGCTTGTTTGCCAAGTGAATCATTGTGTATTTTGCCTGTCCACAGTAACTCTTTACATAAACTTTTTCCTCAGATACCTCATTTGACCTTTGTTTCTAATCCATTAATTCTTTTGATCAAAGTAAGCTACACTTTTCCCAATGAAAATATGGGCATAGTTTTGGAAATGCTTACTTGAAACTGATGGGACAACTAACACGAAACAAGATTTGCAAGATCAGGCCATATTATTTTATTTATTTGTTCATTTAGTTCATTTTATATGATGTGCCTGACACAATAAGCAACATGCATTACAATTTAAATAAAAACACATTCAATAAATTTAATCTATTGACAGTGTCATAATACCTCTCTACCCTACAGAGCTAAGACCCTCCTTTCCCAGTCGTCCTTCTCCCTGGATAAATATAGCAGATAGGCTTTGCAACATGTCTTGATGGTAGAATGGTTCAGAAAATGGGAGTGGAGGAGAGGGAGAGGAGTACTACGGAAATTTAATTCTTGCTGTCTGAGCCACTGCAGTGTATCAAGGGAGATGTAGTCCCGCTGTGAAGCCTGGCCAAAGAGGAGCCTGGGGAAATGAGGCAATTGAACTACAACTCCCATCAGACACCTTGGCAGAATTTCTGAATTGAAAACTTTGCAAACGTTAAGTTTTTCAACCAAAAGTTGAAATTGTCTAGGGAAAGCAGACAAATTTTTGAAGAAAAAAATCAAAATTCCTGTTGAAAACAATAGTTTAGATGGAAAATTTTCAACCAGCCCTACTGGAAGGTCATTATACTGAAGTCAGACCAAAAGGCCAAGAAAATTGCTGATTCAGATCTGAAAACTCCAAGCCTCTTTGTTTTGTTATCTTGGATTTCTCTTCTGACCTTTCTGTGGTTTGAGAGGGGAGAGAGAGTCTCTCAGACACAAAAGATCCAAACCGTAAAGGGGCTACCTGTTAAAACCAGCAGGTTGGGTTATACTCTTGAATAGCATGTTTCCTTGAAGATTTACACAGAGAGCAGAATTTAGACTGGTTTTCTCTTACCTCTTACAATAAAGGTTTGATACTGAGTAAATCCATGTCTCTACTGGAGGCATAATGAAACAAAAGCCTCAAGAACTAGCTGGTCAGGTTGTAAAATATGGACTGCAAAGGTCTTCCATGTGGTAAGCTTAGCTATCAGTTTGAACTGAGTTCATGAGGCCAAATTTACCCCTAGTGTGTCTCCATTGACTTAGTTACATCAAGGAATAATTTTGGCTCCTGCAGTCTAACCTATGAGCATTCTTTATAGCATTGCACACTGACCCTGCTACACTTCAGCATTTCTCACGATAGTGGAGATAAAAGCCTATTTCTGGCTGAAGCTTTTGTTTACATTCTGTTATAGGTAACCCCTTAGAGGATTCAAACTGAAAGTTGAGAGAGAAAATATTTCTGGGATTTTTTTTTTCCCATTTGTTTACATTGCCTGTTTGACAGCACTTTGTGCATAGTCACTTTCACGGTTTCCCCTGATAGGCCCCCATGCTAAGAGATTGCTCATACACAAAAAGTTGTGTGTCTGTGTAAGGATTTGCAGCTGTAGGACATCTGCCAGTTTTCTTCTGTTTGTGTGGGTCTTTCAGCCAGCAACAGGGGAGAGAAAATGCATTTTAAAACAGGAAGATTTGATGTAAAAACTACCAAACTCAAGAAGGGGATTTGAAGGAAGACACTGTTCCTCCAGCTCCTTTTAGCTCTCATTTGGAAATGATCACGTGTCAGATTGATAGTGCCGTTTTAATGTTTTTCCCTCTTCTTCTAACAATCTGAGTCAAGGCTTCGTTCAGTCTGTGGAGTAAATAAGTAGTTTTGTAGTTATCAGTTTGGACGGTCCACACAAAAGTCAATAATGACTCTGAGGGTTTGCCTGCACTGCAGTAAAACACCCGCAGCTGACCTGTGTCAGCTGCCTCAGGCTATAAAATTGCAGTGTAGATGTTAGGGCTGGAGCCCGGGCTCTGGGACCCCGCAAGGGGGGATGGTCCTAGGACCCGGGCTCTATCCAGAACCCATTACGATTGTATAGCCCCACAGCCCGAGTATCTGATACAGGCCAGACGTGGGTGTTTTACTGCAGTGTAGACATATCCTTAATGAGTCAGGTGTAAATGCTGTGAGGGAGGTAACCAAGATATTGCGTGGGGGTGGAGGTGGATATAAGGTGTTTTCAAAGTTATTTAATAACATGATCTCATGTGGTCTAATGATGCATAGTGTGAGCTAAGAATAACATGCATTTTTAAAGAAATCTAACTGTACATGTGATAGAAGCAACATACACTGCAATGGGTGCAAAAGAGCTGTTTTGTTCTGTCACATTCATCCATTATCCCACAAATGGGGTCTTTTTGTGGTTTTTAAATGTGAATCAGTGGGGCAAATCCTGTCCCTGTTGCTGAATAACTGGCCCTGTACTGCTCAGCAGGGTAGGCAGGATTTAGGGAGGGCTGTGCCTGTGTTCTCCTTGGTGCAGAGCTCATTGTGCAAGGTGCACCAGAGAAGGGTGAGTGCGATGCCAAAGGGTCCAGAGGGCATGCAGTCCTCTCCCCCATGGAGCTATGCAGGCTACTACAGCCTTAGGGCTGGAGTAGCAGCGAGGACAAGACTACTCTGCCTCAAGGAAAGGATTCCTTCACCCCTGGCCCAAGTACATCTTCCCATCATGCAGACTGCGTATTAAGCTGAGGGTTTGCCCCTACGCCGTGTAAAATTACGTTCCAGTAACTCTGACCTTCAGTTTGTCCTTGATTACACTGGTGAATATCTGGAGAAACTCCACTGACTTAAGTGAACTTTCTCCAGATTTACACCAGGTAACTGAAAGCAACGTCTGGCTTAAAGTGGCAACCTTAGAATTTCCTTCCTTTTAGCTCCCTAATTTCTACTGTAAGAGTCTCAATTCTGTTGCCCGTATTGCACTGCCTAGGCACGGTGGGAATGAGCAGAATAACAGCACTTCAGCCTCCGCTGTTTTGCCATTGTAGATTTGTCAGTCCTTTTTATCATTATTTTGATACCTTTTTTTGTATTTTAAAGTATCTTTGTATCAGCACAGAGGACTGTGATAACAAGCTTTAAACTTTGCTGCTGTATTCAGACCTACAAAAGAACCACGACTAATTTGGCTGATCTCACTTTTGTATGAACAGACAAGTCATGAATGTTAGCGATAACAGTCTGTCTTTTGGGGGAGGCTTGGGATCCTTTGATCATCATGTCAACTGTGAATAATCTTCCCTTGTTCAAGAGCAAATCCCTAGGTAAATTGAAACAGATTTGCTTCCTGCCTGGTCTTATGGGGGAATATTAACAAATGCACATGCAGGTACTTTTACAAGTTAACCGTGTTCTGCTCTAGTTCTGCCTGTGGGATACCCTTTAGCAATGGTGGAAGTTTTGTTCAAAGACTGAGGGTCCTTATGTTCAAAATACTCAGCTCTCAATATTGGAGCTGGAGAGGAAAGACGGCCAAAAGGTTTAGGCCATGGTCTATGATTGGACACCTAGTTCAAGTCCTGACTCCAATATAGACTTCCTGTGTGATCTTGAGCAAATCACTAAGCCTCTCCGCGCCCAACCTGTAAAATGGGTATAATAGCACCTCCCTACCTTGTAATGGTGTTGTGAGGATAAATACAAAACTAAAGAGTGAGAGGTGCTCACATATATGGTAACAGGGGCCATATATGTGTGCTTCGGTACCTAGCTGAGAGAGATGCACTAATGGAGTGGACTGTCATAACATAATAGCACACTCCATCTGAGGACCTTTGAGCACTTTCCAAACATTAATGAATAGGCCTCCAACACCCCTGTGAGGTTGGTTACCAGTATCTCCACTTTTTTTTCAGAAAGAGACACTCAAGAGTGGAGATCATATGTAACTTGTCTGGTTGAGCGCTGTGTAACAGAGCTGGAACCCAGGTCTCCTGACTCCTTGGCTCTGATCCGACTCCCCTTGAAACCATTGGAAAGAGTCAATGGGGATCCTGTGCTTTCATTACAAGCCCGTCTCTATCTATAATACGTTTCAAAAGTTAGTCTCTCAGCAGATATTAGGTTGATACGGACAGTCAGTGGGTTTCATCTGTGTGATATCTTCCTTCCACACTGCTTCAAAAGCCATTTGACAGATGCTCTTTCCAATGCCTTTTACCCATAGCATGTACTTATCCAGTGTTTGAGGGGCCAAACCTTGTAACCTTTCCACAGGGAAACTCCCCACTGGCTAAAGGAAGGCATGATTCTGGAACGTCCTGAGAACCTCCAACTCCCATTGAAGTAAATCACTTGATCAGCCCCATTCAGGATTTGGGCCTTTTGACTAGAAAAACTTCCTGCGTGTTCCAAAGTACTGTACTGTGACTGACTGAGAGATTAGGGAAATAATGCAAATGTGTGATATTTGGCACTAAGAGGACCAATCAAATGAATGTATCTTAGAATGCTGCTCCAAGATCTAGCTGCTCTATTCGCTTCTCCCCTCTGCTTGAGTCTCTCCACTGGATTGCAGTCGCCTGTTTTGTTTGAGGTCTTTTGTCCTAAATTCAAGCTTCCTAATCTCATTGTCAAAAGCTCTCCCTTGCTCCACCTGTTTCTGTAGCTGCCCCCTTATCTCCATCTACACCTCTTTCACCCTGTATCCTCCACCCTAATAATTTTTACTGCCTCCTCTCACACCTGCTTACATACTGCCCTTTATGCATGGAACAGCGTCCCAATGGATACTCACTGAGCCCCCATCTCCCTTTCCTCAAATACTTAAGAAAACACATCTGTTCCAGACGCATTCCAGCGATAAGACAGACATTCCGTTCACTGAGCCTGATTCTCAAGTCTCCGCTCATCAACTCTGGCATGAATTGGGAATAACTCCATTGAAGTCAATAGAGTTACATTCTTTAGATCAGAATTGTGCGTGGTGTTGGTCTACCTTTTATAAATAATAGTGCACAGCGTTCTCCTTCAGTGGTAGTCAATCTTTGTAAAGTTAGAGGAGTTGGCAATTCTCAAGAATCGGGATAAGTGTCCGAATATACCAAGTAATCTAACCATTCTCCTGACAGAAATTACAGATCCCATTTCTAGTATTTAATTTGGGTGTGCAACATTCTTTTTCTAACACAAAACCTTTAAAAGAACAAGAGGGAAAATTTTTAATAGAAAATTTCCCCAGTGTATAGAATACATGACAATATTGTATTGTCTCTTGCATGTTCCAGTCCCTTCACACACCCACACACACACCACCACCACCACCACCACCACCACCACCAAGATTGTGCCTAGTGTATACTCCCGTTTATCCCAAACCCTATTGTCCGAATCTCCTCATTATCTGAATCCCTTCCTGTCTTATGTGATGTTTGTTTGCAAAACAATTCCAGAGTGACAAAACCGCCTCATATCATTTTGTTATGATACATCCCAGACTTACCAAGAAGTTGTTAAGATTTACAGAGAAATGAGAGATGTTGAACTGTTATGCCATACCAAATGTAATTAGTTTGTTGGTTAGTGCTGTCTTGGGTGTGCCTGTTGCTTTTGTACTTCATGCTCCACATTTAATGATAATCTCATTAACCACATCTTGTTCCATCAAAGCTTTTACCTTGAGTTACTGCTTTAGCAACAAAAATAAATTGTTATTTGACACAGTGGGCACAAGGAAAAGGGGGCACCTATTGACAAATGGTTCTAATTAGCACAGTTCTGTTGTGTCGGTAAATCTTGGGCTAGCAGGGAGCGTTGTATCATGAAACGACAAGCTGTGAAGATACACATACTGAGAGTGAAAATATATTATGCATCTTTTAAATGTTTTTAATTCTTAGTAATATACTTGCAGTGAAGTGTGCCATTATTGTCTGCCTTAAGTTCCTCTTAAAATTCTAATGGAGATTTATGTACAAAGCTAAAATTTTTAGCCACAACCTACTCTTTCTGGTATAAGGTGGGTTTCAATAGGTAGATAAAGTTGAGCCAGACTTACTATAAGAAAAACATGGTAGTTTGTTTGATTAGATTTTCTATTCATAGCACAATATTTGTTTGGATTTTGTTGTTGGGTTTGTTTGGATTTTTGTAGGGACTCAGTCCACACACAGCACATTCACTAAGACCAATAAGAGTTGTACATACAGATCAGGGGCAGTATCTCGCCCTAAGCTAGTTCACATTGTTTCAGAAAACTAAATATAGATGATGCACAGAATGCAAATTAAAACATTGTGCCTTGAGAAGTGCATAATATAGATTTTCATTAAATCTCAGAATTGGGGTATTCCCATCCAGATGATGGTGATCAATTCAAGTTATGTTAAATGTACACTAGGGGACAATATACACGGGGTGGGATGGAAAAGAAAGGAGAAAATACACATTTTCTTTCATTCTTCTCCTGGGGGAACAATACTTCAAATAAGCTTGTTCCATATTCTCTTCCTAGGAAATGAACTTTTTTGCCAAAGAAATTCAGCCCTGTTGACCCTGGGCATTTTAAGTGTTGGAATGGTGCCAGGAACCACCAGGGCTGACTCATGAAGAAGTCCCTTGGTATTGGAGGTCAGATTAAATGCAAGTGGGGGCCCCCTGGTCCTGACAGCCAAATTCCAGCATTGCTCTTAGGAGGGCTGGCTTGTGTTATCACCAACTGCAAACAACCCACTGCCTACAGTAACCGCCACCCACCCTCAAATTCATCCAGCCAGAGTCATTTTTCAGAGAGAGGCTTTTAGAATTCAGCTCAAAGCCAGGCATGCTGAGCTGCAGCTCAAAGTGACCTACTCTTTGTTTGGGTGGGTCATTTCAACAGTGGAGCAGTGGGCGTTTCTCCCCAGTCCCCTCTCTCCATGATTTCACCTCTGGTTCCAGATCCTGTAAAAACCAAACACCAACCTGTCATTCAAATCATTGATACTTTCATCTGGATTCCTCACCTCTGAGAAACAGCTGAGCCTATTATTAAGGCGTGTGGTAGTGATTCTAAACATCAGGGGGAGAACATGCTTTGTCCAGAGGGAGAAGTGATAATGAACTTTTGGGGAGGAGGGGAGAGGCTCCGACTCCCAGTTTCTCACTCTCCATGAAGCTGTGAATCATCCCAAATGCTAATCCCTACTGTGTAGTCAGCAGTTTGATGCCATTTAAATACCAAGCTGTGCAATTTACTCGAGGGCAAAGGTACATGACGAAGGAAGCAGACGGACATACCCTTTTTCTTCAAGTTTTTCGTTCATATTTCCATACATTCCACAGGTTTAACCTTATGGCTATGGAGAAAGGAACTCAGCATGGCCGTTAGAAATGTGGGGCCTTCTGTTTAACCACCAAACTCCCCTACCATAGTCTTGTACTGCCAGGAGATGTGCTGCAGAATGCTATGTAGAATACGGACCTGTCAAACAGCATATCAAAGGATGGGGACCTTAGGAAGGGATAACTTCCAAGGTCTGGGCCTCTCAAACAAAAATTTTTTTATTCTTTATATTTATGGGGAACTGGGTGCATCAGGGGATTATGTTCTGCAGCCAGAAGGCCTGATCCCTAGCCTGTGCAATTCATCAGAGCTCTGTTGACTTCAATCAGGCTACGTTGACGTACACTAGCTGGGGATCTGCCCAGAGCCTTTACCGCTAAACCGCCACTTCCAGTCCAGTCGAGGCCCTGCAAGTGATTGCAATTTGTTGCTACCACAGAACAGTTCTCAGTGGCCTGCGAAATGAGCTGATGGTCTCAGTGTGGAGGATTTGCATAAAGGTTGTAATCGATAGCCACTAGGGGGTCTCCCAGACTGACTGGCGGTGGGCAGACGGGCCCCACAGGGCAGAGAGAATGGCAGCAGGCAATGTAGAGCTCAGTCTGCGGCCAGGTTGCAGATATTTCAACAGTTACAGCGTCAAGGGCCATATGTATTTGATTGGAGCCCGTATCTTGATATCCGATGAGGATCAAATGTTACTAGATTAGTCTACTAACCCACCATATGCGGAGATGAGAGGCCTTGCAGTGAAGCAGAAAGCCTGCCCCAGCTCAGCGCCTACATATTAAGGCGAACATTTTCAAAGGTAGGTGACTAATACAGGCACCTAAATGAGTAGCCTGGAGTCCAGAGATGCTGAGCACCCATTGAATTCAGTGAGGTTTAGCACCTGTGGAAATCAAGCTACCTACATAGGACCCCGATCCTGCTGGCACCTAAGTACAGTGACAAAACTCTCAAACGAGGGGCCGAAATACAGATTTTGGTGCTAAATACTAGACCTCCCACAGCTGTGAAGATTGTGGCCTAAATGTCTGTATTTAGGAAACACCTACCCCTCCTCGTTGAGGAAAATAGCTCACATTTTCCTCTAAAACTCCTCTAATCCAGTATATTTCAGTGGAGTTCAGCATTGCCAACCCAGAGGGCTCAAAACTCATGAGTCTCATCCCAAAAAATTGTGAGACTGACTTAAAGACCATGAGATTTTAAAACAAAAATAAATACCAATTGAGTTCTTTTTATTTGCTTTCTGGTTTCTGAGCCTTTAGGATGCACTCGGGTCATGTTTTCAAGATTTTTCTCCACAACCCTGAGAGCTAGAAACTTACTGGGTATTTTTTGTGTGTTGGTTTAAATGGAAGCTGAGATTCCCATGTAATTTCTGTCAATCTCAGCATCTGGGACTTTAAGGAAAAAACCCACCCAATATTGTGAGAGTTGACAACACTGGGAGTTTAAAAAAAAAAAAAAAAGATTCTGATTTTCTTCACAGATCCATGTTTTGTGGCATTCAGGGGCTGATCAGAATGCTAAGAGCTGTGCATGTTCCTGGCACAAGAGCACTGGCTGTGGGAAGCTCAGAAATAAAACTGAAAGCCAGTTAGTACGATAGGCCACCCGTAGTGGCAACTTCAGCCGAGGTGGTGAAGAATAAAATGAGGGTCATCACCTTGTCCCTAGAGAAGGTTCCCCTGTGTCAGGGTTGACACATTGTCAGGGTGATGTGGAAGAAGCTTGCGCTGCAGCTAGCCCATGCTCTGAATAAACACAAAATTTTAATTTACAGTGCCTTCAGCGCAACACCTGCCAAAAGCACTGAGCACACTTCCAAGAAGCCAACTTTTTAGTGCTGCCTTGGGCCTGCATTGCTTTCTCTAGATGCAGCATTACAAGATCGGGGCCAATGCTGCAGGTTTTATGCTGCACTCCTCTCTAGCAATGCACAGTGAGACACACACCAAGAAATTCTGAGGGAAGAACTGGAATGTGACTGAGACAAAATCTTGAACTGGAGAGTCTGATCGGCAACATGGCTCTAAAACAGACACATGAACAACTACTCCGGGAAGTCACCCAGCTTGTTCAATTCAGAAATCTAGGCCAGTGTTAATGAATCAGAGCAGTGCATTCTTTACATGGAAAAGTCATGTTTATGCCTGTTCCTACCCCTGCTAAAGCCTGCAGAAATGAGGCGTGCAAGTTTCAGCTGATTGATTAATGGAGCATGTAAACAGAAAATTTTAACCACGTCAGTGCTGTCTATTATTGCCAGCTTCAGTGGGTGCCAGTTTGTTCAAAAACCAATGTGTATTGTATTTACTTTTACTAGAATATTAACTGTTTTTCTAGAACTGGTCAAAAATGGAATTTCTGATCTTTTGATTCTGGGTTTTGTCCCAAATTGGGCCAAACAATCAAAATATCCAAACTTTTCACAGAAGGAAAAATTCAGAAAAATTTCTGTTATAGAGGTCGAACCATTTTGTTTGTTTCAACATTTTCAATCAAAACAAACATTTCCACGTTCCCTAATTGAAATGTTTAATTTCAGTTTGCCAACCTGAAATGAAAACAGTTTATTTCGGGTCAGGTTGATGTTAATCTCTGCGTCCACCCAAGCCTCTGCAGTGTTCCATGGGAATTGTAGTTTCAAGTCAATCCAAAATGAAACATTTCATTTAGGTTTTCTCTGTGGAAATTTTACCAAAATTAGTGTATTTTTCCCTCTTCAGAAAATTTTGATTTTGACTAAACTTGTTTTTTTTTCAACCGGAAACTATTTGATTAGAAATTTTTTGACCAGCCCTAGTATTTTTCATGCCTGGAATAGATGGGTTGCCTAACAGGAATCAATTTCTAGCTAAAGGCTGAACAAAAATTCTGCTGAAAACCTTGAAAACAACATGGTCATTCAGGCAAGAGGTTTCCTTTCTACAAATGCTCAGGGCAGGTTTCCAACCTCCTGTATTCTGCCTGGAATCAACGGTATTTGTTAAAAGATGGATAAATACCATCTCTTCTTTTCTTCAGCAGCCTGATTTCCCCATTGGCCATGATATTGTGCTCACAATGAATGATAACCCTGGTGTACAGGACAGCATTTTACAGAATTGTCGTATCAGAAGGCCTCTAGAATTACATTGCTAAAGTAGCTGGAATATTGTGCAAATGAACATGTTTTTGGGTAGCTGATACCCAGTGGCCTTTCCTTTTCTGGAAACTAATGACTGCATCTGTGATTTAGCAGCAGTAACTTTTGTACCATTTTTATTTTTAGTGACGATAACACAAGAAAAGATTTAAAGGCACTGCCTGCCTTCCCTACCAAGACCTTGCAGGAACACCCGTCACTCACTTACTGGTAAGCTCCTTGCTAGTATAGAAATGTGAATGTTAGTAGCAATTAGTAGCCATTACCAGGTCAGTTTTGTACACTGTTTGTAAAGGGTGTAGCATGTGTTATAAATGGGTTTGATCCCAAGCCCTGTATCTAAACACTTCTAAACTTTAGAGGTTCTGAATCCAAACCCAGATCTGGATATAAATGTGTTTGTTAGCCCCTACCTTTGTGACCTTTGTGGGGTCAAACAAAATCTCTGGATCTGAACATCACCAAATTTGAGAGAGACTTGAAATCCAAACTCCAGTCCAGCTCTGAATTTTGCAAATGGCACCCATTGTTTAGAGCAGGCTTAATCAAAACAATTCTCCAGGCCAGGGGGTGTCTGAAATGCAGAGCCAGTTACAGTTTTGTGCCTTGAGTCCATCTGTAGCATGTGTCCTTAGGTAAGAAATACAGCTCAGCATTTGTGTTGTGAAGAAACAGTATTAAACAATAAGATACTTTTATGTTGTAATAGATCCCCTTTATGCAGGTACAGTATCCTGCTTTATTTCATTTCTAGGCTCTAACTTGCACTTTTCTCATTTTGCCACTAATACTTTTTAGAAGGATTCATTTTTTTCCCTATTAAGTGCTATGCAACTAAATCACTTGGCCTGGTTTTCATTTGTCTTCAAGAGTGATAGAGGGCCGAATGCGTATTTTGTTTCTAATTCCAGCCGAACAAAATGTAGACACACATGATGGAGTGACGATGGTATAAGTCGTCTGTAGGTTCATTTGTTACATGGCTGAGAATAAAAATAACCTGTACGGATATGTAGGAATTAACACATCCATTATAACTGTTCTCTGTCTTACATAAGCAGCACTAGCCACTGTCTGAAGTTCTGGGTTTTTTAGGTCCTAGATATGAATTTATCTAATTAGTACCATTATTCTACAGCAGCATCTGTAACAAAGCTGGTTGATCTGAAATGAGTAGCTAATTAGACTCTGGAACATTGGATGATGTAGTAAGGATTAGACAGAAGGTTCCATTCTGCATAATGAAGGATGGAACTGGAGTCATTATGAAACTGAAACTATTAGGAAATGTTCAATGAAGCGCCTTTGGTACATGCTGAGCCTGGGTTTGAATATCATCAAAAGTTACTGCATGTAAAAAAAAATCACTGAGCCGCTAAATTGATTTTGTGCTTGTTTTGCAGTGAGGACAGAGTAATTGAACATTATATAAAAATTAAAGGTCTGACCAGAGGACAAGCTATTGTTCAGTGAGTGTATCGTTTATTTCATTGGGGGGTATTTTTGAAATACTTTCTGTTGATGTGTGAGAATGATGTTGTGCTGATAATCATTCATTGTGGACTTTCACCATTCATATCTGTAGCAACGACATTTTTGATTGATACTATTTAATACAGACAGCAAATTTACATTAACCCATGTCTTAAATTTTGCATTTCACAAGTCCCCAGTTAAGGTTTTACCTCCTTTAAATATCTTCGATATGCAAAAAATGATTATGGCCTCATTTTAATACCAGTACCAGAGGGATTGCCTCCAAGCTTTGTTTGCTAACAGTTAATTTTTACCCCAAAATCTGAAGGAGGATGTTGCCTTAAGTTGTGTAAGGATAACAAATATATTTATTGTTTTAAGGTGGTTTGAATTTGGTTTTCAAAAGGTGAGGGACTTAGGGGCTATTCCAAAGCCAATTGAAGTCAATGGACAGATTCCCATTGCTGAGCTTTATATCAGACCTAGAATTACTGAGTGGAGGCAAATATAATATAAGGTGTAATATGCCCAGATGTTTGAGAAGAGCTACATAGTTATATGAAGCAGACAGCGTGCAAGTTTCCCCACACTGCACCTCTCTCCTAACCAGTAAAAGTCCTGCTGTTAAGACCTAGGACTCTTTCAAGTAGGAATGTAGAATAAATGATCTTTTCAGAGGTTCACTAATCCATTGAATCACCAACGTATTGAATCACGTAGACCCTTAATGGCATAAATGTATTAATATTACTACTTCAAACCACTTCTTTTTTGATGTTACCATAACTCTCCTTCCCATTTTCCCAAGTCACCAGAATTAAATAAGCCTAGGCAGCTCTTTTCCTGCAACATTCTGTCTTGGATGGTTTAGACACAACAAATCCTGCATCTTGGCAGGGGATTAGACTTGCGGTCCCTTCTAAACCCTATGGTTCTATGATTCTGACATTTCAGAAAAGACCTTTCAACATGTAGTTTTAGTCTCAGCTTCCTCAACTCTTGATAAGAGGAATTACAGGGAACAGTTACTTTATTTTCCAAAAATTTGTTGCGTGTGCACAGAAGTTTTGCCATAGACTTTAACTGGGCCAGAATTTCACCTCTGTTCCCAATGGAGGGTGCTGAGCCCGTCACTTAATATGCAAAAGATAAATGATTTTATCTGAATGCATATGTAAAAGAGGATATGTTAAGAGGCATTATTCTCTCTAGAGCAACTCATCAAATACACTGTAAATCTGTCTACAGGTACATGAAAGTGGTAGAAGCTCTGCCTACATATGGAGTCCATTACTATGGAGTAAAGGTTAGTGATTGTTTATAGATAACATGATTCCATTCTTGAGGGAACAGTTTCACTGTACAGCATCTGCCTGTCAATATTAAAAACTGGACTTCTGATTCATACTTTTTCAGTGTTCTTAGAGAACTGTTCTCTTATTGGTGGACTGCAAATCATTTACAGAGAAGGCAGAAGGGAATCGTTGCTTTAAAACGTAATCCTACCATCCTAATTAAACTGGATATCACTTCTAGCTTTTAAGCAGTTACATTTCTCCAGAGGCCCGGTGCATTGTTAATCAAGATTAGAAAACATGTAAGAGAGAGAAGAGATAGGGTACATCTGTGCTGTAGCCAGGGGTGTGGTTTACAGCTCATGCAGACATACCTGCGCTAACTGCACTCTACCTAGCTCGCTAAAAGTAGCAGTAAGAACACGGTGGCATGGGCTTAAGCATTGGCTGCACAATCGAATACATACCAAGGAGGTCAGGCAGGCCTGTGCAGCCCACGCCACCTCACCCTCAGAGCTATTTTAGCCTAAACTTAGCGCAGGTACCTCTACATGAGCTGCAGAACATACCCCGAGCTGCAGTGTAAATGCACCCTCTGTAATTAGTGAAATCCTGCTGCCATTACCACGCTCAGCAGTCTCTTCCTTCTCAGCCCCATACCATTTGAAGCATTTTGTTAAAATTGAATGAAATGATGCTGACAAAATTTCTGTAGAACTGAAAAGATTTTTGAGGCGGGGAAGGGAATAGTTTAATAACGAGTCGATACATTGGAAACAAATTCTGGATAAATGGGCAAAGCATGAGCAAAAAAAAAATTCTTTATCGCATATAAGGGTGTCTATCCAGCAGGGATCACAGTCACTTACTATGCTGTATTGAGTGAGGAGTACTGGACATAGTCTTCTGTTCCCTCTCTGCATTTATTTATGTATTGTGCAATGCATCTGTACTGTGTACATGGCCTTTGGCCACTCCCTCTGCTGCCGTCCTTCCCTCCCCGTGGTCCCGCCTGCCGTGATCTCCACCCACGTGTTGCAGCATCTGCTGCTTTTTGCCCACTTGCGCAGCCAACAGACCAGCTTCCCTTCGTCCTTCGCTCTGTCTGAGACGGCAATGGCAGAGCCCTTTCATCACAGTCTCACGGCTTGAGTGCAGGTTTGTTTGCAAAGTCCCCCTGTGTTCCTAACCCACTGATTCTGGTCACAGGATGAAATCGGTAAATGCGATGTAACCTTTGAAGTTCTTAACTCCTTATTAGATCTTGGTTCTTGTGTTCTTCCATTTTACAGGATAAACAAGGAATCCCGTGGTGGCTTGGCATCAGTTATAAAGGAATAGGACAGTACGACTTACAAGACAAAGTCAAGCCTAGAAAAGTAAGGGTATTTTGACATGTCAAAATACATCTTCTTTTTTTTCTTTTTTTTTTTTTTAAGCCATGGCTAGTTAGAATCCTAAGGAAAATGAAAGCTTTAGAGTCCATGAATTCTGGAAAACTGGAGAGGAAGAGACATGCTTCCTCTCCAGCAGATAGACAGTGTAAACTCTTAATGTGCAATACAAAAGTTTAGTTCAAACGTGCTTCTAATGAGTTTGATGGTCTCAGTGCATTCGCTACTGGACTTTTAAGAACCTCACTAGGTCATCCCGCAGTATGAAGCAATCTGGTGTAGCTGGGGGTCTCTGCTTTACATGGGTTCAGAGTTATTGGTCCTGGCTTTAGTCTTTCCTCAAGCAAAATCTCCATTTACTTCAGTGGGTGGGGTGGGTGTGGGGGTGTGTGTGTGTGTGTGTGTGAGAGAGAGAGAGAGAGAGATGATAAGTGGATCAGGCCATAAGATCAGTCCAGTATCTCACATGGGTGAGATACTCGTTGAATCCTTGGTGCAGCTGCAGGCCAATCAATCTGCTGATTCCCAGGAGGTGTGTAACCATAGGCGGTGGGTTGAGAACATGTGCTTGAATATCCAAGGCTGCTCTTGCCTCCTCATCCCCGTCTGCATATTTGAGTAATTCCTGCCAATAATCACAGTTACTGAAGCAAAGCACAGGGCCCTGTATTCCCTCGCTGGCTCCCTACAAGTCATCTATTAGCGGACCCTAACAGGCCCCTCTGCTGGCAAGCTGTCATACCGCCCAAGCACGTGATGTGCACGGGAACTAGTCCAGCTCAACAACTGATTAAGTCCCATTCAGAGATTGGAATGAGCCCTGGAGGTCTTTGGAGAACTGGTTTCCTAGAATGGTTGGGGGAGGTTTCGACACCTGTGCGAGTTGTCCTGTGGGGGGGAATATACCTGGTTTCTCTCTTGTAGCCATGTCTCCTCTGTCCCCGTGCAGAACTAGTTTTCTGATGTGCTTCTTACCCCAGGATTTGGGCAGTAGCTCACGGGAGCGTGCATGCTGCCAGCAGTCACTTCAGATCAGTTTAGACCATTGTGCTCTTGTCCAGGAGATGGAAAGTTACACAGGAGGAGTGAGCATGGGGAACAGAATTGGCTGGCACATATTCTGAATGAGCTTCTAGAAACATGGCTATAGGAAAATGTGAGATCCACTAGAAGCAATTCAAAGAGACACACTTTGTCACTGTCCTTCTCTCCTTTTTGACAGTCAGCTACTGATTGGTTCTTTTTCTTGAGCTAACTTGTCACCAAGATCGATCTCTTAAATTTCTCTCTTGTTCTGTCCGGTGAAAGGCTTTTATTTAATCCCAGGACTTTCTGCGGTTCACATACCACAATGACAGAGTAGGCTTGATTTGGGTGTAAGGTTATAAAATAGCCACGACTGGTAAAAGATCAAATCAACACAGATTCACAAGGATGGCCGTGCCTGATGTATTTCCAAGCATTGACTGAGTACAGACAGTACATTAGTAAATGGGTTGGTAAGAGGAGGTTAGGAATCTCATCCTCTGGGCACGCCTTGGCATTGTTGCAAACACTTGCCACACCGGGGTAGATGGGGCCAGTCGTGTCCAGCACCTAGGGCAAGAAAGTGTGCGTGCAGCTGAACCAGTACTCAGTTTCATTCCTGTTGTACCTATGGGATTACCGTCCTAGGCACCATCTGGGCAGATTGAGAAACTCCATGTTCCTTAAGGTTGCCAGAGCCAAATGCCAACAGTCACATCCTGCCATCATTACGCCTGTGTCACTCCCTCTAAAGTCAATGGGAATTTTGTGTACAAATCAGTGCCAGGCTTTATAATGGAAATGTTTACAGACCATTCACAGCAGTGCCACTTGGGTGCCTTGCAGTAATTTTAACTACCCAGTTTAGAGTACAGAACAAAGAGGGAGGAGCAGCATCAAGGTCAGCGGAAAGTCTGATGCCAATAGGCTGTTTGAAACAGTGACTCAGTTTAACACAAGAGGTCATGGACCAACATTGAGGAAGAAATTAATGTGTCAACAGGTTCTTTACACAAAGGGTGGTTCCGTGTTTGGAATCTGAAACAAACTGCTCAAGTTAGCAAAGAGTCGTAATTCAGGAGCTCAGTTTCAAGAGAGAAAGGGATGCATACGGAAATAGGGGTGAATGGATACTGACAAGATTTGGGGGTTAAGATATATTGCAGAACTGTTCCTCTTTGCACAGAAGAGATGCAGGGCATTTTCTCAGGTTGAATTACATTCACACTCCAAGTCAGCCTCTGCCATTTGCTTTTGGCTAGAAATAGTCAGTGTCAATTCATTTTTATTAAGTTTTCAAATCCGTGAATATGTGGGAAGATCTATCCAGAGGGAGAGGAGCCTGTGTGGCTTCTCTAAATGTCTGTCTAAATCTGTGGCTACTCCGCACCACAACCAGCAAATATGATCTTCTTTGCAGGCAGTGGGGGAGAGGGATGAGCCATGAAGCATGTAGACTCTGCCTTTCTGCACTGAAGTGCCGATAGCATTGGATTTTCAGGAAATGTCTTGCTTTGCCCTTTTGGATGGAGCCAGGCTGGCAACAGCCCAGAGGGCAGGCCCTGCACAAGAATTACCTGCTGTTTGTCTCTGGGATCAAAGTCCTCTGCTACATATCCTTAACCAAGTGGGAAGGAGTTAAGGGAATCCCAATTGTGATCTACCCACCAAGATAGATACCTTAAAAAGTGAATGTGTGTTTGATTAGCAGAGTAAGAGAGAGATGCTGTGTTAAAAGGTAACCAACAGCAAGCTGGTTTTCCTGTTTTTAAATGTATGTGGGCTTGTCTACACTTACCAGGGGATCCAGTAGCGGCAATCGATGCATCAGCAGTCGATTTAGTCGGTGTAGTGAAGACCCGCTATATCCACTGCAGATCGCTCTCCCATTGACTCCTGTACTCCACTGAATCGAGAAGAGCAAGGGGAGTCGACGGGAGACACTCCCGTCGACATTGCATAGTGTGGACCCCGCGGTAAGTAGATCTAAGGTACGTCAATTTGAGTTATGCTATTCACGTAACTCAAATTGCGTAGCTTAGATCGAATTTCCCCTGTAGTGTAGACAAGGCCTACGATTGCTTGGTGTACAAACATCCACAGATTCTAGCTGGGGTTGGAAAGCTTCTGAGGTTTCAGGTATGGCACTTTTCCCAGGAGTCTACATTGTTATCCCCAGCATGCTAGCTAAGTTCCAACACAGTAATTGCATTCTGCCTACTCCGGCACTCCACATTCTGTAAAGGCTGCTGCTAGAGAGGGCTGCTTTTTTTTATTTAATATTGTTTTCCATTGATAACATGCACTCATCAGAAACTCTCCAAGTCTATATTCAATTAAAAAGCACATTAACTAGACCAGGGGTTCTCAAACTTCATTGCACTGTGACCCCCTTCTGACAACAAAAATTACTACATGATCCCAGAAGGGGGGACCGAAGCCTGAGCCTGCCTGAGCCCTGCTGCCCTGGGGTGTGTGGGGAGGTTGGCAAAGCCTGAGCCCCACCACCTCGGGCCGGGGGACCAAAGCCAGAGCCCAAGTGCTTCAATCCCAGGTAGGGGGCCTGTAATCTGAGTCCCTGACACCCACGGCTGAAGCCCTTGGGCTTCAGCTTCAGCCCTTGTTGGTGGAGCTCAGGCTTCAGGTTCAGCCCTGGGCCCTGGCAAGTCTAAGCCAGGCCTGGCTACCCCATTAAAATGGGGTCGCAACTCACTTTGGGGTCCCAAACCACAGTTTGAGAACCACTGAACTAGACCCACTCAGATTTGACACAATGCCAACGAAAGGACAACGAAAAACCCTCCTCCTTAAAACATAGGAATCTCAGGCCACCCAAATAGCTTTAGGCAGAAAAGGCCATGTGTAAATACATAAGCCCTACAGCATACTGAAGGTCAGTAGACTGGATCAGCAAGGCGAGCGAAATCCAGAGTTAAGAGCCCCTTACTGAATGCACCTTCTGAAACAAAGATGGATGAAATAATCTCTACATATGTAATCTGCAGTCTGGCCAACGCTTACGCCTGTAATGTTACCCACGTGAGCAGTCCAATAAAGGGGGCTACTCATTTGCACGAGTGTTGGCATGGCCAGCACCACAGTGTGTCATCAAGGGCCCAGTCTTCATGTGAGCAGTCCTGTTAAAAGTTAATGGGACTGTTCAGGAAGAAACTCCTCATCTGAGGAAGGCTTTCCAGCCCCACCAACTATCCGGGGCTGTTTCTTCACCCCCCACCCCCTCCCCGACACATGTCAGTTACTACCGATATATTGATTATGCTTGGAAGTAGTTTGAAGCTAAAATGGTCGCTTCTCTTAATAGCCTGTCCTGCCCCGCTGAAGTTAGTGACAGTTTTGTCACTGGCTGCAGGGGGAGCTGAGGGAATCACTCTGTTCCAGTGCTGCAATAAGCTGAAAATGGACAAGTGGGGTTTGGGGTTGGTGGTTTTTTGGGTTTTTTTGGTTGGTTAGTTGTTGTTGTTTTTTTTAAGAGTATCATTCTTGCTGCCATCTCCGAAGACCAAGGCAATTTTCATGAATGAAAGGAAATGGACTCCATATTGGCTACACACTATAGTGTCCGTATTGCTCAGGTGATAAGTGCACTGGGACATAAGATCATTAGGACATACGATGCATGGCTTCAGAACCCACATCCAGGTTTAAACTCATGCCCAGGATTAATGCTGCTGTCCTATTGTGGTGCCAGCCTCTCCTCAGTTCATATGGCAAAGTAAGGTGCCTTCTGCTGATCTTTGTTGATTGTTCAGATGTTATTTAAAGATCCCATTCCACAGTCCTTGTTGAATAGATTAGGAAATAACACTGGTATCCTGGCCAGCGTTCCTTTTCTAAATAAAACAGGTTTTAATGTCCAAAGCCCTGTGTGTCCATTTAGTATACAGGATGAATCTTCATTTGCCTACAACAGCATCCAGCTTATTAATATGTAAAGTAGTTTGGGCTGCCTTTGTGTCTGAAAATGAAAATAGATTGCATTATATGTTGTAATAAACCCCTGTATGGTGATCTAATGAGAAAGGAAATTTGAAAAGATAATAGCAACATTAGTCAAAAAGTAAGTAAGTTCAGCTAAGTTTTCTCCTGCTCTGTCCTGTTCTTGTATTCAAGTTACAGTACTTAATGTAGTCCTAATGCCTAAATAGAAAAAATAGATCTTATTATGGGGTTGTATTAAAGCTACAGATATTTCAATGTCAATTTCCTTCCCTACACAATAGGCTTCAGGAGTGTTGTTAAAGCATACTAGCTTTGAAAATGGATAATGCTTATCATAGGTATTTACAAAATGAAGAAAAAGGTATCTAAATCTTGATGCTGCACGTTTTCTCTTATAAAACTATTTCTTAATATAAATTTTCTGTTCTGCATTGTTCAGCTGTTCAGAATACAATAGTATTGGCACTGAATTCTCAGCAGGATATTCTAATTATGCAAAGATCCCATTTGCTTTGTGTGTTTCTCACCCAGGGGAAGCCTTTGATTTAGAATCCAGATACTGATTGAAAGTAAACACAGGGCTTGTAATAAGAGTATTCTATGAAAAGCAGTGACTTCCAGGTGCAGAATGTTGTTAGAGCGTCAGCCCTCTAAAGACACACTTTTTATGTTGGTTTGCTTGGTTGTTGCAAAATTTCTGTGGATTTTACCGGGAGGGTAAAACAAGTGAGAACATGGTTTGATTTTTTGAGACATTAGAAAAAATACTTCATCGGTAGAAAAAGTTCTGTAAATCTCTCCTTCTGACTAAGGGTTTAATATACAGAAACTCACTCTCCCTGAGTTACCAGCACAATATTAGTTACAAAACCCAATGTCCAATTATAGGATCCCATCTGGTGAATAAGGTTGGAGCAGGATATTAGTTCTCATGTGCACACACAAACTTCTTGGAATATGTTTTCTGATTTTCTTTTGAAAGGAGAAAACACTTCATGTACCAGCAGATGAGATGCCTAAAACAAAAAGGATGTAATCGACACATTCCATGCACCAATGACCTGCGCAAATGATCACTTACAGTGTATTAAAAACCAAAGAGCCTAAGGATTCCAGCCTCCATAAACTGTGAGGATAATATGGTTCTGGGTAAATGCCTTGTTCTGGCCAAGTCCAATAAATGGCCTCAGCTCAGCCCCAGAATTATACTGTGCACCTAAAATCTGATTCAATAGCTGTGCTTGGCTGAACTAATCACAGAGCTCTCAAAGCTAGAAGTTTTATCTTTTGAGTCTTCAGATTTTCACTCCCCGTTTAGATGATCTGGAGAAAAGCCATAGGCAGAAAAGACTGATAGTTGCATTAAGTAAATTGCCTCCTACAAACTTCTGGTAAATATTTCTCCCCCAAAATGGGTTCTCCCCACAAAGTCCAGCATGCCTGGAACATTGCCATCAGCCTTGTATAGAAAACGTTCAAGTAAATTTGCTTTTCTTCAGCACTTCGGGCCTGATTGACCACTCGCTATTATTTCAGGATTTTTCTGCAATTAATGTGTCTTGTTTCTTGCTTATACTCCCCCACATGTCTGTATCCACCTGTTGTCTCTCATGTTATACTTGGATTGTAAGTCGTATGGGGAAGGGTGTGACAGAGTGCTGAGAGATGTACCCTGGTCACTATTTGCACTCAGCAGGTTCCTGTGAGAGGGTGTAATTGGCAAGGGGTGTGCCTGATTACCAGGCCAGACTGGGGTAAGGAAGTTAATCAGCTAATTAGCCAATAAACAGGCAAGGGGTTTAAAAAGAGGAAAGGAAAAACAGGAAGGAAATGCTTGAAAAAGGAATGGGGTAGGGTAAAGAGAGAGAGAGAGAAAAGGTGAGGTGAAAGGCTAGGAGAGGCTGACACAGTGAGTTCTCTGAGTAGATGCCCCTCAGGTCCCACCCACTTTGGAGAAGAGACCAGAAAGCTGGAAAACAGTGCCAAGGTGGAAGTCCCAATATGCACTGGTGAAGGTATTGAGACAAGGAAGAAGGTCTCAGAGCAGCCTCTGTTTGTGGAAAGGGGCAGGGATGTGATAGGCATACCCTGTCACACAGGGAATGTCTCTTCGTTTTGAGTTTGTACAGTGCCTAGCACACTGACGTCTTGGGACAGGTCTGGGGCTCCAAAGTGCTACCATGATAGAAATAAACCATTAATAATAAATACAAAAGTAGTCCAATAAAAGCACAAGTCTAGGGTGCGATTCACCATCATGATATCTTCGTTTTAATCCAAGTACCACTGGCACTTCTTGAAATCTGGATCTGTTTCAGAAATAATAGCAGATCTAGTGGAGAGGTTCTTCTAACTTTTCAAAGTAATAAATCAGTTATATGATTTTTAAAGGTTTCTTTCAAGCAAATATTTCTGCCTAGAAAATGTAATGCTTGCTGAGGACAATTTTAATCGGTTTGTGTTACCATGCAAATGGATCCATTCTTCGGATGAAGTTCCTTACAGAGAAAAAATAAAATTAACAGTTTTATACAACAATTTCATTTTCCCCAAAGCAGTATAGCACAGTCTGGTTGCATGAATCATTGGCTGACGTACACATGTTCTACAACATCTCTAATTTTAGTTTCTTCATCACAGTCTGCCTTGCATTTAAGTGACTATCAAATATTGCCAAAAACGACCGCTTCCCTTGCAAATGCGTCACTTCCTTTAAATTGGTACAACAGTGTGGTCTATAATCAGAGTTTTTCCGGATCAGAAATGACCACCTCTCTCACAGAGCCTCTCCCCAGCATCTTCAGTATATGAAAGGCTTCCTTTAGAAGCTTAAGTGGACAAATGATTGTAACCCACATAAGTGCATGCACAATGAGCCAGACTCTGCCTAGTCATAAGCAGGCATAAATCGACTGCAGTTATGTTTTCCACCAGGGTACACCAAGGCTGATTCTTTCTCCTTCCCTCCCTCTCTGTTTCCCACTTGTTGAGGCTACATCGCTGATTTAGATTCAGCACATTTCTCTTGAACTAACTCTAACTTTTATGACTTTATGGCTTATTGCATTACCTGTATAGTAGAACCTCAGAGTTACGAACGCCTCAGGAATGGGAGCTGTTCATAACTCTGAAATGTTTGTAACTCTGAACAAAACATGATGGTGGTTCTTTCAAAAGTTTACAACTGAACATTGACTTAATACAGTTTTGAAACGTTACTGTGTAGAAGAAAAATGCTTATGTTGCTTTTCCTTTATTTTTTTACTTTATTAACACTAAATTTGCTTTTATTTTTTTGCTGTATTTGCTGGCGGGGGGTTGTTTTGGTCTCTGCTGCTGCCTGACTGTGTACTTCCGGTTCCAAATGAGGTGTGTGGTTGACTGGTCAGTTCATACTCTGGTGTTCGTAACTCTGAAGTTCTGCTGTATTTAACTCCTCCCTCGTTCTTATGGCACATTTCCCCCTGAGCATTTAGCCAGCTCAGAAAAGATCTGTCCTGTAAACAAAGCCCCAGAGTTCAGCTCCAGATCTGAATATGAATTTTAACAAACTTTGGGACTATTTCTCATTTGTTCCCATAAATTTCCCTGAAGTAGGAGAATCAGGTTTAGATTGTAAGCTCTTTGAGGCAGAGACTGTCTTTTTGTTCTGTGTCTATACAACACATTTGGGTCCTGCTGAATTATTGGAGCTTATCGGTGCTACTGCTATTGAAATAATACATTCGTTTTGTGTGAACAACCTGGAGAGCCCAGCATCTGCATGATATGGGGATTCATACAAAGGATAATCTAATGAATGGTATATTACTGTATAGGATTATTGTTTCATAATATGTCCTGATATTCCTTGATGTTTTTGTATATACCTGGAATATGTTTGATGATTAGAAATATAGGTAGTTGGGTTTGTGATGAGTGGGAGAACCACATGGTGAATTGCCTGCAGGGTGCGAAGGTTGCGAATCGATTGAGACATCTAGATCAGGGGTAGGCAACCTATGGCACGCGTGCTGATTTTCAATGGCACTCACACTGCCTGGTTCCTCGCCACCGGTCCCGGGGGCTCTGCTGCTGGCCTGGGGTACTGGCCGCCGGCCCCCTGCCAGATGGGGTTCCAGCCGCACTCAGCCCACTGCCGGCCCTGGGTCCCGGCCATTGGCCCAGGGGCTCTGCAGCCTCCCCCCAGCTGTGTCCCACTCGGGTGCAGACAGGGGCAAGAGGGTGCACAGCTCAGCACCCCCACCTTAAAAACGGCGCCCCTGTGCTGGGATATTTTTAAGTCCTGATTTGCTGCTTACATCACTATCACACCACGTGGAATAGCGCACTGCGTTTGACATTGAGATTCGAATGTACATGCAAGAACTGGAATCAGAATTTTCTGACAGATTTCAAGATTTCCAGTGATTTGGCCCAAAGCTTTCTTTTCTAATTAAACCTGAAAAGTTCAATGAAAGCGACTTGGATTTGTCTGTATTTCAGTGGATGCGTGTTGAAGATTTCAAAATGCAGCTCATTCAGTTAAAAAGCTCAGAATTGTGGGCATCAAAGTTTAGAGATCTGCAGAGTGCACCTGAAGCTACCGAGAGAGATCGTGGGGCCTCTATTCTAACCTGCTGGACGTCCCTGCCAGTGAAATTTAACTGTTTGAAGAAAATTGCGTTTGCAATGCTTTCAGCATTTGGAGCCACATACCTGGGTGAACAGGTATTTTCACACATGAAATCTGTCCTCTGTCCCTCTCGGAGCCGGTTAACAGCTGTATTTTAGTTGCTTCATCACAGTCTGCCTTGCATTTAAGTGACTATCAAATATTGCCAAAAACAAGCTGGGGGCTGGTGTGCAGCTTAAAGTATCCAAATACATGCCAGACATTGGAAAACTCAGCAAGGAAAAGCAAGGGCAAGGATCACACTAAACTGATAAGATCTGCATTTTAGTTTCATTTTAAATGAAGCTTCTTAAACATTTTAAAAACCTTATTTACTTTACATACAACAATAGTTTAGTTATATATTATAGACTTATAGAAAGAGACCTTCTAAAAACGTTAAAATGTATTACTGGCACGCGAAACGTTAAATTAGACTGAATAAATGAAGACACGGCACACCACTTCTGAAAGGTTGCCGACCCCTGATCTAGATAGACACCTATGCAATGCTGGGGAGGAGCCGGTGGTTGTGATACATGTAGGTACCAGTGACATAGGGAATGGTAGGAGAGAGGTCCTGGAGGCCAAATTTAGGCTGCTAGGTAAGAGATTAAAGTCCAGGACCTCCATGTTAGCATTCTCTGAAATGCTTCCAGTTCCATGTACAGGGCTAGTTAGACAGGCAGAACTGCAGGGTCTCAATGCATGGACAAGATGTGTAGGGAGGAAGGGTTTAGGTTTATTAAGAACTGGGAGCCTTTTGGGAAAGGAGGAGCCTATACAGGAAGGATGGGCTCCATCTATATCAAAACGGAACCAGATTGTTGGCATGTAAAATTAAAAAGGCCACAGAGGAGTTATTAAACTAATGGCTGGGGGACAGCTGACAGATGCAGAGGAGCACATGGCGTGCACAGAAACATTCCTTAGGGGAGGATTTATTAAAGGGGATATTCTGTATCCTTGTAAAGAGGAGAGGATAGAAGTTGCTAAAGCACAGGTAGGCACTGAAGAGAAACTGTGAAACAAAAAAGAGTCCCATTCAGTTGCATCACATGAAGACAACAAAATACTGACAAATTTTATAAGTGCTTGTATATAAATGCAAGAAGTCCTAAATACTAAGATGAGTGAACATGAGTGCCTGGTATTAAATGAGGATACCCCTTCACATAATACAAGAACCTGGAGTCACCCAATGAAATTAATAGGCAGCAGGTTAAAAACTAACATAAGGAAGTATTTCTTCACACAACGCACAGTCAACCTGTGGAACTGGTGACCAGGGAAGTTGTGAAGACCGAAAGTGTCACCAGGTTCAAAAAAGAACTAGATAAGTTCGTGGATGATAGGTCCATCAATGGCTATTAGCCAAGATGGTCAGGGATGCACCTCCGGGCATCCCTAAAGCTCCAACTGCTGGAAGCTGGGCCTCAATGACAGGGGAATAATTGCTCTGTTCTGCTCATTCCCTCTGAAGCATCTGGCACTGGCCATTTTCAGACAGGGCTCCTGACTGACCCATTGGTCTGACCCAATTATGTCCAGCCTTATGTTCTTAATATTCTTATTTCTCCCACTCACTTTCAGTTAAGTGTTTTTCTTTTCTGCCTTGTAACATGGACTGATGAATTTAACCAGGTTTAGAACAATATAGAAATTCAGGTATGTTAAAAATAGACCCAACGAAATCCTTCGGATGTTGCTGTTGGTAAGTGAAGTCCTGCTTAGTGCCTATGAACAATTAGGCATTGCTAACTAGCTTTGCATCTCTGAGCATCTTCTCATGTCTTTAACAGACCATTACAGGGCCAAATTCTTCACTTAGAACCACACATATGTCTCCCATTGATTAATTAAGGTCTTGAATGATCCCATTAATGCAGGTCTTGAATGATCTAAGTGGATGGAGAAGAGTTTTTATAAACACTTATTATCTCAGGTGCATGTACCTGGAGCAAGGCAATTTAAATACAGATTGCAAAATGTTTGCGAAAACATTTTAATTATTTCTAAATGGTCTTCCTGCCTTCAAAAGCCAGTATGAAGTTCCCAGATTGGTTTGCTACTCTTTCCATTTTGCTGTATGTATATTTTAGGAGAGGTGAAAATTAGGTAGGATTCAGAAACAGGTTTGTACAGAGTTAGGTCAGGTTTAGTGGAGACAGGATTTATGAAGTGGGAGTTTATTAGAGTATAGACCTCTGGATTTGGCCCCGATCTGGAAAAGCTTATTTGTAAACCATTTGTACAAGTCTGTTTCACTCCCTTTGATTTTTCTCCAGTACTCAGTGGCCTTTCTTTTCCTGGCCATCCCTTATGGCCTGTCTCTACTGCTTTAAAAAAAAAATGAGGAAACACCTTGATTTACTCATCAGTAATTGAAGGTAATTAGATTTTATTCGCTTATTTATTTTTGAGTTGGTCTATATAAATATTATTTGCCCACACCTTATTCTGTGATTATGTAGACAGTCGCTAGTCTTTCTAAAAGGACAGTATGGCAGCATAATTAGCTTTATTTAAACCGTTTCAAATGAAAAGCCACTGGAAAACTGTGTGTGTGTTTTAAATATGCATACAGAAAATTTAGAGAAGTGATGGTTTTGAAGAGAAAAACCTTTACGTAGCTAAGTTCTTCTGACCCTAGGAGAGTATATTGTTTAGTCATACGAGTTATTAACTAACAGTTTATTATTTCTTAGTTGTTATTTGAAAATATAATGTGCTGTAACTACATATCATGAACCCACAGATCCCTGGTACAGCAGACTGTAGCCTTCAAAACAGTTATTGATTTTTGGCATTTCTCATGTCAATAGATGCAGCGTAAAGCAAGTACAGCAAAGTCATATGCAAGCATAAACTTCTCAACATATCTATTAGTGCATACTAAAGAAACAGTCAAATCCATATAGAGTATGAACGACTAGGACCTACTGTTCTCAACAAAATATTTGCTACCTTGTTTGGTCATACAGGCGCATAATAAAAAATGCATATTGCTGTTACAGCGTACGAGTGTTAAGAGTGATGCACAAAAAGCAGCGAAATGACTTTGGTGCTGTATCTCCGATCCCTGATACGGAGTGCATGCTATTATTAATACACTTTTACAGTATAGGCGGCAATGACTCTCCACAAATACTGTGTGGTATGAACTTTCACTGCAATAGGTTTCAGAGTAGCAGCCGTGTTAGTCTGTAGTCGCAAAAAGATGAGGAGTACTCGTCTGTATTCGCAAAAGGATGAGGATGCATCCGATGAAGTGAGCTGTAGCTCACGAAATCTTATGCTCAGATAAATTGGTTAGTCTCTAAGGTGCCACAAGTCCTCCTTTTCTTTTCACTGTAATGTTACTATAACACAGGGACTTCGCACTGAATTTCGTACTTCTGAAAGCACACAACCTCTACACACACCGATGGCTGTATAATAACGCCAATTATACTACTGCAATACTTAGAATTTTCAACTTCAAAGTACTTTATTAATTAATTAACCCTTAAACACCTTTGGGCGATAGGTACATGAAGTATTTACAGAGTGGTAAGCTGAGACACAGGTCAAGTGAACTAACACAAAACAGAAAGGGAGTCAGTAGCAGAATTAGGAGGACTAAAACTCATGAGCTCCTGGCTCACAGACTTGATGTCTAAACTGCAACTCTCTTTCTGCACTAATTAGAAAAAATGCTGTAGCTTTTAATTCCTGCATGCTGGCTGATCTTAGCACTCAATATCCAGACCATTTAAAATGAGCAAATACACTTGGAGATATGGGGGCAGGGGAAAAGGTCAAGCCCTCATGACCAACTAACAATGTAAACTGCCCATGCCATCTCTGAAATGAGCTAAATAACGAACTCCACTCACCACGGCTGTCTCACCAGAACTCACTAGCCCTGCAATCCATTTATAAATGCTATTTCTCAGTTATGGAAAGACAGAAGAGAGTCTACCAAACTAGTAAATGGCTAAAAGTGTCTTCGTATGACACCATTTTACTTAGCAGATTGTCTTTTAATAATAAATATCAATCGGAGACCGAATTCTACAGAATGATAGGGGCAAAAATACCTTGTCCAAGTAATTTTCCCTATTGTGTAACTTACTTACATTTGTGGGCAAAATTAGTAGAGTTTTGGCAAAAGATGGGTCAACATACATGGATATAGAAGAATATGACAGATCTCTAGGCTGTGAGATCTGCATATGGGACCTCCTCCCTTCCCCTGCTGCATAAAACAGGAATATCGGCCACTTCTGCAGCTCCATCCCACTCTCTGGACCTCACAGTGGCCTCTCCATAGGTCCAGATCCCATATGCCCCCCACCAGCACTACAGAGAATCCTTGGAAAAAATAATGCAGCCCTCACCTCTGTGACCTGTTCAGCTGGGCCTCCCAGAGGCAGTTGTGACTGGGGGACTAGGATCTGGTAGTGTGACTGCAGTGGACCCACGCTGACAGGAACTGGGGTGGGGAAGTCAGGCCAGAGGAGTTATGGGGTACAGGGCCTTGTGTACATGATCTGACCTTCTGTGGATTCCTGGGGGGTCCTCTAGCTTTGGGGCACCTCCCACAGCCTTTTCCATAGTGGGGAGGAAAAGAGACAAAGCTCACCCCTTACCAGAAGGCTGTGGGGTTTCCATGAGGGGATCTCTCAGATTTTCTTCTTCAGAGCACAGCAAGGGCTGGTCTGGACCTTGGGGCTCTAACTAGTACAGATATGCTTAACTGCACTAAGCAGAGCAGGGTTTGGCAGTCCATTCACGTACCCCCCAGGACAATATTTACATTGGAGTTTTATCATGTCTGTTTGTGGGGACCAGAATCTTTTCTCTGGAGCTAAGAGTCACAGAGGTGAAGGGCTTGCACCTTAGTCACATGCCAAACCCCATCGTGTTCACATGGTTTTCTTGTAGAACAGGTTGTCTCTTGATTGTGTCAGTCACTTCTGCTTCCCACAACCTTCAGGTATGCAGGAAGCATTCACTGTCCTTCTCAAAAAAAAAAAAAATATCCAGGGGAAGTGATAAAGGGGACAGGATTCATCGTTAGTCAGTGATAAGCCAGAGAAGGAGGCTGTGTGTCAAAGAGCTCTTATTTCAAGCATGCTGGTCGGTTTTTTCCACGGGCGTGGGACTTGAGCTGACGGGAAGTGCAGTTGGAATGTAGCACAACTCTTCCTGTAGAACCTGTTACATTTCAGAGGTGAATAAGGACCGTGGTAGGATTGTACATTTAAAGCTGCCACCAGTGATCCTGAATTTGAAGCCACTTCAGCTGAAATCCCCTATGAATTCTGCAGCGTTCAGCTGTCTTAAAGCATGTCCCTCCCCTGGGAAACTTCCTCCGGTGCTCTGTGTTCAGCTGTCTGTGAGGAGAGGGTGGGATTGGGGAGGCGTTGTTGCTGATATAGCTGGTGATGTCAGCAATGTGTCAGCAGTGGGAGTTAAGCCTGTGAAACTAGAGTTACACCTAAGAGGCTGAAACTCAGCAGCAGAAGGAAGCGGAAAGCTGCTTGGTTGGGGCGGGATGGTGTATTTTCTTTTTTAAACTTCACTTTTGAAACAATTGGATTAAACACCAAACAAACGAGAAGCAAGATTGCACATTTTCTTGTGACTAGGTAAGTGTGGGGATTCACGTGCATCATTTGGAGTAGTTCTGTGTCCTGGCTATGCTTCGTAAAAATGTTGGTGCAGTATGTGACAGCGCACGGACCTTCTTCAGAGAGGAGTGGGGGCATTTGTCTGTTCCTGTATATGTGGTTTCTGGGATACCGTATGTAATAGTGCTGCAGAGTGCAAGCTGTCTCTCCGCGCTGCGTTCTGGGATATTGCATTACTTGTATTCTCGGTAGAATTAATTCATTTAGAAAATCCAGCCACTTTTTTATGGCTGGGGGCTTTTTGTGTTAATTTAACACAACAATAAGTAGATTCCCCTTTAAGCAGCACTGTTAAAAACACAACAGTAATCTGCAAATGTAAATGATTCTTTTAAGCAAGGGTCATTTCTCATTACAGCATTTTTTTTAATTGAGCAGAGTTTAATGACCAGAAAGTACCATTCTGGCAAAGAAAAGTTGTGGCAGAACAAGATTCCATAGCGTGAAAGGTCACGAAAAGAATTGTCCCATAGGTTTCCACAAACATGTGAACTGGATTATGTTTTATTTCTGATCTGGGATACGTGCATTTAAAATTGAAGCAGAACGTGATATTTGGCTTTATGAACCTTGGTGTTACTTCATGCTATAGCGTGTTGTGTATGTTTAACAGATGGAGTCTTACAGTGATGTGACATTTGAAATATTACCTAGAGATGACCAGTAATATTATCTGTGATGGTGAATGAAATGTTTGATTGATTGGCTAAGAAATTTAAAGCCCGGTTCTGCCTGAAAGAGTGACTTTGGAAAACTAATACTCTGGAAGGAGGTGTTTCTTGTTCATTGTGTCTGGGTGATTTTCACAGCAAAGTTGCTCAGTTTGCAAGTGAAAAGATTTCTTCCTCTTCCTGTGTGTCCCCCTCCTCCCCTCCGCACACACACATTCCTTCCCCCCCACCCCCACCCCACCCCACACACAGCCCTGCACTCAGCCTGGGCTCCTACAGTCCTTCCATCTCGTGCATTGACTCCAGTAAGAGAGGGTCTGCAGGCTAAATTAAACCTTTGGCTACACCTGTCCCACTCCATTGTCAGATTATGCATTTAGTGATGTCCCACTCCATTGTCAGATTATGCATTTAGTGACTCCTGTGTAACCCCATTGGCATTAACTGGCTTTGCACAGGTGTCACTGCTGAAAATTAAAAAATCACCCCCTTCTGGAGCAAAATTCCACCACAGGGTGAAAGCTATGTTAAGAATGTGCCATGTTGGAGGGATGCAAAACCTGCTATATCATCCCCGCAGGTAATGACTGGCGTTGCTTCCAATGCAGAAGGAGTAGGGTAAGAAGATCCATAGGGAATTCCAGCCCCCTGGCTGCAGATCTCAGGGCACTGGTCCAAAATGCCTCCCCGGTTATGCTGTCCTAGACTAGTGATTCCCAAACTTTTTACTAAGGCAACTGCAGTTTGTCTTTTTTGTGACCCACCCAGAGCCCAGATTTGTGGAGGGAACAAAATCATAGGCCAGCATCTTTCTTCTTCTCCTCCTCCTTCCTCACAGCGTTGAGGGGGTACTGACCACTCTGCACCAGCACCACAACCCTGATCCCAGCTTGGGATGGAGGGGAGGCCCACCCCCCCCAACAGTGGCTCCTGTCCCTCGGGCCTGGCCTGGCTCCCCACCCTAGGTATTGTGACCTGGCACCTAGGGTCACAGCACCGCTCAGGTTTGGCCCGGCAGCCGTGACGGCGCGATGGCTGGGAGAAATGGCATGGTGCTGCAACCCCATGCACCAGGTCGTAATGCCGGGGAGCGGGCAACAGGGTCCGTCCCTGCAGGACAGGAGCCGCCGCTGGCTGGTGAACGTGGGAGAGCAGGGGGCTCATTCTCCAAATCCTTGCTCCACACTAGGCCCACAACCCATGCAGAACCTTCCTGTGACCCACTGGTGGGTTGCAACCCATCATTTGGGAAATGCTGTCCTAGACAGCAGTTCTCTGGTCCCCAGCTGGTGATTACACATTTCTTGATTAGTTGTAGTATCATAGCACCTAGGAGCCCCAGTCAGGGACCAGGATGCCATTGTGCTAGGTGCTGTAGAAATTCAGAATAAAAAATTTTCTCTGCCCCAAGGAGCTATAGGTTCAGGAAATGCTTAGAGGGTTTCCTTAGAGGAGCAAGATATTTGGAGTTGCTCCTCCCAGACTCTCTTCCAGGGTGCTGTGCAGTCTCTCCACCACCCCACCCCACCCAAAAATCTCTCAAAACCCCAAACCCAGTGGTTGCATTGAATGTGTTGCACTTAGAGCATGCCTTTTCCAAAGCTCTTGTTGCTTTGTTACTCCCCTGTGCATCCCACGACCGATTGGGGGAGCAAAGGCCAGAAAGAGAAGAACGCATTATTTTACCTCACTTCTGGTGTGCTACGATTTATATTAGCTTCTTCATTTAATCAGAGTAAAAAGTACTGTAGCTCTCCTCCCGAGACAGAAAGTTTGATTAGACGCGAACATTTAGCCGCAAGATGAAATGTGTTGTTGGCAAAGGCAGCTGCTTGCACAATTCAGATGTGCAATGCACTGTTTATAGCAAATATTGTAAGTTCTCTTTATGGGTCTTCTTTATCTTATAACCAGTGACTTTTGGCACAGTTAGTGTTTAGATATAGCATGGGCTCCCCTGGGTTTGGTTGGAATGAATAATATGATGGAGGAAAGAGAGCAGTGATTCTTGGGGTGACTGTGTTTTGTTTCTTTCTCTCTCCTAATACTCATAGTTATTTCAATGGAAACAGCTGGAAAATCTGTATTTCCGTGAAAAGAAATTTGCTGTGGAAGTTCACGATCCACACAGGTGAGACCAGAATGGTTGTAACAGAAAACCTTTAGACATTGGACAGTTAATCCTGGTGTCGACCAAGTTCTCATTTCATTGAGCTGCAGAGAACCAGGATTGTGACATAACATTTTGATCTTCCTCTTTGCTTTGAGTTATGGGGCCCAGTCCTCAGGTCCAGGGCAGCAGAATGGGGCAGCATGGGCCACGGATCTGGTCTGTGGTTTCCAGTAACTAATGATAAAAAATAGATTCCTGGTAAGGCACAGAAAGGGCCACAGGACTGATCTGTAATGTGGGGTGAAATTTTGAGGTGTATTTATAATGCTGCTCAGTTTCTCATATTTGTTTCAAATTGCATATGGGCAGTTCCCAGGCGCTGTCATACTCTCAGTGGACCTGGTTCTGGTAAGCGCATTGCAGTACCTGCAGAGGAGAAGTTTTCCTCCTGATTTAGCTCCCCTCGCAACCCAGGGAGCGGCAGCTCTGGAGGCCCATGGTAGCTGGAGGCCCATGGTCACGGGGACTGCGGGGCCAACAGGACAGGGGGCAAGACTCCCATAAGTTCATGGACATCTCTGGCCCGGCAGTGACTTCCACCTTTTTAGCCCACAGCCAGTTCATGGGGGTGGGAGGAAGCGCCCAGTCAGAACGTGGGCTCACAGTAATGCTGCCCTTCCGTGCACTTGTTTCACAGTCACTTCCATAAAGGACCAGAATTTGCCCTGAAGAAATCTCCCTTCTTTCTGGTTCCATCTTCCTTCTGCCCTCTCCCCCCGGCCACACGACTTTCTCCGTCAATGCTGCTTGCACCCAGCAATCTGCTTCCAGCCCCCTTCATCTCCCTTCCATAACTGAAGTGTGAAGAGCTTTGGGATACCCCTTCGTTCCCCCTGGCACAGCCCGCATGCAAAAATCCCTCTGCATTCCATTCTCTATTGTAGATTTATAACATGTCCATCCCTTTGCTTCTGATCTCAGCTGCAGGAGCAGCAGCCCACTCCCTTTTAGCTCACTGTGTTGTAAAAAGGAGAGGTTTTATGGCTGTGATTCAGTTCTGTAATAAACAGGGAAAGCATAGCAGCAGCAGACATGATGAGGAAGGATTTTTCTTCAGTAAAGGACGTAGCTCACAGGCTGTGTATTGGGTCTTGCCTGGTTCAGAAAAAGGCAGCTCATATTTTAAACCTAAAAGGAGCCAGCCTCAGATTGCATTTCTTTTACCCCTTTAGAATTTCAGTGTCCAGAAGGACCTTTGGACAGAGCGGACTTGTAGTGCAAACCTGGTATGCAAACACTTCCCTGATCAAATCCATCTGGGTAATGGCAATCAGTCAGCACCAGTTTTACTTGGACAGAAAACAAAGCAAAGTAAGTTACCAGACATGTTGCCATAAGCAAAAATTTCACCTCCCATACTTGTACCTACTTCAATGTCCATTGTTCTAGAGATAGGCTACGAATTGGCTTTGTAGCTGTTCTGCGATCTGTTAGATCAAATAACAATGCGATAGCTACATTATCCTGCCTCCAGTTAAGAGCTGTGGAAATGAAATCACAAAATGGGGGAATTATCCCAGCTCGATGTTTAATCTACCCTGTGTCTGGCCTCTTTCTCATGTTCATTTTGAACAGGATACAAATAATAAAGGGGTTTTCCTTATGGAGATAACTGGACTGTGGGGGAAATGCCAAGCAATGGAAAGCAAAGTGTAAAATCCCACAGGGGGGGTGTTGCATGAGCTCTTAATTTACTATGAGGAGAAGTATGAAATGTCATCTCTATGACCCTTTGTTCTGAAGCTAGTTAAAGGTAACTTGATGATGCAGGAGTGTGTTTTAACTCTTTCAGGCAAAAATTCCCTCAGCCAGAAGTTTGGATGATATTGCAATGGACCTGACTGAGATGGGGACACCAAAGGTTTCCAAACTCGTGACTTCGGAGGCAAAGAATCAGCTTATTATGGCCAGCAACGGCAGTTTAATCTCTTCAGGTAACATTTTTGCTTCAAGCCAACTGCAGGTTCTGTCAATAAATTGTGAGGCCTATGTGCAATAAATGATGCCATTTATTCGTAGCTGTGGTGAAGTAGATGTCAACATAGGTCAGATTATAAAGATTTGATTTTATAAGCATAACATACCAATTTTTCTGTAAATAAGTGAAGAGACAAAAGTGCATTCTAGATAGCTTGGCGTCTGTGTAATATATTTTTATCCCATACGTAATGTTGATACCTGTCTACTGAACCTGCAGACCCATAGCATTCACTACAATCCAGGCGCATCTAAGAGTGTGGTCCTTGCGTCTGCTAGGCATATGTACTCAGCCACGTGTGAGTGATAGAGAGAGAGAGAGAGAGAAAGAGGACAGCAGCTAGGGTTATCGGAAATTGGACCTTCGGCTCCCACTGAACTGCAGTGGGATTTGGTGCTTTAACTTCCTTAGGCAGCTTTGAGAAATCAAGATCGGGCCCTTTGTTCTAGGCCAAGGAAGGAAATGGGTCTACCCCCATAAATCCGCATTAAAGGTAACTCATTGCTTCAGGGTCTCAAGATTCTGAGGTCAGCGAAGAGCAAAAGAAGGAGAAAATTACAGAACTAAAGAAGAAAGAAAAACTGCTGCAAGAAAAACTGCTGCAGAAAGTCGAGGAGCTGAAGAAAATCTGCTTGCGCGAGGCGGTGAGGACTGTTCTTAAATTCCAGAGGAGGGCTGGCAAACCTCCCGCTCAGGTTAATAACCCAGCGTCCTTTCCATTCCGCAGGAGCTGACTGGCAAAATGCCACAGGAGTATCCACTGAGTGTGGGAGAGAAACCTCCTCAGGTCAGAAGGCGTGTAGGCACAACATTCAAATTGGATGATAACCTGCTTCCCAGCGAGGAGGTAGGCACAGCAACTTCAGGCAGCTTACTAACCTTAGGGCAGCCAAAGCCCAGACTCAAACAGCGTCTAATACTCCGGCTCTTGCCGGTAGTGATTGTTGGTTTTATGTTCCTGATGTGTCAGTTCAGGTAGCAAACATTCAGGATCGGCTGTTGTAAGTTACCCCTATTTGCAACCGGGCAGGGGTTGGCGTGTGCGTGTGCATATGTCTGCTCTAAAACCGAGGGTAAAACTATCCAGTTCCACAGGTAGGGTCCCATTCTGCTGCCCTTATTGAAGCCAAGCTCTTACTGACTTCAAAGGGAGTCTGGCTAAAGACAGCAAACTCCCCTAGGGCTTGACCATGCACCGTTGACATCAGTGGAAATTTTACCACAGAATTCGGTGAGAGCAGGTTCCATCCTTTAGTGCCTAGACATCACCCAGCACTATAATTCTGTGCTCTCAAGTTCTGAATTAGACAGTGGTTGAGACTTTGAATCGTAATACACATATTGGGTTTGACACACTTCTGCAGCTGCTTGGGGCTGTAAATTGCACCCTTCACTGGCAGCCGGGGTCACTGTGCCAGTGAGTGGGGATTCGCCTGCGTAGCAGGGCACAGATTCCACCCAGGGAGAGCTTTATACTGTTCATGGACCTCAGTAAGGAGCTATGCAGGCAGAGGCTGCTTTGAGGGATGCGCTGAACACTCACAAGACTTCTTGCAGTCTCTGGGCACACCGTCTCCATCCACTCTTTTCCGGGCTGTGCTGGCTGGCTTCGTTCTCTTAATGGAATGTGGGATTGTGGGCACTTTGTACCCAGGTGTCCCAGGAGCTCTGTGCTCTGGATGAAAATGCTGGCGTAACCCAAAGCTGCAACAAACTTACTTTGCGTACAGTGCTAAATCCTTTTGAAGCAAAACCCTTCTGACAGCATGCAGAAGCACTGCGTAGCACTTCTGTCACCCAAACAGTAATTAATTAAGTTTCTGACGCCCTGTAAGGTAGCTGTGATTATATCAATTTCATAAAGTGAAGCAGAGAGAGATTCCAAGCTGATATTTGCAAACTTTGACTTCAGTCGAAGCAGCTAGTGCTGAATATCACTGAACACCACTGAACATCAGTTAACTTGTTTAGGTATCTTGACAGGGAGCTAGATGTCTTAACTTTAGGCACCTAGGTTTGAAAGTTTTGGCCTGTGTAACCATCCCAAGGACACACAGTGAGTTCAGTGGAATTAAGGAATAGAACATAGGGGTCTCTTAAGTACTAGACCATAACCATATACTCTTTTTGGGGATATTTCTGTGTTTTCACTTAAGGTTTCATTTTGTACGCTGAATTTTATTTACTTGTACTTTGACCTGCAGTATCATATAATAACAAAGAGCTAATGTGGTCATGAATCTGCAGGACCCCGCTTTGCAAAGCTTGGAGCGCAATTTCCTCATACAGCAAAAGATGGTGGAAGCTGCGAAGAAACTTGCCAGTGAGCCAGACATGTGCAAAAATTTGAAGAAGAAAAGAAAACAAGATTACACTGCTGCCATGAAAAAGCTTCAAGAGATTGAAAATTCCATAAATGAATACAGGATCAAATGTGGCAAAAAACCAACGCAGAAATCAACCCTTATTTTGCCAGGTAAACACCAAGAATCCCCACGTTTCTGTTGAGGGTGATAGAGAATGTTCTTCAGTTCAGTTACAAGTTTTGTTTATAGATTTGGTTTGGTTTTTTTTCCATGGCACTTGCATGGAAAAGGAAGATGTAATTAATGCCTGATATGCGTGAAACATTGTTCCTGTGCCATACATAAGCTGTGGGTAGAACAGATCATAGGAGAGGCTAGGCACATGTGCAGACATGTTCTGACATCAGACCAAAGGATTGCAGTACGCAGAAGGGCTGGCGGCATCTTCTCAGCCGAAACTGGTGTGGTACCTCATTCTGTAGCATATTAGATGCTCTTTTATTTCTGAAATAAGCTTCAAGGATCACTCAGCTGTTCCAGTGCCTCCTTATAATTCTCATCCCCTTGTTTTTATTTTACTGTGACAGTAGAAAGGAAAGTGGATGAATATTTCTGCAGGATGATAGAAAATACTGGGAAAAGTCAGAAAAAATTAGCAGGGAGCAAAGAATATATGCCTTGATTAGACATTATTAACTCCCCATAAGACAACAACAAAGCTGGAGTGTTCTCAATGTGCACTGTTGCAGACAGCTCCATAAGCCAGGCGTTTAACTTCTTAACCCTAGCAATGTGACGAGTGTGTGTGTATAGCAGCAATCCCTTTGCAAAGAACAACTGTAAGGGAAATGGAGATGTCACTGCCTTCTCCATGCTGAAAGTAAGGCATGATCTAATTCCAGCCCCTTTGTGTGAGAGGTCAGTAATTAATACAGTAGGCTAACTGAGGAAAGTTTTTTGGAATTGCAAAAACTTATGTATATTTTGTCGTCTTTGAGTTTTCTATGCTGATAAATGGCTTTCTGACACACCTTCCTGCTCCTTGACCTGGGAACATCTGTATATATGAGACTGTTAATGTTTGATCAGTTGCTTTTTGCACATTCTGCTGAGCCCGGGCAAAAGCTGTTCCATGAGATGTATTTTTCTCCTGGAAGCAGCAAGGTAGAGAAGGAGGGTGTACTTTTTCTGTAGTGTATTTATATTGTATTCCGCTGATCCCTATGAAGGATGTCAGTATAGTGCCCAATGTACCTCTTCATTTCTGGAATAAGAACCCTTAACAGCCTATATTCTCCCCTTTAAATATTGCAACATAAGGGAGTCTACATGTGGCCTAGATTTTCTGCCAGGGTAACTGCTGTTGTGTCCCCTTTGGTTTCAGAATTCACTTGGAATTTTTTTCAGCAAGTGATACAGCAAGGCTGTTTATCATTGCTGATTGGCTGGAGGATGTTAGCCGGACTAACAGCCAGATTGTAGTGGACAGGGTGAAGGTAGTATCTCCTTTTCCAGCCTTGTGCTTACCAATGTAGGCAGTAGTTTTGGAAGTACTTACACATGTAGAACAAGTAACATACTGGGCTAACGAGGCAGGAAGTCCCCGAGGTGCTAGTAAGTAGCGTGACCATCATGGTACACCATCTGTGCATAACTCCTGCTGCTTACTACATGGGGCATGTTGGCACCATTGTGTAAAATGGGGAATTTAGAGTTTAGATACAAATCCATAAGAACGGCCATACTGAGTCAGACCAAAGGTCCATCTAGCCCAGTATCCTGTCTTCCAACAGTGGCTAATGTCTGGTGCTTCAGAGGGAATGAACAGAACAGGTGAACATCAAGTGATCCATCCCCTGTCCCCCATTCCCAGCTTCTGGCAATCCTTTGGTTTTCACTCATAAAAATACGCACTTACTCCATCATTTCACAACATCTGGCAACTGACTTCACTGGGAGTTTTGCTTGAGCAAGGACTGCAAGATTTGGCCCATAGGTAAATAAGCTGCACTCCAAACCAGTACCTCAGAAGCAGTACGTGTTGAGGAATGATGCTTGGCTGCTTGGAGTTTGGAAAGAGCAGAATCATCATCTATGGTAGATCTGCCCAATCATCTGCAACTGATCTGCAAGCAACCATTTGATCATCCCTGACCACCCTCATTCGGAAATAATCACTCCCACGCTTTGTGCGCGTGGTTTCCGAAAGCTGAAGATTAGTCTTTTGGTGAGGAGTGTGGCAATGAGTCAGTCGCAGCTGTGAATTTTAGGAATGGTTTGTTGGAAATGATGTATTCAATAGCAGCCTCAGTCTGTTGGATCAGCCCTGCGCTGTTCTCGGTCCAGTCCTCTGGGGATGGGAGATTAAACAGGTCCCTGACTTTCATAGTCGTCATTCCAGGCCGTGCCACTTGTCATGGGCCATTCACTCACACACACGCCCCGGCTGCAGAGGGCTCTGGCTGTGCTGTTTCCACATGGTACAGCATCTGACATTTGTGCGGCAGATGGTGCGTGTGGCCGAGCAGCATATATTGGCTGGATTCATGTGTTTAAAAGCACTGGGGTGAGGGGAGGGGTTAAGGTACAGTGCTGGACAGCTGACTTGCTTAGCACTCTTCCTAGTGAACTAGTTAAAGAGAGTGGAAATGACGTGTCCCTATGGAGAGCTTTTACTCTTTGCTGGTGTCGATCTGGGTGTTTTCTAGTGTCACCTGTGCAGACTGTCCTTACCAGTACCCTGTTTCCAGAATCAGTATCTCCCTTGCCACTTTCTCCTGCTGAGTCTCCTTTCGTCCAGCACCCAGGTGCTGGAACTAGGGGTGCTACCGCACCCCCTGGCTTCAGATGGTTTCCATCAAATACAAGGTTTACAGTTTGGTTCAATGGCGCTCCATGCCCCCACTATACAAATTGTTCCAGCACCCCTGCCAGCACCCTTCCAGACTGAACTCTCTCTTTTTTTAGTTTTCTTCCCTGACTCTGCACCGCTTTCCGTATCGTGGGAGATTTCTGGGACTGGAGGCAGGGACCAGAATCACACAGATTCGGATATTTGTAATGTTGAATGCTTCTATGTACACTAGTGAGCTGCCCATTCATTGTTATCTCAGCAGTTTGGTTTTGCCTTTCATGAAGCCGGATCTTGATATCTTTCCTCTTTGTTGACTCTGTTTTTACACAGTCGAAGTCAGTTGAATGAACCCTGAATAAGAACCATAGGAGTTTGTCCAGAGTTTATTATGGTTACAGAGGAAGGAAGTGGAGGCACGACAGTGTTCTTTCTAGACAGTACGGTAGTCCTCTCTGCGTAGCTCTTCACGGGCTGCTCTTTGTGAACCTCCGTCATACCAGGCATGAGACCAAACTTGTGCAGCTTATGTTTATGATGACTGGGCTGAAGCAACAGCTGTGCTGTGGAAGTAACCAACTGCCATGGCTGTCACCAGCTGCTTCTGTTATGGACATTCTCCCCTTGTGTTTAAGGATCAGCGTCAGATTCCTTACCAATTGGTAACCCATAGCATCAAGTGGAAAGATGAGACTCCTCTGGTGTACGCAGTAGAGCATTATGAATAAATACAAAATGCGTTTTTAAAAAAATCACCGTGACCAGGACCAGATTCAACTCTGTTAACACTGGTGTAAATTTCAAGTGATACCACTGAAAACAATGGAATTAGTCTCGACTTACATCAGCATAACTGAGAGCAGAATTTGTCTAAGGATAAAATTTTCAAAAGCCCCAAAGTCCATTTTCAAAAGTAATCTCAGGCCATAATATCAAAGGTATTTGGTGCCTAGTGGGGTTTTTTCAAAAGTTCCTAAACTGGTTAGGTGCCTGAAGCCCACTGGTGTTGAAAATTCTACCCCAAGTGTTGTCATATTTGGTAGCTTATTAAATTACAATGTAAACAAATAAGGTGGGAGTGCCGTGCAAAATAGGATGATCAGATTGTGAAAGGCTACGTACGCATCACATGATACTGCAGTTCATGTCCATCTGGCTCTGTAGCTTATTTTAAAATAGAGTATGTAGAAACCTCTGTAGAGTATCCTGTATCTCAAATCCTTTATTTTCATTTACAGATGATACAATCCCATCTGAGAGTAGCTCTTTGTCTGATACAACAATTTATGACGATGGTATGTCACTTACGCTTTTCTGTTTATGAAGTATCAAGTATATCATACCCTTCCTAAACAATAATGTAACTTTTTGAGTATCTTATTCTGACTTACATCTACATCTTTGATGCCTCTATTTAAATCTTAATTCGTTTGCTAAATCTTTTAGTGAGCAATGATTTTATACAAGAGAAGCTTAATCAGAGGCTGTTCTTTGAAACCATGTATTTGTCAAAAGCATGAGCTCTTCTGCTGGTGACTGAGTTTTCTTTGTAGATGATTGTTGTTTTAATGGGATAGCTCTTCTGATTAACCTTCAGAAATACACGCATCACTCTTGTATGAACAGACAATTCCAGCCGGTAGTAACTGGCAGGAGAGGGCACTTCCGGATGGCGAATGACAGGCTGGACGAATCTGGCCAGTTAAGCCAGCCAATCGTAAGCTGACAGGAAATGCCCGACCCAGATGTCATCTTGCAGTTTTAAATCATTAAAATATTAAAGCATGCAGAGAAACTAATGACCTGTTTGCGTGTTAAATGGTGGTCTGCATCTTGCCAAGGATATGGTGTTCTGTTTTAGTGTACTTGATTTTTTTCCCCCCTCACAGTTAACATTAGATCAGTCACCATCTGGAAAAGACTTGGCTTGACATTCCTTTAGATTTGTCATCATCATTTGGGAACAAATATTATCCAGACCATGATTCACTGCTTAGTGAGGGTTTGATTCTGATCTCACCCAGCTTCGTGCTCACGCCTTGACTCTTAAATTGAGTTACACCTGATTCTCATGGGTGGGAGTGATATCCGAATCAGGGCTTCAGTGTATCCATATGTTCACCAAGTGTTTGATCCTACACCTGTTCCAGTCAATGGAAGCTTTGTCGTTGACTTCGGTGGGCAGAGGATCAAGCCCTAACGGAAGTGAGATCAAAATCAAGCCCTGAGTCTTCACAGTTGCTTCCAACTAAAAACACTTATCCCTGTTTTTTTCCTTGCTACAGATAATTAAAGTTGGTCCTTCATAGTGGAAAATATTTTAATTAAACTTTTATTTCAAAATAACTTCTTAAAGAGTCATTTTAAAGTACTAAAGCTAGGGACTGATGCTCCCACATCTGACCTGAGCAGAGAGGAGAAAACTGAAGGGTGGGGCATGGAAAGTGGGGGGAGGGGGAATCCGTTCCGCTCCATGCCTTCCCGCCATCTCTGCAGAAGCCACTGCATGACTGCTTAACTGTGGGAGCCCATGAGCAATCGCTTTCCCCAAGAAGTTTCCTTCGTGACCTGGCAGAGCTCCAGACAGGAGTTAATATTGCTAAAATCAGTATTACCTGCCACTCCACGGTGTCCCCTGGGAGTTCAGTGCAGGCAAGACTCCTGGGACAGGAGAAGCTTCTGAGGGGTGAGGGCATCCTTTCCTGGTCCCCACAGAGGAGAGCATTTGCTAGCTGAACCTCAGAGAGTTTCCAGCACCCTTGGTCCCCCTGCGTCAGAGGGTAGAACGCAGACGTAATTTTTTCATAAGTGTGTAAATGTGTCTAAGATTTTGCTAATAAAAAACATCACATTTCTTTCCAACAGCCAATGATTCCCTTACAGTACCAGGGCAGGGAACGAGTTCCGGGCAGCTGTCTCCAAGAATCCCTCCGCCAAAGTCCCTTGGCGTGGAGAGAATCCATCTTAGAAAGTCCTCCATCAACGAACAGCTCCTGGAAAACAGACATTCTAGGTACTATTATGGCCATATTGTTGGTGTGAGCCTGGTTTTATATCTGTTGTAACGAATACCACAGTGTAAATTGCTGGTATCAGGGTGGATCTTCCCATTACACTCCTGTCTGACACGTTAGGAAACAGAATGGACTTCTCCGCTGTGCTTGCGATTAAATTTGTTGCTTAAATACGATAATCATGTTAACATAAGTTAGGCTGAATGTTAACGGTAAAAGTATGATGAATCTCAATTGGGGCAACTGGTAAAAGGGATAGAGATTTAATGGCAAGTGTTGCACGCAAGAACTTTTTATTGCCACCAGCCCTTTCATCCTTTGGCTCCTTTTGTGTGGCTTGTTTCCCCTATTTTTTTAAATCATTTATTGTTTCCCTGAGGTTGATGTTGGAATCATTTCAGCTAGAGGAGAACCCTGTGCATCCATCCTGATCATGTGAAAATTCTAGCCAGGGCACTGTTGCTAGCACAGTTGCAAATTTCAAACACAGCTAGGTATGTAGCTTCTGGAGATGGGCGAGAGAGTAACTGTGATCTCAGCCTGCTACCAAGCAGAGGGCCAGAGCCACTTGGATGCCGAGCTCTCTCGGCTCCCAGTGACATCAGTGAGAACTGAGAATTCTGAACTGTACAGGATCAGGCCTATGGGGCTCATAGCCATGAGCTAACTTGCTGACCGTCCTATTAGGGCCCAATCCAATGCACCTTGTACTCAGCTCAGGGATTCCCATTGACTTTAATGAGCTATGGATCAGGAACCACGCCTGATAGTAAGTGCTTGCAGGATCAGGCTCTATGAATATATGTGTACAAAAACCCCAATATTAGTGTGCATTGGACAGTGCTGGGCCACTGACTTTTGATCAGTGCTCCCCTGGAATTTAAGCAGAATACTCTGTCACCTCAAACTTGTATACAGAATTATAATTAGTTTAATGTCTATAACTTTGAACAGTGCAGTTATGCTATTCCTTTGCTTCTCAGCGTCCTTTTCTGTTTTTTATGCTCTGCATCTCTGTCCCTTGGCAGCAGCTATTCCTACAAGTCATCCTGTGGTGAACTTCCTTGCTGTGTTAACCTCTTGAACCAGAGGGGTTTGAACTCCTTGCTGTTACAACAGTACTTACCTTCACCGCTGGTAGCAGATGCTGCCACACTGACCTCTGCTTTCTCTACCCTCGTCTATCTTTTCCTTTGGATCAATATGCAAGTAATGTCAATGCAGTTGTCTTTTGCATTTTATTGAAGATATTTTGGTGATGGCCACGTGCTGGATTCTTCTGTTTATAGTCACAGGGATCCTCTATCAACACATGGTAGTCCTTACCGAATTCTGGAACGACAGCCCTATGGAGGGAGAAGCATGCCTACAACACCAGTGCTCACACGCAATGCCTACAGTAGCAGCCATTTACAGTAAGCTGAGTTCATTAAATCAATGGGAAGTAACGTGTATCTTGTGCAGAGAAGTAAAATCAACAGTGTAAGAGGGTAGAGAAATAGGATCCTTTTGTGCGTGTCCTTTGCCAAGATTGAGGCAGGGTTGTCAGCCTTTGATTTTTCACATGGATAATTGTACATCAGTCATCGCTGGCACGTGCAGCTCTGCACCAGCTTTTCAACATGCAAATGATGGACTTTCCATGCTGTAGATTTCCAGAGGACGGCGTGTACAGACTTGTGCATGCAAACTTAGAGATGGGATTGAAGCCGTTTGGGAAATGTTACCCATGTGGGAAGGGAGGGCTATATAAATACATAACTATTGATAATAGATAAATAGATAAGCTATGATCGTCCTGGTTTTCTAAGCATCCAGACTTCAGGTGTTTTACATTTAAGCTATGCAGTATTGCTTGTTTCAGAAAGGTAACTATAAAATTCTTAAGACACTCCTAGCCAGCATTATTTTTATCATTGTATATTTGTGGATATTAAATGTAAAGACTAAGCAGTGGGTGAGATCCACTTGTAACTCATTACCAGAATATGACCTTGTTAGTCTCACTTTGGTCACAGTTTTGAACCATCTGTTGCTGCACGAGCTTAGTGCTGCTGCAAAGGTCGAATCTTTACGCCAAGTTCCCTTCACTGTCATCCAGTTCTTTTCGCCAGAGAAAATAAAAAGCTGATTTCGAGGCCAGGTCCAGGCATCCCAAGCTGCTGGGGAAGGTGCTGCATGTTCTAAAGGGGATCTTTATCTTCCCTGTCCCTGACTAAAGGATCTGGATTATTGTAAACTTGGTTGAAAGCTTTTTACCTTGTTCTACTATACCACCGACAACAAGAAAGGATTTGCCCTGGTAGATATGGCAGGTGACTTAGGAATAGTCCACCTAGGACTTTGCGTCACCTGCCAAAACCTGAACCTGCACTTAGCTTGGAAAGAATTCTTTGTTTTGCCACACACTAACTCTCAAATGCTTCATGTCTACATACGACTTCTGCATCCAACCTAATTTTCTGCCATTTCAGGCCGGATATTTCCCCAGAGCACTGCATACAGCGCAGTGGGAGTCTGGAATCCCAAACCCCTTTGCTGTCGGAGACGGCCGGTGAAAAGCCTGTGTTCTCCTTCTCGAAATCCCAGCGAAGCAGCAGCACTGAAATACTAGACGATGGATCGTCCTACACCAGCCAGTCAAGTGCAGAGTATTCCTGCGTGACGTCTAACCCCAACCCGTATTACACCACTCAGACGCTTGACAACCGCACGAGAGGCCGAAGGAGGTCTAAGAAACAAAACATTTCTGCTGCCAATTCAGGAAGCATGCCAAATCTTGCCCAGAAAGACTCACGGACTGGGGTCTACCAAAAGAGTCAGGAGCAGCCTGCCTCTAGTTACTATGTTTCTGCCTATTCACCTTACACTGAATGTGACGTTTATTACAATGGGGGATACGTTTACGAGAATGACACAGAGGGACAATATAGCGTCAACCCTTCCTATCGCTCATCGGTGCACTGTGGGTACGACCGTTATCGGGAACTCAGGTCCTACCACGAAGGGGAGATGGAAAGAGTACCACACAATCCATATGCAACTTTGAGACTTCCAAGGAAGCAAGTTGCTAAAACGCAGCATATAACCAAAAACATTCACAAGGCCTTAGTTGCAGAGCATCTCCGTGGTTGGTACCAGCGTGCCTCCGGTCAAAAGGACCAGGGTCAGAGTCTGCAGGCAGGCTTTGACTCTGACCGAGGATCCCAAAGGAGTCTGGGCTTTGCAGGGCTGCAAGTACCGTGCTCTCCTAGCAGCCGGGCTTCTTCTTTCTCTTCAGGTAACAGATGATTTGTAATGTGCTAAATATTGTATATGTCCCTTCGGAGGGTCACATCCTCTCCTCATTAATACACTTGCAAACCCCCCGGCACGGTGGGGTCCAAGTAGCCACGTTCACCCCATACGCAGCACATGCCAAGCCTAGTTCAGCATACACGCTGCTGCTCTGGCTGGTTTCTAAAGCACAGAATACAGCGACTCTGACTGGGAGGCCCATAAACTCTTTTTTTATGGGGAGACCATCCGATTCCTCTACCCTACATGCACCATGCCCTGCTCTCCAAAGTACATGTAAAGACAGATGTGTTCGGCGTCTGTGTCCTACAGCAACCTGCAGAGATTGTTAATGAAAAACATCTCGCTTCGTTCAGTCCTCTGAGCTGCTGAAAAATCTAATGTGCTGTCATTGTTTTTACCATTCTAGCGTCTTCTGCAAACACTTCTGGAAACTGGCGGAACCAGATTGCTCTAGGGCTTTCCGATTATGATACAATGTCTCATTCCTCTTATACCAGCTGTTATGGGAATGTTTATGGCAACCTTCCACTGCAGAGCAGGTGAGCAAAGTGCAGTAAGACTTGCTGCCCTGTCCTCTGTACTGTGTAAGCTTTTAAAACTTATCTAGGTAGCAATCAGGTATCAGGGAGACAACTCCTAAACCAAGAGTAGTTATAAAACCAGCTTACTGAGAGCAGATCTGCTCCGCACAGTACAGCTTCAGCTGACTCGAGCGAGAATATTCCTGCGTTTCCTTCTAGCTGTCCTCAGGTAATGTTTTACTTTATTGATCATACTGATATGGCATCTTTTATCCAAGGATCGTAAATGAATAACACTAGACCAGACCATCAGCTGGTGTTAAGGGGCAGAGTTCTGTTCTAGCCAGTGGAGCTAAATTGATATACACCAGCTGAGATTCTGGCCTGTTCATTAAGTTATCTGCACAGTAGGCCTGGGAGGGAGAGCGGTATAATTGTGTCTATTTTAATTATGGGAAAACAGGCACAGAGAAGAGGTAAGGGCTCGGTTGTACCTGTCAACATGAGGGTGTGCAAGGATGGGCCAAGGTGCAAATAGCATGCCCCCTTAAACCTCTCTGCAGGGGCGGGGCACGTCATGGACTTTGCTCTGCCCGGAGAGCAGTGATTATCAGGCCAGCATTGTTCACGCATTAGCCTCTCCAGAGAGCATAACTGTGACCTTGTCCCGCCCTCCCTCGACAGAGCAGAGCCTATGGAGAGAGACTCATATTCTGCCCCCTGTAAGTGGCCCGGCAGCCATGTTCCCCTCCGCTCCTGGAGCCTCCTGAGGAAGAGCTGTTTCTCTAGAAGCTCATATCCATGTGATCGCATTTAAAGGTGCTACCCACAGTTCTTGTCACCACGAATAAACCGAGTGCGTATCACAGTGGAGGCTTAATGGTTAAACTGTCCTGACTGGACATGGCTACAAAGACAGCTGCCTAGCGAGTGCAGAGTGGGCTTTGCACAAGTTATGCCTCTTACTCCCTTTCACGGACATAGGCACTGGGTACTCTGGGTTCACGTTTACTCTGTGAAGGCGTGTAACAGTCCTGCATTTCGCTCTAGTGCTGCAAACAGATATTCACGTGACTCTTCTGCTTCCTGTTTTCTGTCTCCTTCCTCCTCCACTTTCTAACTCCACCTGTTATCAGTCAGAACAAAGGTCTTCTGTCCAGGAGAATGATTGTGCCTGCAGAAATGAGATCATTTTTAAATACCCTTATGCTAACTGTAGCCAGCTGTAGTAAGTACCCCACATTTGTGCGTGCTTCTTCATGGATTGCAGTTTTTGCTTGCTCCTGGGCTGACTGGTGTGAAGTTACCGAGTGATGTATTTTTTTTTTTTTAAACAGCCAGAAGCATTACGAAAGGAGTATAAAAGTCTTCACATTGACTTTTCTCTAAATGCCTTAAGTTTGGGGTGGTTGGGTTTTTTTATTGCAGTGACTAAAAGAACTATAGTAACAACATTTTAAAAACAGCATTTCGACTAATTACTTACCTTCCTACAATTGGGTTTGAAAAATGTAAATGAGCTGCCTTATTTTGACATCGTTATCCATATGATTTACGTTAAGTATAACTTTTTTTATATTCTGATCCCTGTCCAAATCTACCGCAGTATCACACTGTTTGTAGTGAACATAGCAGTGTGTGACTATTGTAAATGACTTATTGCCATACGCTATATGGCCCTTATCTGCAGGCACATGCAGATCAAGGATATTGGATATGATGACGCTTATTACCTTGCTGACACTGGGAAACACAGAGGGGTAAATCATTGTCAGAGTTCTGTTTGAAATCAGTGGAACTATGACAATTTACACCAGCTGAGGATCTGCCCCTTATTATCTTCCCTGTCTGGAGAACAAATCACAGGGTTACATTTGGATCTCAATTACACTGCTGTAAACGCAGAGTAACCTCATTGTCTTTCAGATACTCACAGTCAATGAGGTTACTCTGAATTTATGATGGTGTCACTAAGATCAGAAACTGCTCAGTCTCTACAGATTATTTACTTCTAAGCATTACCAACCCAGCACCTGAAATCCCAGTGCAAAGGTTACTGCGCCCTCAATTATCACTTATGCCATGTTTCTTTTGTAGAGCATATGCAGAGACAAGCCAGCTGGAGGATGCTGACGAGAACCAGTTGGAAGCTGACTTGCACAATAACGAGCAGAGGCTATTTTGGCATGAGGATTCTAAGCCTGGGACGCTTGTGTAGGCCATCGACAGCCCTGCATTTGCACCCCCCATGTGCCTTGCACAGAATGCTGTTCCTTCGAAAGAGATCTCCTGTGGAATTCCCCCCCACCCCACTCATAAATGAAAGTATTTTGGCTTGTGGGTGAAGATTGTGTTCAGCATTAAGAGGGACATGCACAAAATTACAAAGTCTTTCCAACAATGGCATTTCTTTCTGAATCCAGACAGTAGCCTAACTGAGCAAGGGCCAGCCGCCACTGAATCTATGAGGAGATGCAGCACTTGGCTGAAGTATTTATATTTAGCAAGCACTTTTTAGAAGACTGGAAGGTGTTGAAGGCAAACCTCAACAAAATGTGAAAAGGTGACTTATGGAGAAAACAGGAATTTTAGGAGTACAGTTCAGATGGCTGAAAGAAGAAGAAATAAAAATGTCTTCTGCCGTCACTTATGATGACCAAGAAGGACTTCATAAGCTGATGAAGGATACTGTGTGTGTGTGTGTGAATGAGGCAAAGATTGACTCAGTCAGTATTGGAACATTACTTGAAGGAAGGCTGGATTTTTTAATGGAGGTTTGAATGAGCTAAAAAAAATTTTTTGCGGGGGGGGAGTGTTATTAAGAGTGTTTGTACGCACCACAAAATGGATTCTGGAAAGAAAGGCAATTTACTATTGTAACATATAATGTAAAACTAACCCTAGAAGGCTGTGGATTTTGGAAATAGAAGGAACAGTTGTACTGTTTCCATGATAAAATGTAATTAATATCCTCACTTTTAAATGAATTTTCCATCGTACAATTTCATTGTGCAGATGGGCATGCAAAGAGCCATGTTGAATGCACAGTGATCTCTTAATTAGATAGCTATTACATTTTGCTCTGCCAGACTGATGGAAAATCGGAGGTGGAATGCTCTAGTTATCACATGTGGAGCAATTTTACTAAACTGGCCAGTATTCTAAGGTGGATGCAAAAAATAAATAAATAAAAAGACCAAGTCGGTGCCTTAAAATTGAGGGCATTAGAATTGTAGAACATCATCTGAAACGCCAGGTGCACTACTAAGTCACTAAGTGACAAAACAGCATTTTCACAAAATCATTTACATTGTTTTTGAAAAATCAGCAGCAGTTTTGATCTAGGAGGGATAAGCCTACCTCATATCATCCATCTGTAGAAACCAATTAGTGTGGACTAACTTGTGTAGTTTACAAAAATAAATATATATTTGCATACTGTAAAATAATTCTTGTTTCTCATCTGTACTGTGCTTCAGGACTCCATAAAATGGTGCTCTTTTTTTTTCTTTTATACAGAGGATTAGTTACTCCTTGTTCATATTGTGAATAGCAAAGTTTCTGATCAACTTTTTTGAACATTTTTTTACCGGTATTCCAAAGCATGTAATATAGACCGAAAGACAAATTTCTTAAGCTGGTCCTCAGTCATTTGTATTATTAGAGTTGAGGTTTGGAATAAACAAAACAATAAAAAATAATTTATTTCCTTTTGCATATTTGTATACCCTTCTAGAAACGCGAAAGTCCTTTTTGCTTATTCCTTTTCTACTTCTGACTTTTGGGGCCTATTATTTTGTATAGGTCAATAAACTAAAAGTGTGCTACCAAAAATGTTATGGTATTCTATTTCTCCTGTGCTATCCGTAACAACAGTTCTGTGTGTGCTATTTGAGTGCTTTATTCTAAACAATTATAGGCAGAACTCATCAGGGTCTGATTTCTCTTAGCCTTTGCCATCAAAGCTTATCACCATGCAGCCAGTGATCAAGGGCCGTTTCCTAGCACAATTGTCACACCATTCATTATGAGGATTTGTTATAACTTTTATGAGTGAGGCCATATCACCACTTTGTCACTTTATGTCACAAAGCTATTCAGCCTTCATAAAACAACATTTGGAAGCTCACTGGGGCAGGGACTGTCTTTTTGTTCCTTGTTTGTACAGCGCCGAGCACAATGGGGCCCTGGCCCATGACTAGGCCTCCTACTTACAACAACACTAGTGCAAATAATAAGTAATAATAATTTCTTAATGTCTGATTTTCAGCCATTTCTGGGCACACCCACAGCTCCTGCTGAAGTCGATGAGAGCTGCAAGGTGCACAGCATCTGTGTACGTAACCTAACACTTTGTTATTGTTGTTGTCTGAAACCATTTTAGATGCAACAGAAAGTTAATAAACATAACAGAAAGCTCAGCGGCAGCGCTGGGGATAGTCCATTGATTACCAATTTCCTGGGGCTAAGCATCATAGCACAAAAGGCCTCTCTGGACGGCGTGGGTACGACTGAGAGACATTTGCTCACTGTAATCCTAATCTGTACTGTCAGACTCCATATGTCATCTGCATCCCTTTCATTGATTTTCCTTTTCCTGCCGTGACATTGCAGCGGGATTTCTCCAAAACAAACTAAACAAGCACGCCTCTTCCCTCTCCTGCTCACCCCCCTTCACAAAAAGAAACACTGTGAAGAAAATTCTTCTACAAGTTGGAACACGGCTTGTGCAGTTAAAATCCAGGAGCTGATGGCATCACTGACGATTCTTTTTTTATCTCCTAAGGTGCCCAGCTGAGTTCCTTTTCTGTTCGTGCTGTTCCTGTGGGTGAGTCTTTGCCCGGGGTAGTCCATTATTTTTATAGGTCCAAATTTCTTGGTCAAGGTCCAGACTCCAGAGAAGAAAATAATAATAAAAAATAACAACAATAATGATAAGAAGTAAAAAAAGGTTTCAAGGTCCTTTCAAAAGCGTCTGGCAGTCTAGATTTGGCCCATGGTCTGCCTATTGACTACCCCTGGTCTAGGCCCTGTGGTGAGAAGAGGAGTGAAATTTGGCCTTCTAAAATGCAGTGCAGCAAGTGGAATTTACCCTTTGACCTTCAGCCCACCCAGAACGGAGATGCTCAGGTGTAATTTTTGCAAAGGACAAAGCAATTTGTTGCCAGCCGCTGACTTGAAAAAAAAAATAAAAAAATCCTGTGTGAAAAGGTTTTGGGGTGGTGGTTTAGTTTTTCCCCCAATAGAAAGAAATGTCCTTCCCATTGCACACCTTTCCCTTTTGCCTATTTCTGACTGACTTCTCAGTCGCCACACAAGTGTTACTGGCTTCCTATCGAACCCAGAATTTGAGACCGGATCCTGCTTCTTTTGAAATCAATGTAAAGTGCGGGTTCGGCCCTTTCGCGTCAAAGGGAATGAAAAAGCTGCTCCCAAAGAACAAGCTGGCTGCCGCACAGCCCCTTCTCCGGGTCTCGCCCGCACTGGCTTAGCAGGTTCTTCCGGCTCAGCCTCCACGTCCGAGGCAGAGGAACACCTCTGCGATCCTGCATTATCAAAATCAAAACTACCCCACAGCCAATGTCATTACTGGCTGCAGACACGAGAAAAGTAGGGCACGCCTCTGCCACCACACGCTCCCCAGGGAGCATTGGGTAGGTCCAAAACATATTGTCAATGCAAGCAGAAGTTGGCTGGCCAGGCTTTACTAACCATAAAACCATTTGTTTTCATATGCTTTGCCTGGACTAATCTGTCCTTTTTCAAAATCTGCCCGAGATTTGCAGGAACACTGACACAACACTGATTGCAGGTCCAGGACGAGGATCACATTAAGATGGGGCTCTATATACGGCCTCCTGCTGCAGGATGAAGGATACAAGGACGCTGGGAGCAGGCATGCCCTGAAGGTGTTCCTGAAGGAGGATGGAAACACCATTGATTCATAAAATTTAAGGCAGGCGATACCTCTACATCATCTAGTCTGACCTGTGTATCACACACCATTACATTTCACCCAGTTACCCCAATCACTTCTTTGACTAAAACACAACTTGTGTGTGCATCTCTTCTAGGAAGGCATCTGGACTTGATCTGAAGACATCCAGAGAGGAAGAATCCACCACTTCCCTTGGGAGTTGGTTCCAGTGGTTAATCACCTTCACTGTTTAAAAAGGGGTGCCTCATTTCTCATTTGAATTTGGCATAGCTTCAGCTTCCAGCCATTGAATCTTGTTCTGCCCTTTTCTGCTAAACTAAAGAGTTCTTCAATATCCGGTATTTTCTCCCTATGAAGGGACTTACACGCTGGACTCAAGTCACCTCTCAGGGCTCGTCTACACTTACATTTTATAGTGCTCGTGGAGGTGGATTACCGGGAGCGCTGGGAGAGCTGTCCCAGTGCTCGCTCGCGCATCCACACTCGCACTTCGAAGCGCTGCCGCGGGAGCATTCCCACAGCAGCGCTTTGAAGTTTCTAGTGTAGCCATGCTCTCAGTCTTCTTTGTGCTAGATTTGAAGAGCTCAAACTGTCTAGTTTATCTCCCGCCCTTGAATCATCCTTGTGACTCTCTTCCACATCCTCTCCAATTTTGCAATACCCTTTTTTAAAAATGTGGACACCAGAACTTAATGCATTAGCTAGTATCGGTCTCAGCAATGCTGTGTAGAAGGGTAAAACCACCTCTGTGCCACATCTCATCACTCCCCTGTTTCTACACCCAAGGATCACAATAAACCCCTTTACCGCAGCATCACACATGTTCAGGTGATTGCCACTATGGCTCCTAAATCCTTTGGCTAGTCACTGCTTTCCGGGACGCTGTCCCCCATTCAAAAGGCACAGCATTCCTTGTTCCTACTTGAATAATTTCACATTTGGCTGGATTAAAATAAATTTAGTTTAGGCCCAAGTTACCAAGCGATTGGATTGCTCTGTAGAACTGCCCTGTCCTCAACATTATTTACCACTCAACCAATCTTTATATCATTGTGATGGGCTGTACTGCCCACACCGGCCCTGCAAGAGCTGAATTAGGCCAAGTGGGCCCAATCAGCCAATTAAACTGAAAATGGGAGAGATTTAGGCTGTGTGGAGGGAGCTAATTAGAAAGAAGCTCACCTGTGAGGGAACAGGCAGGGGCTTCTATAAAGCCAGGAGGCCAGCAACAATGGTGGGGAGTAGCAGGGAGGAAGCCTGCTGTCCCTCTCCCTGAGGTTGGGGAGAAGGAGGGGGAAAAGCAGCCCGGTAGGAAGGAGTCCAGGGGTGAGAGCAGTAAAGGGACATACATGCCGACCTTAACTGTTCACTACAGGGCCCCGGACTGGAACCCTGAGTAGAGGGTGGGCCTCAGTTCCCCTACCATCCATTGCAGAGTGGCATTGCATGGAACGGTGGATATGAAGATATGTGAGGACTGGCTGGTGCTGCTGGTGCAGAGACACTTTGAAAGACCACACTGGAAAGGGAGACTGCTGAGTCACGAAGAGGAAGCAGCAACACCTAGAGTGAGGCAGACCCTGGCAGAGAGACAGCGTGCAACGGCAGGAAGGGGCGTCGACCTGGTGGAGCTAATCCCGAGAACCGCCAGAAGGAGGCGCTGTCCAGCGGTGAGTAGAGTGCCCCGTCACAGTCATCCACCAATTTTATCAGCAGTGATTTTATATTTATTTCCACATCATTGATAGAAAATGTTAAATACCATCAGGCCTAGTGCCAATCCCTGCGGAAAAATACCCTCTCTTGATGACAGGTTTCAGAGTAGCAGCCGTGTTAGTCTGTATTTGCAAAAAGAAAAGGAGGACTTGTGGCACCTTAGAGACTAACCAATTTATTTGAGCATAAGCTTTCATGAGCTATAGCTCACTCTCTTGACGATGATTCCCCATTAACTAGTTTTTGAAATCTGTCAGTTACATTTTCCTACTCAATGTAACAGGTGCTCTATTGATACTATATTGATCTTGCTAATTTTTTTAATCAGAATGTCATGCAATACTAATGCCTTACAAAAATCTAAGTATCTTACATCTGTGCAGTTACCTTTTATCAACCAAGCTTGTGATCTCATCAAAGAATGAAATCAGGTTTGTTTGTCAAGATCTCCTTTCCAGAAAACCGTGTTGACTGGTACTAATTAGATTCCTATCCTTTAATTCTTTTATCAACTGACTCCCGTCTCAGCTTTTCCAATCCATGTAGCCTGGGATTGATGACTGGCCTATAGTTACCCATCCTACTTGCCCTTTCTGAATATTGATACAACATTAGCACTCATCTAGTCTTAGGGAATTCCCCCTGTAATCCAAGATTATCTTGAATGTGCAGTGAGAGAATTAAACTCAGTGAATTTGGTGACATTTTAAAAACGGATGAGCCCGATCTGCAAAGTTTGGGTCAGAATTTTTCTGACATTTAGGGATGTTAGGCCTGAAAATTCCAGTTCTAGTCTCTAAATGTCAAAAGGCCTGGGGGTAAAACATGCTCCCCTTGAGGATCACCTGCTGGTCTACTGGTAGCTGAGAATGGATAGTTCTCTGAACACATCGGCTCAGTGTTCAGCAGCAGTCAAAAAAGCTAATGGAATTAGGAAAAGAACAGATAATAGTGCCAGAAAATGTCATCATGCATTGTACCTGGTACACCCACACCTTGAATACTGTGTGCAGTTCTGGTTGCAACAAAAATGATGAGGGGTATGGAACAGCTTCTATGTGAGGAGAGATTAAAAACGATTGGAACTGATCAGCTTGGAAAAGAGACTATTGAGGGAGGGATATGATAGAGGCTTATAAAATCAGGACTGGTGTGAAGAAAGGGAACAAGTGTTATTTACCCTTCACGTAACACACGAACCAGGGGTCACCCAATGAAATTGATAGGCAACAGTTTAAAAACAAACAAAAGGAGGTACTTCTTCACACAACGCACAGTCAACCTTTGGAATGAATTGCCAGGGTAAGTTCCCTCTAAGCTGCACTGCTGTGCAGCAGGCTATCAAGGGCCACGCAGGTCGGGAGAGGCGCCTCTCCCCCGACCCAGCCGAGCCCCAGAGCTGCAGTGGCCGGCAAGAGGCACCTCTCCCCTGGCCCCAGCCCTGGAGCTGCCATGGCCGGCAAGAGGCACTTATTCCCGGGCCCCAGCCCCTGTCCCGGAGCTGCCATGGCCAGCAAGAGGCACCTCTCCCCCAGCCCCGGAGCTGCCACGGCTGGGAAGAGGTGCCTCTCCCCCGGCCCAGGGCTGCTGCGGTGAGAGAGGGCTGGGGGCACTGTGCATCCAGCCCTATTTTAGGGTAAACGAAATAAAGTGGAAAAACAGAGGCAAGGGAGGAGGTCTCTCCAACTCTGAAAGGGGCTGAGAACATGGAATTAAAACATCCACTCCCCAAAGAGCTCAGCGAGTATAGATCGGGGAGAACTGGAATATATCGCCAACCACAATGGGGATAAGAGAAGAAGGGAAGAACTTGCAGATTTCACACCCCGCCGAGCATCAGGATGACGAGGGCCGCTGATGCTTTCCATCTGGGGAGGCACAGCTTGCCTGAACTCTGATGTTCCCAATTACTCTCCAGAGGTCTGTGCTGCAAAGCGCGGCACTCCTGGGATACGTGTGTGTAGTTTCTTGTGGGTTTGAAGCAAAACCCCAAATCCAACATCCCCAGACGTGAACAAATTCCATCTGGTTCTGGCTCTGAACTTTTGGGAATCTCTAGTTTCTTATTTAACTATCGAACCAGGATATTTCTTTAGCGATGTTCCACTTCAGTAGTTGTGAACAACCACGGTAACCTGTACAGCCTAATGCACTTGAACAGGAGTCATTAATAGTATATTTATAATTATGATCATTTGTAAAGAACTGAAATGGGAAATCATATTTGTCATCAATGGATTGTCATTTCACATAGGCTGTCTGAGCAACATCTCACCCGCCTTTCTTGAGCAGGAACGGCGAGGACATCTAGTGTCTGATCAGGATCATTGCAGGTAAGAACTTTCTCACCTTTCATCAGCTCAAATCCTTCTGCCTTTTATTTGGAAATATTTTATTTCTCATATTTCCACAACATAATACATATTGAGAGACAGAACAGAAGCCAAGAGAGAACATATAAAGATATAACAACAAAAATCCACAGAACAGGGTCAGATTGGATCCTACGTTAATCAGAACACCACAATTGCCTAGAGAATTTAGAAAAGGAAATAATAATTTTTAGAGTGATTTTGTTTAAATATATTAAACGAGCAGAAATGAAACAACAAAAATTAATTGGAAAACACTTTGCTAAAGTAAGTAATCCGATCTCTGAGTTATTATTGTTACATATTTTTTTCTGTTCTGTTAACAACACAAACTTACATTCCTCCTTAGCGTGGCAGGACGAGCTTGTAAAAATTCAGCTGTACATGAGGTATTCTCTTCAAGTCTCTTCTGTACAGGTTCTTATGCCACCCTCATTGCTGTAGTACCTAAGCATCTTCCACTAGCACATTAAACGATGTGACTAACATCTGTCACAGGAGGCTTGTTCTTTCTCTGGTCTTCTCCCCAGAGGAAGAATAGTGTGTGCAGTGGAGGGTTTTGTTGGGGTTGTGGCTTTTTTAAAATACATACTGCTCTGTTTTTATGTTAGTGAAGGCAAGTGGAAGATGTGCAGCTGATACTTAGCACTTGGAGTGAAACGGGGAAGGTTTGTGATAGTCCATAGTTCCCGGGGGGAGTTCATTCCAGTCTGGGTCCAGCCTCTGAGGAAAGCTCTGTCTCCTGCACAGATGAGCTTATCCTATGGTTGAGGGCTTAAAAGAGCATTAATTCTCAGCAGCAGGGCATGCTCTCTAGTAAATATTACAAAATCTCAGCATTAGCCTAGCACTAGACTTTGCTCTCTCTAGTCTCAGGGAAGATGAATATTCACCTAGTTCTCAAAAGAGCTCCATGCAGAGGGCCAGAGCCAGGCCTATGCATCATTTGCATCTCACTTAAGCCCTATTGAGAGAATTTAAAATGGATTTAAGTGGTGCATAGGTCTTGTGCTGACCCTCTGCACAAGGGTGACTTTCCCCCTGCACCTTCAGCCCTGATATGTACATTTGGAAGAAACCTTGCAGAACTCAGTTCTTTGTGAATTTACTGCGTGGATTGTTTTATAAACTCCAAAGCCCACTGTGCCACAATAACTGGGTTTTCAGCATAAAAAAGCCAGGGCCGACATTTGGGGGTAGCAAGCAGGGCAAATGCCCTGTGCCCCATGGCACAGGGGCCCCCGTGAAGCTACATGGCTCAGGCTTTGGTTTCAGCCCCAGGTGGCAGGGCTCAGGGCCCCAGACTTCAGCCCCATGCCGTGGGGCTTTGGCTTTCTACCATGGGCCCAGCAAGTCTAATGCTGGCCCTGTTTGGCGGCCCCCTGAAACCTGCTTGCAGCCCCCCCTCCGCTTAGAATTCTCTGCTTGGCAGTGACAGCTAGCTCCTGTGACCTAGAGATTCAGAGATAACCGGGTGAAAGGATTACTATAGTCTGAAATATGTACATAAAAGGGCCATGCCTGACAAACACCCAAACCCATATGAAACACCCTGAATTCGGAGTTTATTCCAAACCCAAAATTCAGATCATGTTTGTTGTAACATTCTCTGAGGTTCATAGATCTTTAGAGCTCACCTGGGCTCATTTATGGATTTGAACAGAAATAATGTGAAATTTGCCAGTCCACGTGGGTTCAGTGCAAAACTCAATCATTTCCACTCAGGTTTGATTTGAGATTGAACAAAGTCAAAATGAAACATTGGGGCTATGGAGATCAGAACAGCCAGCCAAACTTGTATGCAGCAAAACAGCTAAGGTGCTCTGAGCTCCAATACACAGTGGGGCAGATCCTCAACTGGTGTAAATTGGCATCATTTCCATTGTCCAGCTATCTGGCCCAGCACATTTAAATATACGTGCCAGGTAATGAGGGCCTTCTTCAAACAGCTACTTAGTGCCCTCTCCTGATCATGTAAAATGATTGCAAGCGAGACAAGGTGGATGAGATAAGTATCTTTTATTGGATCAACTTCTGTTGGTGAAAGAGAGAAGCTTTCGAGCTACACAGAGCTCTTCTTCAGGTCTCCAGAAATTGTGTCATTGTACATGATGATTCTTCAGCTTAAGAGAACAAAACAGTATCAGTCCTTGCACTCCACTTTCTAGACAGGCTAGCTAATATCCTCATGTGAAGATTTCCACACTCCACATGGCTTCTAATTTGTTTTATACTTTCTTGTCATCTTTAACAAGTTCTTAAGGTAAGAAACTCAGTCACAGGACTTTGCCCAGGTGTGAAGGCCCATAAAGCCGACAGGAGCAGAGGAGCCCGCAGTTCATACAGAGTCATCCCTCAGGAGAAAGAAAAGGAGGACTTGTGGCACCTTGGAGACTAACAAATTTATCTGAGTATAAGCTTTCGTGAGCTACAGCTCACATCATCAGTTGCATGCAGTGGATGAAGTGAGCTGTAGCTCACGAAACCTTATGCTCAAATAAATTTGTTAGTCTCTAAGGTGCCACAAGTCCTCCTTTTCTTTTTGCGAATGCAGACTAACACGGCTGCTACTCTGAAACCTATCCCTTAAGAGAGGATCTATTAATAGAGATTCTCTATGTCCTAGTAAAGAGGATAGACGTTGAAAAAGTACAGGTAGGAATTGAAGAGAAACAGTCAAATGAAAATGAGTCTCATTGAATTAGATCATATGAACGCAAAAAAGTAAAAAGTGATAAGTGCTTGTATAATAATGAGAGAAGTCTAAATACTAAGAGGGGTAAACTTCAGTGCCTTGTATTAAATGAGATATTTATATAATAGGCATCACAGAAACTTGGTGGAAGGATGACAATCAACGGGACGCTGTAATAGCAAGGTACAAATATATAGGAAAGACAGAGTGGGTCGTGCTGGTGGGGGAGTGACACTATATGTGAAAGAAAGCATAGGGTCAAATAAAGAAAAAATCCTAAGTGAATCAAACTGTACCACAGAGTCTCTGTGGATTGAAATTCCATGCTTAAATAATAAGAGTATAGCAGCAGGACTCTACTACCTGTACCAACCACCTGATCAGGATGGTGGCAATGATTGTGAAATGGTCAAGGAGATTAGAGAGGCTATCAAAATAGAAAACTCAGTAATGTGGGATTTCACCTATCCTCACATTGACTGGGTACATGTCACCTCAGGACAGGATGCAGAGATAAAGTTTCTAGACCCCATTAATAATTGCTTCTTGGAGCAGCTAGTCCTGGAACCCACAAGGGGAGAGGCAATTCTTGATTTAGTCCTAAGTGGAGCATAGGATCTGCTCCAGGATGTGAGTGTAGCTGAACTGCTTAGTAATAGCGACCATAAAATAATTAAATAGTAGGGGGGGAAATAGCCAAGAAGCCCAAAACAGTCATATTTAACTTTAGAAAGGGGAATGACGCAAAAATGAGGAGGCTAGTTAACCAGAAATTAAAAGGAACAGTCACAGGAGTGAAATGCCTGCAAACTGCATGGAAACTTTTTTAAAACACCATACCAGAGACTGAAATTAAGTGTATACCTCAAATTTAAAAAAATAGTAAGATGACTAAAAAAATGCCACTGTGGCTAAACAACAGCGTAAAAGAGGCCATTAAAGGCAAAAAGGCACCTTGTAAAAATTAAAAATCCTACTGAGGAAAACAGAAAGGAGCATAAACTCTGGCAAGTCAAGTGTAAAAGTATAATTAGGCAACACCAAAAAAGAATTTGAAGAGCAACTAGCCAAAGACTCAAAAACCAACACCAAAAATATTTTTAAGTACATCAGAAGCCAGAAGTCTGCCAATTAGTGAGGCCAATGGACGATTAAGATGCTAAAAGGAGCACTAAAGAAAGACCAGGCCTGTGCAGAGAAGCTAAATGACTTTTTTGCATTGGTCTTCACTGCAGAGGATGTGAGGGAGATTCCCACGCCTGAGCCATTCTTTTTAGGTAACAAATCTGAGAAACTGTCCCAGATTGAAGTGTCAACAGAGAAGGTTTTGGAACAAATTGATAAACTAAACAGTAATAAATCACCTGGACCAGATGGTATTCTGAAGGAACTTGAATATGAAGTTACAGAACTACTACCTATGGTATGTAACATTGCTTAAATCAGCCTCTGTACCAGCTGACTAAGAGGGTAGCTAATGTGATGCCAATTTTTAAAAAAGGCTCCAGAGGTGATCCTGGCAATTACAGGCCAGTAAGCCTAACTTCAGTACCAGGCAAATTGGTTGAAACGGTAGTAAAAAACCAGATTTATCAGACACAGATGAGTATGATTTGTTGGGGAAGAGTGAACACTGTTTTTGTAAAGGGAAATCATGCCTCACTAGTCTATTAAAATTATTTGGGGGGCGGAGGGGGTCAACAAACATGCGGACAAGGATGATCCAGTGGATGTAGTGCACTTGGACTTTCAGAAAGCCTTTGACAAGTTCCCTCACCAAAGGTTCCTAAGCAAAGTAAGCTGTCATGGGATAAGAGGAAAGGTCCTGACATGGATCAGTAACTGGTTAAAAAACAGGAAACAAAGGGTAGGAATAAATGGTCAGTTTTCAGAATGGAGAGAGGTAAAGAGCAGTGTCCCACAGGAGTCTGTGCAATGTCTGTGCAATGTCTGTTCAGTGCTGTTCAATGTGTTCATAAATGATCTGGAAAAAGGGTGACAAAGTCTGCAGATGATACAAAATCACTCAAGATAGTTAAGTCCAAAGCAGACTGTGAGGAATTACAAAAGGATCTCACAAAACTGGTTGACTGGGCAACAAAATGGCAGATGAAATTTAGTGATCTGAAATACCGGTATTGTTAATTGCACTGTTTACTTGTAAGATGTCTCTGTTTACTCTATAGAGGTCCAGACAGAGAGTGGTCCCTGGTAAACAAGTGATGCAAAGCTAGACCTCAAGCTGTGTGAAAGCATGTTTGTGTATCTAGTTTCTGGTGGTTGTTTTTAAATATTCAAGAAGGACAGTGATTCCACATATCAAGACACAACGTAATGGTATACAGAAAGATGAGGTCTTTGTTCTGAGGACCTTACAAGCTAACCCACCTGAATACAATACACAGGGCAAAAGATCAAGCCCAAAAAGGAGCAGATAGCATCAAACCAGAGACTGTTGGAAGGCTAAACTGAGAATGGGGAGAGAGGTTTGAAGAAGGATTAAAGCTGCTTGGCATTGTGGAGCAGGGTGACTAATCCAAATTAAGGAATGGCTGTGAATAGTGTGGGTAAATGTTGGGGGCATGTATTTCTGCACACACTGAAATGCAGATGATTTTCAACATTGAAAAAGTGAAAAATACAGAAAAGTGTTGCCCAGAATTCTGCATTCATTAATTATTGCTATCATGGGCAACATCCTTGTTCCACAAAAGATCATTGTGGACAGGAACCCCACGAGGCCCTTATAAAGTGATTGGGGGAGACGTTTACAGAGTGTCTGGCAAACTCTGATTCAGCCCCTCGTCGTTGGCTGAGAAGCTCAAGACAAACAGTGTGCAAGCTCTGCAAACATGAATAGGTTCCAAGGGTGAAGCTGGAGGAAAGCAGACCTCATCAGCGCAGGGAAAGAGCAAGGGGTCAGCAGCGATGCAGAAGGAGAATGGAAGGAGACAGGGATAACAATACTTGGGGGCTGGGCAAGGCTAGAGGAGCACAGGCTGGAGCCATCCAATGGGCAGCAAAGTGAGACAGCAGAGCAAGGAGAAGAAAGCAAAGATCAGAACTGGGGGAAGGGAATCAAAACTGTGCCCAGGACTCAGAAGATTTTGGGCATCAGCCAGCCTCCTCCCCAGCAAAAGTGCAAATAAATAGGGTCTTTGCACAGGGGGGAATGAAGGGAGGCTAGGGGGAAAAAATCTTCTCCATCTACTCCAGCAGCTTGGCAAGCATAGCCTCACTGCTGCCACTACTACAATCTATGGGGGTAGCCGCTGGGGCTCCTGTGTGCCCCAAAAAGGGAGGTGGAGGTAGGCTACTGAGAGGAAGCATGGTCATATGGTTGTGACTCAAGCAATCTGGGTTGTGATCCTGAGTCTGCCACAGACCTTCCCTCTTGCTAATGGGTATGTCTACACTGTGATTAAAAGTCGCTGGCACTAAGTCTCGGGTCCCAGCTCAGCAAACTCAGGCTTGTGGAGGTTAGGCTACAGGTGTAGATGTCTGGAGGGGGGCTGGAACCTGGGTTCTGGGCCCTCTCCAGCCCAAACCTGGACATCTACCCTGCAGTTTTATAGCCCTCCGAGACCCATGAGCCGGAGTCAGCTGACCCACAGGTCTTTTATCACACAGCAGCAAGTCTCGGGACCTGGGTCAACTGACTCAGGCTCACGCTACTGGGCTAAAACAAGCAGTGTAAATGTTCCTGCTCAGGCTGGAGCCCGGGCTCTGAAACCTGGAGACAGGGGAGGCCTCAGAGCTCAGGCTCCAGCTGTTTCGTGCTGGTCTTTTTAGCCCCATAGCGCAACCCTGAGTCAAAGTCCTCAGAGTTTTAAATCTTTTCAGTGGGCACTTATCAGGCAGGAAGGTGCAGCCAGGAATGACCCCAAAGGTATCATAGTAATGGGATAGGTATCCGAGGGCCAAGATATCCAGCGGGCACAAAGTAACCCCCCTAAAAACGGTGGAAGATAAAAGCAGCCGCCATGAAGTGAAGCAGACGGATGGGGGAAGTTCTGGAAAGAACAAAGGACCTCTGGGAATCTATGGGCCTGGGACTAATTCTCAGGTCCAGCCGAGCTCTGCCAGGCACAGGACCCAGCATGACAGGAAAAAAGTGCTTTGGTGCTCCCATTAAACCCCGCTCCCCAACCCTGTGGCCTGCTAAAAATCCCTTCAGCCTCCAGTGCCTCAGGGTTGTTCTAAGTTGATTCAGAAGCGGTGGTTTGCCTGAGCACAACCGTCCTCGGGCCAGGCTCCCTTCCCCCAGGCATCCCTACACCAAACCAGAGAAACCTGCAGCTGGCCAAACAGGTCAGCTTCATAGCCCCTTTATGCCGCTGTGTGTTTAGGGCTGATGAAAAGAACTGAGGGGAAAGACTCCCCTATCCCGTAATGATTTCCCTGATTCTTTCCCCTAAAAGAGCTGTGGGAAATGAATTGCCTATGGTCTAATCCACAGCACTGGTTTATTTTCATCACTGGTTGTGCTTGTCATTTATTCGTGAACTGTTAACCCTGTCCATCTGGAGTAGTAGCAAAGATCCACTATGCACAGCTAACATTTTACACTCATCTTGCATCTTTCATCCAAGTATTTCAAAGTGCTTTACAAAACGCTAATTAAATTTCACGAGCTGGGTATGTAATACTAAGTCTATTTAACATATAGATACTCTGAGACATGGATCAGTTACACGATTTTACCAAGGTCATACAGTAATTGAGAGCAAGGAATAGTCCCCACCTATATATATAACTGGAATATAGTCCATCTTTTATGAACGCCTAAGAAATATTCAGCTCAGCTGTTACCCATACCAAAGAGCCTACAAACAAGCTTCAAACAAAGGCAGGTTCTCTTGTTTCTCATGAATGTCAATTAAGCAGCATTGCTTCATTTGCTTTGAACAATGTGTACCTTGTATTTAAACAGGATTTTAACAAAGGCTGGGCCATATAAGTAACAATAAGCTTAACTGTGCAATTAAAATAAGTCATGCATGTGAGGAGCTAGACAAATGTGGGACACCACTGACTAGATTTAAGTGTTTGTCAGAGCCATAACTTCTGTGGCAAAATATGTCCCTTTTACGGCGGAAGGGGTTCATTAAAAAAAATCATTAAAAAACTCATTCATTAAATAAAACCTGATCCTCATCTGATATAAATGGACATAGCTCTGCTGAAGTCAGTAGAGGAACGCTGAATTACACAAGCTGAGGATCTGGTCTCTTACGGCTCACTGCTCAGCTAGATTCTGGTGGTTACAAAATTGGTTCTCATTCTCTCGGGTATGATGGAGTGCGGGGCGCTTTAATGGTTTTAAATCATTAGTTCAACATTATGAAATGGGTTTTAATGGTTTTGATTTAACTGGGAATTGGTCCTGCTTCGAGCAGGGGGTTGGACTAGATGACCTTCTGGGGTCCCTTCCAACCCTGATATTCTATGATTCTATGATTGTAAATATCCTTTATTTCATTTGACTCATCTCATAATTGTCCCTGACAAGCCACTTCACATGAATTAACATGTTCTGTCATTACTCTTACTTGGACTAAAATTATGACTTCATTTTTTACCATGACAAAACAGGCTTTTCCCATTCTTTTTGCCATGACAAGGACCCTAAATGCTGAGATCTGAGGTAGATATTGGTTTGGTGAGACCTTGTTAATGGGCTGTTGACTTGTGGCATTCCTAGGCTTCTCGAAACTGTACTGGGAATGGAAATCCCAATGAAAGTGAATTTTGCTCTTTAGTCTGTTATACCCACATACCATTTAGAACCTGCTCCTGCTCTCATTGAAATCAGTGGCAGAGCTCCAATCTGAGTACAATGAACACTCTTGTCCCCAATCCTCAGGTCCAGCTGAGCTCTATTTGTTGCAGAGCCGAGGAAGGGAAGGGGACAAAGATGGATTTATGCAACTTTTGGGGCTCTCCCAGTTCTGGGGCCTGCCATTGCTGGAGCAAAGCACATAAGAACATAAGAATGGCCATACTGGGTCAGACCATCCAGCCCAGTATCCTGTCTACTGACAGTGGCCAATGCCAGGTGCCCCGGAGGGAGTGAACCTAACAGGTAATCATCAAGTGATCTCTCTCCTGCCATCCATCTCCACCCTCTGACAAACAAACCATTCCTTACCTATCCTGGCGAATAGCCATTAATGGACTTAACCTCCATGAATTTATCCAGTTCTCTTATAAACCCTGTTATAGTCCTAGCCTTCACAACCTCCTCAGGCAAGGAGTTCCACAGGTTGACTGTGCGCTGAGTGAAGAACTTCCTTTTATTTGTTTTAAACCTGCTGCCCATTAATTTCATTTGGTGGCCCCTAGTTCTTATATTATGGGAACAAGTAAATAACTTTTCCTTATTCACTTTCTCCACACCACTCATGATTTTATGTACCTCTATCATATCCCCCCTTAGTCTCCTCTTTTCCGAGCTGAAAAGTCCTGGCCTCTTTAATCTAGCACCCATCTGCCTATATTGCTTCCCTCTGTCCATGTTCCCTAAGATGAAGTATGTGAGGCAGTAGTGTAGGGCCAGCTTCTCCAGTGTCTGTCACCCAGGAATTCCCCACACCAGCCGGTTAGCCCAGGTCACTGGGCAGAGGATCAGACCTTTACACCAATATCATTTTTTCTGTCAGGTGACTTTAACAGATGATAAAGTCATTTCTCAGGGGAGCTGCCTAACAACAAATCAGATCAAACGTATTGTTTTTTCCGGAAGATTCCTGGCTTTACCACAGGATCTCTCTTTATGATCCCTTTAGTTACTTGGTGGTTCTTATTATTAAAAAGCCATCATCTGACCCTTGATAATCCCCATATGGCATTACTGGGAACTGCTGGACATACTCAGAACCGGTCTGTGTTTTTCAATTTTAGACTGCCCCATCACCCTTACAAGTATTTTACAAGTGATGCCAGGTTATGTTACATGGACACATTCTCCAGCCTTTTTCCAGTTAATGTTTTGGCACTTGGTAATGGCATGTATTGGTAGAAGGCAATAAATGGGTGGGCTTTTATCAACAAAAATGAAAGCCAACAGTACAGAATTTGCTTTATAAAGGACTTGGAGTCAGCACATGTCCCTATCAGTTATCTTAAAAATAGAACCCATTGAACGTTTTAGGCACTTGAAGCATGTTTTGATGATCTGCTACCTTGGAGTCGCACGGTGACGCATGGAGAGAAGTTGGTGAACAAGTCGTCCCCTCTCTTTATTCAAGTTAAAAGCTTGTTGCTGCTTTTACTTTCTAGACGGATTGAAGGACTGGAGCTTCTGAAGCAAATACTTGAAAGAGAAATCAATTTAAGTGAAACAATACAGTACCCAAATGTTCTGGGTTTCAAACAAATGTTCATGCTCTAAGTACTTGCCTTAGAAACAATGAACGCTAAGTATTAATCGGTCATTTGATTTCTATAGGCATTTTTCATCTCTCAGCACAGTTAACGCTTATTCCTTAACTGCTCATATTCAGCGCTTGTAAAGTACCTAGTCAACATGACCGTTAGAATTGTAGCCATTGGAACCAGCTCATCATTATTCCCTATATTAAACAGGCTCGTGTTCAGTTAAAGTGACTTTTTTCTCATCCATATTTTGGGTTCCATATTCAAAAATGCCACCTTAATAATAAGGAATAGTTAACAGAAGGAATTAACACTTAGTTCGGATCTAATGCTTACTACTATTTGCAGTTTTCTGTACAAGTATGGAGTTTTTAACTCAATGTATTCAGATCAATTCATGCAAAACTCTCAGAGCTCTGTGTGCCTCTTTGAAAAAATAACTAAGTTCTTCAGCTTTATAGAGTGCCATAAAACATACACTTTGGTTTTTATTAGTGGCTGTGTAACTTGCACTTCAATTATCTATGCCAGCTCTGCAGCGAAGGCAAAAAGGTCATTATTATTTCTACCAAGTGGGAAATCATTAACATGGTTTCAGAGTAACAGCCGTGTTAGTCTGTATTCGTAAAAAGAAAAAAGAAAAGGAGTACTTGTGGCACCTTAGAGACTTAGTCTCTAAGGTGCCACAAGTACTCCTTTTCTTTTTTCTTTTTACGAATACAGACTAACACGGCTGTTACTCTGAAACCAAGTCTCTAAGGTGCCACAAGTACTCCTTTTCTTTTTTCTATTAACATGGTGTTTACTCAGTACTATTATTGTGACTCTTTGACAGCCATTAATCATCCATGTCAGTCAGACTAGAATTGCGTGAGATGGCCAAGCTTTCAAAACAAGTTGTTAATCATTGGCTGGAAGATGGGATAGGGGATGGGATGCAGTTGGCTTTAAAGATTGTTAGCATCAGCTTAATAAAAATAAAAATGTTGGCAGTTTCCTGCTTTAAAATATCTTCCTCTACAGATCCCTGTATGCTGCACTTTGATGCAATATGAGCACGACCTACAAATGCTTCAGTCAGTAAAATTGTGATAACAAATAATAGTTGTGAACATAATACACCCCTTTTTGGAAGGAAAAATATGTCTCAGACCCTAATCCTGCCATTTGTGGCACACAGACAGAGCCATGCACCTGCCCAGAGCCCTAGATTAATGGGGCCTAAAGTTTGAATATTAAGTTTTAGGCCTAAAATATAAAACATGTAACTTCAGATGCTCCAAGACAAGTTATTCATAGATATCAAGGTCAGAAGGCCTTGTCTGATCTCCTATATAACACAGGCCAGAGAACTCCCCCAGAATAATTCCTTTTGAAATAGAGCATATATTTTTTTTTTTTTAAATCGAATTGTGATTTAAAAGTTTCCAGTGATGGAGAATCCATCGTGACCCTGGGTGTATACGTGACACTGTCGGTTGAAGGTCTCCACTGAATGAGCACAACACTTAGAGTGACACATTGTTGTACTTAAAGGGACATTGCTGACAAAAACTCACCCATCTGTTTGAATTTTTTTACCCCCTGTTACAGGTAACACCTAAAATAATGGAATCTGGTAGAGATTGAAGGGGGGGAAAAAATCCCTTTTTTGGATTTGTTTATGTGAGTCTTGGCTGCCACACTGTGGACTGAAGCGAGGCCCTCCAGCACTAAAAGCATCAACTAACGAGCCAAACTCAGGGCTGTAACAACTCAGAATCTCTGTGGACTGGCACAGAAGTGGGGGAGACTGGTAAGACACACTCACCAGTGTGGTCCATTTACTTTGTACACTTCACACCATTTTATATCTGGCCAGCTTCCCTTTCCACTTGTAGAGGCAGCTCGTTCCCCTGCTGTTTGTGTGAATCTCACAACAACAGGGGAGAGAAAAACATTTTTTAAAACAGGGCCATGTGAGTGTAAAGCCACAAAAATCAGCAGGGAGCCTGAGAGGCTGTTGGTGGCTTCACTGGAGCCAGGGCAGAGACCATTGCTGTGCCCAGAGCTGACTGAGGTGGGCCTGCAGTGAGGGCAGTGTGAGTAACCACCACCCTTGTTTGGGAAGGTGCTCGCAAGGGACAGGGGACAGCGAAGAGACTCTAATGGGTTGTCTGAGAAGAGGCAGAGAGGGTCTTGTCCAGGGTTGCTGACCTCTGCTTAAACCATCTCCAGTCTTCAGAGGGGTCATGCATCCTGGAATGCTCCCAAATTAGAATTGTTCTGCCCCTTGCTGCCTTGGCTGGACTAAATCACTGGACCAACAGAGCGCTGGCCCCAGGTTCAAGATCTTCAAGCGTGCCCACGCAAGCAAGCGTCTAGGACTCTGAAATCCAGAGGAGTGTATACTCAGGGGTGGGGTAAATGGTGGCAGTGTAAATGCAAGTTAGATAAATGTTGTTTACTACTCTAAACTGTATTTGTGAATTGATTTATTGAACAGCCCCTTGCTGATTTAAATTAGTAGTGACATTCAATCTCAGTCTGTTATACCATGTTTCTCGATGTTGTTAAGTAAAGGTGTGTTAACTCCAGTCTAAGTGTATATTGTTTATCATTGGTATTTTTGAGTTAGACCCATTGCACAGATCACCCCAGGTGTATTCCTGGAGGCTCCCCAGGCACACCATCGAGTGTGTGCAGGGCCCAGCCAGGTGAAGGCACTGCCAATTTTAATTTCCTTTAGGAGTAAAGGGACTGCAGCAGAGGGGTGGATAGAGGATTCCCCACCTATCCAACAGCACCAACGGGATACTCAGCATCTCCTTTACAGTCAACATCATCAGGTGCCCAGGCACACAGGGGAGAGTTAGCTGCTCCCGAGTAACCCAGGGAGGAAAGGGGGTTACACTGTCTTCTCCTCCTTCAATTCCAAACAGGGTGGTAGGTGTCAAAGGAGTATCCAACTCAATGTATTCTGAATTAAGTAGTGATCTTGGTATTAAAGAAGTTACTGTGCAAGGAAATTTGAAATCAGATGTTTTAAAGGTTGTAGATGGGAATTATAACGTCTGTTAACTAATGCAGCTGCGCATTGTGTCCCCACTGGTATCTTGTCCTTCTACCCTCTTTTCTCCTTTGTCTGTTTACCTGTTGTACACTAGCTAAATCCCAGTCTGTTGCTGGGAGCGTCTTTTTGTCATTTGTTGGTACAATGGCTTGTACAACAGTGATCTAATCTTCTCTTCTGCAGACTAAATAGCCCCAGTTCCCTCAGCCTCTCCTTGTAAGTCATGTCCCCAGCCCCCTAATCATTTCCGTTGCCCTCCACTGGACTCTCTCCAGTTTGTCCACATCTCTTCTGTAGTGGGGGGACCCAAAACTGGACGCAATATTCCAGATGTGGCCTCCCCAGTGCCGAATAGAGGGGAATAATCATGTCCCTCGATCTGCTGGCAATGCTCCTACTAATGCAGCCCAATATGCCGTTGGCCTTCTTGGCAACAAGGGCACATTGTTGATTCCTATCCAGCTTCTCGTCCACTGTAATCCCCAGGTCCTTTTCTGCAGGACTGCTGCTTAGCCAGTCGGTCCCCAGCCTATAGCAGTGCATGGGATTCTTCCTTCCTAAGGAAGGACTCTGCATTTATCTTTGTTGAACCTCATCAGATTTCTTTTGGCCCAATCCTCCAATTTGTCTAGGTCACTCTGGACCCTATCCCTACCCTCCAGCATATCTACCTCTCCCCCCAGCTTAGTGTCATCTGCGAACTTGCTGAGGGTGCAGTTCATCCCATCATCCAAGTCATTAATAAAGATGTTGAATAAAACCGGCCCCAGGACCAACAACTGGGGCACTCCCCTAACACAGGCCACGGGCTGGAGAATCCCAAAGGGCTGCAGGAATGTGTTCGGGGAGAGGCAAATGCAATGAGTGTCAAAACTTGCCCAGCACATGGCACTTGGCAGCCTGGCCTGCAAACCCTCTGCCAACTGGGCCCAGGACTGAAGTCGAATGTGAGAGCACTCAGTCCGGCTTTAGGACTTGGATTGTTGTTGAGTTTCCAGGAGAACCAGGAACATTGTGAAGTGAGAGAAGCCCTGGAATAAAACCATGGGACAGTTAGGGTATGTCTACACTGGTACTTTGTCAGCAAACCCCTCCCCACCCCCAAAAAAGTTTTACCAAAGAAAACCGCCAGGTGTGAACAGCGGGAGAGCTTTCCTGCTGACAAAGCCACTGCCGCTCATGGAGGGAGTAGAAGTTGTTTGTCGGCTCTCTCCTGCCTACAAACAGCAGCTACACTGCATGGTTTTTAACAGCACAGCCGTGTTGCTAAAAGCCTCCTAATATAGCCGTAGCCTTAAAGTAGTGCTGTGCCCTGGAGCTTCAACTCTGGAGTCAACGGAACCTGTTGGGGCTGCCCTGTCCTCCTCTCTACCTCATAAATGACTAAGTGCCACTCATTTTCTACACTCACTAAATGCCACATGAGTCTAAGTCACACAACTTACTCCCATTGTCTGTTTTACGCTACTGTGTACGTCACTGCCAAATGTATCCCAGAGATTCCCAAGGAGGCTTCACCCATTTATTGCAGGCTGCTGGTGGCCCACCCTAATCATATGATGGAAAAAATAAAACTTTTCAAGATAGACAGTTAGTGGAAAATAATTCCTAACCAGGTTCCAGAGGCAGAGCCCAGATTCTGACCTGATGTATCTTGTGTGAGCACACTGCAGTCCAAAAGGCTGGCAGAGATTCTGATCTAAGATGGTTTGATAGTGAAATGGAAGGGGACAGTAAATGGTAATAATAAACAAGGGTGCCCCAGTCATTCACGGATATTTGGTAACAAAGTACTTCAGTGGAATGTTTTTGTTTCCCTTTGGTGCACTATTGCCTAGACGGATGCAAATATAGTACTTATCAGGTCTCATAAAACGAATTATATTCACAGATATGCAGCAGATTAGTGCACTGCTTCTTAGCTGTGAACCTCTTGTGAGAAGGGTTAACTTCTACCAATATATCGTGTACTACAGACCAAGCTAGTTCCTTACACGAGCACAGTAGAATGTTAAATAGGGTCTTATTTTTGGATCTGTAATCTCAGTGCATTGTAAAATACCTATAATCACAAGTAATGCTCTATATTTACTAAGCAGGAACTGTATACACAAGATACTCTTTCTAGGGGGAAAAAAAATTGAGAACACATGTCTACTGGGATACAAACCCAGAAAGACAAAAGTCTCTTTAGCTTTCTTCAACGCACATAGTGTAGGGGAAATCTAAATAAAGACTAAAGCTTCATGATGGTGTTCAGTATATGTGATGAATGGGCCCAGTAGTTTGTTTTAAGCTTGCACGACATCCTTAGTTGTAAACAATAACCACAGTATCCTAAGATTAGACAATGGGTGTGAAAATGATATGGTAAACTCCAGGAGAAACACTACTGGTGAATTTCACCCATGCCTGCACAAGGACTGATGTCCCACTCCTAGGATGAGGCTTATTATGTGATAGAGAGGCCTTATGAATAAGGACTTTACAGAGGTAACATTCACTACACACCTGGTTCTTTAGATTCAGGTTGTTATTAGCACCTAGGACCCCCTGTCATGGCCCAGGACCCTGGGAGTAGTAAAAAGTGCACCTTATTATGATAGATTTTATGGTTCTAATTTTTCAACCTATCTTGCCCAATCTTCCATGATTTTATCCAAAGCACAGTTGCCATTTCGACTGCTCATGTGCTCATGGGGCTATTACAAGCTGATATTCAGCATTTGAACGTGAAGCAAAGCTGCCCTCAGAATTCAGTCATTTTTGAAAGCTTAGGAAAGACTATGAATACAGTGTGAAATTCACTCCTATGTAAAGGGCCAGCCCAAGGCCTATGCAACACCTAAACCCTGTGCTGAGCCTTCAGCGAGACATAAATTATGCATAAGAACTGCCATATTGGGTCAGACCACGGTCCATCTTGTCCAGTTTGCTGTCTCCAGCAGTGGCCTGTACCAGAACTTCAGGGGAAGTGTACAGAACAGGGCATTTTTGGAGTGATCCATCCCCGTCTTCCACTCCTGGCTTCTGGTAGTCAGAGGTTCAACATTGCCCTAAGCATGGGGTTGATCTTGATGAACCTATCCTCCATGAAATTATCCAGTTATTTTTTTGAACCCAATTATATTTTTGGCCATCACAATATCCCACTACAGGGAGTTCCACTGGTTAGTTGTGCGTTCTGTGAAAAAATACTTCTTCTAGTTCGTATTAAACCCACTGTCTATTAATTTCATTGGGACACTTTGTTTTTTGTATTGTGTGAAAGGATAAATAACACTTTCACTTTCTCCACACTACACGATTTGATAGACTTCTATCATAGCCCCTCTTCGTTGTCTCTTTTCTAAACTGAAGACCCCAATCTTTTTAGTTTCTTGTCGTACGGGAGCACTTCCATACCTTTGATTGTCTTTGTTGCCCTACTCTGAACCTTTTCCAGTTCCAAGAAAACTTGTGTGTTGGTTCTCTGCACAAATGTGAATTTCATCCTGTTTATATAGCAGATTCGTCAATATGATGAGATTTAAAAGTCATCCTCTGAAGGGAATCCTCTAGAAAACTATCGTCTTCTCTATTACGCAATCAGAGACATACCAGCTGTACTGAAATGTCAGAAGGGTTTGCACAGCTGACAAGTTGCTGAAAACGGAGCATGGCAACATCTCCATAAATTCTCTTGATCCAGCCAAGTGCAGCAGCTTAATATAGACTTAGTAAAAGCTTTAGTCCCACTGTCTCTCTCACACATTGAGATCAAGCACTGCCACAGGTCATGACAAAAACACGAATGCGGGGATTTAACAGCGTGTAATACCGTTAGTAGCACAGTGTTTTATAAATTGTTTTCTTCAGGTTTAAAAAAATGTCTGAATTCAGCCAAAATTCTGACCGGGAAGTCAGAATCGAGGACATTGATGAAGATGAAATCTTAGGAAACTTATCCCCTGAAGAGCTGAGGGAGCTCCAGTGTGAAATGGAAGTCATGGCTCCAGACCCAAGAGTCCCAGTTGGAATGATACAGAAAGATCAGACTGAAAAACCTCCAACAGGAAACTTTGACCACAGATCTCTTGTTGATTACCTGTATTGGCAGAAGGCATCAAGACGCATGCTAGAGGACGAGAGAGTTCCCGTCAACCTCTTGCCATCTGAGGTAATAAGCGAGAATCACAACTGTTTATTATGCATCTGCTATAAGACTTATTGTAACTGTATATTGCCAAAGATCAGGGCCTTCATAATAATAGGTTTGATGCTTTTGCTTCCTCTCTGTCAGTTCCTTCTGCAAATTAAAGCACAGTATAGTGTATGAATTTAAACTCAGTCAAATCTTATTTCAAAATTTTCTATAACTATAGGATCTAACTTGAAAGATTACCCCAGTAAAAGATTTTTACTTTTTGCCCTAAATTGTTAACTACATTTTCAAATGCAAGAAAATGACATTTTTATTTCATCAAAACCTGTGATTGAAAAAAGACCATATAAAAGCAAATCACAAAATAGAAGTCAAGCTTTTTATTTCTCCATAATATATATAAGAATATAAATATTGGCTAGCGTGATTTTCCCATATAACCTTAATATAATTAGAAGGGCTTAATAAACTCTAAAATTAAATGGTAATAATAATAGTAATCATTAATAGAACTTAATGTCACATTGAAAATGTCTGTCTTTTTGACTGAGTTAAAGTCACTAGTGACTATGAGCCCAAACTTCATGGGCCAAATACTCAGCAAATGTAAATCAGCCATGTTAATGGAACTGTGCTGATTTACACCAGCTGGGGATCCAGTTGTATGTCTTTTTGTGGGCTCTGATTCAAGAGTCCAGCCCTATTCAGCAATGCACTTAAGCACATTCCTAAGTCCCATTGACTTAAAGTTAAGCACGTACTTAAATGCTTTGCTGAATTGGGGCCATAGTCTTTATGCAGGCCAAACTCTCACTGAATACAAGGGGAGATGTGCCTGTGGAAATACATCAGGATTAGGACGTGTAGGAATTTTAAATGACTCAAGGGAGAAACACAGTATGACTTTTTACCATCAGTCCTACCTTATATAATATGGTTGTATTCTAGTACATCAGTACTGTATATCCCTGAATTCCAGTAAAAGTTTGTGTCCCAGTAGCTGTTTACAAAGAAGATAAGCTGTCGCTTGATCATTCTTGGCCTTTAAGAGGTTTGTATATAAATGTGTTTCCTTTTATACTTTGGGATGTTGAAAGTTGTTGGGGTTTCTTTAACCTCTATTGTACAAAGTAGAGATGGGCCTGAGTTGCACAGTTTGGATCCAGATTTGAACTATTCCAAAGGTGGGGGTTGTGTGGTTCATTCCCAGCTCCGTGTCAAGTTAAATCCATACAAAAACTCCAAGGGTTTCATTAATACAGCAAACAGATATGATTTATTTATATTTCAGCATCCCCTACTTTGTCACTTCAGAACTTGACAAATAGCAACCTCCACTGGTACAAAGGAGAAGTGCGGTTAAGTGTCACTGTGGTCCCAGTCCTGATCTCAGTGGGGCAGGACCACCACCACCATCTGCATCCCTTACTTTTGTACTTTCAAAGGGCCTGATCGTGCACTCCTTATTTATATATAAACTCTCACTGGAGTCCATGGGAGTTTTAAGCTGGACGTGGACTCTAAGATCAGGCCTTCTGTCTAGTTGCTTACTAATAGCAAGCTGCAGACAAAGTGAAATGGGTCCTGAGTAGTAAAATCCAGTTCTTACCCATCATGAGAGAGGGGCAAGAAAATTAAATTGTACATAAAATAGACCTTCAGGGAAAGTGGCTACACTTCCTGGCAGGAACTGAGCAGTGGCCAATATGATGTCATTACTGATGCTAAAAGCACAGTCCTTCCATCAAGCAGTGTTCAGAAACCACGTTCCCATCGCAGAACACAAAAGCAATTGAACTAATATTCACCTACGTCCCCAGTGGTGCCCCCTTAATGCTAATGCTTTACACAGAAGCCCAAACTCCTAAGGCTTGGACACTAACAGTTCTACACGTTACTATGACATTCTCCTCTTTGGTCTTAATTAGACTGAGCCACAGAGCCAATATCTAGAAATGTATCTCCGGTTTTTTGCTACATGAAAAACAAAGGTCTCCTAGAAATGCGATGGACAACACATTGTTATATCAGAAAAAATTAGGGCTGATCTACCATTGATGTAAATAGATTTCTCTCGACATCAATAGACTTTTGATCAGGAATGTGAAAGAAGTTATTGGCATTCTTGGAAAGTTTATATGAGAGATTGCTGTATAACAGTATTTAAGTAAGGAATTATTGTTCATTCACATTTAGGCCAGAAGTACTATGAACACTTTCTTTTTTCAAAAAGCATTCTCTAGAATATAATGTGAGGAAAAACAGAGATACATTAAAGCCGTTCGCTATATTTTTATTTCAGTGCATAATTAATGTAACAAAACCATTTAAAATTATTTCAGCTATTAGCATTTTGTCTTCTTTAGAGAAACATTGCAGAGAAGTTTGAAGAAAATGCTGGGGATATGGACGATATTGCTAAGAAAAAAATGGCAGAAGATACTACAGAAGCAGACAGAAAAGAAACATATTACAAAAACGAACATGTCGAACAGGCCAAACCTCGTTCAGCACAACAATCAGGAGAAACAAATGAAGAGAGAAGCTATAAAGAGACAGAAGATGAGGAGGAAGAAGATGATGACGACGACGACGAGGAGGAGGATGATGATGAAGAATCAAGAATAAAGAAGCCATATGGAGACGAAAACATCAACAGTGATCAGGTAACTAAGAAGCTATGTACAAAATCAGGGGGAAATCCAGAAAACCAAGAAAACAATGAAAAGAAAGTATCAAAACTACAAATTCCAAAGAAGTTAGCTGTAGATACTAGCTTTATTAAGTTAAGTGCAAGACCTTCAGGAAACCAAACCAATTTAGATGAGAACTTGCAGAAGGTCCGGAAAAACGATCCAGATGTGAAGGAACTCAATCTGAACAACATTGAAAACATCCCAAAGGAAATGCTGGTGGACTTTGTGAACGCCATGAAAAAAAATAAGCATGTAAAAACATTTAGTTTAGCCAATGTGGGAGCTGATGACAACGTAGCTTTTGCTGTGGCCAACATGTTACGTGAAAACAGGAGCATCACTACTCTAAATATTGATTCAAATTTTATCTCAGGCAAGGGAATTGTTGCAATCATGAGATGTCTGCAATATAATGAGACGTTAACTGAACTGCGTTTTCACAATCAGAGGAACATGTTGGGCCATCAAGCTGAAATGGAAATTGCTAGGCTTCTGAAAGCCAACCCTAAGCTGCTGAAGATGGGCTATCACTTTGAACTTCCAGGCCCCAGGATGGTTGTTACCAATCTGCTCAGCAGAAACCTTGACAGACAAAGACAAAAAAGGCAGGAGGAGCAAAAACAGCAGCAATTAAAAGAGCAGAGAGAGTTAATAGCCATGTTAGAAAATGGACTAGGGTTGCCTCCTGGGATTTGGGAAATGCTAGGGGGACCAATGCCTGATTCAAGGATGTATAGCTCAATACAAGCCCCCAAGCCTCCACCTGTCCCTAAAACTATGCCCATGAGCAGGAAAAATGAACATGCAAGAAAGCCAGCCCCAGAAGAAAAGAGCAGTGAGGAACCTGCCTCCTTCAAAATGGTCAAACTCAAGAGAACTCAACGCAAGCCCACTATACCAGAATACGTAGAACCAGCTGAAAAAACAAGTCTCAAAGATGTGATCAAGACTCTCAAACCAGTTCCAAAAAAACGACCACCTCCTCTGGTTGAGATAACCCCAAGAGATAAGCTCTTAAATGACATTCGTCAGAGTAATGTCGCCTATCTTAAACCGGTAAGTGTATATGAAACAGAATGGTAGCAACAGGGAAATAATTCCATCTCTGTAATTTAACGCAAATCAAATGTAATATTCTATTTTAAAGGCTTCCACAAAAGCATCTTCAAAAACTGTGGGCATATTCATTTTCAGGCACATAAACATGTTTATTGTATGCAAGTTGGCATTTTTGTGAACAGATTTTGAGCATTAGTCATGTGTTTCTATATGCACAAATGCAGAATTTTGCACAGGCAAATTACTACAACCACAAATTTTGCAGGTGCAATTATTAATGCCTGGTGAAGATTTGGCTGCTATGCTTTATGGATAGATTCATCATCATTTTAAAATTAAGTACATTTATGTTATGGAATTTTGATAAAGGGTTTGTTAGCTGGCTGATGGGCCATTATGAGCTGTTAGATGAAGTCATACTTTAATTCACACCTTACATCTCAATAATGACCAACAACAGTTTTACTTCAAATGTGGTAAATATTAAGCCCAACTTTCAGTGGGAGCTTTTCCTATATAAGGACGGCATGTTCTTTGAGCAAGGATGGCAAACCCAAACCATTATTTCCCCCTAGAGTGAGATTTTTCATGCCTAATTTCATCTTATAACTAGACAAATCACAAGCCCCTCTAAATAATAGTCAGTGAAATGGTACCACTGACGCAAAGTCCTAAAGGGAGATTTCAAACCTTTGTATGCCCACAATCATAAAGGTAAAAGAAAAGGATTCAACTCCATAGATAAGCAAAAAAATCAGAAGAAAATTCGTGTGTGTGTGTGTAAAAATCTGTTTCTTTTAGGGTGCAAATAGTTGCACGAATGATTTATTACTAATCCTCCAAACATCATACAATATATGGTCAATCCTATGAGGTTCTGAGCCCCGTAATAACACTTATCCAGCACTTTTCATCCATAGATCTCAAAGCCCCTTACAAGTGGAGTATCATTATGCCCATTTCACAGATTGGGAAAGTGAGGCTGAAGGAGATGAAGTGACTTGCCTAAAGATTACCTAGCAAACCAGTGGCAGGGCCAGGAACTGAACCTATGTCTACTTAGTCCCCTGTTCAGTGCCCTAGCCTTAACATAAGAACGGCCATACTGGGTCAGACCAAAGGTCCATCTAGCCCAGTATCCTATCTTCCGACAGTGGCCAATGCCAGGTGCCCCAGAGGGAATGAACAGAACACGTAATCATCAAATGATCCATCCCATTACCCATTCCCAACTTCTGGCAAACAGAGGCTGGGGACACTATCCCTGCCCATCCTGGCTAATAACCATTGGTGAACCTATCCTCCATGAATTTATCTAGTTCTTTTTTTAATGTATCTAGTTCTGTTAGATTCTTGGCCTTCACAACATCCTCTGGCAAGGAGTTCCACAGGTTGACTGTGCGTTGTGTGAAAAAATACTTCCTTTTAAACCTGCTGCATATTAGTTTCATTTGTTGACCCCTAGTTCTTGTGTTATGAGAAGGAGTAAATAACACTTCCTCATTTACTTTCTCCATACCAGCCATGATTTTATAGACCTCTATCATATCCCCCTTTAGTCTTCTCAAGCTGAAAAGTCCCAGTCTGATTAATCTTTCCTAATATGGCAGCTGTTCCATACCCCTAATAATTTTTGTTGCCCTTTTCTGAACCTTTTCCAAGTTGATATATCTTTTTTTGAGATGGGGGGACCACATCTGCACACAATATTCAAGATGTGGGCGTATCATGGATTTATATAGAGGCAATATGATATTTTCTGTCTTATTATCTATCCCTTTCCTAATGATTCCCAACATTCTGTTTGCTTTTTTGACTGTCACTTTACGCTGAGCAGATGTTTTCAGAAAACTATCCACAGTGACTCCCAGATCTCTTTCTTGAGTGGTAACCGCTAATTTAGACCCCATCATTTTATATGTAGAGTTGGGATTATGTTTTCCAACGTGCATTACTTTGCATTTATCAACATTGAATTTCATCTGCCATTTTGTTTGCCCAGTCACCCAGTTTTGAGAGATCCTTTTGTAGCTCTTCACAGTCTGCCTGGGACTTAACTATCTTGAGTAGTTTTTTATCATCTGCAAATTTTGCCACTTTACTGTTTACCCCTTTTTCCAGGTCATTTATGAATATGTGGATATTCTAAAGTTCTTCTGAGTGGTAAAAGCCCCATAAGATCTCATATGAGACTGTGTTCTTGTTTTAGTGGGGAGAGGAGTAAGTTTGTTTGTTTGTTTGTTTGACAGCAGCTCTTCCGTAGTTTGTCTGAAATTATCATGATGACAATACAAGTGGTGACAATGCCAATGCCCCTTAATCTATGTCTGTATATTCAATAATGTTGAAGGTATACTTAGTGCATATGCCATGACATTGAATTAATAATTTGCTAGACAGGCAGAAGTGGCTTCTCCTGAGCTGCTTTGGTCTATCTGGTCTAGGACACATTTTTAAAATTGCCTGAGTAGAAAATCAAATGGCCTCTAATGTGTTGTTTTGGTCTGCAGGGCACATATACTACCTTCAATAATATTTTTATTAAAAATAAAGTTTTTAATAAATAGACAAAACGAAACAAGGAAGACCATGGCTTAAATTCACTTCTGGCATGAGCAAGTGTACCAGGAATGAAATCAATGGAGATATGCCCTTTTACATCGGTGGTGAATTTGGTTTTGTATGTGTGAAATGTTAACAGTGAGCAAGCATTTAACAAAATAATATATCGGCCCTGGATCTGTGTATATCACTGTAGTGACTGGACTCGGTCCTGTTGCCATTTAAGTCAACAGCAAAATTCTTGGCAACAATAGGAGTAGGATCTGGGTCTGTTATGCATTTTTTGCAAAATTATGAAAAGGACTAATGATTTTGGATGTTTCCATTTTTGTGTATCCAACTTGAAATACTTTAATGAGGATGATTTTCAGAAAGTGGTGAGCCCTCAACCTCCGAAAACCAGGCCCCTTTCAGAAGTCTCAGGTTGGGCATTCAAAATCATGGCCACTGTGTTTAACGTTCTGTTCTTCTAGGAGCTAAAACTGACCCCCGTAGTCCTTACATAAGTGATCAGGCCCCTTAAATTCTGTGAAAATAATCATCCAAATGGAATTGCTTTTGTGATTAAGGAATACTCCCACGAGCAAGAGTGTGGAGGGTCCAGTCTAAAAAGTATATTGCCAAAAGGTACCATTCCAATTTCTCAAGTAATTGACACCTGCTTCATAACTTTCTCTGAATTTTTTTTCAATGTATTAATTGAAAGGCCATATTTTGGTCCCATTTACATTTGTACAAACTCATGGTAGTCAATGGTGTTACACATGGTGTAACGGAGACAAGAATTTGGCCTGAAATGTTAAAGAAGATGAGAGGTCTTAAAATGACCCCTGCCTGTAAATTCAAAGTTAATGCTGCCACTATGTCTCTAACTAACTCTCAGCACTGGGGTATTTTTATTATTACTACTACTGCAGTGGCAAGGATTATTTAAAGACTGATTTAGCTGCAAAGAAAGGCAGTCTTCAGGACTTCTGACCTTTTACATTGGCGTATAAGTGTTGTATCTTGGATCCTGTCACGCTGTCTAGAATGGGTCACAACTGATTAGAAGTAAAATACCTGCAGTGGACAGCCCACTGGACTTGGGTTCAAGGCACATAGGCTCTGTTCTCAACTCTGCCACTGACTCACTGTGTGATCTTGGCACATCACTTAAACCCTTTCCAGAGGGTCTTTCCCCAACTGTCATATGGGGGATAAGAATGCCCTCTCACCTTGTAGAGCACTCTGAGAGCTATGGGAAAGTGCTGTATCTGGGCTAAATGGTGTTATTGATTTATCAAGCAATAACCATCAGCTCTGTGAATTCTAAGAAAGAACAATGTGCCAAGAATTTAACCATTATAGCCACAGAATTTCCTGTTACATTTTCAGTACTTTGATGTTACTGTCTGATTCCAAGCAGCACACTTATTTTTGGAAAGAAGAGGGAAAAAGCCAGATTTTCCTGCTATTAACGTGTCTTCTTATTGGTCTTGTACAGGTGCCAGTGCCAAAAGAGCTAGAGTGAAACAGAGTCTCCTGAAAGAAACAACTTGAAATAAAGACTATTCAAGTTTCACAGGATGCTTTCTTCAGAAGCCAAGGGGTAGATACGAACACGTGGGAACAATGCTTGTAATATGCGGTCTGTTGATACGATGATGAAAAAGGGTGGAATGGAACAAGTCAATGCGAAAAGAATTTCCATCAGCCATTAAGTAACCATGATGCCCTGGTATAATCTCTGTCTTCCAGTTGGATTCTAGTCTCCAGTTTGTCCAGAGGTATTTGCCCAGCAACAGCAATAACTGAACAGGTTTTACAGATTCAGTCAATGAACTCTGTTGCTTACATGGTACTTTCTTCTGTTAAATTCTCCTGCAACACATAGTGCCCTATTGTGACTTTCCTTTTTCACACTGTTGTATGCCACTGCCTTTTTTTTTTTTTTAAACTAAGAACACGTGATTTCTATCTACACAACTTATATTTTCAGTCCAGAATTTTTGTTTTTAGACTGAGGAAACATTACACACAAAAAAAAGAGCAAAAATGCCCTGTCTAGGAGAGAGCACAGTGTGCATTTCTTCCATGACAAACTGCAGTAGTTCTGAGAACAAAATGGCTGCCATCTCTGCAAACAGGCAGAGTTCTTAGAAACTTAAAGGCACAGTACACAGGAAAAAAAAAAAGTCGTAACAGTTTCAGACTTCATATTCCATAGAATGTGTTCTGGCAAGTATTCTGTCTGGTTAGCATTTAAAACATGAAACCATGAGCTGTATTGGGAGCTGTGCGATCATTGTTCTCCTGGCAGATTCTCTCTGTCCTTGCTATAACCCTGAACTGTTTCACCACCCCCATGCTTCAAGCCACACATTGCAGTCACCTTCTGAGAATAGAACCGGACTGTTTCAGATGTCCTTCAATACTCCTGATTAACTGGCCACAGTTGCTGCTACTGAGTATTGTTGGGCCCTTGCCCTCTTCCCTCTGCTTGGGACTCAAACTGCCTGCCAGTTTGAGGAAGGAACTGAATGTCTCGCTTGTGTGGCGAGGCCAGTGCAGAGCTCTAGATGGAGGTAATTGCACTCACCCATCCTCACACAACTTAACCGTTTTGAAATATTCTGATGGGGAAAAATGTTTTAAATGGTCAAAGAGACTAAGCGTGTGAAATCCCCCTTAGTTTCTCTTATCTTTAAGGAATCTCTCTTTTCTGGATGCTTGCCCTTTGCTACCAGGCATGCTGTTGTATACCCCCTACTTCAGTCTGTTTGTACCAGCCTATCCATTCTCTCTCTCTTGTTGGTTACTCTCTCTGCTTGATTCCCTATCTGCCAACTCTCCTCTTGCTCCCCACAAAATTTCACTCCACGCAAACCAGCCTCACCAAGTCCATTAATGGCCTACTCTGCCTCTCGTAGCTAAGACACAGGGCTGGGTCTTGCTCTTTATTCCCTTCTTGGTCTGCCTACTACTGCTGCTCAGTTCCTCCTCTTCTTGTCTGCATGTCCTTGGCCATTCAATAATCTGACTTCTTTCTGCTGCTCCTTTGGTTTCTCCTCATCCTTCCCTTCTTGCTCAATATCACCAAAGCTCTACAAAATCTTCTGCCCACCAGCTTGCATTTCTCTTACACAATCCATACTCCCTTCCCAGACTGCTTTTCTCCTTCTCACAGCTTAATATCCTGCTGCTTCCACATAGGGAACAGTTGCCTTCTTCATGCCATCAACCCTCTCCTTTCAAACCCACCTGTCCAACTTTGTTCAATTCCCCTCCCCCTGCTGTCCGATTCCCTTTAGGCTCTTGGGGGGGGAGGCACGTGCAGGCAGGGAGCTCAACTTATTGTTTATAAGGTACCATATGAATTTACAGTACAAAGGGATTTTTTAAACTATGATTCAACATTGCTTGCACAAATGTTGAGGAAAACCTAGTTTTACTTTATTTCTCATTTACAGCTGTCACATGAAGAGAATATTCTAACTGGGATGTGCCAGTGTTGTCTCTCTCTTCCAATTGAATGACTAGCAGAAAAAGAAGCATGGTCAGGAAGAGGTGGGAAGAGCCAAAGTGGCTCCGAGCCACTCTTATTCAGCTCTGTTCCCAGAGCCAATTCAGGACACAGCCTAAGTTGAGCAGCTTTTCAAGGGTCCGTCTGGTGAAGGCGCACGCTTCCCTCCATTGCCAGCCAGAGAGCGTGTGAGGGATGACAGAGCTGCTGCAGTGACCCTATGCCATCAGCCGATCCCTACATGAAGGGAATGCTCCCAGGGCTGGTTAAGGTGATTTTATGGCTGATCATTCTAGTGAATCAGGCTCATCATGTTCATGTAAAATTTTCATTGTGCTCCTAATGTCTACACTGTGTAGTAACAAAGAGGGGGAAGCAAATGAGCGATAGGAGCTGCTCTGCACTCTCAACGTGCAAGGGTGGCTAAGTGTTTGGAAGAAAACGGGGCAACCCCATCCCTTCCTTTGAGGGAAGGAAAAGCAAGCAAAAGCCCATCACTACCTTATGTGTAATCACAGGTGGGACCATATGCTAATATGGCATGCAGGCCACATTCAGGCAGAAATTGGCACCATAGATTAAAGATGCAGAAGGGACATATATGGAGAAAAGACTGGAACATGCATCTCAGTGGCATCAACACAACCCTTGCTTGTGGGTGCAAGAGAGTTCAGGGGAAGGTGTGGCCAAAGGAAAGGTAGGTGGAATCTAGGAAAGTGCCACACAAAAATGGTGCCTTCTCAAAAGGCACAAAGGCAGGCTGCCAAAACAAGTTGGCTACTCTTCACAGCCATCAGTTCCTACTGTAAGAGAGGAATGTGCATCAGGAAAAGATCCCATCTCTCACCCTGTCAGAAAGCATGCAAAAGCAAACACCTGGAGGCTTATAGCACTACCCCCATTCAAGCCCTGCTCCACTGGAGGACTGGTTTGTTTCAGAGCAGACACTCCCTTACCATTGAAGTTTATCCACATTGGACTGAGCCTCATGGTATGCAGATTTATTAGTGTGGTCATGTCTGGTGTCATGCTATTTCACAGGGTTCAGGTCTGAAGGGTGGTATTGGGGATGCGGATCACATCACGATCCTTTTCCTTCAATGAGTTATATACACACATCAGCTACTTGCAGTCTCCTACCTCAACCCTAATAGGATTGCACTACTTTTTCCACTGCTTATACCTCTGCAGACTCCTCATCTTCAGTAGGGTTGGAAAAAGGTAACTGAACTCATCTCCCACCCTTTTCTGATGGCCACTTATAGTTCCTGCCAAGCATATTTGGGTGGGGCATAGCTTCTTTAAAAAAAAAAAAATCCAACAATACATGCCTCACTCTTGCCTTCTGTACTTCAAGGTCCCAATGGATTCTGCTAAGGCCAGAAATAGGATCAAACTTCAAGGATAAGGGGTTGCTCTAGGCTGTGTGCCCCACCCCCCACAAAACCCAGTAGCAGATACTAACTGGGATTATTGTTATTGTAAAGGTACAATCTGTTATCTTGTACAGGACGGTGTCCCCATTTGCTTCATAGAATATCAGGGTTGGAAGGGACCTCAGGAGGTCATCTAGTCCAACCCCCTGCTCAAAGCAGGACCAATCCCCAATCAAATCATCCCAGCCAAGGCTTTGTCAAGCCTGACCTTAAAAACTTCCAAGGAAGGAGATTCTACCACCTCCCTAGGTAACGCATTCCAGTGTTTTACCACCCTCCTAGTGAAAAAGTTTTTCCTAATATCCAACCTAAACCTCCCCCACTGCAACTTGAGACCATTACTCCTTGTCCTGTCATCTTCTACCACTGAGAGTAGTCTAGAACCATCCTCTCTGGAACCACCTCTCAGGTAGTTGAAAGCAGCTATCAAATCCCCCCTCATTCTTCTCTTCCGCAGACTAAACAATCCCAGTTCCCTCAGCCTCTCCTCATAAGTCATGTGTTCCAGACCCCTAATCATTTTTGTTGCCCTTTGCTGGACTCTCTCCAATTTATCTACATCCCTCTTGTAGTGTGGGGCCCAAAACTGGACACAGTACTCCAGATGAGGCCTCACCAATGTCGAATAGAGGGGAACGATTGCGTCCCTCGATCTGCTCGCTATGCCACTACTTATACATCCCAAAATGCCATTGGCCTTCTTGGCAACAAGGGCACACTGCTGACTCATATCCAGCTTCTCGTCCACTGTAACCCCAGGTCCTTTTCCGCAGAACTGCTGCCTAGCCATTCGGTCCCTAGTCTGTAGCTGTGCATTGGGTTCTTCCGTCCTAAGTGCAGGACCCTGCACTTATCCTTATTGAACCTCATCAGGTTTCTTTTGGCCCAATCCTCCAATTTGTCTAGGTCCCTCTGTATCCTACCTACCACTCCTCCCAGTTTAGTATCATCCGCAAGTTTGTTGAGAGTGCAATCCACACCATCCTCCAGATCATTTATGAAGATATTGAACAAAACCGGCCCCAGGACCGACCCCTGGGGCACTCCACTTGACACCGGCTGCCAACTAGACATGGAGCCATTGATCACTACCCGTTGAGCCCGACAATCTAGCCAACTTTCTACCCACCTTATAGTACATTCAGCCAGCCCATACTTCTTTAACTTGCTGACAAGAATACTGTGGGAGACTGTGTCAAAAGCTTTGCTAAAGTCAAGAAACAACACATCCACTGCTTTCCCTTCATCCACAGAATCAGTAATCTCATCATAGAAGGCGATTAGATTAGTCAGGCATGACCTACCCTTGGTGAATCCATGCTGACTGTTCCTGATCACTTTCCTCTCATGCAAGTGCTTCAGGATTGATTCCTTGAGGACCTGCTCCATGATTTTTCCGGGGACTGAGGTGAGGCTGACTGGCCTGTAGTTCCCGGGATCCTCCTTCTTCCCTTTTTTAAAGATTGGCACTACGTTAGCCTTTTTCCAGTCAGTCATCTGGGACTTCCCCCGTTCGCCACGAGTTTTCAGAGATAATGGCCAATGGCTCTGCAATCACATCCGCCAATTCCTTTAGCACTCTCGGATGCAACTCGTCCGGCCCCATGGACTTGTGCACGTCCAGCTTTTCTAAATAGTCCCTAACCACCCTCTTTCTCCACAGAGGGCTGGCCATCTACTCCCCATGTTGCGATGCCCAGCGCAGCAGTCTGGGAGCTGTCCTTGTTAGTGAAGACAGAGGCAAAACAAAGCATTGAGCACATTAGCTTTTTCCACATCCTCTGTCACTAGGTTGCCTCCCTCATTCAGTAAGGGGCCCACACTTTCCTTGGCTTTCTTCTTGTTGCCAACATACCTGAAGAAACCCTTCTTGTTACTCTTGACATCTCTTGCTAGCTGCAGCTCCAGGTGCGATTTGGCCCTCCTGATTTCATTCCTACATGCCCGAGCAATATTTTTATACTCTTCCCTGGTCATATGTCCAACCTTCCACTTCTTGTAAGCGTCTTTTTTATGTTTAAGATCCGCTAGGATTTCACCATTAAGCCAAGCTGGTCGCCTGCCATGTTTACTATTCTTTCGACTCATCGGGATGGTTTGTCCCTGTAACCTCAACAGGGATTCCTTGAAATACAGCCAGCTCTCCTGGACTCCTTTCTCCTTCATGTTAGTCCCCCAGGGGATCCTACCCATCCGCTCCCTGAGGGAGTCGAAGTCTGCTTTCCTGAAGTCCAGGGTCCGTATCCTGCTGCTTACCTTTCTTCCCTGTGTCAGGATCCTGAACTCGACCATCTCATGGTCACTGCCTCCCAGATTCCCATCCACTTTTGCTTCCCCCACTAATGCTTCAATTTCCTTTGAAGACATATAGCAGTTTACCTCTTTCTGTTGCAGAAGCTGTGTGTGTACACATACAAATCAGGCTTCCCCCTGCTGCATATAGTGTACTGATTTACTCCCACTTAGTTTGAGGTTTTGGAGAGGTGTTGTTTTTAAGTTGGGAGGTGAAGGCAGAAGTCTTCTCCCTTCAAGCCATGTCTAAAGTAGAAATTTAGTTAGGTGGGGGTGGAAACTGAAGATTATTCATATAAGGTAGCTGTGCTCTGTACAAGCACTTTGGAGTTTTTGTGCTATTTGGTATGCTAAAGGCTTTAAAAAAAAAAAAGTCGGACATCCAAACACTGGAAAATTTGGTTTAACAAAAAACAAAAACCAACTGTACACCACCCAGCTTGGTAAGCATACCATTTCTCAAAGTAATCCAAAGAGGCAGCCCTCCCTACTCTCCTCCACCCAGAAACCCACTCACCTAAAAGGATACAAATATCCTTAGTGCTCTACTGCAATGACTCACTATGGCATGTTCCAAATCCATTCCCTTTTTAAAAAGGAAAGGCAACCCACAGTGCATTGTGTTGTGCTTTTGTTATATGTAAAGTAGTGACCATAGTTCAAAAACCAAAAAAGTTTGTCACTTAAACCGAATCATATTATTGTAGAGTAGTGTGATCTTGATTAAAGCTCACTTTTCTGCATCATGATTAGTTAAAAAAAAATGAAATAAATGCACTCTGTTTTAACAATGGTTAAACTTTATTCTTCACAACTAATTTTTAAAATTCTACAATGTAACCATATATTCATGAAGTCATAGGCTAGTATCTCTTCTGTAAGTGTAGCAAGAACTAATCATCAAAAGCTAAGACAATGTACTATAATAAAGGAGCAGGTCATTGCTTCTTACCCTGGAATATACACGTAAAGAAGCTTCTAATAAATACTGATCACTCTGGAACATTTGCATGGAATGAGGTGTTTAGACTCAAACAATTCATTTGGAAGAAACCCCAGGTGTGTGCGCACATGCACACACATGCGTCTATACACATGAACTTTGAAGAGGTTTTTGGGATATCTGCTGTACCTGCCATGTAAATCAAGTCAGTTACACATAAATACTTCATAAAAAAGGGAGGAGAGATGCAAGACTGATGGTTACACACTATGTTAATCTGCATACGTTTTTCCATGCATATGGTTTAGGTAGCACAGACTGCAGTCAAGCTGAAGTTTACTGAAGCTATTTGTAACAATAGCTCTTGAAAATAATTGCTTACATGAATTTGGAAATGGTTTTAAGAACATGTAATTTGTTTTTATTTACAAGTCTGAAATCTGGTCTTATTTCCCTTGAATAGAGCCACAAGTGGAATAAATTAGCAAGATGTATGTTTTAGCCAGTGTCTTCTTTAAACAGGAAGAGTCAGAGCACAATTTGGACAATGAGGTAAGTCCTAAAATCTCAAGGGACAGTTTTAAAACAAAAAACAAAACAAAACCAGAACTCCAAATAATATAGTGTTCTAGTTATTCTTACAGTCCACAGGGTTTTTTTTAAGTATTAAAAGAAACCAGTTGCAAAAACCCACACCTTGTAAGTGTGAAATTGTGGCTCTATTGAAGGCAATTGCAAAAAAGCTTTCATGGACCTCAAGAGAGCCAAAGATGTCAGAGACATTTAAGGCTCATAATAACCTTCAGAGACACATGAGCCTCTCCTACTGAATTCAGTCAAATTTGCATTGGTGCATTATAGGCAGAGCTGGACAAGGGGGCTATATAGTTTACCTATGTTGCCCATTTAGACTTGGATCTCCTGCTATAAGAAATATTACATTTTGGTGAACAGACTAGGAGCATGCAAGGTGACTTGTGTGCTCTGGTCAATTTATTCTTTCCATTTGCTACTTCAGATAATAAGATGGCTTGACTATAACCCGCTTGAAAAGGTAAGCTGATAGGAGGACACCCCCTAGAGGTTTTTTTGGGGGGAGGAGAAGGAAGGAAATGAAAAAAAAAATTTGTATTGGCAGAGCTTTCAGCCAGTCCTGACTGCCAGATTTTTGTCTGGTGACATTTTTAGCCAACTGGTAGTGCACTAAACAGCCTCACCCCTATATCATCCCTCCAATGAAGTGCATTATAAATACTTAGATGTGACACTGGCTACCAAGAACAGGTTCAGAGACTGCAATTCATGTTTGTTTCCCCTGCCAGAAAACAAGTGCTTTAAAAACAGTTAGTGCATGTGTATGCAATACCAAGACATTTTACCATACTCTAGAAAGGTGAATCTCTCCTCCCTAGCCTTAGAGGAGTCCTGCATAGCTTTGTATACCTGTATCTTGCCATTTTCAATCTATACAGTACGTGCATCTCAGACAAATTGAAAGCAAGCTTTGACAAAAGTAAATAGCAACTAAATTCCTGCAACAGATAAGAATGCCATATTATGTGCATCTTATTCCTTCACTTTAGCAATATAATCAGCCAGTTTGTTGATGTTCTCTTCCTGCTGTTCAAGGGCATCAAGTACTATGCCCATAGGGGTCTTCTTCAAACCTATTCCTTCCATTTTATTCTCCAGTTTGTTCTTTATGCTCCGAAGCCTCAGAGACGCATGGATAAATATCACTAAGAACAGAAATACATGTTTGTTAACTGACATGCCCCCACTGAATACTTAGCTCTTCAGTATCTCTCAAAGCACTTTGAATGACTTTGTAAATGAGTGGACATCCAAAAGTAGGAAGCTGAAAGTCTAACACATATGTACTGATATGGTCTGCTTAAGAAGTCATGTAAGTATATGTCTACCTCCAGTATAGTTTATTGTTCTTAAAAGGAAAACATTAGATTCCTTCAAGTTTCACTTGCTAGCAGCCTTGAAAGTCAATTGTATAAAATTTGTTTTGGGACAATTTTTAAAACCTCAAATTTCATATACTAAGTGGAGCCAAGGGTTAATTCAGAGTGAAGAGACTTGAGCTTTTAGTTTTAGTCATTAAGGGGGGGAGGGGAGGGAGAAAAGCTATACTTACACAGTAGAGGAAATGTTATCCCAAATATGAACACCATGACACCTCCAAAATAGGATATCAAGAAGTAACTAGACAGCAGGATGGCTACCACAAACGCAGTTGGGTACTGTTTCTTGAACTTGCGAAGGATGTCTTTGTTGTGTGATGCCCACACAAAGCCTGTGAACACCAGCACCACTATGGTGCCACCAAGGATCATGTTCAGTGGGCTCAGAAATCTGGGGAGAAAGTGAGGGAAAGTGTTTGACCAACATCTTCATTTTATAACATACGAGTTATGCATTCAGCTTGAGTGTCTCACTATTGCATGATTAAGAAGATGGAGACAGTTGACAAGGCTTATGCTTCAGTGCCTCAAAACCCTTATCAGCCAGCTTCAGACATTCACATGTCGCGCTTTGTTAGCCATAACGTTGTCATGCAGAGACCGCAAGCCATTGGTAAGCGATGTGCTTAATTAGTATTGTTCTCATGTGTATTTACACACACTATTCTGCCCCTGCCCTCGTTTTTGGAGGAGTTCAGTGTTCATGAAAGCAAGGAACTCACATCTGGCTAAAAAGAATCCTGAAGGCATCACCATCAGCACATCTCAACGCCACCCACCCATTTCACTCCTGAGCCTTTGCTGAGCAGCAGCAGCAGACGGACAGTCATGCCAGATAGCGTGATGGCCTAGTACTTGCTGGGACCGGTCTTCTCCATTTGTGGCTTAAAACAGGATCTAACCTAGTCTTCAGGAGGTGAAAAACACAGTGATGACCTACTGTACTGCCTTGAGCTTCAGATGGTTTAATTTACATTCCCTGTCTCCCCCCCCCCCCACTATATTATGCAGAATGGGCCTTTGACTTCTATTTGTATTCTAAATCTTCAGATATAGTCTAAGTAAAAGAGATGCAGAGATATCACGTGTGTCAAATCAAGGTGGTGTGTATCCCTAGGTAGGGCAATTACTTTCATCAGCAAACTGCAGGTAGCATGTGCGTCTCAGGGTCAGAAGGAACTAGGGTCTAGGACAGAGGTCCTGCAGGGAAGTTCTAGAAACAGCCCAGTTCAGCAAGAAAGCCAAGACTGGAAACAGAACATTCAACTTCAGATCGTGTGATAGAGGAGACACACTGGACAGACCTTAATTAACATTACTAAATTAAGTTCAATCCTTTGAAGCCCCATTGTATTTAAAATGCAATTGCTTGTATGTTATTGTGAGTCTATGTAACTTTGGGTACGTTCATGCACTTTCTCTGATTATCAGCCCTTTGAAGAACCCCCAAGAGGTTTGTATATTGTTGTTCCAACTAGATTCTCCAGGACCAAACAAAGAATTTTTGGATAAATGGCCTGGTTTTAAACTGGCTCAGGGCCTTTTATCTGGTCCTGCAAACAGACAGGACCCCAGTCCTTAGGGAAGGATTGGAAGAACTTTGGCCTACTGAGGCCCCATAAGACAGCGTTAGTTCTAAGGTGAGACTTAAGAACTTGTGACCACAAGAGACCCCCTCATGCCAGTGCCCATGTTAGAGACATTTGGTGGGCAGGGGAATTGCTGGTAAACTTATTAGCATGTGTTTAGGTTTTTGTATTGTTTACTATGTTTTCTCCATAATCTTACATCCCAAGAATAAATAGGCTTGCACAGTTAGTGCTATGGTACCATATCCTGAGCAATTACCCCATAACAGTGAGGAGAAAGACAAAGCAGGTGTGCTTAGGCAGACTGTCTTTTGCTGGAACAACACAGTGAAGGCAGTGGGACTGTTTAGCCTGGGAATGCCCTGCTCAGGATGGAGAGAGACATGGGTCTCCAGAGAAGGGCTTCTTGCTCCCTGGCCATTGCCTGAGAGTGGGTGTCCTTGCTGGGCTATAAAGGAAAAACAGATGCAGTTGTCCTGAACTATGACAACTAGACAACCAAACCCCAGGATGGGAACTCCACCTGCTCTCCCCACTCTTCAAATATGTGTTGGCCATTTTTTCTGCCCCTCCCCTAACCATAACTTGCTTAGCCTGCTACTAATTTTTGCTTATGAAGTGCAGTCTATTAATGCATAAGAATGACCACACTAGGTCAGACCAATGGACTATCTTGCCCAGTACATTGGCAATGGCCAGTGCCAGATGCGTCAGAGGGAATGACCAGACCAGGGCAATCATCCAGTGATCCATCCCCTAACATCCAGTCTCAGCTTCCGTCAGTTAGAGGTTATGGTTCACCTGGAATATGGTGTTGAATCCCTGACCATCTTGGCTAATAGATGAGCTTATGGAGGATAGGTCCATCAATGGCTAATTCTTTGAGCCATTTATACTTTTGGCCTTCAAAACATCCCCTGGGAATGACTTCCACAGGTTGACTGTGCATTGTGTGAAGTACTTTGTTTGTTTTAAGCCCACAGTTACAAACAGAACAGTTCTTATGACCAAGATGATCCTGATTTGCCACTGTCAAATGGGGGTCATCCCTACTGTAACAATTCCAGTATTTCAGGCCATAATTCATCTCAGACATAACCAGATGCAACACTAAAGCTAAGTGACCTGCCCACACTTACATCAACACTAAGCTTGGCTCATCCTGTTGGACAACTGCTGTAGCATATGGTAGCATTTATAGTCTGTCTTTAATGTCCAACAAAAATGAAGAGCCATTTTGTACACATTATCTAGTTACACTGGCAATATTTGTATCCACTACTCTGACAAAGGGTTCTGTGGGAAAGGGGAAAACTAAATCACTTTGGTTTGAAACAACTCGTCTCCAGTTTCCTCTGTAGGTCAGCTGTCCCAACAAGGATGGGACAACTGGATTGAAAAATAAAAAATGCAAGTTAGCTGCCCACCTGCTTCTGTTATTCATGTCTGAGCTCCAGCAAGGCACACAGGAACTCTGATAGGGCAGGCCTGTTTGCAACATTTGAGTCATTTGTCTTGCAGTCAACCACAGACTATATTTAGGTTAAAACGGTCTCAAGCTTCCAGGCTGGAAAAAGTGACCAGCGTTACTCCAGGCAGAAATTATTTTAAGTCTGTGCTCTGCTGCAGCAGGATTTCTGATCAGACAACACTAGTACTGCTAGTATACGTTTCAGAACCAAAGTGCGCGCGCATGTGTGTAAGTCTAAATACACCTCCTTTCCCCCTCCACAAGGAGGATTAACCTTGTTAACTTCTATGAGAAATGACCTAGTCTGTTTAATAGTTTGCCAGTAGCCGGTCACTAGATTTGGGTGCAGGAGGTAGAGCCTTGTCCCAAGTTACATTTGTAGCAAATTTGATTTGTTCCACTTCAACATTCAGAGGCTTTTTTATTTATTTTTCCAGTTTAGGAATTGGGGGTTTGTATAAATAGTTTCTGTCCAAACATTAAATGGAAGAATATTTTTCTCCATATTGACAGGTAGTTCATATCAAATCTCTACATGTTTTTTAAAGTTGTATTCTAGGGAGTTTGTGCAGTTGAACTTCCTCAGATGCAAAGACCACTGCAAGTGATCCCAAAAGACAGCTTTCCCAAGGAAAGCCTTAATCTGAAGTACATGCTTTCTGAAGTGGGATGAATTGCAGAGTACAAAGAAGCAGTGAGTGTAACTATCAAATGAGATCATTCAGAGCCGCATAAAGGCAGATTAGTAGTAAGCTGTCCAAAGAACATGAATATTCATGTTGTGAGCCATGTGGTTCAGATTCCCCAACACTGTTGAATTCAATCTTGGATGTCTCTTATGCCATTTTCCCTGTAACATAGTTTCTGAAAGCCATCTGCATTATGCAGTACTGCTTCCTGCCCACACAGTGCTACAACAGGATCATGCTCACAATAACTAAATTCCATCAGAGAGGAGTCGTCAAATGCTGGCATATTTCACAAAGGCTGCCTTCTGCTACCTGAGTGTGTAAGTCAGACTTGTGATCACTCTTTCTAGATATCTGCTATATTTAATGCACCCCCTGATTTAAGGGAAGATGGAACAGGACAATCCTAGTTTTCCAGGTAGAATATTTTGCCTCTGAACTTGTGAACAGTAAGGTTTTCAACTTAGTCCAAAATATCAGAGTAAGTGACAGTAGGTTCCTGTTACAGATGCCAACAACGTGTAGTGGAGCTGCCTCTCATTAGGTTAAACCTGGGTATTGCGTTTTGGAGCATAGGTTTGAGTTCTTTGCAGCACTTATCCAATACCAGTGATTGGTTAATAGGTATTCTTTGAGAATACCTCCTCCCATCCCAAAGTAGAACAATTAGTTCTGTAGATTGTGAGGTTCAGAATTGCTTTCCGAAGGGCCAGGTTTTTTTTTTTTTTTACATCATTGTAAATCTGAAGCATCTCCTCTGATGTCAGGGCTATCTTTAAGAAAATCAGAATCGGTCTCTGGGATGAGCTACACCAACCCACTGCTTGTCTGTCTGTAGAATGGCAGCAGCGTGCTAAAGCAGTATCACACCCCAACACTCAGCAGAGCATGGGCTGCGCAAGTGAATGATGATAGGCAGTTCATGATTAAGGTAATGAGGGAGAGACTAGAGCACCAGGTACTGCATGCTTTTGCACTTGTATCTGAGAATAGGCGATATATTGACCCATATGCAGTCTCTTAAAGTGGTGTCCTGGAAGTTCCCCTTCAAACAGCACAGGAAGTACTGTTGTGGCCTTGCTTAGATATCTCTCTCTTATCACAGTCTGATAGTGACTTCCCAGACCTCAAGTTTGAAGCCTAGATTGAAGTCTTCCAAACTTGCAGAGACTAGATACTTTCTAAATACAGTTCTCCTTTGAAAGGTTTATTAGGCGTCTCAAGCATTTTAAAAGGCATCTAATAGGGCAGCAGCACTGTGGCAATGAGTTTTAGGTTGCTCAGACAACTTGAAAACCAGAAGCTTGGGAAGAAGGCAACAACTAGTTCTCGTTTCCCCACAGAGAAATTAAGGCAGGAATAACACAGTGTCAAGAGGAAGTACAAAGAGCCCAGAACCAACAGCATGCCAAGTGGATGCTGCATTCCTTTCTAGGATGAAGGAGGAGTGAGCCAGAGGTCTGGGTCCAGCAGAGAATGGAACAAATCAGTCGGGAAAAGCCAGCCATTTAGAGATGGAATCTCTCTGTAGTCTCTTCATTACAGGAAGTACCCCTCTGCCTTCTTTCTGAGACAGTGTTTGCTTTCATAGAAGCTGCAGTAAGAAATGCAAGAAGACAGATATGGGAATTGACTTTATTTGTGCTGTCAGGCTGGTAGGCCTGATTGGGTGAAGGGCAAGGAAGGAAGTCAAGCAGTATTGCAAGGGAGAGGGGATAGCTACTGAAAAAAAAAAAAACTAGCCAGCTGGGCTAAGAGTTCAAATAGTCCTTTTGTAAGAAGACCCGGCACTAGGTATAAGCAGACTAAACAATTGCTTAGGGCCCCCATTAATTATTAGTATGTGTTGGGGGCAAAAATATTCCTGCTGATGGCCCCCAGTGGGCTAGCACCAGCATGGTTTGGAAATTAAGGATGGCAGACAGCGCTCCAGTGAGTTTCCTCTTTTACATGAGTCTAGGCAGAGGACAGTTCAAGAGGTGGCCCTCGGTCAAGCTTTTAAAGGGGGGATGCTTTAAGAACAGAGCTAGATTGAGCCTGTGCTTTACTTAGCAGCGGTCACGCCTGTCAGCTTGTTTTGTTTTACATGCGGCCTTACTGCAGGAAAGTCTCTATTAAAATGCTGGCAGAACCTGTGTTTCTTATTGCTTAGCAGAGCTTTTTGCTAACTGCCTCATGACTGACTAGGCTCACCCTCAGAATATATTTGTTTAGAGGGAATACATATGAGAGATACACACCCTTTCTCTAGAGGCCCAAGAAAGTTATGCCTGTGTTCCCCCCCCCACCCACATTCCAGTAAATGAGCAGGCATAGTGCTGCTTTACTCACTTATGAGTTATTTCAAGACTGCACAGATCAAATTCTTCCCTCAGTTACATCTATGCAGTCTCACTGAAGCCAGTACAGTTTGCATAGGTTTAACTGATGGCAAAATTTGGTCCTGTACATTTAAGAAAGTAGGGTTGCCAGGTGTCTGACCTGAACACCTGGTCAAAAAGGGACCCTGGCAGCTCTGGTCAACACTGCTGACTGGGCTGTTAAAAATCCGGTCGGTGGCGCAGCAGGACTGGCAGGCTCCCTGCCTACCCAAGATCCATGTGGCTCCCAGAAGCAGTGGCATGTACCCCCTCTGGCTCCTAAGGTGTAGAGGCAGCCAGGGATCTCCAAGCAGTGCCCCCGCCCAAAGTGCCAGCTCTGTTGCTCCCATTGGCCAGGAACCGCAGCTAATGAGAGCTGCGGGGGTGGCGCATGCGACTGGGACAGCATGCAGAGCCACCTGGCTGTGCCACAGCGTAGGAGCCAGAGGGGGGACATGCTGCTGCTGCTTCTGGGAGCTGCTTGAGGTAAGCGCTGCCCAGAACCTGTACCCCTGACCCCAGCCCCCTGCCCCAAGCTCCCTCACCCTCTGAACCCCTCAGTCCCTGCCTTGAGCACCCTCCTGCACCCCAAATCCCCAGCCCCACCCCTGAGTCTGCACCCCCAGCCAGAGCTCTCATCTCTCCCCCCACCCTCTGCCCCAGTCTGGAGCCCCCTCCTGCACCCCGAACCCCTCATTTCTAGCCCCACCCTGGAACCCACACCCCCTGCCCAGAGCCTGCACCCCTCCCTCACCCAACCTTCTACTTCAGCCCAGACCCCCTCATACACTGAACCTCTTGGCTCCCCCAGCCTGGAGCCCCTTCCTGCACCCCAAATCCCTGATCCCCAGCTGAAGCCCTCACCCCCTCCCACACCCCAACCCCCGAGCTAGCCCAGTGAAAATGAGAGAGTAAGGGAGGGTAGGCAGCGAGTGACAGAGGGAGGTGGAGATGGAGTGAATGGGGGGCGGGTCAGAGGTGTTCAGTTTTGTGCGAGGAGAAAGTTGGCAACCCTATAAGCAAGCATGAGAACAGAGATAGTACATTTCCAACCCTTATGAGTTACCACAGATGTGTTACTCCTGGGTGAACTAAGTCTATTTAACATTTCAGTAACCGCTAGCATCCTGAGATCTCAAAGAGCTTCACAAACATGAAACAGCTATTGAAACACCATCTAGGAACAGAATCCAGGAGACCAGCTTCCAATATCCCTCTGCTAGGGCCACTAGACACCATTCCCTCCAATGCTTCCCAAATTTTGCTTTGTCATAGAGGCGGCTACCTCTATTGAATAGAGATCTATTTATTTTTTAAAGCAACAAAATGGAAGTATTGCTCACCCTCACTGTTTTTGCCATTCCAGTTATTTTTTTTAATTTATTAATAGCCCAACTCCTCCAAGCCATTAAAAATAAAGTCAGGTTTCAGAGTAGCAGCCGTGTTAGTCTGTATTTGCAAAAAGAAAAGGAGGACTTGTGGCACCTTAGAGACTAACACATTTGAGCATAAGCTTTCGTGAGCTACAGCTCACCTCATCTGATGCCTTCAGAGGAAAATACAGTGGGGAGATTTTATATACACAGAGAACGTGAAACAATGGATGCCACCACACACACTGCAAGGAGAGCGATCACCCAAGGTGAGCCATCACCAGCAGGAGGGTGGGGGAAAAAAAAAACCTTGTGGTGATAATCAAGGTGGGATCAAGGTGGGCCACCTCCAGCAGCTGACAAGAACGCCCAAGGAACAGCCAAGGGGGTGGGGGGAAATAAACATGGGGAAATAGTTTCACTCTGCACAATGACCCATCCACTCCCAGTCTCTATCTAAGCCCAAGTTAAGTTTTGCCACTTTGGAGTGATCTTCTTACACAGGGAATTATTCCAAACTATAAATCAAATCAACTAATGTGGGGCAGGGGGAGAGGAGAATAAAGCTGTTTGTCAATTTGAATGACTGTGCAGTAAGCTAATGGAAGGGAAAAAAAAAAGAAGAATCAAAGGACTGGGGGATGGGGGTGGTAAAATCACAGCATGAGGTTGCAGGTAAGCAGACGATTAAGCCATATCAGAACAGAGAGACAAGGTGGGTGAGGTAATATATTTTCTTGGACCAGCTTCTGTTGGTGAAGAAGACAAGTTTTCAAGCTCCACAGAGCTCTTTGTCGGGTCTGGAATTTGGGAAATGTACTAAGATGAAAACAAATATTCTAACTTCTTATGCTAAAGTATGTGCGTTTGATCTTGTACTAAGTGTCACAGGTAAATACATTTCCCAGATCTGAAGAAGAGCTCCATGTCGCTGGAAAACTAGTCTCTCTCACACAAACAGAAGCTGGTCCACTAAAAAGATATTACCTTACCCACCTTGTCCAATATCCTGGGACCCACACAGCTACAACAGAACAGAGACAGCTGTTGACTAACACAGGAGGGACTCTGGGATGCCTAGCTCATTTTACACGATCAGATTTTATAAGAATTTTTATAGTGGGAAGGCTCTAGTAGCTAAAATTTAAGCATTTGATGTGCATGGCAAACAAGTTCCAAACTACTGTGCAAGTTTAACTGAATATGCAGTGATTTGACTTTTAGTAAAATAGCATCAGTAAGGCATAGAAATCTATTAGGCAAGATTCCATTCTCCTGCCAGAGTGGGAGTCCCCCACTAGGATGCAGGGATCGTCTAGGTATACCTGATCCTGCCTCAGTGCACAGGGATGGAATAAATGACCTCTTTGAGGTCCCTTTCAGCCCTATATTTCTATAACTCTGATCAGAATAAAACGAACACTCTACAATCTTCATGACAGGACCGATCTATAGTTGAATGTTTTAGAAGATATTTTTAGATCTTTGGCTTATTTTTTTGGTCTGTTTGTAAAGTACCTAAAACAATGGGGCCCTGGAGCTCCTGCTGAAATACAAATTAACAACAAAGGACAGTTAAGCACCCAATTCCTATTGATTTTGGAGCACTAATGGGATATTTAATATCTTGGAATAGCTACAGGGATTCAGTGGGAGAGATAGTCTTAATATGGAGCTATGTTGCTGTGTAAGTCCAGCCTTGAAAAATCAAGTTACTGTCTACAATGTGTTTTAACACAGAACACCACTGTGATTCATTCCCACTGGCACTTTTATTGTACATGTAAACAACAACTATAGCCAAGAAATGTTAGCTTCTAGTTTCTGGATTCACAATTTTCTACTTAGTCCGGGGCGGGGGGGGGGGGGGGGAGGGGGCGCCTCACACATGAAGGATTTTTTTGTTTTTAAATGCAGTGTTGTTGTAGCCATGTTGGTCGCAGGATTTTTCTTTTTAAATGTCACACAGGGTGTGTGCATATAAATGGGCCGATTACTTAGTGGCCTTTATACTTTGCCATCTGGGACTACACACACACAGTGGTAGCTTTTATGGAATAGGATTAGCCTTCAGATGGTTCAGTACCACGTGAATTCTCTATTAAACTAGGGGAAAGCTATACAGAGGTAATATGCTGAGCACACTGTGTAAAACTGCAATAAGGGATACAAATATATACAGCTCCTTATCCCAGGTAGAGGTATCCTGTACTCACTGGATATTTCAGAAGGGTAGCCGTGTTAGTCGGTATCAGCAAAAACAATGAGGCGTCCTTGTGGCACCTTAGAGACTAACAAATTTATTTGGGCATAAGCTTTTGTGGGCTAAAACCCACTTCATCAGATGCATGGAGTGAAAAATACAGTAGGCAGGTATAAGCATACAGCACATGACAAGATGGAAGTGGGGGGTCAGTGCTAACTAGGCCAATTCAAATCAGGGTGGATGTGGCCCATTCCCAACAGTTGATAAGAAGGGGTGAATATCCGAGGGAAAATTATTTTGTAGTGACCCAGCCACTACCAGTCTTTATTCAGGCCTAATTTGATGATGTCAAGTTTGCAAATTAATTCCAGTTCTGCAGTTTCTCACTGAAGTCTGTTTTTTTGTTGAAGAATGGCCACTTACGTCTGTTATTGAGTGTCCAGGGAGATTGAAATGCTCTTCTACTTGTTTTTGAATGTTAATTCTTGATGTCTGATTTGTGTCCATTTATTCTTTTGCTTAGAGTGTCCGGTTTGGCCAATGTACACGGTAGGGGGCATTGCTGACACGATTGCATATATCACATTGGTAGATGTGCAGGTGAATGAGCCCCGATGGCGTGGCTGATGATGGCATCCCTTGAATAGATATATGGACAGAGTTGGCAACGGGTTTTGTTGTAGGGATTGGTTCCTGGGTTAGTGTTTGTTGTGTGGGGTGTAGTTGCTGGTCATTATTTGCTTCAGGTTGGGGGGCCTGTCTCCCAGCGAGGGCTGGCCTGTCTCCCAAGGTCTGTAAGAGTGAGGGATCATCCTCCAGGATCAGTGGTTGATCCCTGATGATTTGCTGGAGAGGTTTTAGTTGGGGGCTGTAGGCAATGGCTAGTGGTCTTCTGTTACTTTCTTTGTTGAGCCTGTCTTGTAGTAGGTGACTTCTGGGTACCCTTCTGGCTTTGTCAATCTGTTTCTTCACTTCCCCAGGTGGGTACTGGGGTTTTAAGAACGCTTGACCGAGATCCTGTATGTGTTTGTCTCTGTCTGAGGGATTGGAGCAAATGCAGTTGTATCTTAGGGCTTGCTTGGCTTGTATGTCCAAATAAATTAGTCTTGGAGGTGCCACAGGGACTCCTCGTTGTTTTCACTTGTGGTTGGAAGTCTAATGAGTTTCCATCTTGTCAGATTCAATTTACAACCATAAAAGAGGAGTTTTATGGTTTTACAGTCTTACTAGCAATGTGTAAGACACACAATTCCTAAGTAATGCTGATCACGTTGCCCAACACTACCACCACAACTGCCAAACTATTACAGTGTAGAAGTCAGACAGCCCAGGGTTACAAGACACACCCAGCTTGAATGAGATGAGTTAGGCTACTCTAAAACAGAGCTGACCATGGGGCAAATTTAGCCCTGTTGAGAGAGAGAGAGAGAGAGAATTTGGCACACTGCAATGGCCTTTCTGCAGAATCCTGTCGCTGCGGCCTTACACAAGTGTTTTTATGAGTTAAATCTCATATTCGACAGGGTTTTCTAGAAGATGTAGAGCCATGATGCAGTACTGGATTGCTGCCCAGTGAACAGTTAAGCATGGAGAATTTAGACAAATGGCTAAGTCTATGATTTATCGGCAGAGCTTTCTTTAGTTTCCCCGCTCAGCACACTCAGTATTTGAATTGGTGAAGTCAGCCACAATCTGTCCCCCATTAAAAAGGTCAGCTTTATGTAATGCACACCCAGAAGTATGGACGTTTCCCCATTAGGGCTTGATCTTTGCTAAAATAAGGGACTTTTGCTATTCCATTCAATGGTGGCAGGATCAGCACTCCTAGGACGCAAAGTCTTCACACAGTAGGGATCATAACTCAGGAGCAAGAAGATCTCAGACTCCAGATGTGCCTTATCCTGGTGTTTTCACTTCAGGAATTATTTCTGAAAACTAAACATCCATAACATTAACTGTTCTGGATCTGTGCACCATGCATGCTGGTGTTTTTTATTGGCAGATTCAACACATACACACACACAGCCAGAAAAATTGGTGATATTTTTTTCCCCCAGTTACACGTAGATAATCCTTATTCTAGAAGATTGAGGATTTGAGTACTGTATATCTGGTAGGGAAATGATTGAGGAGACCAAACAGGTTCAAGTTGAGGTGGCAACAGTTTATAGTGCTTTTGAGATCCTTGGCTGCAAAGTACATTCTGACTAGCGTGTTATCTGCCTTTCAGAACTGAACATTAGTTAGCAACCTGAGGTAGAGAAGAACTAACACCTGGCCAAGACACAAAGTTACACTGATTTGCCTAACAGCGAGATGTTGCACCAGTCTAAAACTACTTGTCTATTATCGCTATGCAAAAATGCTGACAATAGTTAAGGGTAGACTAAAGCGAAGTAAGCCAGTGCAACTTTGTGTTTAAAGAAGCACCAAGTAGCTTGCTCAAGGTGACAGAGCTGGGAAAACAACCCAGGAGTCCTGCCTACCTACCAGTCCCATGTTCTAATCTCTTGGCCATATAACACCCCTATACTCCCAGTTACCAGCAGCCTTCAAGCTTAGAGCAGGCAGAAGAAAAAGATATTTTATCCCATGGTGCCAGTTCCATAGCTAGTACACAGAGTAAAAATATCACCCACTTATGAAGAGTACTTCACCTTTCAAAGTCTGATCCAATGTTCATTGATGTCAATTGAAAAAATGTATTGTCAGCTTTCAGGGGGCTTCAGATTAGGCCATGTGTGTTAATGGCCTCAAGGAGTCTGACTGGATGTAGGTTCTTCGCTTTAAGCAAGTTTTCATTCTGGTTTAATGTTTTAAATGAACAAGCTGGCATCTTTACAACATGCTGTATAAATGAGATGGTGCCCTGGCTCATAGGCTTAAAGTCAGACCTGATTGAGACAAAACAGATCATCCTCACCACCCCCAATTCACTATTTAAGTGCTCTGGATTCAGATAAGTGTTGCTATTTTACCTGCCTGGACATGATAATTGCAAATGGTTTGGTTGGAAGATTAAGAGGTCCCCACCCCCATTATCACTATTTTCTGCATCTGCTTCTAAAACACCTTAACACAAGTCTTACAGCAATACTCGAGAGGGAGCCACACCAGATCCCCATCAGAAAGGGGTAAAATGTTTAGTCTCTATACTTTCTCCAGGAGCAGAAGGGCGCCATGGCACAGTTGTGCTCAGAGAGTACACCGATACCCGAATGAGACCCCCCATGTGCAAAACAATCCTGCTCTTATCATCGGACTTCCAGCACTGACTGCTCCAGGGACTGATCCTGCTCCACCTCCACAGACCTGGAGCCCTATCCTGACCTCAGACACAGCAGATGCAATACCATGACTGAACAAAACTTGGTCCCCTGAAGTTTGGGGGGGAGGGAGGGCAGAAGAGAACAGAAAACACACAAAAAGCCTATCAACAGCCAACCACACTTTCTACATTTCAACTTGTCTGATTCTGCCCTGTGGCTGGTAACCCTTTAAGCAGAAAGCACATCACTGCAGAGGAAGTGGTTTTATTTTTAAGAGGAAAAGCAGAGAGTTATGAAGAGAGCTACACAGCAGCCAGTTCCTAAACTCAGTGTTGTTTTTTGAGACTGAGCATATTAAGACTTAACATAAAAAAAATTTAAACGATTTAGGTCTCCCAAACAAGCCTCTCGCTCTTTACCCACACACACACACACACCAGCACGCCCAGAAAGAGGGAGATTGGGGGGTGGGGAGCAGAGGGAGGAGCTGTTTTAGGACTCCTACCACATAACTGTGCTGTAAAAAGGAAGCCACACCTTCCACTGACTTACACCCTTTCTCAGCTATTCCAGGTGAACAGAACCAACTCTGCTGGTTTAAATTTGAAAACCAAGGAGGTTTGCTCCCTCCCTTAACACAGCCAAGTCCTTGCACGGTCCATTTCGCCTCCGCTCCTCCGGCGGCTGTAGCAGGCCCAGCGGGTGGGGAATAAGAACCGGATCTCAGAAACCGCCGAGAACGGCGCTGGGGCCCGGACACTTGGGCGGCCTCCTCGGCCAGCCCTGCCCAGGCAGGGAGCTGCCGGCGCGGCGCGGGGGACACACGGGCACGGCCGCCAGCGTCCTGACCCTACAGCCCGCTTTGCAACCGCGTCTGCTCCACACAGCGGCCCAGGGAGCAGCGGCCTCCAGGACCCAGCCGGGACCCCCCAGCCCAGCCCAGCCCTTTGCAAGTCGCAGGAGGCCAAACCCTGAGCTCCGCTCCTGGCAGCGCAGATGGGGGGAGAAGGGGGGAGGGGGCGCCCCTTTTGCTACCCACCCCTCCCGCGCAGGAGAGGCAGACTCACCCCACAATGGAGATGACCGCGGCAGCCAGCAGCAGGTAATTGGTCTGGTAATAGAGCAGGTTGCTGACCACCCTGTTGTTCCATTTGGACACGTCTCTGAAATCCGGCCGGGCGAAGCGCTCGACGCCGGGGAAGAAGTCGTCCCAGGCTCTCCGGGGCGCAACCTGCACCTCCATCGCGCTCCCAGCCGGCGGCGGCGGCGGCCTGTCAGCTGGGCCGGGTTAAAGAGCTCCCGGCAGCGAATCCGCGCAGCCGGCCGGCTCAGCTGTGCGGGGAGCGGCCCCCGCCGCCAATGCACCGCGGCAGCAGGAGGGGTTTGTTTTCCCTTCTTCACGCCTCCACTTCCTCCGCTCCGCGGTTTGCAGGGGGTGGCTGGCTGTGGCAGCGTGAAGGAGACGCGATGTGGCAAGCACCCGAGAGCGGTACGTTAAATGCCGCATTTTCGACAAGGATTCTTCCCCCTCGAGGTCTGTTTTTTTTGTTGTGGTCGCAAAACTGTCTTTCGCGATAATCCCAAATGGGCCTGCCGTTCGGTGGATGAGATCGTAGCCCCTGGGCGAATCTCGTCGCGGGCAGAGACGCTCAGTAGTTTAATAAAATGACATGAATGAGCCTATTGGAGAATTGTTGCAGGCCTTTTTACTGCTGGTCAAACCCAGGAGAAATCTACCATCAGGTCAGATGATTAAGAGTCTAGGGCTTATTGTGTACATTATTGTACTTACTGAAAATGGGGAGGGAGGAGCATTAGTTTATATATATATATTAAATTGACACCAAATTTTCATAAAAGGATCAGATAAATACATATAAAGCAAATGTGGAATCAAATTAATGTAAGATGTGAAATGCTTATGATGTTTCATAAAATATTTTACACCAGTGCATTTGATGTTTTATAGCACATACAGGCCACTGCCACGTGCTTGTTCCCTTTGTTCAATAAACTGTAACCATCAACATTGAAATTAACATACTATTTTAATGGAAATCACTTCATGAATTCTAAACTATTTGTGTTGCAGAAATGTGTTTGAAGTCAATGTGACTCAAGTAATGATGATGGCTAGTTCCAGCCATCAGTACATCAGCAAAGGCCGATTCCATCTAATCTTGTTAGGAGAAATAATAAAGCGTGCACTAAGGGCACAAATCACTGTTGCTATGTCATTTACCCCATTGCAAAATGAGTGCAAAATCCATGTATTAAATCAGAATAGTAGTGTAAGTAGCTACACAAAATGCAGAGCAGCAGTCAATCAATGTAATACTCAGGGAAATTTCAGCAAGAAATACATATTAATCATTTTGAATGGGGAAGGGTACCTTAGAGTTATCTTGTTCTTTTTGAGCCTAATCCCACTTCCATTGACTTTAAGGGGAGTTGGATCAGGCCTCACTTTAGCCCTGGTTTCAACAAAAATGATGCCTACATTGTGTAGAGGGTGTTCACTAATTCTTATTTTAAATATATTAATGATCTGTGTGTGCTTCTACCTGGCAGGATGTAGTTGTCAAAGGGGTTTGTGCAATGTCGCTCAGTAGTCTTTGAGATTACTTTCCACATATGTTGTGTTTGCAGTCTTTGGACCATATCATTCCCTCTGCTTTTTGCTTTGGGATGAAAAGAATGGAAAACTTTTCTCCATCGCCCTAAATTCTAATGGAGGGAGGTGAACTGCAAAAACATCCTATCATTCCCCACTCCATTTAACCTCACAGAAACCTCCCTATACCACCTAGGCATCAATATCACAAAAACTAATAGGAGTAAGTAACTTGACACACATAAGCAGCTCCTTTGGATACAATGGGACTACTCATATTTGTTATTACTCAATCCATTAGTGTTTATGAGATTGTCCGTACCAGCCTCTGTTCAGGCAGAAGGCCAATTACAGATAACACTGATAAGATAAAACATACATTTCTTCTTCTTCTTCTTCTAGCCTTAGTCCCATCTATATGGGGGTGGCTCTTCAAGTCCTTCTTCATTCCAGTCTGTCTTGAAGCAGTGCTTCATAAACTCCACAACTAATCAGATCCATCCATCTAGTTCTTTTCCAACACTTCTCTTACTTTCCCACTTCTAAATTAATACCGTTTCCCATATATTCTTCCAGTCTTCTTTTCACATGCCCAAACCATCCTGGATTCCTCAGTTTTTCTATAATTGGTACCACCTTCACACTTCCCCTAATAAAAAAAAAAAAAGAAAGAAAAAAAACTAAAACAAAAAAACATATAAAATACATAAATAAGATGTGCTGGCCAGATGGCTGTATGATTATTGCTCTGCAATAAATAGGCAAGAGGCCGTTTTGAAATCTGGTTTCTTACTCCATGAGGCTGTAGGAGTTCAAAGTGCAGTGAACACAGATTGTGAATCTCTCAGAGCTTGACGGTGATCCCTCAAGCCTGTATAGAAACGGTACATATGAATTTCAGAGGAAACTCCAGCTTTCATCAGCCTATAGCCTCCGTTGTTGTGACTGTAGGAGTGAGTTATAGACTCTTATACACTGCATTATTGACGTAAGGCTGAGTGACAGGGCCTCCTATGCATTATGGGCATAAATAGTGGCTTTAGGAAATCAGATCAGAGACCTACCTATGTGTGAAGGGGAATTCTATCGGGCTTACACCTTGTATTATGGAGTGAACTCTGCAGAGGCTTATACCCTTCATTTGGGCAAGGAGGGATGTTTTTTGGAGACCTATGCCCTACAGTTTGGCAATAAAGCGAGATGGGCTGTGGGCTTTTGCCTGGGATGCTGGCTCTGTGGTGACCTATAGGGGACTATACCCTGCACTGTGGCTAGAGGGATGAGTTCTATCGGGGCAGATTAAGGTTGTGGAGTCCCTTAGAGCAGTGCTACTCAAAGAGGTGGTCTGCGGACCGGTGCCGGTCCGCGAGCCATCGGCTGCCGGTCCGCGCGCACATTGGGAAAAAAAATTGCCGGTCCCCCACATCAGATAGCTTGAGAAGCACTGCCTTAGAGGGGGTCCATTCCCTACATTATTGCTATGGAGATTAGTTCTACACTACTCCCCTATTGGAAGCACGTGTCATGCGCGCGCGCGCGGCCTCCCTCCGCCCCCCGAGGAACCCCGTCGCCTCGCCGGAGCACGCCGGGTGGGGCGCTCTCTCCTCCCAGGTGCTCTCTATGGCCTTTCCCCCCGTCTTGGCGCTCTAGCTGAGCTGCGCCCATAGAGGCGCGGCGCTGCGCTGCGCTGCGCTGCGGTTGGCCGGCTCGGCCGGAAGGGCCGCAGCGGTTTGGCAGCGGGGCATTGTGGGAAGCAGAGGGAAATATGGCGGATGGCGAGGAGCCGTAAGTAGCTGTGTGTGTGGTTTCCCCCCTCCCCTCGGGTCTCGGTGGGCCCCGGGCTCCCTCCCCCCGGGCTCGGTAGCGCGAGACTGACCCTTCTTTTATTCTCTCTCTTTTAGGGAGAAGAAAAGAAGGAGGATAGAGGAGCTGCTGGCGGATGGGTTAGTGTGGGGCCGGGCTGCGGGGCCTAGTGTGGTGGTGGGGCCTCGGCGGGGCGGGCAGTGTAGGGCCGGGCTGCTGGGGTAGCGTCAGGCCTGCCTGGGAGGGGGCGAGTGCGGGGCCGGCGGGGCAGCTGCCGGCGGGTGGTTAGTGCGAGGCTGGGGAAAGGGGGGCCAGAGGACGTTGCTGCGGGGGTGGGGGGTTAGTGCGAGGTCAGGTAGGGTGGAGCTGGCGGGTGGGTTAGTGGGGGGCCTGAGGGGGGAGGGGAGGGGCAGTTACTAGCAGGTGGGTTATTGAGTGGGGGAGCGGGTGTCGGGAGTTGGATGCTGGGGCTTTGGGAGCCTGCTGGGCCTGGTGTAGTGAGCTAGGGTTGAGGGGGCTGCAGCCACAAGTTAGCTTCTGTGGACTGGGATGGGGTGGGGTCGGAGGAAGTGGAGCTATGGGGTGGGAGGAAGTTGCTATGCGATGGGTTAGTGTGGGCTCCTGGGTGTTAAGGGGCTAGGGCAATGGATTGGAGAAGAGGACTCTCCTGCGGAGAGGGGGCTGGTGCTTGGGGTGCTGGAAGCTTGGCATGAGTATGGCCTGGCAGTGCTGGGAGAGGCGGTGCTGCTGGGCAGAGGCCTGAGGTGGTGGCTGTTTTGGCTGCTGAGAATTAAAGATCCAGGCTACAGAAGAGCTGCCTTGGCTTATTAAAACCCCAGACTCTATGCACCTCCCCTCACTCCCCAAGAAGTGACATGTGGGAACCCTCAAGCTGTATCCTTCCCTCTGCTTGCAACCCTCTCCCTAAAGATCACAGAACAGATGTAGCTACTTAGCCTGGGAGGTAGGCTCACAGGCATTGCATGTGTATGTTTGGGATGGGGTCACAGAGGTTCTTGGGCATATTGGGTGCATGCTGATGACAGGGCCCCTCAGAAGCATGGAGCTTTGGGAACTGGGAGGGAGAAGGAAAGAGTGGGACCTGGGACATCATAAGGACTGTGATACAGTGACAGTTAAAATGACATTGAAAATTAAAAATGAGAAATTGAAACAGTTCATTGAAGTACATTCTAAGATCCTTAATCAAAATGTAATTACACAGAGAATTGCTAATGCCATGGTGCTGCAAAAATGAAGACTTTAAAAATGAATAAAAAACACCTCACTTCAAACAACAGATTTGGCAGGTCTCCAAAGTGTCTAACTCAAAACCAAATCTTACTGCCTACAGTTAACTGTAAATTAAGAACAATATAGTCCTCTTCTCTCTCTCCCCCCCCCCCCCCAAAGAAAAAAGTACAGTTGGATAATGGATACATTTAGATTCTATGTAAAAAGCACGGAAATCAGTTCTTAACACCACCAAGCACGGCTCTACACTTATTTCCAGCAGAACTTTTAAATTACAGTACACAGGATACAGATTAATGTTTGTGGTGCAAATAAAATAAGTTAAAAACATCTATGAGATTTGCATTTCTTTAGTAGCCATGCATGCTAAGAACCAATGTACAACAGGAGGATCCAAGAGTCAGAGAGGGGAGTGTGAATTGTACATATTGCAGAAGAAAGTGAGGCAAGTTTCAATTACAAAAGAGATTTTTGTGCTGTAGTACTTGTTATTAAGCCCTTCATAAATTAGTATCTGGTGTAACTCCATAGAATTGATAGTTACCCCCCAGGGATGATTTCAGCCCACTGTCTAAAAATAGTCAAAATATTGACACCTTGTGAAATATTCAGACAAATCCAGTTTGAGGGTGGGTTTTTTTAACACTTTCTATAATTTGGGAACAAAAACTTGTAGTAAATAAAGTCTTTTGCAGTGTTATAGCTTATTTTTAAAAAATGCATCAAATAAAATTATAATGGAGTTAACCCTATTGTCCATGTTTTGAATTTTGAAAAAAGGGTATGCAGTGTCTTGCCACTATAGCTGGTGTTCCCTGTTTTTTGACAAGTGAGGAGGAGGGAGACAGACAAATCCTAGCAATTACTGAATTAATCTTATATTGCATGAGAAATATAAAGAACATCTGTAGTAGAAAACAAACTACATATCTTGCATATGTCAAAGTTGGGTGCGCATGCTCAAGACTGGAAAACTATTTTTTAATTTACGCAGCTCTTCCTAACACTGAACAGTAATTATAGAGGCTGAGTTGAACTAAATTTTTAAATGGGACATGCTCTTTCAGGGAAAGATTATTTGTTCCGTGTATAGATTAATTTAAAAGAGATGAGTGATCTTAAATTAAAAGCAATATTGAAGTGAGTAAGCCAGTTCTGAAGTATTCCAAAAAAATATTTTGAGATATAAAATTAAAATTAATTTAATTATGAACTACTAAAAGTGACCTGTAAAGGGAGGAAAAATGTGTTATGGCCTCTTTTTGCTTTATGATGTAAAAGAATTCCTTAAAATTTTAAAGAAAATTAACAATACAAATAATTTTATATTGTCTGCCCTGGAATACTCTATGCTTAACTGGCAAATAGGTACAATGAAAGTGGCACCTCGTTAATTGAGAAGAAATTACTTTTATTCAGACAGTTGGCATTTTTGTTAATGCCTTTTTAAAATGCATGGAAGGGAAACTGTTAACACTCCACCCCTGCTAAGTGCTGAGAGCACCTAATATGCTAATCTGACTCACCTAAGCAGTCCGACAAAGAAAAGAAATAGAAGAATACATTGACATTCCTGATAGTTCTAAGGAAAAGAGCTGAGAAAAAACTCCTTCAGGCATTCTTTGTACATCAGAAACAAACAACAACCACAAGAGCGCACTCACTTTTTCTTTCCAGATCACCTTTAGCTGATTATAGGTAATTAGCCAGATTATTTTCAAGTGTATATTTGTCTTTGACTTTGGTGTGTAGTTAATAGTATTACTGTGTAGTTTCAAAAATACTCTGTAGCTGCCACAGTCCTGCAAACCTTTACACATGTGCCTAACCAGAACTGGAGTAAAGTTAACAGATGTGGACGTGTTTTCAGGATTAGACCATAGTTTGGTTTTCTTTTAGCACAACTGATGGAAAACAAGCTGTAGAGGTATGGCATTTTCTTTACTGATTTTTGCAGCTGAATTTACTATGTTCTGTGCAGAATGGCTGTTGATGGTGGGTGTGGGGACACTGGAGACTGGGAAGGTCGCTGGAACCATGTAAAGAAGTTCCTCGAGCGATCTGGACCATTCACACACCCTGATTTCGAGCCAGGCACTCAAGTGAGAAACGTTTATTTTAAATAAAAATGTTTGTAGTGTTGTGTTGCAAACTAATGTGAACACACATTTATTGGTGTACCATCCAGCAATGCACGATAACTAAAAATGCATGTGTGTGTTTAAAGTGAATCAATGGAATTGTATGATTTTAGAATAAAGTACAGTGTTGTAAATAGACTACTACATTTTCACACTTCTTTGTCAGCTACAAGCTTTCTCAGTAATATATGCATAAATTGTACAGTGCATGTGGGTTATTTCCTGAAGTTCGAACTGGAAAATAGTAACTTTCTACTGGTTTTAAGTAATTTTGGGTGCAGTAAGAAATTATCTCCCAGATAAATAAGGAATTAAGCTAATCATAAGTAGTCACAGTACAGTTGAACCTCAGAGTTACAAACACCTCGGGAATGAAGGTTGTTCGTAACTCTGAACAAAACGTTCTGGTTCTTTCAAAAGTTTACAGCTGAACATTGACTTAATACAGCTTTGAAACTTTAAAATGCAGAAGAAAAAGGCTGCTTTTAGCCATCTTAATTTAAATGAAACAAGCACAGAAACAGTTTCATTACCTTGTCAAATCTTTTTTTAAAGTTTATGTTTAACACAGTACTGTACTGTATTTGTGGGTTTTTTTGTTGTTGTTGTCTCTGCTGCTGCCTGATTGAGTACCAAATGAGATGTGTGATTGACTGGTCAGTTCATAACTCTGGTGTTTGTAATTCCTGATGTTCTACTGTATTGGGAAGGGAGGAGATTTTTAATGGGAATGAGCAAAACTCAATAAATGAAGGTGGGATAACTATTTGAACTGCTGATATGAGTCCGTGTGTCACACTCATATCAATTCTGATATGTATAAGCTAGCCTTGGCAATTACAAAAAATTAAAAAGTAAATAGCAAAATAAGTGAGTACTTCTGATTTATTTTGCTTTTTTCCCCACTAATTTTTGTTCCCTCCTTTCTGTATTGCTCCCACTTTTTTCTTTATGAACAGTTTCCTAGTTCCTTTTCACCTGATCGTTTCTCATTGTTTTTCCTACATTGATTTTTCACTTTATAAAAATTCTTATCTCTTACCGCTTTTCTTCCTTTTCCTACTTTCCATTTTATTCTGGATTGTCAGCCTGTGCTTTTGTCGTCCCTATTTTTAATGCACTCTTGCTTTATGTTAAAAAGCAAAACAAAAACTTTTCTCAAGGTGTTCTTTTTAAGAGGTTTTCTGTTTTTCATTTATTTTTGTTTTTCTCTCTCCTTTTTTCAGTGCATTTCACAGTTTATTCTTGTTTGTTATCAAGAATATTTGTTTTATTCCTTTTTATCATTAGTGTACTGTTCCATCAGTTTCCAGTTCAAGATAAATATCTGGTGGAATAGTCCACAGAGAGCAATTACCCAATGCTGCAAGTATTTCACTACCCTTTAGGCCAACAATATTTTCTGTCTCTGGGTTTACTTTCATTTTGTATTGTGTGGCAGCAAACCTTTTCAGCGGGAGAAAGGAACCGTAATATCTTCAAATTAATTATTTTGTGTCTGACAGGGAAGATGGCGGGCACATTGCTTATTTCACAAGCAAAATAAAATAGGAAAAATGAAGGAAATATTGAAATCAGCAGACATCTTTTACTAAAGTTAGTCAAGGTATAAGAATTGTGTGGACTGAACAATTGTTAAAGTCCAAGATCAAAGAAAAGTATTATAGGCGCTTAGAAGTTGTAAGTTAATCATATGTTTTGTGATGCAATGGGGAAATCTTAGTTTTCTCCTATTCAAAATATTAATATCCTTTTTAATTCTTTACAGCTTCTCGACTTTTTGTTAAACACATGTAAAGTTCTAGTTATTGGAGCAGGAGGATTAGGATGTGAACTCCTGAAAAATCTGGTAATTACTTTGATTTTCCTCTTTGTTTCTTGGAATTCTACTCCTTTCCTCAGGAGATTATTCATTCACTTTGACTGTTTTTTTGCTCTGTCATCTTATTCTTGTGTGCAGATGTTTGCAAGATGGTCGCTTAAGTGTTGTCCTGCCAGTTTCTTTGCTCTGAAAAGCCTCTTTCAGGGATCAGAAGAAGTGCTGTAGTTTCAAGTTAATCTCAAATCAAATTCACGGTAGCAAGTGAAATAGTCAGCTGATACAGAACACTGTTTAAGTATGTTAAATAAATATTGATGGTTCAATTTAAAATCTAACTTAATTTTCTTTCGACTTTTGGATGAACTTAAAATGACAACTGAGCATCATCCAGTGAAACAAGATGAACATGCAGCACTCAGATATCCACTGTTAAATTCTCACTAGCTATTGCTGCCTAAGAACACATGCTTTTACTTAAAAAAAAAAAAATAAATAGATTTTGATTTCTGTTTAATTAGTGCTTTGAATACAGTATTATTTGAGTTAATACATATAATATGGCTTCTTGGTGTTCATTTTTGGATGTCAAATAATAAATGTTTCATATGTATGAGAATATTGAATATTATTCCTATAAGAAATTGGAGGACAAGGTTCTTCATCAGATTCTTCAGATTTTACCTATTCTGCTTGATGGTTGCTTATTTTTGAGAAGCCATGTTGCAGCCCAGTATCCTTGCTGGTTTATGGGACAGAACTGAAATCTTCTTGGAACCCATAATTATGGCAGGAGGGTTGCTGTCCAGTAACACAAGGCATTTTCTTCCTCTGAGGCAGTGTGCTTGTCTCCATAGCATTTCAATTCTTTTTACTGCAATTCAGACAAGTTTTCTGTGTGATAGTGTCAGGGCACTATCATTAAACTATTGGATCAGCCCCACAATAATTTTGTAGACATTATTGTGCTGTAGTACCATTTGTCATTACTGAGGATGGGCTGGACTAGCAACAGGATTGGGCAGATCATCAGTGGCAGAGAGATTAAGCCTGCTGAGTTGTGTCAAATAATGAGGTGATTTTGCACTTCTGGTTGTACTTCAGTATTGACTATAAGTTCTTCATGGTTATTGTCAGCTGTGATTTGAGCACAGATATGGAAAGTCCCAATCTGCATTTATCTTAACTCAGAAATGGTTGTTAAAAGTATTTAAAATTGCATTGGAGTTAACTTTCTGCCTGAACGTTTCTGAACCATGTAGGCGAGGGATAAGTAGATTAAGATAGTTCTGCGGAGTTTACTCTTTTGCAAAGTCTGACCTTATTTAAAAAAATTCTATCCCCTGTTGTTGTGCAGATACCATTCATACTGTAAATCAGCATATTATCATCTTCCTTGTACTGCAATAAGATGGGCTAAAACAAAACAACACCAACTAAGTGTGAATGTCTCCTTCATCTTAAGTGTCCTAAATTCAAAACATAGTTTGACCATTTCTAATGTATTTAACCCAGTTTTTCCAAATACCAGCTTTTGTAATAAGTATTTTAACCAGAAAATGACTGCACATAAAGTCAAATTTATTACTTACATAAAATGTATGTAATATGCATTATAATGTCCAGTCACTTATCACATAAGCATTACAATACTAATATTTCCGACACTTTCTCATCATATTCTTGCAAAACCAATTTTAAAGTGAACTGTCCCTAAAGCATGAAGTGTTAGGCTATGTCTACACTACAGACCTTACAGTGGTACAGTTGTACCGCTGCAGCTGAGCCACTGTAAGGTCTCCCATGTAGCTGCTCTATGCCGATGGGAGACAGCTCTCCTGTCAGCATCGTTAAACCACCCCCAACGAGTCGTGGTAGCTATGTTGGCGCTTCTGTCAGTAAAAGTTATATTGGTCAGGGGGTGTGTTTTTTCACGCCCCAGACTGACAAAAGTGCTAGTGTAGACGTAGCCTTAGTACTACAGAATACACCGGCTACATCTGTGACATGCACTTTTTTTTAGTTAGTCTAACACTAGAATGTTTATTGCAGGGAAAAAAAGTCAACCGGTTGCATGTTGTTTATGTCCATTTGCCAATCTGTGTATGCAGTTGAACACATTTATAGATTCCTTCAGATGCTGGCTTTTTATGAACCCTTTAGCACTTGGAATGTTTTATTGAAGAGCTATAAAGATCTCACTTTCTCTTATAAGCTTCACTTTATTTCCACAGGCATTGTCTGGTTTTAGACAAATCCATGTTATTGACATGGATACGATAGATGTTTCTAATCTGAATAGGCAATTTTTGTTTCGGTAAGTAATATTTTCATCATTTAAATATTCTTAGATTTGAAAGCAAAAGGCATATGTTTAGATTGTGGATCTGTTTAGTCCAGTAGAATGTCATCAACATTGCTAACTAGCTTTTCATATCAAGGGAATGCTTATTCTTAACTAAACCAGAGGCCTGATTCTGTACTGCCTTGCACCTTTTGTAGTGTCTTGCACCTATGCAGAGTGAATCTGAAATTCTTACTGTTCTGATTTGGTAGCGTTTTACAGCCAGGTTGAACTCAATTTTCACAGGTTTCAATGGCAAAATAAGATGCAAGACAGTGAGTGGAGAGTAGAGTCCCTCATCTCTTAAAAGATGTTGGTTAATATATGCAAGATGATAATTATTGTAAATATTAGCCTCTATAGCAAGCATGTTAATCTTGCCTATTCCCAACTTTGAATGCTTTCTTAAATACCTTATTGCAGGCATGGATAAACATTGAATACTATTTTAGAAAGTATAAAAGTAATTGTTGGGATTTTCTTGACAGCACACTTCCAAACATCCTCTATACATAAAAGTAAATTATTAGAGCATGTCCTGTAGAAAACAGTCTTGAATTGGTTGAGGGAGAGACTAGAGCATCTAGGTAGGAAAGTCTTCCGTCTCTAATTTCTATGAGGAAATCTGGTGGCTTTCCAAGATTAAAAAAATAAAATAAAATCTAATCAATTGTGGTCATAGCTGGCATGGTAGAAAATATAGAAAATGTTAATGCGTATAGTGCCTAGAGACTTGCAGTGAGCTTCTCAAATTAACTGTACAATTTGCTGAACAAAGTTCTAATTGAAATATTGTTAGTTGTAGTCTTGATCAATGTCTACATCAAATTAAATGTAACAAGTCAAGTTAGCTTTTCTAAATATCTCAGAACGAAGATCTATCCTCATGTGCTCTGTCTGTTCTAGAGAGCCCAGGTAGGTGAGGTAACATATTCTATTGGTGAGAGAGACGAGCTTTCAAGCTTACACAGATGACTTCTTCAGGTCTGGGAAATGTACTCAGACTGCCACAGCTAAATACAAGGTGGAACAGATTGTTTTGCATAAGTAGTGAACACTTCAAGGGACCATTCGAGGTGAAGTTGCCCATTAAGACCCCTCCAGTCATGGGGGGGAAATACATTTTATTAGTTCTGTCCTCAGTTGCTCTTGGTGGGAGTTGCATATGACGAATTGAGAGTAGACTTTGACCCCAGACTTCTGGTTTAATACCTTCTTAAATTTTAAATTGAAATCAAATTATGTATTGTTAAACAGCATACAAAAAGGAGTTTTCTATTGGGTTACAAGTATGGTGCCTTTCTTTTTTAATTAAACAGAATAAAGCTGTTAACAAGTAATAGATAGGCATCAGTGAACTGATTGATACTTAAGATAATGGAATAAGTAATACTATAGAAGAATTTATACATATTAAAGTATTAGCTTCACAAATATCACTTTCCTTCCTAATAAAATAAAATATCCACCAGTTTTTCAAATATTTTGTATCAGCAGCTGTTGTGAAGATCTTTAAATGTGTTTAGTCTTATATCTGAAGGTTATAAGTAAAAACCATTTAACAAATGACAGGAATACTCCTTAATAGTATCTGTTACTAGATTCTCCTACAATAATATTTCATCGTGTGTAAATCATTTGTAAGACGTGAATTCTCAAAGGTTAATGATTGCTATTAGAATCAGAATTTTAAAAGCACTTTTTTTTTTTCAGACCCAAAGATGTTGGACGACCTAAAGCAGAGGTTGCAGCAGAATTTCTAAACAACCGAATTCCTAATTGTGCTGTTGTACCGTATCCTTTCAGAGAAGTAATAGCCATTGAAGTTAATTGTGTTTTTAAGATTGCTGTACGTGGTCAGGCTTTTTAATTTTAAAGACTCTAACTTCACTTCTTTTCATTCAAAAAATAACTTACTAATTGGACTGATGGCTTAAGTTCTTTCCCACTGTGGCATTATCTTGTAGAACAGCAGAAGTGTACATGGGCATAGAAGTAGTTTTTGGTGTATGTATTTTGTTATTCCTTACAGTATGTAGTAAGAATCTGTGATAAATATAAACGTCTTCATCAACTAGAATGAAATATGTTTGAAAAATGTAAAAGGAGCATGGCCAGCATGGAACCTCCTGGGCCCACCAGTTATTTATAGATAGATAGCCATATGTGTTGTGGTTACACCTTCTGTAGTTATATCCTTCTGCATTCTGGTCAGGATGCGTAAAGGGACACACCTCTACCCACCACTCAGTTTCTTCTGATCTTAATATGCAGCAAGTTGAAACTTGGCAGAATCCATTGTTACTCCCACTGGCCCCCTTTTTGGAAAGCTTAATGTTTTTATTTATTATTATAGTTTTATTGTTGTTAAGTTAGTTGAGGCTTTTCTGTGTTGCTGTGGACCTTTTTAGACTATGGCTGCTCTTGGCACTGTGACCGGCACTGCACCAGCATTTACTCTTGGACCTAAAGTGATGTCATCTCTGGTGTCCAGCCTGTCTCTTTGTGCCACCCTTTTATTCACCAGTCTGATTTGTCTTGTACAGACTCTTGTCTCCTCCTCTTTATCTTCTTGTTTGGTTTTCAACAGGGAATTCTCCCCTGCTACCCTTTGCATGTATCCCTTACTGTGGTAGGACTGATCCTGGGGTTAGGGGACTCCCAATTCAACTTCACTGCTGTCTGAGGTCTGCTCCAGGTTCCCTTTCTTTCACAGCTCTTCTACGCACTTAAGCTCAGATCATGCTCCTCATCACCTTCAGAGTAATATGAGGGTGAAGGGACTAGACAGCACTCTCCAGAGGTGCTATTGTTGTCTTCATAGCCGACTATTTCATAGTCCTAACTTCAGTCCAAAAAATTTCCAGGAATTGTGAGGCTTCTGATCACTACTTTAATATAAATATTAATAGAGTGCTATATAAAATGATATTGATACATCATTGGGTCTTTTGATTTACTGATTTTGTATTTGTTAATCTAGATTTGGTTATAATACTATAAAAGTACTAATTACCATAATATTCCTTTACTGCATATACATTCAGACATTTTAAAAAAATTCAGGATATGGATGAAACTTTCTATCGACGTAAGTAGCATTTGCAAATATACAAATTCTCCACTTGTGCTTTGGGAAAGCACTGTAGTTGTTGATGGTTGCCATTTTTTGGTTGAGTCAGTTGTGTTCACTTTTTATTGTTTCTTTCAAGTGAGCAGAAAATACTATTCACTAAAAGCCAGAACTTTTAAAGTGAAACTTTCTTATAAACTACATAGCACAGTTAAGTTAACTTCATTCCTGTTGTGTGAATAAAATATATTGATTATTTAAAGGAAAACACATTGAAATCTTAAATGACTTTTTTTTCTTCTAGAATTTCATATTATTGTATGTGGTCTGGACTCTATAATTGCAAGAAGATGGATAAATGGCATGCTGGTAAAGACGTTATTTTAATCTTTCTAAAGTTAATCATTATCATTTGAGTATAGATAGTGAAATTTAAACAGCTTTATGCAACATATAGCAGTAGTATGGAACAAATGGTGTTAAAATAGAATTGTGAAACTGGTTAAGATAATGGTAAAGATGTACATTTTCCGTTATATTTCATATTTGAGTATATTTTTATTTTGATGTAAGATGTTAAGCCTCTAACTCCTTGTGGATCATGATGAAATGTATACCATTCTATTACATTTTGTGAAAAATGTCAGTTTACATGTAAACTATGAATGGATTTTAATGCCACTAAAACCAGCTCATCCTTTTTTCTCGAGTGTCTTACATGTCATGAGTTCCAGTTCCTGCTGGACAGCTATCTGCATCACAAAATCTACAAGTGTAATTGGCACTAGTTTGGTCTTTTTTTTGCATTCTGAAGGGCCAAGGGTTAAATGAGCATAGAGACTTAGCTCTCTCTTTTCACACCTAGAACTGGTCCATCAAGGCCAGCGTTGAGATACAGTGACTGGCATCATGGAGAAGTTTTCCTTGCTGCTGCCTGTGCTAATGTGCTCTGTGAATAAACAATTCTGTCTTCTGGGCTGTCAATCCAACACCTTCAGTGATCATTACATTTACTTCAAAACAAATAAGTAAAAGCAGGATCTAATTTTAAACTAATATAAATAAGGGAATTCAGGTTAAACTGTTTTTCCATTACTACTCACCACTTTATTCCTTGGTGTTGGTGTTTATTCATTGCCTCAGTGGGATGAATTAAAGATAGAGTGCCTCTGTTTCTTTGAATTTTCTTGCTCCTGTGAGTTTTTTGTATTTATCTTGTATTACTTTGGATTTTATTCTTAAATTATTTAAAAAAACCACCAAAAACCGTCTGACACTTTATTTCGGGGACTATGCACTTAATAGTACATGAGTGAAACAACTGTGATTTTTTTCAATGGCTTTCTAGTGGTACCAGGTAAAAATAATATATTAAGGGCACATCCTGCTCTTTGTAAACATGAGTAATCACAGAAGTTGTGTACAGCAAGCAGGATTTGGTCCCCAAAAGCTAATTCTTTGTTAGTATGGGACTTCCTTGAGTTAAGATAATGCCTTTGAGGCAGCAAGGTCTAGTGGACTTGAGCATGGGACTGGGAACCAAGGTTGCCTAAATTTCAGTCCTGCCTCTACCACTGACTTGATGTGTAACATTTTGATAACTCACTTAACCTCTCCAGACCTCAGAACAAATTATGGCACTTGGCATATGCATAACAGTGTGTCTGCAGCCACACCCCATAGAATTTAGCAAGCTATCCTGTATGAGTCTAATTGCACCATCTCCAGTATATTATATGAGCCTTTAACAGCACCATTTCATTACCTGTGTAAACCTGAGATGTTTACAGCTGCACTAGTTTATCAGTCCTCCCAACACAATTCCACAGTGCTCTTGCTCATCCTTCAGTGATCTCTCTAGACCAGGGCTCCTTGGCATTTGTGTCCCATGCTGAGTGCATACCATGGCAATCCTACATGAAGTTTTATACCTGTATATAATGCTCTACATTCACCTGCCATAACAAAACACATACCTTGTAATCATTCACTTCTGTGCAATCACTATGTTCTTGAACTAGCTATCTTCTGCATTTTGTTTGGAAATTCCTTCAGCAACAGTTGCCCTATGATTGTGCGGCTTGATGGTCTGAGCCAAATGTGTTAGGGCTGCTCTCAATATCTGGAGTGATGAGGGGATCCATTCTGAGCTGATTCTCATTCCAGGGCACTTTTGTTTATGCCACATGTCATAGCATCTGGTCAAGCTTATCATAAGGCATAATGCAAAGCAGTACTTTGGGATAAAATTAAGAGTGTGAAAGTGTGGTTCATTTGGATCCAGAACAACACACGAATGCCTCTCGAAGGAAGGCAAACCTTTCCCTGTCTACAACATGTTAAAACATAGTCTTGGGCCCAAGGCATTCACTGAGCCTCCCATGTCATTGGACAATGGAGCAGCATCTGGTGGGGCAGGAGAAGTGAATTGTTAAGCGGAAATTGGACTAGCAGGTCATGAACCTGGACTTTATGGATCTGCTGTTTTAGATCCCAGCTAAGTGTTGGAATAGAGGAAGGAGCAGACTCTCCAGGTAAGGTGTAGTGTTTATTTATAACAACTGTATGCTTGAGTTGAGAGAAATGTGGTCCATATGTTAGTGATTCATCGCTGTTGTTGTGTAAATGGATGCTGCGGCCATTAAGGCTGGAAGTCTTCACTCTTTCCACGTCCATGGGGAGCAAGCGAGAATAGTATTGAGCCCCTCCTATGAGTGCTGTTTAGCCAAAAGACCGATATTTTTCTTCCCTTCCTGCCCCCAAAATATGGTGGCGCATGCTGCCCTTCACAGTTCCCTCGCCCCCCCATCATTCTTGTAGCGAGATCCTGCCTTTGCCAGAACCCGCTTTTTGCTCTTTCTGCTGGTAGAGAGACAAGTTTGTTGAGGTAATAACTTTTATTGGACCAAGTATTTGATATTACCTCACCTACATTGTCTCTCTAATATCCTGGGACCAACATGGCTACAACAACTCCACCTTATGTTGTCATACTGCATAGAAGTTCCAGTGATCCCATGCTTCCCCTTGAGTACTGTGCCCCGTATAATAGCACTAAAATAGCATGAAAAAGATATTAAAAAGTGAAAGTTTCAAACACCCATTGATGGTATTAAAGCCAAATCCACTTACTCTATCTTGTAGCTAGTAGACATCATGACCTGAGTGGATCAGTCCAATCTCTGTCCAATAGGACCAGATTATGTAACTAATGCTGATAACTATTTGTTTTAGCTACAGTCTTTCTCTAATCTCTGGGTGTTAGAGTAGTGAAATACTCGGTTGTTCGCTCCTGTAGCTCAGCAATGAGATTGTTAGCAAACTGGCCTTTCATGACTCCTCCCTAAACCAGGGTCTTGGCACTGATAATCAACTTGAAAAACTAATCCACATTTTATTGAGGTAACCTAGGAACTTTAATTTCAGGATATACAGAACCACAGTGTTCACCAGTGGATTTAACAGTAAATGTGTGTAAGACCCCATGCTAAATTGAACACCCCCTTATTCTCCTCTCAAAAGTGGCAAAAGTTACCTCTATTCTTGAAAAAAGGACACTTACTTCAAATTTTAGTTCTCCCTATTTTAGTGGTGGGCAGTGAGACAGATTAAGAGAAATTAAATATCCCTGTTAACCCTTCTGCTTTTCATTTCTTTTCCAAAAGTTGCTATTAGAAAGCGGAGGAGACAGCATACGTTAGCAAGAACAAAGGAGTGTAATGTTAAGATCAGCTCAACAACCGTTATAAGAAGAGATCAAAGATTGATAGCTTCCCTGAGTTACAGAGGGAGCCTGATTGCTGGAGCCCAAGAAGAGGAGATGGCAGAAGAAATGAGCTTGACAAATTTAGCTGTTTATTGAGAACAGCTTAGAGTGTGGAAATCTGACAGTGTAGGAGGAGAAGGATCAGAGACTGCAAAACTATATGGAACATGAAAAGGAAATAAACTGGCTGGAAATAGAGCAACATTCCATGGCAATGCAGCAGATGATGGGGAATAGGGTGAGCCTTTTTAAAAAACGAATGCCTGACATTCTCAGCCCGACCGTGTCTACCACCAGGCTTGTTCCAGCAGATACCCCTCTAGCAGTGATGGTTCATGAGTGTTCCCGCTGCCCTGGAATACCTACTCTCAGTTTCTCACTTCATGGCTTGCCTTCCAACAGGACAGCAGAGACAGCCTAGACCTCAGCCAATTTCCAGCATCACCATCTGTGGTTCTACTACCTGCCCACTTTCTTCTTCCCACCCCTTATTTGTTATTTTGATCTCTGACTTTGGGCACTGTGCAAACACATGGTGGTTGTCTTTGCCCTTACACATGTTCAGTTTTTTATAGTTAAATAAAACTTGTTTTAAAATATATATTGTGTGAGATTTTGTTTCATGTACAAGTGATTTAGTGGAGTTATATCCCCTCTCAAGCTCACCATCAAAAAGCATTGATTAACTGTTACTAGTGTAAGAAGTAAATTGACTGTGATTATAACTATTAGCATTGTCATTCCCATTTGCTTCACTTGCAGAATACTAGCAGAGGGCATCCCTAATATTAGCATGTTGCTTACTGGCAGCTTTGTGATATCCTTAACCAAAGCATCTGGGTCTGGCTGGTGAAGTGCCAAATCTGCATCTGCCTGCTCTATCCACTCACTAGTGAACATTTCCTGTTTGCTTTCATAAATGCAAAATAAGTGAGCAAATGACCTATTCAGTAGAAGTGTAGTGTCTCTTCAGGAGGTGTCTCCATCTTGCTGTAAGGCTGCAGCCGTTCTGGCTTTGCTGAACCAAGTAGTTGAAGTAACACCTGTCACTATGTAGTAATCAAGGTAAGCTTTCATAAGCTAGCCATGCTCTCCCCCGGGATCACAACTGGGGCAGACACCATTTTTGTCTATGGCGTAGGGCGAAGAGACTGCATTTTTGTATGTTCCAGAGCAGTCTAGAATTCTTGAAAATTAGCTCAATCATGTACTTTGTCAGGCCAGCCTAACGCTGAACAGTACGTTTGTATGATCCACCAGGGCTTGTGTTACCATGAGGTCAGTAGCTTTTTTCACTCAATATCCTCTTATATTGCTTGAGTGGACACAGAATGGTGCCATCTATAGCTCTAATGCAGTTAGTGGAAAGCTATCTCAAGAAATTTAATTTTGGGGACATTTTATGTTGATCACATTCCCCAGTAAAACTAATCTTTTGTGATACACACCTCCAGCACAAAGGCCCCCTTTTATGGACTTTCCAAATCCCACATGTGTCTCAGTGAGCAGTGGTTGCCCACAGTTGCCAACTTTCACAAGGAAAGTGGATTTCTCTTTGAGTGGATTGGAACTTGTGTGTTTGTGTGTGCTCCTGTGAGAGAGAGAGAGAGACACACACACAGGCAGTCTCCTTCATTAGAGATGTTCTAGCCACTGTTCCTCATCGCTGGTTTTTTGCACAACCCTGTTTCACAAGTGATTGGACATGTCATGGTCCAAAAATATTTCTCAGTCAATAAAAAATGGCAGCCACCTGAGCTAGGCATGAATGTGGATGCAACGTCCTGAGAAAGCCAAGGATTCTTGCTCAAATGTCTGAAACTCATTTTTCCAGGAGCAGAATGTAATATAGCATTACGAATACCACTCCAGAAAATGTCCATGTTGTCTGAGAGGATACCGAGGTTATATATGTGATCCTTGCATGTATTTCACGGCTTCAGCAGGATCCTTGAATAGATGCTGGACATTGTACTGTTGATGGATATTTGGCTCGTGGGGAGTTTGAAAATAGGGAGCGTAACAACAGCTAGTCAATTGATAAAATTGCATTATGTGGATTTGCAGTGTATTCTTCTAGATGTCTGCAATATAGACTTTTAAGCAGAGTGTGGTTCCTTGTAAACAAAGGTGACAAAACTGGAACTGTTGTAAGTGAAAGCCTGTTTGTGTTCATAGTTGTAGCCCTTTTCTTTATTAAACACCACTTGCTTAAAAAGGCCTGTGATTCTACGGATCTTGACAGTAACGGAGGAAATTCAGTGTGTGGGCAGACTATACCTAGTTTATCAAAGCAGATTCAGTTGTGAACACACACTGAACTCTCTCAGAAACAAACAATACTAGAAATGTTTAGCTGTTATGTTTAACCTTGAAATGGCTCAGTTACCTACCATACATAAGCTTTCTATGTCTGTTTCCTCATCTGTACAATAGGGTGATAAATTATGTACCTACCTCCACATATGTTTTGGGAGGTTGGGCTGGCTGATGTTTGTATTGCGCTTTGCAGATGTAAAGTGCTAAGTATTTAGGCATACTACAGTTTATGGGACTTATAAGGAAGGAATCTTGGTCTGCATATTCCATTGATGTCTGTACAGTATACAGTTACATGCTATGAACTATTTTTATCTAAGCCTAAATAACAGGCTAGTTTGTATTTTGGTCAGATACAATGGTGGGTGCCTTTTTTTTTTTTTTATTTCTGCAGGTTTAATAACATTGCTGTTCTACTTGACTGTAGGAACAACATTCCATGAGAAATGAATTTGAGGTTTAAGTCTTAGGTATTTAATAACAAATATAAAAGTGGGAGGATGTATAGATTATTATTATTACAATACTGAATATTTCTTAGCATGTCATGTTGTGTTATATCTTTAAGTAATAGATGATTTAGAAGGAACTTTTTGGATCTGGTATAATTTTTTATGCAACTTTTGCAAACTTGTAATTTTAACAGATGTCATTTTTAAACTATGAAGATGGCATGCTAGATCCAAGTTCCATCATACCTTTGATAGATGGAGGAACAGAAGGTTTTAAAGGAAACGCTCGTGTGATTATTCCTGGAATGACAGCTTGTATTGAATGCACACTTGAACTTTATCCACCTCAGGTAACTAAAAGCATTGATTTTTTTTTTTTTCCCCTGTGTGTTCCATTTCTGCCACTTATCCCTTCTCCTTCCTCTCCTCTCCCGCACAGAATATATGTTAAATCATTTTATGATCTTTCTTCATCAGATCAATTTTCCCATGTGTACTATTGCATCTATGCCCAGACTGCCAGAACATTGTATTGAATATGTCAGGATATTGCAGTGGCCCAAGGAACATCCTTTTGGAGGTAATCAGTACACTGCATTTTATTTTATTTTTTAAATCAATGAACTAATGTGACTATTAAATAATCAAAACACTTACAGCAAAGTAAGAGGTGTAAAATCATACTTTGATTCAGTAAACAGTTTGTTTTAATTTTGCACTTTATCTTACCAACAACCACTGGCCAAACTTCACTCTTGGATTAAAATCCTACGTGTCAGTTTTCAGCCTGAAGCAAATATTTTACAACTGCATTAGAAAGAAAACAATAGACTGATCATGTTGAATAAACAGTTATTGATCTCTTGTTCATCACATGTTGCTTATTCTCTTTTTTACTAATCCATCAGCAGAAAAAAGAACAGACGTGATTGTTAGAAGCCAATAATGAAACTGTCTGTTACTAATGTAAATACACAGATGTATAATTTCAGACTGAATTTGTCATGTGAATGGTTCCATTGAGAAATGCCCCTTTATTATACTGAATAATTGATACAGAATTAATTCACGTTATGGTAGCTTATGGTTTTCACTGCTTATTACAGTAATAGTAAATTTAGTCTGTGACAGTGGTTTACTGACTTTGAATGGTTATTTAGATTCTTTGAGTTTAATACTATATCACTGTCAAAGTATCTCATTTTTAAAACTGGCATTAATTTGCCATTCATAATAAACCCTTGAAAGCTTAAATATTTTTGCCGAACTTTTGTTTCCCCTGTGTGTACCTATAAATTTGCTGCTGCGTTTGATTATGATTGCTTATATTTGCATGCTTCTTGTGGGGAGGTGGGAAGTATTGAGAGTTTCAGGGGGTTTGAAGAGAGATGCAAATCTTGCAAAGTCCATGTAATTATTTAATAAAAAAAGTAGTTCTAATATTTGGTCTACTAATCTTCACATTGCCCTTAAAAATATTATATGGTCTCAACTCTTGAGAACATGCAGGGTTTTTTTCCCTCCAGCAACAAAACTGTACATTTAAAGTTAAAGTTACACTTAAAAATTAATATTGGGGAGTATGGAAATGCACACTTAAGCTTAGTTAACATTAACTCTGCCCCCTGGCCACTATCCACAGAATAAACAAAAATCAGACAATCTTATCTTCATGTAATGCCCATCATTGAGAAGCAATCTAATGCAACTACCCGATGTTTGTTAATAGGCTGATTATCATACCTTTTCTCTTTTAAGCTAAATAGTAGATATTTCTAGCTTAATAATATTTTAATCCTGGGAGTTTCCTTTAGAGGTTTAAAAAGGCATTGAGCAAATCTCAAATATTAAACTCTCCAGAACTTGTTAGCTTTGGAGGGATGCCCCCGCCTCTACCCCGCTCAAGATACGGTCTCCTGGCAATTCCCCTGGAGGGAACTGGCCATATAGAATGGACTGAATTGGAGAGATTTCTCTCCAGGCCAGTAAATGGATTCTTTATCCTCCCCAGACCAAATCCACCTTCCCACATAGGTTTTTTCCCCTTACTGTTCACTCCAGCCCTCCCTGTTCTATTCTTCCCCCACCCCACAATGTAGTTCCCTGCCCATGACTCCCCTGTGCACCCTGTCATGGCCATCCATGTCATGACCTTGCAGATTTTATAAATTATGCATCAGGGCTCATAAAATGAATGGAAATTAGTTTTAATAACTAAATTGTTTTGCCAACACCACCTCCAAAACCGTGCTAATTCTCACCAAGACTAGTGGATTAAAACAAACTTAGAATTTGTAGACAAAAGTAATGTTGATGAAGAGCCATTATGAATTCAGATAAATTTGTCTGTATATCTTTAATTTTCCTGTAGAGAGTGTTCCTTTGGATGGAGATGACCCTGATCATATACAATGGATTTACCAACAGTCTTTAGAAAGAGCATCTCAATTCAATATTAAGGGTGTTACATACAGACTTACTCAAGGTAAGAGAGTGCAGTAGTTGGCATTTCGGTGAATGTGTGTGGACAGTAACCTCTTGCAAATGGCCACAATAAATACAAAGAAAAATATCAAGGTACTTCAACAGCGTTTAGATACTACAGTGATGGGCGCTATAGGAAAAGGTGTAAAGTGACTTAGCATATAATGTGCTGCAGTCAAAACAACCACAAATTTTGGGTAACATAGCCCTTTATATGGGGAAACTATTTTGGAAAAGGCTTAATGCTGTATGTTTTGTCTTTGCAGGGGTTGTTAAGCGGATCATTCCAGCTGTAGCTTCTACAAATGCCGTCATTGCAGGTACAGTAATGCTGAAAGGAAAAGCTCTGGCTTTCATTAGAAGGTTCCCAGGCATTTGAGTACAAGTTTCCCTCACTTTGCCCTTCTATTAGGGGTAACGAGCTTTTTCATGAGGCTGGAGGGTGAGAGTGGGTCACGTAGGGGTTTTCTAGTTAGCTAATTTTTCCCTTTTTTATACCATTTTCTCTACATGGCTGCTACACATGAACTTGCATAATTCTGAGTACTTTCTGACTTGAGAGTAAGCAAAAGTTTTGGAGGTTGCACTGCCACCTCAAAAATGTAAAGATAAAAAGTACAGTGTAGATCTCCAAGATGGTCTCAGATGAGTACTAAGTCCACCACATATTAGTGTATAGTACTGCCAGCTAAATCTCTGAGAAACCTTTTGATCTGTAGGCATTTTGATTGTGTGTTTGGATATATTTTGAGATTGAGAACAAAGCAACTGTTTGTTTCCTTTTCCAGCTGTATGCGCCACTGAAGTTTTTAAAATAGCCACAAGGTAATTTGTTGTTTTTTAATATAAATATTTTTAACAAACTTACTTGTATAAACACTAACACATTTCTCATTGCAGTGCATACATTCCTCTTAATAACTACTTGGTGTTCAATGATGTAGATGGATTATACACATATACATTTGAAGCTGAAAGAAAGGTTAGTACTATTACAGAAGAACCTCTTGGGCTGGCTGGGTTGTTTCCTGATTTTTATAGCACCTGTTGCAATTGCAGCTGCTTACTTACTTGCTGAACTTAAAAGTCAGTGTCTGTTCCCCACCACTGTAGTATCTAAATATCTCCCAAATATTTAGAAATAGAAGTAACAATACGTCTAACGTCTTTCCCATGGAGTAGTAGCCTGAGTGTACAGGATATTTTTGGGGGGAGGGTTGGCCTAGTAGGCAGTGATGTGCTAGATTCATAGAGAGCAGGGAGACTATTCAGCTTTCAAGGGGAGTAAATTAAAGTCAGTTGTTGCTGATCTGGGGGTACATCAGATATCTGGGATATGGCAACTAGACAGCTAGGTACTAGACAACCCTGGGCACTGTGCTGTTACTATGGGAAGAAATCTTTCCATTGGTTCTCCAGATCCTCAGTGATCAGCAGTGTTACTCTGCCGGGGCCAAGCAGTCCAGCAACAACTGCATTAGAAAGAGGAGTATTTGATAGTTGGGGTAGGCCTGGGATCCACCTATCACATCAAATTACCAATAACCATCATAAAAGAAATACAAAATACCGATGCCTTATTTAAGAAATATTTATATCTGTTGAACCAAAATTTCTCAATGACTGGGGGAAGAAGTTCCACATGCAGGAAGGATTCTCCACCAGCTATTTGTGTTGGCATTGTTGCTGCATCCAGTGTTTAAAGTAGCAATCCCTGTCTAGAAAGGTGAGCCAGGTGACTAAATCCCTAATTCTGGCAATTGCTTTTGCTAATATAGCTGGAGGAAAACAGTAGCTGAGCCTGGAAAGCAGGATCAAGGAAATATTAACCCTCTGACATCAAGAATCATAATTCACAGAACAAAGTACATAGCCTTAAGGACACAACAGCAACTGTTGGCATTAAGAGGTTAGGACAATATAGTTAATTCAGTAACATACAGGATTAACCCTAAACTTTAAACCAAACAAAATACAGATTGACTGCACCTTTTTATATAGATTGTTGTATGTTAGTGACTAACAACCTGATTCAAAGCCCTTTGAAGTTGATGAAAAGGTTCCCATTGACTTCACAGAGTATTGGATTGGGTACTTAATCTTCACAGAAGTATTAATTTTGCTAGATCCACGCATTTATAAATTTTGCAAATAATTGTAATAGCGAAGATCTACATTTTGAATAATTACTGATACTGATATAGGTATATTTGAAAAAGTCTATTAGTATAAGCTTGATTACGACACTTTTTTTTTTTTTTTTTTTTTTTTGGTAGGAGAATTGTCCTGCCTGCAGCCAACTTCCTCAAAATATAGAGTTTCCTCCATCAGCTAAACTGCAGGAGGTCTTGGATTATTTGACAAATAATGCTTCGTTGTAAGTGTGCAACTATTCTGATTTCTTTGATTTAGTTTTTAGAAATTTGAGGTTTGCAGCATGTTAAAATTAGATTTTTTCAAACTGCATTTTATCCTGAAAACGCTCATATTTTACTTTCATGTTTTTCATACAGGCAAATGAAATCTCCAGCAATCACAGCAACTGTGTATGGAGGGAATAAAACACTGTATTTACAGGTGATCAGTATCTGCTTGCTTTTGCTTAGTTAACTCATTTTCATTTAAGTGTGGCTTGATTTAATTAAAAAAAAAAAGTTTTATTTATTTATTTATTTATTTATTTTACAGACGGTAGCTTCAATTGAAGAACGAACAAGGCCAAATCTTTCTAAGACACTGAAAGGTATTGCCTAATTGAGTCACACAGAACATCAAGACATACATATACATCAGAGATATGATGACTCGCGAGTTTTAGTGCTGTTTTGTTTAATGCCTCTGTATAACATATTGCATGTTTTGCAATAATAGCATTTTAAGCAACAAATCTTTAAAATTATATATAAATTAAATAAAATTAGTATGTGACTAATTTTAGAGAGCTAGGTTTGTATCTGACGAAGTCATTTTAAGATATGTGCAAATATGCAGATTGCTGGATTGTCATAAAACTAATGGATTTGATTTTTTATCTGGGATTATTGTTCCCCGTTCCTCTCCCCTAATGGTTAAATTGGGATTTTTTTGAAGGAGGAACTGTAGGGATTACCTACCACAGAACAGGATTTTCGATGCAGTTAGCTGTCTGCTTCCATAGAAAGAAAAACCAAATTGCAGAAGACGGAGGGAGTAGAGAATTTTTCTCGATTACCCTCCTTACATCCCCTCCCCTCTTCCTGTTCTGCTGCTATTCATTTTCTGTTCTCTTCTAATTCACTATAAACCTATAAGAGGGTAATAACCGACCCTCCTCGCTCACTAATTCCTGCAGTAGAATATGGTTAACCCCTTTTCATACAGTCAGGCTTGTCCTTAAAATTACTTTGGGGATGAACACTAACTCCTTTAATAGCATTCATTATTTGGGCAGATGTCATTAGAAAAAATATTTGAGTCAGCAAAGGATGCTGTGAAACCTACTTTTTCTTTGTTCTTGACAAATATCTTCTGCTAGTCATCTTTTTGGTTGAATTAACACTGAGGTTATTATAGCTAATGAATTACATATAACTGAATTCTGATAGTTTTGTTTAAGCCTTTGTAGAACTGTAACTCTGTTTGTTTGTTTTTTATTAAGCATAGATCTATTGCATACAACTTTCTTTTTTTCCTATTTCAGAGCTGGGGCTCGTGGATGGTCAGGAACTTGCAGTTGCTGATGTAACTACACCACAGACTATGCTGTTCAAGCTTCATTTTACTACTTAATTTAAGCCTCAGTAATCTGCACATACAGTGAGAGAATTCTGCACACCATGTAAAACATGTTGTGCTCTATGTGGATGTTCAGAGTAACCTAAAATGTCTCTTTTAAGTACTAGCCTTGCTGGAAGTTAGATTATCCCAGGTGAATCACTCTTATTTTAGAACTGTCCTGAGAAGCCAATATTTGGTGGATGGTATTTGTATAAATACTCCTTAATGTACAGAACTTGATGTACAGTGATGATTTTTTTCGGTTTATGTGTTGATATTGTTAAAATAATGCCAACACTCCTTCCTACACTTGGACATTTTATGGTGGTCAAAGGAGTTGTTCTCTGCTTGCGTTTGAACACCCACATCTACAAAAGAATATCCTTTAAGGAGAACCATGATGATTTTAAATTAAATTTTAGAACCCATATACATTTGCTGAATCTTATATTAAAACCTGTGGGCAGTAGAGTAAAATAAGCATTGTATGTTTCCTCCTTTATTTAATACTCATTTTTATTGACCTGCTAAACGGATATTAAGTATTGCAGAGAGTTAATTCAATTTGTTTACAAAATATGGAAAGACAATGTAATTAAATTAAATGAACATCTGTGCATGAAAACAAAGTATTTTTCATGTTTATATTTGCAGTGGATTAGCGGTTACTATGCACAATAGTTCAGTCAAAAGTCCACTGATGTTCAGGATTGGTGAGTTATGTTTGGTTATCATTGATGCTCTCAAGGTATTTATTAATAAAAATATAAAGATAACTTGTTCTGCAGTATGTCAATGGGAATTCAGGACAATATGTGACCATAAGTAAGAGAGGTAAAAACATAAGATGATGGGATATCACTTCGTCAATTAAAAGAGCTGTTTCTGTTACCATAATGGGTACAAAAGGTGAGAGAGAGAGTGAGAGTCATTGTGCACAAATTAACTCAAATGGATCTGAAATCTGTTATTTTATTTGATACATACCTCCCTTTCTCTTCTTAAAACATTTTCTCCCATCCCAGATTTTAGAGATGTATAAGATATATATTGTTTAGCTTGGATGTTAGGAAAAAAAATTTCACTAGGAGGGTGGTGAAGCCCTGGAATGGGTTACCTAGGGAGGCGGTGGAATCTCCTTCCTTAGAGGTTTTCAAGGTCAGGCTTGACAAAGCCTTGGCTGGGATGATTTAGTTGGGGATTGGTCTAGCTTTGAGCAGGAGTTTGGACTAGGGTCCCTTCCAGCCCTGATATTCTATGATTCTAAGTAGAAAGAACTTGAAGACCATACACACTGAAAACACTGACATGAACATGTCTTGCAAAATATGGTTGCATTTACAACCATTTTAAACATTAAAATTAAAGCTGGCTGAAATATTTTTAAATATGGGACTTAGATGAAAAATTTCCTAAATCTTTACCAGTTTTGATAAGTTGTAGTCAAAGAGAGAGAGAACTATTTTTAGCCATTTGAGTAAATTACTTCGAATAGTATAAAGAAAAGGAGTACTTGTGGCACCTTAGAGACTAACCAATTTATTTGAGCATGAGCTTTCGTGAGCTACAGCTCACTTCATCGGATGCATACTGTGGAAACAAACTCACTGGTACCAGCAGGAGAGTGAGTTTGTGTGTGTGTGTGGGGGGGGGGGGGGCGGAGGGTGAGAAAACCTGGATTTGTGCTGGAAATGGCCCAACTTGATGATCACTTTAGATAAGCTATTACCAGCAGGAGAGTGGGGTGGGAGGAGGTATTGTTTCATGGTCTCTGTGTGTATATAATGTCTTCTGCAGTTTCCACAGTATGCATCCGATGAAGTGAGCTGTAGCTCACGAAAGCTCATGCTCAGATAAATTGGTTAGTCTCTAAGGTGTCACAAGTACTCCTTTTCTTTTTGCGAATACAGATTAATACAGCTGCTACTCTGAAACCTGTCATTCTTAGAACTGACACCTTCTAAAAATTGACACACCTTTCTAAATAAGAAGTAGGTCCAACTTCCCTGCTTTCATGATTCTTATAGTGAATAGACAAAGACCAATTGCCCTCATATGAAAAAATGCCCTTTCTGTACTCCTGATCAAAATAATCAAATATCCTGTCTAAATTTTCCTGGCCCTTTGGAGTTGTATTGCCAATTCCAAGCATTCAAAAATCAGCAGTCAGGCTGCAAAAAACATGCTTTTATTTAAAAAAATAAATAAATTGCCTTTTGGCATTTTGTGTCTGTAGCATACACTTGGTTCAGGTATTTAGATTCTCTCCCCCGTCCCCCGCAAGCACCTGCAGTAGAAGCTTGCCCTTTTTTAAAAGTGAAAGTGAGAGTAGTCACTCCTGTAGGAATCAGAGTGGTATCCGTGTTAGTCTCTGAGGTGCCACAAGGACTCCTTATTGTTTTTGCTGATACAGACTAACAAATTTATTTGGGCATAAGCTTTTGTGGGCTAAAACCCACTTCATCAGATGAAGCTTTTGTGGGCTAAAACCCACTTCAGCATTGCATGCACCTGATGAAGTGGGTTTTAGCCCCTGAAAGCTTATGCCCAAATACATTTGTTAATCTCTCAGATACCCCAAGTATTCCTCGTTGTTTTCCCTGTAGGAATGAGGACGGAAGAAATACACCCAAGGGTGCGATCGCTATCTTGGTATCCTCGCTGCTACCTGCCCCATCCTTGCATCTGCAATTGCCCAGTCATGGCTGGGGGCTGGGTCCTGGAAGATAGGGTGATCAGACAACCAGTGTGAAAAATCAGGACCCTCCCCCCCTCCAGTGCAGGAGACGGGAGGAATAATTGCACGTACAAGACAAAGTCCATAGTAGCGGGAGCTGTGGTCCTTCGTCCTGACCGGGACCAAGGCGGACCTGAGACGATGAGGATTGGGAATGTCTCGCGTGAGCGCGAGGCCGCGACCTTGCCGTCCGCCATGACACATACCCAGGCGGAAGTGAGGCGGGCCCCCGGCTAGGTGAGGGTCCCGAGGCGGAAGTCACTCGAGCTGCAGGAAGGAGTTGTGTTGTGCCGCAGTAACTATGGTGGTGTCATGTGACTCGCAGTCACATGACACCCCCGCACCTGCCGGCTGAGGCGCCGAGTGAGCCTGCGCTGGGTTTGCTGACGAGTTTGCGACGTGGAGGTGCGCCACGTGCGCATGCGCGGGGCCCTCCCTCGGGCTAGGGGTGGGGGAGGTGGTGCCGCCGGCCTTACGCCCGTGGCTGCTGCGCCCCGCGCCCGCCCGCGGATCGAGGGACCCGCGCGCCGCGTTCCCCGCCTGGCCGCGGCGCCCCCGGGCTCCGGGACCGAGCCGGGCGGGGGCATGAGCTGGTTCAACGCCTCCCAGCTCTCGAGCTTCGCCAAGCAGGCGCTGTCGCAGGCCCAGAAATCCATCGACAGGGTGCTGGACATCCAGGCCGAGGAGAGCCCCTGGGCCCAGCCCGTCATCCCCGACCACGGCGGCGGTAGGTGTGTGCGAGCGGCCGCGCCCGGGCCGACCCCGCCGGGCCGCGCCCCCTCAGCGGGGTGTCCGGACCGCGCCCGGGGGTGACCCCGCCGGGCCGCGCCCCCTCAGGGGGGTGACCCCGTTGTCCACTAGTCCCCCGGTGTCTGACCTGGCCAGGGAGCATAAGGCGCCCTCTCTGAGCGCCCTGGGGTAACCCTGCTGTCCCCGGTCCCGTGCTCTGCTGTGCCCATCCCTGTGGTGTCTGACCTGGGCGTGCAGTGCGGGGCGCCATGGAGTAACCCCACTGTTCTCTGGTACCCCGCTTTGCTGTGCCCTTCACCGGGGCGTCTGAAGTGGGCAGGGAGCGCAGGACGACCTCTCTGAGCGCCCTGGAGTAACCCCGCTGTCCCTGGTCCCCTGCTTTGCTGTGCCTGTCACCGGGGCGTCAGAACTAGTCAGGCAGCGCAGGGTGCCCTGGGGTAACCCCACTGTCCCCTGGTCCCCGCTATGCTGTGCCCGTCACCGGGGTGTCTGGACTGGGCAGGCAGTGTGAAGCGCCTTCTCTGAGTGCCCTGGGGTAGCACGTTGACCCATGTGCTACCCATGCACTGCTCTGCCCATCACCTCGGTATCTGAACTGGGAAAACAAGGGTGGGGTGCCTTGTCTGACTGCACTGTGGTGGCACACTCTCCCCAATACCCACATGCTGCTGTGATTATCACCTTGGTATCTGAACTGGGCAGGCAGTTTGGGGAACCCTGTCTGAGTGCATTGGAGCAATGCCTCACTTTTCCCCTTGTACCCAGGTGCTGCTGAGCTCATGGTTGCTCGCAAGGGGCTTGTTGCTGTAGGAGACATAGAAAATGATGTGGTCTCTGCTCTGAGATGCTTACAGTCTAGGCCAGTGGTTTTCAACCTGTGGTCTGTGGACCCTTGGGGGCCTGCAAACTATGTTTAAGGGGTCTGTCATTACCATAGATTTTGAATCTTAGACTTTGGGTATGTGTCTACACTACCCGCTGGATCAGCGGGCAGCGATCGATCCAGCGGGGGTCGATTTATCGCATCTAGTCTAGACGCGATAAATTGATCCCCCGAGCGTTCTTCTGTTGACTCCTGTACTCCACCGCTGCGAGAGGAGCAGGCAGAGTCGACGGGGGAGCGGCAGCAGTCGACTCACACCGTGGTGGGTAGATCTAAGTTTGTTGACTTCAGCTACGTTATTCACATAGCTGAAGTTGCGTAACTTAGATCGATATCTCCTCTCCCACTCACCCAGTGTAGACCAGGGCTATGTCTAAGTTTTCCTAAAGGGTCTGCACTTCCATTTAAAATTTTTCAGGAATGGGAAAAAAAGTTGAAAACCACTGATCTAGGCAGCAGCACAGAGGCAGGTGCTGTGTGAAGGCCAGGTTCTGCCTACCAGTGTTCGCACTTGTAGTGAGTGGTGTCTGAGGACAGAACGTAACCCTCTGGCAGAACCATCTACTGTCATATTTATTGTTGTGGAGGTGTTGAGGAGCCTGCCTTGAAAACAAGGTTTTTTCTGCCTCTTTCACAACTTCTTCTGTATTTTTTTTCCAACACTTTACAGTTATATAACCCCAGTGGAGGTATTCAAAGCTCTTTGCAAACAATTACTTAAGCTTCCTAATATGTTTACCATATTACAGGTGAAGGAAAATAGGCACAAAGAGGCCTAGCGCTTTCCCCAAAGGTGTAAAATGAGGAATTGCTGGAACTGATATTAGTCTTTTTTTCCTCTACTCCAATTGGTGACTGACAGTAATACTCCCAATTTTGAATAATGTTAATATGCTTATGCCTTGAGGATAAACTTTTAATTCATGTACTCGAGAAACTTGTTAATTCATTGTTGCTCAATGAGTATGACAGGTGTGAAGAGAGAAATGTCTAAGGGTATGTCTACACTACCTGTCGGATCGGCAGCCAGTGATCCATCCACCAGGGGTCAATTTATCGCGTCTAGTCTAAACACGATAAATCGACCCCCAAGCGCTCTCCCGTCAACTCCTGTACTCCACTGCCACGAGAGGCGGAGTCGACGGGGGAGCGGCAGTAATCGACTCACCGCGGTGAAGACACCACGGTAAGTCAATCTAAGTACGTTGACTTCAGCTATTTTATTCACGTAGTTAAAGTTGCATAACTTAGATTGACACCCCCCCCCCCACACACACACACCCCCTCCGTGTAGACCAGGGCTAAGTAATATGGTTTCTCCGCCACTCCTTTGTCTAATTCTGATACAGGCATCTTGCCCTTTCCTATCAGTGTTCGGGGGAAGTAGGGAATGACAGCTGTCTGCTGCATCAATCCCTGAAATTCATAGAAATTCAGTGGAGTTTCATGCGGAAGTTAATGCATTTTGTGACAGAATGAACTACTGCACCTTCTTGCCTGCAAACGTCTATTAAAGAAATTAGGTTGTAGAAAGTTTGCCATAGTCTAAATATGATGAGGTGATGTCTGTTTTTCATATAAGGCACAGCATTAATACAGAACTTGAAAGAAAAATTCATCTTAAATTATAGTATTGAGTTTCTTTCTAGGCTATACTTTTCAAGATGAAGAAGTCCTGATATGTGACACTATTTTAAAATTAGGGATGCGGGATGAAGAGACTCAGGAAGCTGTAATGATAGTCAATCAATATCCTTAGTACAAATGTTGTGTATACCTTGAGAATAATATAGCAGTAAAACGGAGATAACAGTATGTTTACGAGGTAGAGTAAACTTGAATCTCGAACAAAGGACAGTTGGAGAGCGTTTTCCGGGCTGATAGTGAAGTATAAACAAAGTTTAATATATAAGCATTTCTAGTAAAAAGCAGTAGCCACCTGTCAGATGGCTTCAATGTAATATAAGTTAAATAGTGGGGGTTTTGTGTGAACAAAGGCTACACAAAACTCAATCCCTTCTTCTTTTAGTATTATACCAAATTATTTTAAAATGTCAATTGTATTTAAGTTTTTTTGATAACAATATGAAATTCATAAGGACATCAGTAAAGGTAATTCAGAGGTCTAGAGCAAACTCTGTGTGGACCAGATAAAAACACATTTTAGTGATTTTGGCTTATTTTTTAAAAATAAGCATATGTATTGTCAAGCTTGCCAGACCTTCAGATGTGCTGAATTACATGCATTTCACACGAAAGGCAATAAGAGTTTTTAGTGCTCAGCACTTTGAAGCCATTAGTGTCTTACCCAAACTTTAAATGTTGATGTTACTAAGTATGATGTAGTCAGTAATGTACTAGTGCAACCATTGATATTGAGTGTTATAACTTACAGATTTTGTATTAGTGTACTATTGCATGCCTTAACTAAATATTTGTTGGGAAATCTCTTTTTACATAAGTCTGAAATAAGTAGTGAGATACCCGGTGGTTTGATTACACGTGAGAAATATCTTGGAAATTATTCTTGAACCCCAAATGTTTTCTGTTCCATATTGTCTTGTCAGTTACTGCATTTATGACACTACTAATATTTAACAATGAAATTCTTCACATCCTACCCAACATATACTAGGCAAAGAACAAAACCGTCCAAACAGAGATTAATATGAGAGATGAGGCTGGGAGGGATGCAGTGGAAGTCCAAGGCAAACAGTTGCAGTACCCTGTCTGCTGCTGTGGGACAGCACTGAGGAGCAGAGTGCAGCTAACTGGATTCTTGTTAGTTTTACTGTTGCCCCACAAGATTGGGCATAGCAACAGTGAAAATAAAGGAATGTCTTGGTTTTACCCTTTCTGAGAAGGTTCGGAACAGTCCCCAAGGCACTGGAGTTGTTTGTCAGCTACCTCAAAAAGTTTGTTCCATTGGTTTGTGTTTGGAAGTTTATTGTCACAACCATAAAGGCTAGAACCTTTTAGTCCTAAATTCTTCAAAATCTGAAAGCTTAGACTGTCTGAGTTGTTAGAATTGGTTTCCCACTTGCCAATGACAGGTAATTTTTTTAAACCCTGATAATTGCATTTCGCTCTTTTGTGCTCTGAGTGAATACTCTAAACTTCAGTGTGTCCAGATCACTGTGACTAGCCTACTCTCACTACAGTAAGCGGGTTATATTCCCTATCCCCTTCATTAGTTTCCTTTCCATCTTGGAAATAGTCCTTTATGATTTTCAAAACTCTGTATGAACCTATTCCACTCTCTCTCTCTCTCTAATACTCACATCCACCTTTTTCAACTGTTTCTCAGATCTTGGTATAACTCTTGTCTGCCTTCCTATCCCCCCATGACTCTCCACAGTTGCTGGGAAGAAGAAAGTCATTTTCATCTGTGTTGCTCTACCTTTCTGGAGTTCCTTCTGTACACTGAATCGTTATGGCTCCTTTAAACTATGACAATTACTTGTAAAAATATAAGGTTGCAATAACAATAAAAGGTACGATAGCTATTTGTATATCTTCTTTCATGCTGTATGTTCAACATCATATAACTTTCTTTGTTCATTTTCTGTATTGTTGCATCTTACAATGCCAGTACTGCAAAACCATAACTTTTATATTTTAGGCGTTTTTCATATGGCTGATTTTCTTTACTTCTTGTTTTAGGAACAAATATCCCAAGTGGAGGATGGGATACTTCTACCTGGGGATTAAACTCAAATATAGAACCTCAAAGTCCGTCAATATCATCACCAACAGCAATTACCAAACCAGTTAGGAGGACAGTGGTGGATGAATCTGAGAATTTCTTCAGTGCCTTTCTCTCTACAACAGATATTCAGAGTATACAGCAGAGTCCAGTGGTGTCTAAACCTCCAACCAAATCACAGCGTCCCAAAGAAGAAGTGAAAAGCACTTTAAAGGAATCTGTATGCAGCAGTCAGCCAGAAACGCTAGTAGAAACTGAGACCGAAGCAAAAGATTCCTCTGCATCTGTGCTAGTGGACTTGGAAAACCTTGATGTTCCCCAGGAAAAACTAGAAGAAAGTTCTGCACTTGAAACTGATGCTAAGCATGAAGAGAATACAAACAAAGGCACTGATGATAAGGTGGCGACTCCAGATCTCAAAGTACCGGAAGTTGCTGTTAATGCGAAATCTAATGCAGGAAATGATGGACCAGGAAGTGCTCCTGACAGCCCTGCACAATCTCTTACTGCAGAGACAAAGGACTTGGGTTTGGAAAGTAAGGAACAGAAAAATGAGGACAGACAAAGCAACACACCATCACCTCCTATTAGCACTTTCTCCTCAGGGACATCCACAACTAGTGATATTGAAGTTTTGGACCATGAAAGTGTAATGAGTGAGAGCTCGGTAAGTTCAAGACAAGAGGCTACAGAGTCAAAATCCAGTCTTCATCTCATGCAAACTTCCTTTCAGCTCTTATCAACATCTGCCTGTGCTGAGTATAATCGTTTAGATGACTTTCAGAAACTGACTGAGAGTTGCAGCTCCTCTGATGCTTTTGAAAGAATTGACTCATTTAGTGTGCAGTCGTTAGACAGCCGAAGTGTAAGTGAAATCAATTCAGATGACGAATTATCAGGCAGAGGTTGTGCTTCAGCATCTCTCACAGTCAGCCCTTTAACAACAAAGACTGAGATGGTTGACCCCATGAAAAATAAATCTAAAGAAGAATTGAATGAGACACTCGTACATGCAGAGGAAACTGAAATGGAGGAAAGTGGGAGAAGTGCGACCCCTGTTAACTCTGAGCAACCAGATGTTTTGATTGCTGCTGTACAAACAGATGAAGGACAGACTGTCAAAGAGGAGGTTCTGATGCACCAGCAAGGTGCTGAAAAGTTGCCTAAAGCGAACTGCGAAAAGGAAGAGCTTTGCAAGGTAACTATAAAATATGTTGCTCAAACATACAACATGCATTCTGTGGGCTAAATTCATCCCAGATTTAAGTGAGTGAAGCTGCATTGATCTTGACCCCTAGGCATTGACTTATATCTGGACCAAATAAGTCCATACTGCATCATTCTGTACTAATGGAAAATTCTTTGATCCTGCATTGTAAGGCTCCATCTGTTCAGAATCCCAGTGAAATCATTAGAGCTTGCGTGGTTGCAAGCATCAGTCTGTGTGGACCTGACTGCAAGACTGGGGCCTTAATGGGTATGTCTACACTGCAGCTGGGAGAGAACCTCCCAGCCTAGGTAGACACTTATGCTAGTGAGGCTTGAGCTAGCATGCTAAAAATAATAGTATGGACATTGTGGCTTGGGTTCTTAAACGCATCTGATCCCTAGGCTTGGGACCCTGAGCCACAACGTCCATACTGCTGTTTTCAGTGCATTGTCTTGAGGCCTACTAGCAAGAATCTGGCTCAGGCTAGGTATACGCTACAGACTTATCTCAGTATAACATCATCACTCAGGGGTGTGAAAAATCCACAGCCCTGAGAGACGCAGTTCTACTGACCTAACCCCTTGTGTAGACAGTGCTATATTGATGGGAGAGCTTCTCCCACTAACATAGCTACCACCTCTCGGGGAGGTGGATTAGTAATACTGACGGGAAAAGCTCTCCTGTTATCATAGTAGCAGCGTCAGTAAAGTGCTACAGCACACCAGTGCAGCTGCACCACTGTAATGCTGTATGTGTAGACAAGCCCTCAATAAGTATTTTTGTCAGGTGTACATACTTCTAGCTGTTTTGTTGTAAATTTGACTGATTATCAGATAAACAGTGAAAGGAGCACCTTGAAAATGTTATGAATTAAAATTATCAGGTATTATCAGTAACCTTTAGTATTTCAACGGTCAATCAATTTGCAGATATAGATATGCAAGCTGTGTAAAACTGATTACCCATAGAATCAGCTTGAAAATATTTTTAATATACTTTCATAGGCGTGTATACATTTGGCTTTGTAATATATAGATTTAGTAGTAACTCATTTTCTGAAATGGGAAACAACTTTGATTAATCAGAAATCATGCTGAAAACATTTTTTCTGCATTATACAGTATCTTAATTTACACAATACATCAGCATTATTTCAGTTTTAAAGCCCTCTCCTCATAGGCTCAGGAACTACGGGGATGGGGTGCTGCACCCCCAGATTTTAAACTGGGCTCGGCTCCAGGCCCTGCATGCGGGTTCCCAGCGCTCCACACCCACCCCCAATTGTGGTCCCAGCCTCTGCCCCCTTTTCCCTGTCCATGTTCCCTGCTCCTGGAGCCACGGCCTTGCTCCTGGCCCCAGTTCTAGGGCATGGGGGGTACAGACAGGGCTGGGGTAAGGCACACAAGGTAAAAAGTTTGGCGACAGTTTTGATGACTTTCATCACCCCCACTCTAAAACATGTTCCGGTGCCACTGCCTCTCCTAGAGAAGTGTTACACCCGAAAGATGCAAATGACCTAGGTTTTGTCACTAGCAGATACTTTAGAAAGACTAGGTAAACTAGGTTTTTAAGGTCAAGGAGAGAAACAGGTTAGTGAGTATTGACTAGAATAAGTGAGTATTGACTAAAATAAGTATAAATTGGATAGCTAACTTAATTAAACAAAAAGGAGAAATGTAGAAAGGAAGCATGGTCCAGCAGACAGGGTACTGGACTGGAAATTCAGAGACTTGGGTTCTATTCCCAGTTCTGCCACTGACCTGCTGTGTGACCTTGTGCAAGACACTTTCCTTCTTTGGGCCTCTTTCCCCTCCCAGCCTTTGTCTATTTTAAATTGTCAGCTCGTCGTGGATAATCTGTTCCTGCAGTGCCTAGCACAATTGGGCCCCAGTCTTGGTTTGGGCCTGTAAGCATAGCAGTAATATTACTATTAATAATAGCAATGGGAAAAAAGTGTCTGAGTTTATGAAGCACCTTTAGTTAATTCACTTTTCAAAGAAAATTAATAAGCATGTTCCTTTTTAATGTCTGTGTAAAATTGTACAGAATTATGATGTAAATGTTGCAGAAAAGTATGCAGTCATGGGCTGTTACATAATTATGTTTAATTAGATAATTGTATAATTATTGACTAGGGAAGACTTTTTGGTTTAGAAACCTGTTATTATTCATGAAATACAGCAGATTTTCAGTTACATTTGACCAAATTAGATTGTGGGACATGATTGGTGCACATACTTTACCTGTTGTTGGAGTTTGACTTGATTTATATTTGTTACACATAGTTTGTAGACGCCATTTGCATTTTGTCATGCCTCTTCTATGGTAAAGTGCCACAAAACTCTGGAATGAGAAGTATAAAGGAGTGCTTAATCATGTACATTTATTTTTTAAAAATCTAGAAAGTGTAGAACCTTGTTTTTCTTGTTTCTTAACTTCATGCTGATGAATGTCTGAGTTTTTGTTTAGTACTTATGGCCAGTAGTTGTAAAATGAAACTTCTGCTCCCTATTGTGAAAACTTAAAACAGCTGTTACAAATGAAGCATTTTGGAAGCAATTACTCTTGCAGTTACATAACATCTTTATCTCTTAGAAACATGAAAAAAGGATTCAAAATTTAGTTGTCAGATGCCACAATTGTAAGCTTTCATCTGCAAGTATATCTGACAAAATAAGCAAATGGGAAAATAGTGGAGACTATTGGTCCTATTTAGCACACTTTACTCAGGCAGAGCTACTATTGAATTTAATGGGACCTTTAGGTGAGCCAGGAATTCCCTTTGTTAAAAGTTTAGAAAAGTAAATAGCTTCAAAAGGTCCAGAGTCTGTTTCTCGTATAATTAGATGTAAAAGCTTACCATTGCCATTCTTGCCATTCTTCATTGACTTTAAAACAAAAGTTCCTAAAAGTATCAAAAGAATTCCAACCTCAAAACACAGCTGAAGAAAAAAAAACCATGCTATTTCCATCATTTAACTCTTTTTGATCTTCATATCTAAAATTTTATTCAGATGATTGATTTGTTAACTGAGAAGCTGGAGAAGAGGGAAACACAATTATTAAGTGTTAGTAAAGAGAAGGCAAGCCTGGAAGAAGCTTACGATAACCTGAAAGAGTAAGTATCAAAATAGCAGCAGTTCTGAATGTAAGCGTTCTGCTTATGAGTGTTAAATTGTGACTTATTGCAACAAAAATGGGGGCTACTTAGGTGTGTGATACAATAAAACAAATATTTTTCATTTGTATTCAAACAGCTGTTTATTTGTGAAGTAGTCATGATTTTTTTTGTTTATTAAATAACTTAATAAACAGTTGTCTTTTACATAGTGTAACTCTTCTTGTACTGCTGCTGTATGTTTACCCATTCATTCGCAGAGCTTGATTAGTGAATAATGTGTTTTCGATGAAATCATTGAAGTGCCAACCTTATGTTGCACTACTTAACTAAATCGTGAAGATCTTCTAAAGACCTGTGTTTCTGATGAGTGTCAATGTTTTGTGTCTTGCTAGTTAAAGTTTATTATAAGAGCTTGTTGAATGCAGTTTGAAATGTCAGCATAACCATTGGACTATTCTAAAATGTCTTAAATCTAGTGAAATGTTTAGAGTGAAAGAAGAGAGCAGTAGCATTTCATCTCTTAAAGAGGAGTTTACTCAGCGAATAGCAGATGCTGAAAAGAAGGTCCAGCTAGCATGCAAAGAGAGAGATGCAGCTAAAAAGGTAATCAACTTCCCAGCTAAATTAGTATTTATAACTCTAAAAAGTCTCAGATTCCCTTAGGAGCAAATCATAAAAATGGAGGTTAGGAAAACATGACATTTATATGAGCCACTGTGAAGTAACCTAGATATCAGTATAAAGGTTTGGGGGTTTTTTTGTGTTGTGTTTTGGTGGGACAGGCGCCACAAGACCTGATAGAGATGTTTTCATGATTTTGTAAAAAAAGAAAAGGGTTTTGGGATTTAAACATTCACTGCTCAAACACTCAAGCATTTTGCTTAGGGTGATCTGTTCAAAGTCATTCTGCAAAAAGTAAATTAAACAGCATAATTGAAAAATATTCTTAAAAATTTCAGATTTAAAAAAATGCTTTATTATAAAACAGTTGTTTTGTCAATGCCCCTATAAATGTGTGGGTTGTACTTCTTTTTAGGAGGCAGTAGAATCCCACATTATCTGATATTCACTTGCATGAATTAAATAGTTCTGGGTTTGTGTTTTTTGCTACTCACAAAGGTTTAAAATAGGATTAATAGATTCATAGATATTAAGGTCAGAAGGGATCATTATGATCATCTAGTCTGACCTCCTGCACAATGCAGGCCACAGAATCTCGCCCACCCACTCCTGCAATAAACCTCTCACCTATGTCTGAGCTATTGAAGTCCTCAAATCATGGTTTAAAGACTTCAAGGTGCAGAGAATCCTCCAGTAAGTGACCCATGCCCCATGATACAGAGGAAGGCGAAAACCCCCCAGGGCCTCTTCCAATCTGCCCTGGAGGAAAATTCCTTCCCCACCCCAAATATGGCGATCAGCTGAACCCTGAGTATGTGGGCAAGGTTCACCAGCCAGATACCCAGGAAAGAATTCTCTGTAGTAACTCAGATCCCGCCCCATCTAACATCCCATCACAGGCCATTGGGCCTATTTACCATGAATAGTTAAAGATCAGTTAATTGCCAAAATCATGTTATCCCATCTTACCATCTCCTCCATAAACTTATCGAGTTTAATCTTGAAGCCAGATAGGTCTTTTGCCCCCACTGCTTCCCTTGGAAGGCTGTTCCAGAACTTCACTCCTCTGATGGTTAGAAACCTTTGTCTAATTTCAAGTCTAAACTCCCTGATGGCCAGTTTATACCCATTTGTTCTTGTGTCCACATTGGTACTGAGCTTAAATAATTCCTCTCCCTCCCTGGTATTTATCCCTCTGATATATTTATAGAGAGCAATCATATCTCCCCCAGGTAAAGGCAAAAGAAAATTCTGGTTGAAAAGAGAAAATAGGGATATTCATAGAGACCACTGTGATCATCTAGTCTAACTTCCTGCTTAATAATACAGGCTATAGAACTCCCCAAAAATAATAGGGTGTCAGTGAACTTATAAAATATACACTTAAGGCTAGTTATCACCTTCTGCATCTTTGAGTTCACACAGTTATTGTTTAGTTCTTGCAAAATAATTTGTTTTCATTCTTTTAACTACAGGTTTATTCTAAAATATAAAGTCTAAAGCAGTAGTTTTCAATCTGAGGTCCGCTGACCCTGGGAGTCCGCAAACTATGTCTAAGATTTCCAAAGGGGTCTGCACTTCCGTTTGCAATTTTTTAGGGGTTTGCAAACGAAAGACAGTTGAAAACCACTGGTCTAAAGCCTTTTTAGGAATCTGAGAAACTATGCTATATTTGGGGCCATATCTATTTTTTCAGTGGATAAAAGCTCCATGTAACTTAACATATGTGTATTTAAAAAAAAGGCTAACATTTATAAATAGTACTAAGAATATTTCCTCCTTTTCAGGAAGTAAAGAATGTTAAAGAAGAATTGGCAACTAGACTAAATTGTAATGAAACAGCTGAACTACTGAAGGAGAAAGATGAACAAATCAAAGGACTAATGCAAGAAGGTAAAGTTGGTAAACGTCTTATAGTAAAGGTATTTTAAAAGTGTCTTAATGCATTTTGTCTTATTTTAGATTTTACATGACAATGTCATATTGTTTCAAATATCCTCTACATGTGGAAAATGTTTAAGCAATGAGTCTCACTCCTATCCATACTTTTTTGACCATCAAAGTGTGGGTATAGCGAACCCCAAATTTGATGAAAGAACTTGGGAATTTCCATCCCCTGTCTCCACGTTCTGATTTGACAGGGAACTCTGTGTAGAAGCCTTGTACAGGTAGATATCGTAAATATTTTGTTCTGTCACAAACAAAATTAGATCAGCAGCATGGGACACATTCATCTACATTAGGAAAATGAGATTTGTCACAGCAGGTGTCAAATTCTCTATCCTCCAGATCCCCTGGAAAAATGTCTAGTACCTTTTGCTTGAATGCGTGTTGGCCTCTGTCAGGTTCACTGTTAGTCTTTCACTGCCCTTGATGGGGTTCAAAGAAGCTATTTTTAGTGACTTAGGGCAAGAGACACAAAAGTTAGGCTGAGAGCTGAATGGAGCTACTTGTAAAGAGCCATTTTCAATGCTGGTGAAGTGCCTTCTCTTGAAAAGTTCCTGGCACTCTTGCTGCTGTTGACAGCATGCGTGTAGCTACTCACCTGTCCCCACCTGCCAGTGTGGATTGATTTAGATTAGTGGTTTAAATCACAAATTTTAATCATGATTTAAATCAGTAAGCAGGAAACCTTGATTTAAATAATTGAATTAAATATTGTTTTGCATTTGTACTTTTTAGTTCGTTTCTTAAAGTTTAATTCTTGTTAGTTGGTGTAACTATTAAAACTTGTTGAATTGCAACCAGATGCAGCCTTTACACTAAAGCTGGTGAAGCCAGGAGGATCCACTATATCTGTACACATTTATTTAAGCAGTTATATAGCTTAACATATGTTTGTTCAGATTCTTTCTTTTTGCTTTTTTTATCGTTAGAAAATGGTGAATGATGCATTTCTTCTTTACTAGGTGATTTTTTTACTTGGGATTTTTGTCAAGCTGCATTTGGATTGAAATTGGAATTCAATTATGTGAATATAAATAACATTTTAAAACCATTTTTATTGACTAAATGAAATTACCTTAATGTGCTGGGTGCATAAGAAGGAAAAACAAGTTTATCAAAACATGTTTTGAATTTAAAACCGATTTATTGAACAAACAAGCACTAACTGTAGATAGTGAAGTGATAGGAAACAATTTGTCAACATGGGCCAGATTCTCAGAGGTATTTAGGTGCCGAAGATGCATATAGGTGCTTAGTGGGATTCTCAAAATTACCTAAGCAGGTTAGGTGCCCAACTCCCACGGTGGGAGTTGGGCTGTGTCTATGCTAGGAATGCTTTACTGGTGTAGGACTACTAGTTTATTATACTGGCCAAGTGCTCCTAGTGTGGATGCAGCTATACCAGCAAAGCTGGGCTTTGAGGTGGTATAGTAAAACCACCCCCATGAACGAAAAAAGCAATACTGGCATAGCTAAGTCTACTTCTGCTGTTACAGCTGTGTTGGTCAGGGATCACACCTCTTCACACTCCTGATCATAGCTATTCTGGCGGCAGAAGTCCCTAGTGTAGACAGGTGTTAGTCTTCAGTTGTATCTGCAAGTGTCCTCCATTCATATGTTGACAGTTCTTGATAGTTTGTTCATACCAACCCTGACACATTTCTGCAGTATGCACTGACTCCTTCCGTTTGGGAGTGATGTGTAGTTTGTATATCAGTTAATTTATTTTATCTATCCACAACATAGCGAAACAGTGATAATTCATATCAAAGTGTGGCCTAGTGGATAGAGTATAGGACTGTGACTTGGGACTCTTTGAGTTCAAATCCTGGCTGTGTTGACTTAGTCACTTGATGCCCTATAGTGAAATACTATTAGGGGTTATGTATTCATTCACATAAATAATTGTATGCTGACTTCATGTAAAAAAAACCCCAACCCACTAAACTAAAAAATGTGTATTTTATAGAGTAAGGGGACTAAGGCCTGGTCTGCACTACAGAGTTAGGTTGATGTAAGGCAACTTAACGTCGATCTAACTCTCTAAGTGTCTACACTAAAATGTTGCTTCTGCTGATGTGACTCGCCCACTACACAAACTTAACTCCACTTCCACAAGAGGGGTAGAGTCAATGTAGATGTAGTTAGGTCAACACATTTTCAGTGTAGATACTGCATTGCTTACGTTGACTGTTGCTGCCTTTCAGAAGCCATCCCACCCTGACAGTTAAGTCGGTGCAAGTACTCCTGGTGAGGATGCGCACTGTTGACAGAGGGAGTGTAGTATGGACATGAAAAAGCAATTTAATAACTGTGGTGGCAGTCAGCATAATTTTGTACTGTAGACATACCTTAAGAGGGAAGTTTTCAGGCATTGTGCCATCACCACGCCTGTTCCAATGGGATTGGAGGAATGATGACTATACGTTTAAGATGGCCAGAATCCACTGACAATAGAAAACATTATAAGCCTGCCATGTCAGTAGCAGTGTAAAAATACTATAGGTTGAAGTGATTGGGAGAGAAGAAAATAAGCAGCTTTAGCACTGATTCACTGTTAGCTTAATACTGGAATAATAGACGATTTATGTAGATTCCAATGTCTTTTTATAGTAAATAATGTAGTCCATATGGCAGTTGCATTAATTATCCTTAATATAGCACAGTGTAACATGCAGATACTATGGCAGTAGGTGCTATACGGTGCCCTAATATTTGAAATTAAGCACGATAGAGAAGTCAATGTAAAATCATATTTCTTGGTGATACTGTTACTCCTTAGAGAAAACAAATCTTGCACTACATTGGATGATGGAAGGGCATGCTAATACTTAACTTCATACACATTTTTCTTTTAAAGGAGAAAAGCTTTCAAAACAGCAACTACACAATTCCAACATCATTAAGAAGTTAAGAATGAAGGAGAAGGAAAATGAAAATACTAATACAAAACAGAGCAAAAAGATTAAGGAGTTAGAAGAGGAGTTGCAGCATTTAAAACAGGTTAGATATATTTGCAGTCACATTCTGTAAATCACTTTATTCTGATATTGGTTCCTTTAACTCTGACTATAGAAGGTAGTCTTTTTGAGAGGTTTCATAATAGCTTTTGTTCCCTTGTACTTCATTGTGGTTTGGAGATCGTGGTCCCTCTTCTGATTCTCAGTAGCTTGGGGCATATGGTTTCTGGATGCTTTCACTCAGTACATTAACTCTTCTTCATCATTTGTTTCTAATTCTATAGTTCCTCATTGTTTGCACTCTTTCTCAGTCTTCCTTTGGGGGATAACTTTATGTAGCTGTAGTTAGGTTTTTTATACAGTTCATTATGGGTGTCTTTCTAGAAAACTTTCACTTAAAATAACTGTATTTTTTATTAGTGTTTCACTATTGCATTAGTTGAGATGTTGAAATACCTCAGTAGTGCAGATGTTATCCTGAATGAACAACGTCCATCTCTAATGCCTGCTTACAAGGATCAGACTTAATTTATTTTATTGTGATTTGCTGTGAAAGATCAGGACACACACGTCACTTCATGCTTTCAGAAGCTTAATATCCTCTTGGCTGCCATAACAGGTAGCTAGTTTAACCTTGGTGATCAGATGTGAAATTCCCAGTTTAGCTTTCCAGACCTAGGTTTATGGCACTCCTGTGAAGGGCTCTTTTTAGTATGTCATCTGCATTAAAGACATTATTGATTCTCATACTTTGGAGTGGAGGTATATTAGAGCAATCAGAGAAGTTTGATGATATTATTGTAGTTCTTTGTCAATGTTGCTGTCAAGCGTTCCTGCGGTGGCTCAATAGCATGAGTACCAACCTCAGGGCCGACTGTCAGGAAGCAGGGCACAAACCCCAAAGTGGCTGAGGTATACAGCACTTAGATTTCACCAACCAAGTGTAAACTCCTCAGGCAGCGTAACAACCTAATCATGGAGTCACAGACATTCCCCTTGGGTACTCTGATCTATCTTGTCACTTAGTCAAGCTTGCCTTAGTGATAGATGGTGCCTTACACCAAAAATTACAAGAATGTTCAGGTTACTCCGAGTCCCAAAGGACCAGTCATTTACCCCACGTCAGTTGCACCTTAGATCTCACATCAATCCTCTGATAAACTGTCTAAAGATTTATTATCTAGGAAAAGGAAATAACAGTTATTTACAAGGTTAAAGCAGATTAACCATTTGAGTGTGTATATGTTTGTCTTAAATTTCAAATGGTAATAGAAGCTTCTGTAATAAACAAGCTCTGTATGTCATTTATGGCTAAGCCAAGCACTGAGGATCTTTTGCTTATGCTTAGTAATGCTTGCCCCTCAGAGTCCAAGCAGCATCAGAGATAGTTTCTCATTTTTAGGGCTTTTTATTCCTTTCCCACTTCTGCTTCAAGTTGCAAATTCAACTGTTGGGAAGAATTCAGATGCACGTCTCCTCTTCATGGGGTGGGAGAAACCAATCCACAAAGCCTTTTGTCTTCTGATGTTCCACAATGGTACATCTTGTGTTTGATTGGCCATCTTTTGTTGGAGACTAAGGCTATGCCTACACTAGGGGCATAGCCTTACCGCTGCAACTGTGCTGCTGTAAGATCTCCTGTGTATGCTGGCAAGAGAGCTCTCCCGCTGGCATAATTAAACCACCCCCAGCGAGCAGCAGTAGCTATGTCAGTGGGAGAAGCTCTCCTGCCGACATGCTGCTGTCTACCCTGGAGCTTTTGTTGGTTGAGGGGTGTTCCCTCATCCCCCACAACCATGGAGCACCGATGGGGGGGGGGGGGAATGGTGGTTGCTCAGCACCCACTGGCAGCCCCAGCACCTCTCACCTGCCACGGATCAACTGTTTAGCAGGAGGTGCTGATGGGGAGGGGGAGGAGAGAGGGCGAGGTGCCCTTGGGGTGGGCAAGGGCGGGAAGAGGTGGGGCAGGGGTTGGGGCTTACGGGAAGGTGTGGAGTGGGGGCGCGGCCTGGGGCGGAGTAGGGGACAAACCTCCCCCTCTTCTTCCCCCCCGCAGTCCCCCGGAAAGGACAAAGTCAGCACCTGTGCCCCTAACCATCAAAAGTTTTACCAACAAAAATGCTAGTGTAGACAAAGCCTAGTTTTTCACACGTGTTAATGCTTCTGTCCTGTCTGGTAATTTACTGTTACAGAGCAAACACGTAAGAATTACCTTATAATGTGGGATATAGGTATTATAAGTGAGATTAATGCAGGCAGCAACTTACAAGAATTTCATAAAGTCTAAATACAAAACACATTTTTATAACCGTAATACTTATATTAATAATACTAACGCACAGGTGAGCCAGACGGGTTCCAACTATGTATTTATCAGTGTTCAGCTGAGACCTGGGAGCCTTGGCATGTGCAGGCACCTGGTCTGCCAGTGTCACAGTTGCCACCTAATCAACGGTGGTCGTCATGGGCAGTGGGTGGGGGAGGCTGAGCCTCCCCAAATGGTCAGGCGTGGCCCCACCCACACTCCGCCCCTAGGGTTCCAGGCTGGGGCCATGCCGCCCGCTTTCCTGGGGCTGAGGAGGCTGCAGCGGTGCCGCTGTGTGCTCTCCCTCCCGGTGCTCCTGGGCTGGTGGGGCGACTGCAAGCACTAGCCAGTCTGGGGCAGGGGCTGGTGGCTACGGTGTGGGGGCCCTGGCTTCTGAGGCGCACAGAATAGGCAGGGCCTCAGGCAGAAGGGGTGGGGCTGGGGCTAGCCTCCCCCAGCCAGAGGTTCACGAGTCGCCCATGGTGGTAGTTTCCTTATCTCACTAGGCATCCTAGCTGTGATGGCTTGGATCACAGAAACCCCCTGGGAGCTGCCACCTGATGTGCCAAGTCAACTTCTGCTCCTGCTTTCCTGCCCTGGCAGCTTAGGACTTCAGACCCGCTAGCCTGCTGCAAACCCAAACCCAGGTCTGAACCACGTCCCCTAACAGCTGTAGGCTTAACTGAAAGCAGCTTACAGAAGTGTACCTGTCTTTAACCCTCAGATGCCCAACTCCCAATGGGGTCTGAACCCTAAATAAATCTGTTTTACGCTGTATAAAGCTTATACAGGGTAAACTCATAAATTGTTCACCCCCTATAACACTGATAGAGATGCACAGTCCCCTCCCCCCCCCCCAAGTATTAGTACATACTCTGGGTTAATTAATAAGTTAAGTTATTTTATTAAATACAGAAAGTAGGATTTAAGTGGTTCCAAGTAGTAACAGACAGAACAAAGTGAATTACCAAGCAAAATAAAATAAAACCTGCAAGTCTATGTCTAATAAAACTGAATACAGACTAAACCTCACCAGTTCCAGTAAGCTTCCTTTTACAGACTAATCTCCTTCTAGTCTGGGTCCAGCAATCACTCACACCCCCTGTAGTTACTGTCTTTTGTTCCAGTTTCTTTCCGGTATCCTTGGGGGTGGAGAGGCTATCTCCTTAGCCAGCTGAAGACCAAATGGAGGGGTCTCCCACGGGCTTAAATTGACTTTCTCTTGTGGGTGGAGTCCCCCTCCTCTCTCCTATGCAAAGTCCAGCTCCAAGATGGAGTTCTGGAGTCACCTGGGCAAGTCATGTGTCCATGCATGACTCAGTTTCTTACCAGGTAGCAGCCATGGGTCACATGCTACCTTGAACATCCTCAAGTAGACTTCTTATGTGGATTGGAGCTGTAGCTCATGAAAGCTTATGCTCAAATAAATTTGTTAGTCTGTAAGGTGCCACAAGTACTCCTTTTCTTATTGTACTTCAAGTGCTTCTTGATTTGCACATTCCTTTCTCAAGAAGCTGACCAAATGCTTTACAAAGGTTACTTAAAAATCAAGTCAGTACACAGCCAATATTCATAACTTCGAATACAAAAATGACACATGCATACAAATAGGATTAATAGATTCGTTAGATCATAACCTTTACAGAGAGATGTTACATGGCATATGTAGCATAAAACATATTCTAGTTATGTCATATATACATTCATAAGCATATCTCCATAAAGCCTTATGGGGGGCACCATCACATCAGCATCATACTCCTCTCCCTTTTTTCTTCAACTTCAGTTAAAGCTCTATTCCAGGAATCTTACATTCTAGGCTTTCAGTCATCAAAAGTAATTTAAAGACTATTCGGTGGTCTTAGTAAGTCTTATTCGGGCTCTTGATATTTCACTCACTAAAACTTACGTTAGTTCTCAGCAAGGCTTTCTGTTGGCCCTGAACTTGATTGCCACCAGTTGTCTATGCCCGTGCCTAGAAGTAAATGTCACTCTAGAGGCCTATGTCTGTATTGACTCACAGGTATGCTGTCACCATTCTAGTGCAAAATGTTGTTGTCTTGGAGTTGGCGTTTCAGGTTTTAATGGAATTTAACTCAGGAAGACTTAATAAAATGCTCCATCTTAAATTTGAAGAGCTTTTTCAGTTATTTTGGTAGACTGTTATAATTTTTTTTTCCACTCTAATAGGTGCTTGATGGCAAGGAGGAGGTTGAAAAGCAGCATCGAGAGAACATTAAACAACTGAACAGTGTGGTAGAGCGACAAGAGAAGGATCTCAGCAGACTTCAGGTCGACATGGAGGAGCTTGAAGAACGGAACCGAAGTGTTCAAGCAGCACTTGACAGCGCATACAAGTAAGCGGATACTTGCATGCAAAAATCAAGAAGTTTACACTTAGAAACTCCTGTGTGTGGTGCCTGAGAAATGTTTATAATATGTAGTAAAAATTACTTGTTAAGTCACCTTGACATGGTATAAACTGTGAAGATCACTGTAGTTTTTCTACTTAATTTGAATTTTATGATATAAAATTCCGGTGCCTTTAATTCTTGGTTTGTAGGGAACTTGCTGATCTTCACAAAGCTAATGCTACAAAGGATAGTGAAGCACAAGAGGCAGCATTAAGTCGTGAAATGAAAGCTAAGGAAGAACTTGGATTAGCTCTGGAGAAGGCCCAAGACGAGGCCCGCCAGCAGCAAGAGGCTTTAGCAATTCAGGTGAGCTTTAAGCCTGGGGATTAAAGCTTTCTCCTCTAATTTGAGAGTGTACTTTGGGCTAGTGAATGATGTGCTCTGCTGAAGGGAACCAGGCTTTGTGCAAGCTGGATGTCAAAATTTTCCTCCATTCTTCCAAAAAACAGCTTTTGCCAAAAACAGCTTGAAAAAATACTTAACAAATCTAGCACGACTGTTTTGTAACCTAGTAAATAGAAAGTAGTATGAACACCAGATAAGTCATAAATTCAATTAACAATGAGCAAAACATAGGAGGAGAAATGTCATAATGCACTAAACCACTTGTCCAAAGTCGTAATCTTTATTTTAAATGTGTTTATCTTGTCTAAATTCGTGATTATAATTTTGGTGGTAAGCCATAGTTCATGCTTGTGCCTTTCTCGTTATGATGTTAAGTGTTACTTCCTTGAACTGGACACTATGTAACTAGTAGTGGGTGGGTAAACTAGTGAAACTATTATGCACATGTCGTGTGTGGGTATGCATAGCTGACCTGTAAAACTCATAAACTGGGGCCCCATGTACAATATTCACTGATGCAAATACACGTGGCTGTAGCAGTGACAAGTGGAAACTGAATTCTTCATTCAGAATTAATGAAATATAGTAATTCTCTACTTCCTGCTGATACAGGTGGCAGACTTGAGACTGGCACTTCAGCGAGCCGAGCAGCAAGCAGCAAGAAAGGAGGACTATTTGCGCCAAGAAATCAGTGAATTACAACAGGTGCAGTAACAATTAGAATCATAGAAGATCAGGGTTGGAAGGGACCTCAGGAGGTCATCTAGTCCAACCCCCTGCTCAAAGCAGGACCAATCCCCAATTTTTGCCCCAGATCCCTAAATGGCCCCCTCAAGGATTGAACTCACAACCCTGGGTTTAGCGGGCCAATGCTCAAACCACTGAGCTATCCCTCCCTCCCCCATTTGTTTCATTGATATTTCTAGCTGCTCCGTGTTCGTTTGGTTCAAAATAAAAAATGCAAGGATTATATTGAGATAGACAAGGTGGATGAGGTAATGTCTTTTATTGGACCAACTTCAGTTGGCAGTGACAGTGCTAACCGATAACCCATTGGGGACCCTAAGCAGGAATGTTCCCTCCCCGCCCACCCCCACCCCCCCCAACTCATACTAAAAAAGCGAATAGAAGGGCCCCTTGAGCTGCTCGGGGCCCTAAGCAATTGCTTAATCTGCTTATGTTTAGCGCCAGCTCTGTTTGTTGGTGAGAGAGACAAGCTTTCGAGACACACAGTGCACTTCTTCAGGTCTGGGAAAGGAACTCCCAGTGTCACAGCTCAATGCAAGGTGGAACACATTGTTTAGCATACGTAGTTAGCACATATTGTAAGGTAGAGCGGCCCCTTACCACCTCTGTTGTCATAGGACAAAAAGAGAGGATTAGTGGGTTACAGATTGTTGTAACAAGCCATAAATCCAGTGTCTTTTCTGAACCCCCACTTCTGGCCTTCAAACAACTCTCCAAGCTCATCATCAGAAGCAAGTGCCTGACAGACCAAAATACAGCCACTCAAAGTGGCACCAGACCCTGCCAGACCAACAGATGGAAAACCTTCAGACATATCTCCATTACTACAATTATCAACACCCCCCACAATACGTATTTCAAGGTCCATGGATTCTACACATGCCTATCACATGTGGTATACCTCATTCAGTGCACTAAATGCCTAAATAATAAGTATGTGGGTGAAAACAGACAATCACTGCGTGCTCAAACTCACAAAGGAAAATGCTACAAGAGAAAAACACCCTATCACCGGTGGGATGGACACTTTTCACAAATCGATCACTCTATATCTGACCTATCAGTCCTCATCCTCGAAGGAAACCTGCACAACACTTTAAAAAAAACGAGCCTAGGAGTTTAAATTCATGACTCTGCTAGACACTAAATGTGAACCAAGGCACTGGATATAGGTTTATTAAAACAGTCTGTAACCCACTAACCCCCCTCTTTTTGTCCTATGACTGCAGAGGTGTTAACGAGCCACTCTACCTTGAATGGTCCCTTACTATATGTGAAAAGAAAAAAGAAAAGGAGTACTTGTGGCACCTTAGAGACTAACCAGTTTATTTGAGCATGAGCTTTCGTGAGCTACAGCTCACTTCATCGGATGCATAGCATATCGTGGAAACTGCAGAAGACATTATATACACACAGAGACCATGAAACAAAACTTCCTCCCACCCCACTGTCCTGCTGCTAACAGCTTATCTAAAGTGATCATCAAGTGATCATCAAGGAAGGCCATTTCCAGCACAAATCAAGGTTTTCTCACTCTTCCCCCCCCCCCCCCCACACACACACAGACACACATACAAACTCACTCTCCTGCTGGTAATAGCCCATCCCTCTTTGAAACCTCTCTTTATAATGCGCATGATAATCAAGGTGGGTCATTTCCAGCACTAATCCAGGTTTTCTCAACCCCCCCCCCCCCCCCCCCCCCCCCCCACACACACACACACACCCTCCAAAAACCACACACACAAACTCACTCTCCTGCTGGCAATAGCTCATCTTACAATGTGCACAGCAATAATCCAAGTTTAACCAGAACGTCTTGGGGGGGGGGGTTTGTAGGATCTCCCCTTGTTTTTTTCCTGATATGCTATGCATCCGATGAAGTGAGCTGTAGCTCACGAAAGCTCATGCTCAAATAAACTGGTTAGTCTCTAAGGTGCCACAAGTACTCCTTTTCTTTTTTCTTTTTACGAATACAGACTAACACGGCTGTTACTCTGAAACCTGTTACTATATGTGCTAACTACATATGCTAAACAAACCATTCCAGCTTACATTTTGTTGTTACTGTGGGAGTGCCTTTCCCGGACCTGAAGAAGGGCTCTGTGTGGCTCAAAAGCTTGTCTCTCACCAACAGGAATTGGTCCAATAAAATATATTCATCTCCCCAACTTGTGTCTTTAACATCCCAGGACCGATACGGCTACAACTACACTACATACCTAGGATTATGTTAAGTCATTTGTTTAGGGGAGGGACTTCTAAAAGCAGAATACAAAATGGTAAAATAACTTGAAAGTTCATAGGTCACAAGATACCTTTTAGGCCATATCTTGTGCAGAAGAACATTAGGAACAAATGTTAGGAAAAACCTTTGGTGGTTGTTTGATTTTTCAACCAATATATTTCTTTGAAAATCATTATGCCAGCTTTTTAAGCATGACAGATCTTTTTAGTATGAAGCAAAATTTAGCCATTAAGGTTGTGATTATGCTGTAAAACTTACAGCAAATGGACACTTAAATCCCTTCCTGTCTTCCCTGGAAGAGTGGATTACTTTTTCATCCTTTTCTTTTAGGAATAGTCCAGAGATTAGTCTAAATGTGGCCTCTTCCTGGGGCCTGTGGAGAGAGTATTGCCAAATGAATATGTTAGCACCAGGAGGGAAATAACTTGATAGCAGATCTTGTTGAGGTGTGAAGGTGTGAAGTGGTTAGTAAAGAGTCAAAACTTGAACTTTTGGTAGGGACTAATTAGGGGAGAGAAATCCCCCAGAATGGAGTGCTCTTCTTTCTCCTCAAGTAATGGCATTTTTAAAATTGAAACCATAATATGCTGTCAGCTAAGAATTAAGGCCTGCTAGATGAGGCTTGTCTTCTGCTTAATACTGGAAACTCCAGTTATATACTAACCCAACACTACCATCAGAAAAAGGGTCCTTTGGCACTTACATCTTCTTCTACTGTCTGACTTTAAACACCAGACCTGTTTCCTAATGACGTGTCTAAAAGGTCACTCCAGCTCTTGATGATGTATTATTCTCCTCTAACTTTACTTTATTAAAAAAAAAAAAAAAAAAGTGCAGTTTTAATGGTAGTTATTGTAGAACATGTAAGGATTGTAGTTACATTTTTAGCTGAATTTTGTGGTAAAACTTAAACTGGTCGTGCCGTGTTAAGATTTAATGGCATTTAACTAATTCATAATTCAGAGACTCCAAGAAGCAGAGAATCGGAACCAAGAACTGAGTCACAGTGTTACATCTGCCACCAGGCCACTTCTTCGGCAGATCGAAAATCTGCAAGCAACACTGGGAGCACAAACCTCTTCATGGGAAAAGTTAGAAAAGAACCTTTCTGACAGACTTGGTAAGTCTAGCTTGTATGTAGATTTTAATGTATTGTGTGACTGTCGGGGAGACACTAGATGGCAGTAATGTAGTGAGAAGAGCATAGACTTATGTCTAAAGTATGGGAGATCTGGGTTCAAATGTGTATCAGTAATATAGGATGATACATAGGTGTGTTGCAAGGGTGCTGTGAGGCGTGATTTACTGAATTTGTAAAAGACTTGAGATGGTATGGTAGTAGTGATTTATATAAGTGAAGAGCACTGTATGTGTATATATAGAATTTTAAAAAGGGAGTGCGCATGGGAGAGGGGCAGGAGTGAAAATGGACCAACATCTTGAATTGTCAGATGTGGTTTTTGGGTTCCATGACCTGGGCTCAGCTAGTATAATTTACTGTGTGACTATCCAAGGCTGTGAAACAAATATATTTCAGCTGCGTTGAGGGTTGTAATGAAAAACTGTTGCCCCTTGGATGAACAAAATGACAATGGAATAAAATGTCCAAAGCCACAGGTAGGGTATGTAAATGTTTCCTTTAATTATGTACTCTTCAAAACTAGAATCTCGAATCCTCCTTGCCCAGCAATCCTCTCTACTGCCAATTGTATATTCTTGTTTGGTGGCAGGCATATTGCCACCAATCAGTTCTCAAACAGTGCTGTATCTGCTCGTCCACAATGAGGCCTTTACCCTGCTATTACGTGCTTCTGATGGCTAATGCCAAGATGTAATTGCTTACCATCTTTTGAGTGCTGTTGAAAAGACTACATTTCTTGTGAAGCCTGGAAATAGTACAAGAATAAACCTTTATAATGTTTGAAAAATATCTGAATTGCATCTAAACATTTGGCAAATATGCCAAACATTTCAGTTAGACACCTAAATAGTTGGCTTAAGTTTTGGATGACTGACTATTTTGGCGTAAAAGTCAGCTACAGTTGTTTTGTTTTTTATAATGGATTGTGTATTTACTCTTTCTTGGGAATTAGGTGAATCTCAAGCCCTCCTGGCAGCAGCAGCTGAGAGAGAACGTGCTGCTACAGAAGAACTTCTTTCCAATAAAATCCAAGTGTCTTCCACTGAATCACAGAATAGCCTCTTGAGGCAGGAAAACAGTCGCCTTCAGGCTCAGCTAGAAGCAGAGAGAGCCAGACTCAAGAAACTGGAAAATGAAAACAATAGGTGAATTGGGTTAAGTTCTTGGCTCATACACGTTTCTTTAGATTCATATGGAAATGAAAGGAATATACTATCAGGTTTTTGTGTTTGAATAGGAAGACTTGCCCTTTTGTATGTATTTGATAACTACCATATAAAATACTGACTGTGTTGCCGGCCAAGTTTTATGAAGGAAGACACATACAGAGATCCTTTTCTTTATTTGATACCTGCTACTTTCAGGTCACTTCAGCTCTTCTGGGCTATCCATGTACCCTTAGGGTTCCTAGAGGCACTTCTTATGCATTGAGCCTTAAATCTCTCACCTCACCCAGGACCAGTCACTCTCACCTACTTTATTTTCTTTTGACAAGAATATTAAATAATGATCATGGGTGGCAGGAACCGTAGGCTTGGGGAGGCTATGCCATCCCAAACAGCCAGATGTGGCTCTGCCCCCAGCCCTGCCCCCTCCTGCTTCCTGCCACTCTGCGTGCGCCCCTCCAGTCCCCTAGCCAGTACTGGCCATGGCTGGGGCTGGGGCTATGTCTACGCATGCCGCCCACCCTCCCGGTGCTCTGGGGCTGGAGCCGGTGGCTGCAGTGGGAGATGGGGCGGGGCCTCGGGTCGAAGGGATGGGGCTGAGGGCTAGCCTCCCCCAGCCTCTGGTTCATGTGCCACCCATGATGATGATCTCTTTGGCCCTACTCTTGCAAGCTGCTTTGTGCAGTTGCAGTCCATGAGCCTCCATGCAGGCACAAGGGTCCATCTGCACAGAGCAGCTTGCAGGATTGGGACATTAGAAAGCATCCAACATCTTCTCCAAAAAGAAATTAAATCAATCAGTTATCACGTGCTAAGAAGTTGAACTGTGGCAACGACTATATTCTTAAACAAATTCCTGCTTTTAATAGTAGAAAAACAAGAAAACATGTCCCTTGAAGACTAATGCTTTTTGGTGGCTCCACGCCACCACCTTCTGAACTTCTGCCCTGATGCATTTCCACCAACATCCAATACAGGCCTCCCACCTCTGCCTTGGCACAGACACTATTGTAGAAGCAAACCTGAAGTCAGTAGCAAAAACATTAAGTAACTATGAATTACCCTTGTGAAATTCTTCCTCTTGACTATGTCTCCAACAAACTGTGTTTGTTTCCCTTTTAACCCCCTGGGCTGTTCCTGGGGGGAGGTGTGCTTTCCTGCACTGGGATTCCAGTTCATATCAGGAAATTTCCTTTTCAGCATCCTGGTGGTACATTGGGAGGATCAAAATACTTTGGTGATCTTTCAGTAGACTTCATCCTATCTAGTCAACTACAGTTTCTTCCCAGGCAATCTACCGGTCCTAAGAAATTCTGACACCTGGGATAGTTTTGCCTCCTGGTTTCTGAGTTTAATTGTGTTAATTTGAGGAGTCATATGTCCACTTCTGTAGTATGCTTACGCTATTTTTTTGTATGAGAAATAGTTAAAGATAAGTTATTGAAAGTTGCTTTAAGGTTAATGTAAGTATTATTGGTTCATGCAATAGTAGACCAAGTATCCAGAATATTAAAGCAGCATGCACACAACAAACGACGCGTAAGAGGATATTGCATGGAAATATAACAAGTGGTTAAACAGAGGTTCTTAAGATTAGCAAACATTCTAGTAGCCACATGCTGCTTACAAATCAGTGTGAGGGTATTTTTCTAACATCGTAGAGAAATAGTTTTAGTTCTCCATTTGGTAATACAGATCAGTTCTGTTCCTGATGCAGTTAAATATTAAGCTTAAATATAGATATTTGTATAGGAAACAAATATTATGCATTATGCTTTTGTCAGTTTCAGTAAATTATTTTTCTTTGTGGGAACCTAAAATAAAAACATGAAGAGAAGATTGTCTTTAATAAAATTACATTACCTTTCCCTTTTTTCAATATAGATATGAGGTGGAATTAGAAAACCTGAAAGAGGAGTATGTGAAAACTCTTGACGAAACAAAGAAAGAAAAGGTATTGGTTAATTCAATATTGCATTGCTTCATCATAAAATTCTGAGTTTGCAAGGGATTAAAATTCCACATGTCCTCCTTCTAGATGCTGTTAGCTACTCAATTGGAAATGGAGAAAATGAAAGTTGAACAAGAAAAAAAGAGAGTAATTTTTGTACAAGAAACAGCAAAGGAAAAGGTATTTAAATTTGCTTTAATGTTAATTCATGTGTTTCAAAAATCTTATTGGGTCACATGATGACTGAGCAAGTCTCGAATGCTAAAATGTCATATAAACAACAAACAAGGATTAAGATGATCTAGCATGGTAATGGCATGAAACTAAGTGTCTGGGACTTCTCCGCATCTTTTTTTTTTCCTGTGAATTCAGTGCTTGTGTGAAAGGCACTGTATTGACAGTCCTGAATAATTCCTCTACTTAGTCACAGAATAAATGAAACAGGGATAGTATCAGCATAGGTTGATCCACACTGTTGCACCAGTGTGCCTTTGTCCTTACCTTGAGGGGCATGACATTCAATATCTGGGCCCACTGAAAAACTCTTGCCTCTGCTGAGACTACCAGCAAGGTGCCGGTTAATTCTAGTTGTGATGCGTCTGTGTGATATGAATGCTGGTCTATAGGCCCCGACTCACTTTGTTTAGCATAGGTTACCAAATGCCCATCAGTTGGCAACAGCTTTCAGTCACTACCAGTCAGCAGTTGATATTCTAACACCGCTCTGTCCTCGCTGTTAATCTCCTAGTTGCTGCAGTTCTGAAATCGAAGTCCTGTTCAAAGTTATTTACTTCATCCTTAAGTCAACATGTATTCAGTTGCTGACTGCAGAGGATGTCAGCCTATTTAGAAAAACTCGTCAGTAACAGAGTTTAGCCTCAGAGATCCTGAGTTTGAGCATTGAAACGCTTTTTAAAAAATCTCTTCACTGTCCTTCATCCAGGGAAGAACCTCCTTTTTATTTAGGGTGTAATTTCTGTGAGGCACATGAGCTCAGCGAAACACTTAATTGTCTCTAGGGCTCATGTACTTTTGTGGTCTTAGGCCAGCATTCTGCAGTGTGGCTACTGAAAGACCACTTCCCTTTGCAGTAGGTAGTAATGTCTGTTTCTGCATAGCCAGGAAAGCCTAAGGCAGTAGTGGGAAACCTGCAGCCTGTCAGGGTAATCCGCTGGTGGGCCGCAAGACAGTTTGTTTACATGGACCATCCGCAAGCACGGCCGCCCGCAGCTCCCAGTGGCCGCGGTTCACCGTTCCCAGCCAATGTGAGCTGCGGGCTGGTCAATGTAAACAAGTGTCTCGTGGGCCGCCAGTGGATTACCCTGATGGGCTGCAGGTTGCCCACCACTGACCTAAGGAATTGAACTTGGGCTAGATGTACTAGTGACACTGTTAAATCCACTTCACTGTTTAAACTTCAGTTAATATACAGAAAAAAATGAATTTGTGCTCTACATTTGGGAGTGAAAAAAGAGACCCCATTATATGCAGAAAGGTCTGTTTATTGTCTTCTTCCTCAACAGTCTTTGTTCCTTGTATTCACTTTCTCTTAACTAGCTGTTGTATTTTTCAAAGGAGCGCAAGTCATTTACCTTATCAACAATGGAAACTGTTTCGAGTACTCCAACATTGTCACGCTCAAGCTCTATAAGTGGAGTTGATATGGCAGGGCTTCAGGCATCCTTCCTCTCTCAGGTAATGTATCATTTATCAACTGACGTTTTTTGATAAACCATTTTGCTACCTTTTGTGTGTTTACAATGAATTATGTTGGCGTCTTCAAATAGTTTTATTGGCATGTTAATTTTATCTAGCTAATAACTGCTTTGAAAAAATAGTGATTTCAGCTATTTTGATTTCTTAAACATACCTACAAAATGTCTAGGTTTGCACAGCATTTGAACGAGGGTGCCTGAGAGCACATTTAAAAAAATATAGTAGAATAATGTGGAGAATATAAACTTGAAGTGCTATTCACGTAATTCGTTCCAAAGTGCTTTATAAAATAAGTTGACACTATATCTAAAGTTGACTCGACTGTTAATCCAGTGATTCTAGTTTAGTGCACCACTCACTCGTGACACACTGCCACTGTCTTGATGCAATCTGTGCAAAGGCAGTTGCTTCTGATGACTTTATCTATGAGAATATAGAGATCTATGCTAGCCAAATGACAGTGGTAAGGGTGACATGACAGCAAGCAGCTTTGTTTAGCTATTCAAAATGAGCTTTTGTTTGGAAGGAATATATTTGAAGCATTGAAACTTTTGACTCTAATGATGACGGTCTTCATTTGCTGTTTGTATTGAATCAGTAGGCTCTTGCTTCTAGTGCTAAAGTCTTCAAATGTGAAATAATCTCAATGTCCGATCTTGTGGTTGGTTCACTTTTTATTTGTAGGATGACCCTCATGATCATTCATTTGGGTCAATGTCTACAAGTGGGAGCAATCTTTATGATGCTGTAAGGATGGGAGCAGGTTCAAGTATAATTGAAAACCTGCAGTCGCAGTTAAAACTGAAGGAAGGAGAGATTTCTCACCTACAGGTACTGTGAGAATCACTTTAAGTTTATTGTGTGTGTCATAAGTAGAAAGATGAACGTGGTTTTACTTTACTGGTTTGTTTTACGAAGTTTATTTTACTGATAGCTGTGTAGGGTCTGGATGTGCAAACAATGGTTTTGTCTTGCACTGATGTAGGGACACTCCTCCCCACCCATCCTCTAGGCAGTTCTGTTAAAGTCATAATGGGCCATCACAAGAGACGTAAGCATGCATTACCTAGTTTTTGGATGAGGTGGATCAAGTAGACTCTACCTGGCTATCTCAACATTGATCAGGGTTCCAGGGAAAGGTGAAGAAAAAGGTGAGGCGTTTGTGTTGAATGCTGTTTCATAGGGCACTTAATTGAAGATGCTTTAAAAGCAGTATATCAACATTCCTTCCCCTGTCCATCTCTGTATTACCTGATTTGATTGCTTCTAGTTTCTACTGATCTGGGAGTGAAAATCCCCAAGACTTAACATAGTTGAAGCGTAAGGAATACTAATGTGAATTTATGTGACATGCAGGTTGGAAAATAAAGAAACCACTTAAACGTGTGTCATTGTAAACCTGTCTTAAACTTGAATAATGTGTTTTTTCATGTTTAAGGTGTATGTACTCAGTTTAGCAAATTAACCTTGAGCTTCAATTTTTATGTATGAAAGAGCTCTTTAAATTGACGCCTTACCCCACAGCAAATACTGTCTTACCTATACTATATTATTTTCTTACTTTATAAATCTGACATCCGCTTGGTACTGTCTATATCAGTGATACTCAGACTGAGGCTTGCGAGCTGCAAGTGTATCTTTAATGTGTCTCCTGTGGCTCTTCGCAGCACTGTCTCTCTTTTGGGTAATGTTGATAGCTATTTTGGCTCCTGAACCACTGAGGTTTGAGTATCACAGGTCTGTATAATAAATTGACTTCCAAGATCAATCATTCTAATTTTTTTTAATGAAAAACAAAGTTAGTAACTTAGTATGTCACTCCCAGCACAAAGCTCTAACTGTTAAATGCCTGTTATCTTAGCTGGAAATTGGAAACCTTGAAAGAACTCGATCAATAATGGCAGAAGAGCTGGTTAAATTAACAAATCAAAATGATGAATTTGAAGAAAAGGTGAAGGAGATACCAAAACTACGTGCACAGCTAAGGGTAGGTGGCTTTCATTTATATAAATCAGGTGAGAGATTGACATGTGATTTATGAAAACTCTTTTTACTAAGTTAAGCATTCATAAATAAATATGTAACTCTGTAGATGCCCATTGTGATAATACAAAATCTCTTTTCATTAAAGTTGAAAATGTGGTAAGAATCACAAAGTATATTGAATTATTAAAAGTTAGGCAGTGGAAAAATAACTCAAAGGAATACAATTTTAGACTTGAAAATTAAGTGCTCTTTTTACAGTAAAACTGATAAATTGGTTTGTAACTTCATAGGATGCAGCTTAGAGACGGATGGATTTTGTCAGCAGGTTTTGCTATATTGCATGGCAATTATCAGTTACTTTCCAAATTGATTTTCAAATTGTTATGCTAGTAAACATACAGTTCAGTGAGTGTGCATACCTATAAAAGAATCCATGTTGAGAGTTAGGAATTGTGATATGCAGAGAGAGCCATAATTTCATAATTATGCCCACTGTCAGGAATACTAAAATATGTCACATCATCAGTATAATTGCATGTGTAAACGACCACTTCATAGCCATATAGTCACTTGCACACACAGTTGTCATAATTGTACACATAATTGTATACTGAAATTAGGCATGCATATTTTTGTGCTCAGAGCATTCCGAACATCTGGCCTGGAGCTCATAATTTTTGAGTGAATTGGAAGTCTTGAGAGCCAGCATAAGAATTAGAGTATTCCATATGAGTTTAGCAAAACATAACCTATCACAGTAAAGGTTTGATCCTGTCTGATCATGATACTCATGGAATTAATAAAATAAATATTGCACATTTTTAATCCACTCTTATTACTTAACTTCTTGGGTCCTTTTTTGTTGTTGTTCTGTTTAAAGAGAACTAACACATGCAAATCTTTTGAATTTCAATTATCTCATTCTGGAAAATGATTCATTCTTTTTTATACATGCAGCATGTTAAATTTTCAAACCAGAAAGTTTTTGACACTAAGCTTCTTCCTACAACAAAATCTAGTGATGGTTTGCTGAATGTTCTCTCCTTGACTCATCGTAAGTTATGAACATTAACAACTGCACAATTTTCAGACTGCTTTGTACTACGCAAAAATGAAGGAAAAGCGCTTCTGAAACTGTTTTCGGCTTTCATGTGTACAAGCGCTTGTAAAATCTGTGGTGTGAGAGAGAGATTTAAAATTGAATATTATAATTTAAAGTGACCTGAGTCATGTAGTAGATGCCTTTTCATTAGATGATGATTTGTGGACCTTTCCAGATTATTTTACTTTGAAATTCATATAGAAACTACAGCTGCCCACCTGCTGAATGGAATGCTGTGAGCAGCCAACCTCTGTGTTTAAGCCGTCAGTTACATTGCAAGATCTTAGTGGTCTTCTATAAAACCCTTAGTGGTCTGGGGTCTGTTATCTGAAATACCAGGGAAAACTTGCAAAAAGTGCCTATTTTCTATAGAGACTTGGGCATTAAAGCCAGAGTCATTTATGAAAATTTTACTCCCTCACCTCTTTGCTCTTTGTAGTTTAAAAATCCTGCCTTTGGAATTTGCTTCCTTTCACAGTTCCCAAGAGCACACATTTGGTGATATTCAGGACACAATGCAATATGTGTTTATATGGGTTAGCATTAGTTTAACTTTTCAGCTTTTTTAATACTTAAAGCATGATAGGCAATGTGTTAGACAAATAATGAAAACAAATATATGGCACTGCTTTTAAATTGGGGAAACAGCCAAATAACCAAAAGCCCATGTTATTCTAGGATTTGGATCAAAGATACAATACTATTCTTCAGATGTATGGAGAGAAAGCAGAAGAGGCCGAAGAACTTCGACTGGATCTTGAAGATGTGAAAAATATGTACAAGACTCAAATAGATGAACTTTTAAAACAAAGACACAACTAATTCCTGCTGAAACTGTAACTTTCCAACAATGACATTAAACTGTAAAGAGTGGTGTTTATGTAAATGCAGAATTCAAATGCCTTGTAAAAAAAATGTACTATAAAAATGGGATTATATTGTAGAGTTCTTATGTGGGGAAAAATCATTACGCTTTAACAGTGTCTAGTACTGTTGGCAGTTAAATTATTTGTGCATTATTTAAAATGTGTTTAAATAAAACCATCCCTCTCTATTTAAGGTTAACCAAAAGGTGGACCATTATGTACAGACAGTAGCACAGAGATTATTTGACTAATGTAATGTTACCTAACCATACAGCACTGGAAGGCGTAAGGATAATGTAGCATGAGGCTTTATTAGACCTGCCCCTGATAATTTGCAGATTACTGTTTTACATGCTTTCATGGGTGTACAGATAAGAGTTAATGTTGGAGGATTTTTTTAATGTCCTGAACATTTTTTGTATGATTTTATAGTACAAATAATAGTTGTTTTTTTAACATGACTATAAATAGCAATGACTTGCTGTGTGAAACTAAAGGGGGTAGATATTTTAGGCTTGGCTTTTTTTTATTAAGTGAAAATTTCTGATTTCTACTTTGGGGATCTTGAACATGCAAGAGTAACAATTTCATGTTTGTAGACAAAATTTTATCTTCATATAACATCTTTTATCTTCACTCCCCAAAGCAAGGAGATTGACTCAAGACTGCTACTCTTGTTCTTAAACCCACTGCTCCATCCTGAATACTCTTTGTGCTGCATTCCTGAAGCATAATGGGGCCATTTAGAGACAGTTTTGCCTGTAACTGTAAATCGAACTAATATCAACTGCAATAAGCAAGACAATTCTTTTGGTTCTTGTAATTTTGGGTGCTGCTTTTTAACAGTACTATTTAAAAAAACAAAAACAAAAAACATGTATATAAAATTCTCTTGACACAAAATAATTGCTGCTGCTCTTCTGTAGCCATTCTTGGTCGGTCTGTCTGTCTTTAAACATTTTTAAAAGTGGATTCTGATGTAGTATAATTTTTAAGATAGCCTGAAGTGGTTAGAAAAGATCTCCCATTTAGGAAAGGCATTGGCTAGGAATCGGATAACAACCACATAGCTTAGTGTATAAAGAGCTACATTTGGGGTCATGTGTCAGAGGGAACTTCTGAATCAGACCCTTGGGAGTGCTGAGAATTAGCTTGCCTTCTTCCTCTTTGCATTCCAGACAGCAAATAGTTCATTACATCTCAGATTTGTAGCAGCGATGGATACTTATAGTGTGAACTATGCTGCATATGAAATTAGCTGCTTATCATACCACTGCCTGCAATCTGAGAGATTTCTCTCTCTTCCTGTTAAGTTACAAATGCATATTAAGTGTCAGAGAATAGTCCCTAATGTGTTATAGCTCGGCATTAGTTGGACTTAATGGGACATTGAGACTTGACTGAGGCTTGGTCTACACTAGAAACATATATTGGTTATAACTTCATCGCTTAGGGATGTGGAAAATCCACACCTCTGAGCGATGCAGTTATACCAACCTAACTCCTTGTGTGGACAGCACTATGTCAATGGGAGGGCTTGGGAGCCCTCCTGTTGACATAGGTAGCGTCTTCACTGAAGCGCTACAGCGGTGCAGCTGCACCACTGCAACCTTTTAACTGTAGACTAGCCCTGAGGAATCAGCCTCTTCTAGAGAGATACTTCTGTAGTAGGGCTTTCCTTCTCAGGGTCTGCCTGCACTCGGTATTTCTGCACTGATGTAGCTACTCACGTATAAAACGGCGTTTGCACTGGTGCAGTTTACACTTTCAAACGAATAACATCTCTAGATTGGAGATCTGCACCACAGGGGAAAAAATCTTCAATGTTAGCACTAAGGTTTAGAATGAAATATTTAGAGGATTCTAATAAAGCAGTAGAGAATTGTAAGGATGCTAAACGTTATAAAGGCCTGCATCTGTTATAGTAACGTTTAAAACAATTTAAAACAGCTGTTTTGTCTTGTGGGTAGTGAATCCTTATAGTTTCTTTTTCATCTTGGAAACTAATATAGTTCTTATACTAAAAGACAATCTACGATTTTGCTTTCTTAAAATGACATTCAATTGCTGGTAAATACAAAATACAGACTAAAAATGTTCACTTATTTTGCAGAGGGTGAGTCATCTACGGGTTGGTTAAATCAGTTTAAATTCTGATATGTAAATATTTAAAAATTGAGCCATTTATAATGGAACCAATGTTCTAGTAGAGTTAAACTTAGTTTAGGGCACCAATTAAGAATTGTTTTCACATAGTAGTTTCCCATTACAAATGAGACAACCACTCATCCAGTAAAAAGAATGAACAGGTAGCTAAAAAATGAAGATAAACTAATAGTGATTTATTCTTAGTAGACAAGTCAAGGACTACTCCCAAGAGAGAGACGCATCTAGGTTGGCATTTTTATTTGACATGATTGCAGGTGCTTTTCTAAGAGACTGTTCCATGCTTAAAATATGAGGGGGTAATTTTCAGTCAAAAGAACTGATATAGCAACTGCTCTATTCACTAATAACTGCAAATATTTTTCAGATGTTCTTTTCAGTATTGAAGAGCGTGAATAAATGGGAAAAAGTAGTGTACATTCTACACTCACTGTTTCTTCATTGGTTCTAGATATAAAGTGATATGTCACGTACTTCAGACCCTGAATTTAAGTTTTACAAAACTTGACAGAGATTTTATAAATACTTTGAATTCAGTGAAAAGATGGCTTTTTGTTTGCATTCAGCCATTCTCCTGCAGTGAAACCATTCACTATACTAGTGCAGTAAATTCAGAAGATGAAACCATCTAATATACTTTAATCATCAAAGCCTTGTGAAACATAAAAAGTAAATAACATACATGGTAAAAAGTAAAATTTTCACCACTACATTTCAAAAGTTTTGTTTTAATCATCTTGGGTGTAATATTGTTAGTTGTTTCTTTAAAATATTTTAATATACCGGTGTCCCTTAGATGTAATGCTGTTTTTGAGATTGTCTAAGAGAAATTTTTTTGGGGAAAAATGAATTATAAAAAGATTTTGGAAAGGTCTAACTTCTATTCAAATTAATAGATCAAAATATTACCCAAAGAATAACTGTTTTGTCTGTATCTGTTACAGTCTCCAGTAATAAATACTATATGAGTGTGAAAAAACATTACCATTTCAAGACTTGCTCAAAGTACATTTTTCAAATGGGGCCTGTTCTATAGCCCACTGAAGGCAAGGGAAAGACTCCTGTTGGCTTTGGATTAGCTCCATGGTTGTCTAATAGGGAGAAATGAAGGTTCAGTCAAACACTCATTTACTTTAATGAGCACTGCATCCTTAATGAACAACCGGAGTAGATGTTCCAAATACCATCTACCTGTATGTGTGTAACAAATTTTATTTTCGCTAAAGAAAAGTTAATTTGTCCTGTTATGAGACTGTTTTTGTTATGGTTATGTAAAGGGCTACAACTATCTTGAATATAAGACAGAAAATGGATTAATATACTATGAAAATTGAACATTTCAATTCTGATTGTAAAATAATGTAAATAACCTGTATAAAAAAGGGGTTGGGTAAAATAAAAATGGATGCTAATAGTGTGTTCCTAGTTTTCTGTAATGAAGACTGAAAACTAATTGATGGTAGGTGATTCTTTGCAAATGTCAACATGGCAGCCTGCAAAGAAAATATCTTAGCTAATTTAAATAAGCAGCCCTCAAAAAAATGAACATTGAATTGAACCAGGGTTTCTGAACACTTGCAATTTTTGTTTGTGCCCCAATAACTAGGCACAATAGGATGGCTTACCAAATGTAATTCTGAATTTTAATGCTGTTACAGGATTAAGATAATGCAGGATTTGGACTAACTTTCCTTTAGGCTGTAAATGTAAAATATCTATCAAATAACCCATTAAAATTAATGGGACTTAAGCATAAATTTAAGTGCTTTGCTGAATAGAGATGTGAAGACAGATGGTCCAGTGGTTAGGGTGCTAGCCTGTGACTTGGAGGAGCTGGATTCAGTTCCCTGCTGTGCCCCAGATTTCCCATGTGACCCTGAACAAATCACTTAATGGTTTTGCCTTGGTACCTCATCTGTAAAATGGGGATAATAGCACTTTCCTACCTCACAGGGGTCTTGCAATAATATATTAAAAGGATGTGAGGTGCTCAGCTCCTATGGGAATTTTGTTTCCTCTTAGCTTATAGACACTTTTTTTAATTTTAAGAAAAACGGAAATGTACTAACATCAATAAATTGAACTGTGCACCAACATTGGGTGGACCAGTATTAAATAATGTTACTGTAGGTGACAGTCCTAGAATGTTAACCCTAGTCCTTTAGTTCCAAAGGTCCCTTTGCTCGCCTTTGCCCTTCCAAACTGAAGCACAGAATCAGAGAGATCCAAAGACTGGTCAATGGCATTTTCAAGCAATAAAATAGCAAGTGATGTCATTCTCTCGTCCACCATAGTCAATCAAAGATATGTTTTAATTAGCCTGAGCTTCAAAAAGCTGTGCTCACCGCTTGCTACTGTGAATGGCAGTGTGAGCAGAATCCCCAAAGCTATCCACACATTAGGAAAAGTGTCCTTCAGCTCTGCAGCGTGAATGAATGGGAAAACTTGGAGTGGAGAGTGCTTCCCATGTTGCAAAATATAACGGATGTTGTCCAATTCAACACGGAGGTCTTTATCATTGACGTCCGAACATTCCCCATGCGTCAGCCTCCGGTGAAGATTCACACAATTGTTCAAGAATGTTTTCCTGTCTGCCGGCAGCTTACTAAGGTCATACAAAAAACCCTTGGTCTTTTTGTGGTGCTTTATTTGTCCAAACCTTTCTTTGATGGACACTTGAGCAGTGTCAATAAGCAAGCAAAAAACCTCCCTCTTGAAATTTTTTTTCTAAGCTTCTCATCACTTCATCTCTGCCCTCGTAACCAACCGGTCTCTTCTTCTGATGAATACGAGTTTCCTTGAAGACAGGCTCAACTCCTAAGTTTTCTGGCATTTCTTTGGTAGCAACATTCTATTTTCCCTTTTGTCGCTAACAACAAAAACCACACCTTAAACCTGGTGCCCCCCTACGCCTGGCACCGTAGGCAGTTGCCTGCCCCAATATCCGGCCCTACCCTGCAGTAATTAGAATGGCTTTTGAAAATAAAAAGGTTGCATTTTGGCCACTGAGATGCTGTGCATATTAAAGTCAATAGGAGTTTGCCCTTTGACCAAAGCAGAAGCCATATCTAAGTAGGGAAATAAGTTCAAGACTGAAGGAAATAAAACAATGGTCTTTTAAATGGCTATGTTTCCTGTTGGGCCATGATAGGAAAGGCCCTTTTCCGGTACATCCTGAAAATACCATCCTTATTCTAAGCACACCAAGAGGATAGCTCTGTTATAGTACTTCATTTATGTTCTGCTTTGTACATGGGTAAAGGGAAGATAATTGGAAGGTCTGAAATGTACACAGATTTTTAAAAGCATTTAACATTTATATTGCAGTAGCATCTAGCTGTCAAGGAGGTCAGGGCCCTGGTGGACTAGATGCTATGCAAACATGGTAAATAACAGTCCCTACTGCAAAGAGCTAAAAAAGAAGACACAATGGGTAGATGAGACAAATGAGAAGGTGCACAGTTATATGACATTTGTCAAAAATAACAAAGTAAATCTTAATCATGGGTGCAGATACCTGGGGAGGAGCTCCAGCTCCCTTCAAAATTTAGTGAGTGCATTAATAAATAAGACACAGAGTCTGGAACAGAAGCTTATTTATCTCACTTGATTTAAAGGTGCACACATTTAGTCATGGTACACAAGTATTCATTAAAGTGCTGTTCAATAACTATTTATTATTTTTAACTCTAATTGTCCTGCCCCCCCCAAATAAAAAAACAAAGTTGCTTAAAGCTCCTATTCTCCAATCCATTAGACTGATCATTATGGGCTTTGAACATGACAACTGAAAACAAGCTCCAAAAGCTGATAAAGTGTACAGAAAAAGCCTGCTTTATGTACTGACCTTTGTGTTGGTACAGCTATGTTAGTTAGGGTTGTGGATTTATACCGTAGGTTATACCTGTACAACAACTAATGTGGCTGCAGCTAAAGCGATATTAAGGCACCTTATTCAAATATTCAATCAGTTTATTCCCTTTCTCAGAAGTAGTAGTAGGCATCCTGCAGTCTCGAGAGACCACGGGTATAGGTCCTGAGAGGTAAAGAATTTACTCAACTGATTTTATGGCAGACGCGAACGAGAGGGACCATCTCTACCACATCGGTCACATTTAGAGGTGATGTTTCAACCCTTTGGGCTCTGCCTTCTGCAAGCTCTTTTCTCCTCTGTTAAGATGGACTGCTTCCTCTTCTAACTCCCCAGACCTTTTTTAAACTCTTGTTTCCAAAGGGTGCTGTCCTGAATGTGATGTATAACTCCATTTACACAGCTGTGTGTGTTAGTGGTTTAATTCTGTAGTACAGTATATATCAGGGGCTCTCAAACAGGGGTTGGGACCCCGCAGGGGTTGCAAAGTTGTTATATGGGGGGGGGGTTGTGAGCTGTCAGCCTCCACCCCAAACCCCGCTTTGCCTCCAGCATTCATAATGTTAAATATATTAAGTGTTTTTAATTTATAAGGGGGGCGTCGCACTCAGAGGCTTGCTACGTGAAAGGGGTCACCAGTACAAAAGTTTGAGAACCACGGGTAGTCAGAGTGTAGTGAGTGGTACCATTTACGGTTTGGACATGGTCCCTATTGCTAACCGCAACCAGGGGGTGTCCACTCTTCCCTCTAAGCTGTGCGCATGCACACAGGTCCTAAACCCTGCGCCCACTGCGAAACACCGCGCGCACAAAAATTTGCACAGAAGCACAATTTGCACAGAAGAAATTTTTTTGCATACACGGCCTGTCAAAAATTAGAGGGAACGTTGGGGGTGGCTCCCAGGACACCCAAGCCTCAACAGGAGCCAGTTAAGTGGCCATTTCCTTCAAAAGCATAAGCCCTGCCTGAGAGAGCTGCTCCAGGGAACTGCGGCCCAGCGGCGCTGTGCCCACGGCCAGAGCCGGCGGGGTCACACGCGCCGCAGGTGGAGGCTTCGGAGTCAGCCCGATTTGCTGGGCAGGACCCGGCCTCCCCGGGAGCGAGCGCCCGGAACGTGCGGCAGGTGAGGCCGCGTCGGGCTGAGACTCAATCCGCGGGGATACGCAGCCGCCCGCCGCCGCCCTTGCCCCGCGGCTGTGGCTGCGCTGGGTGGGATTCCGGGCGGTCAGAGGCCCCGGTGAGGGGCGGCTCCACCGCCGGGTTCCAGCCCCCCGGGGCCTCAGGCCCGTCCGGCCTCCTCGCCGCCCCTCCCCGGGGCTGGTTTCCGGCGAGCGAAGCCAGCCGGGCGGGGCTGCTCGCTCCGCTCCCCGTGCGGCGCCGGCTGCGGCAGGGAGCCCAGGCGGAGCGGCCGGGCTGGGCAGCGGCGCCATCCAGCTCCAGGTGGGAGAGCCGGGGGAGGGTTTGGCGACGTCCCCCGGCCTCGGGGCCTGCTCGGTGCCCCCCCCCCCTGCGGGGGGGGGGGGGCTGGTGCTGCTGGGGGGGCTGCTCGGTGCCGCCCCCCAGGCTGGTGCCTGCTGCTGGGGGGGGGGCTGCTCGGTGTATCCTGGTGCCTGTCTCGGGGGGCCCAGGGTGGCTGATTTGGGGCATTTCTTCTCTCCTCTTTCACTGGGGGCTGGCTGGGTGCTGCTCTCCCACCCTCGCTCCTCCCTGGGTGCTGGCTGGGTGCACGCACAGGCTCAGGACCTTTCCCTCCCCGCCCCTTACTGGAAGTGTGTGTGTGTGTGTGTGTAAGCGGCACTGGCTCGACTTGGGGGTCTGGCGCTTGGCATCTCCCGCTCAGAGTTTGGGGAGGATGTTATTGAAATTGTATTGGTTATTGTATATTTGTAGAGGCTGTGTTATTTACCATCCCCTTCTACGCTGAGGACTGCTTTTTCTCTGTTATCCAATGGGTCTCTGTAGAGCATTAACCCCTGTTACTTGCTCCGACTTAAAACCTGGAGCCCCTTCAGAGGCAAAGCTGGAGAAACCTCTTCCATTCTCCCTGTGCCACACCGGCATGGGCCTGCCCTGGTGTCAAACAAAGGGCTATAAGTGGCCTTCCAGGTCATTGGTCATCCAGCACTAGCGGGAGGAGGGATGAAAGCAATTTGAGGGTGTAAACCTTGCCTCAGTTGAAGCAGCAACAAGTGTGACCGGCTACTTTGAATTTCCTCTGCCTCTGGGTTTGTGGCGGTTGAGAGGAAGTACCATTTTTGCACACACTAGCGTCCCGTTACTTTACTGGGCATCAAATTTGTCCTACAGGCAGTCGGGTTCTATGAATGTCTAAGGCACTTGGCACCTTGCAAAACTGCCCATCAGTGCCTTAGCTCAGGACATATAATCTGTACTGAGTGAAAGGCTCCATTAATTTATATTGCCTATGCATTTGTCTGCCTGAACAGACTCACTGAGTTTGCAAGGAGCCCTGCTAACCACATTTCCCACCTCTGATATCTTGAACTTAGCAGCGGATAACTTCAGAGTTCTATTCCTTGTGTCTTGTCTGGTTACAGAGCCCCACACCCCTCTGTGCTGAAAGGCCAGCCTCATTTTTAAGAGCAGCATTTAATTTTGCCTCACAGTTAACTAATGGGCTTGTTACAGAAAGCAGCTGTTCAACTGCAAGCAGTTGCAATCCACATTTGGTCCTTCATTCGTGAGCATGAGTTACCGTGGTCCCAAATGATGATTGCAGGAGCAAATTCCAGGCTTAGAATTGAATGTCCCTAAAAAATTTAGTTGTCTTGATCCATTGGAGACTTGTAACTGTAGAAAAGGGAGCTGTGGGTAGAGAGTTCATCTCAGATGCAGGGAGCTGGTTTGTGTTTCCTCTGAGGAGGAAAATGGTGCTCCTACTAACACTGACTCGTTTGGTTTGGGTTGGTCTTCTGAAGACCCTTAGATAACCATGGTAATAAATCCTGTAGGAAAGGGGAAGGTTGTCTAACTGAAAGCTTGTCAGCATAGGAGTACGACTCGGAGAGGCTGGGGAAGGCAATATTTAAAGCTATAGATTGGGCTCTGTGCACAGCTTTAACAACTACAAGTGTATGATTAAAAACGTATTGACAATTCTGCTTATTGAGTATTTTCAAGGTTTGTGATTTTTGTATGTGAGATTTTCTATGCAAAAAGTATTTAATTCTTCCCTGTATTCAGAAAATCTAGAGCAGTTCTCCTTGAATGGGTAGGTCAGGCTGACAGCAATATTCCTGGTTTCAGAGTAGCAGCCGTGTTCGTCTGTATTCGCAAAAAGAAAAGGAGTACTAGTGGCACCTTAGAGACTAACCAGTGTATTTGAGCATAAGCTTTCATGAGCTACAGATGCATCCGATGAAGTGAGCTGTAGCTCACGAAAGCTTATGCTCAAATAAATTGGTTAGTCTCTAAGGTGCCATTAGTACTCCTTTTCTTTTAGCAATATTCCTATGATTCAAATAGCTTTAGTGGTTTACAGATACATTTATTTTAAAACCAGAAGGGACCATTATATCATCTAGTCTGACCTTCTGTATAGTACAGGCCACAGGATTTCCTCCAATTACTCCTGTTTTGAGCCTAATAACTTATTTGACCATTAAAGTGTATCTTCTAGAAATGCATCCACTCTTGATTTGAAGACTGGATATACGTGTATTACATTGTTATAATATACTCCTTGAAAAAAACAAATGTGCAGTGTTAATAAAACATAACCATGCTGATGCATTCAGAAACTTCGATGCCATATTGAGGTTGTATATATTGCCATTCAACTAGCTGATGCATTTCCACTTTGTGCAAGGAAACAATTTGTACTTTCCAATGTCCCTATTTTTTTAAAAGTTTATTATTTATAATCTTAAAAAATGTAGGCCGTTTTGTAAAACAAGTTCTTCCTACAGTCCAGATACAATGTAGTCTATATATAGTTTCCTGATTTGAACACTCAGGATTCCTTGGGACTTGGTGAAAGGGAACACACCCATTTCACATTGAATTTGAGTTGGCAATGCTTAATAAGCCTTCATGACTAATGATTCATTTTTCAGACAATCCAGAGACGGTACAAATTAATCTCAGTGCAAGTTTGCCCTGCCTAGGAAAAAGCTGTATGGTCCAAGACAAAATACTTAAAGTGTATTTATTTGACAGAATATTGACCAATAGATATGTTATATTACTGTTTCTCCACTTTAACTGCAGGACTAGTTGGCTGCCATGCTAATGTTGCTTGCGTTTGGAGTGCTGCTTCAAGAAATCCTGGCTAATGCCCAAGATGAAAATCTTACTGAAATCAAAAACATTCCAGAAGTGCCATTATATAGTTACAAAAGTATCAATGTACCAGAAGAGCATATTCCATACTTTCTGCACAACAATCGGCATATTGCTACAGTCTGTAAGCAGGACTCTCATTGCCCTTATAAAGTAGGTATTTCTATGTTTACTCAAATGTAATTTTGGGGTTGCTTATTCTTAGAATCATAGAAGTTAAAGATGGTACTAAGTTGGTCTACTTGCCAATGGGTTGGTCATCTCTGAGGTTAGAACTGCTCTTCCTTAAAACTACTAAGCAGTGCTCTTTCTTGACTTCCATGCTGTCACAAGAATGGGGGGAAAAAGAATAGGATTTGATATATAAAGAGTTTTTTTTTGTTAATTACTGTGATGGTCTGTACCCCTGTATTCACCCCTTGCACACTATTCTTATAATCTTTGTACAAGTATGTCTTGTGAAGTATCATTTGAAAACTCATAACTTGCTGGTCAATATTGTCCTGATAAAATGTGTGTGGCAACATTGTATGTAAAGTTATACGATTCCGCTGTATAGTGTTACTAAGACATATTCCAAGTCTGGGAAGCAGCCAGACCAGTTTCTCTGAGACAAAAAGACAAGCTGACACCTCAGCCAGATGTCAGCAAGGTCAAACGAGCCTCACCTGCTTAAGTGGCTATTCATTGTCAAGAAAAGGGACATAGGCGGTCTTAAAAAGAAACAGCTTAGGGTTCCCATCCTCACAGGCTTTGTGTCTCTCCTGAACCTCAGCTGGAGATGCTTCTCGAAGAAGGGAAGGAAATATGTGAAGGGAGGGCAGATGCCCCAAATCATTCCTCCCTTTCTCTCTGCCTGTGGAATCCATGACACCTGAAGATCAAAGGAAACAGATTTGGGTTGGGGGGAGGGATCCTGTCTGAAAGAAGTTCAGCCAGTAGGACTGCTGAAACATGGGGTGAGAGAGACCTGAGTCTGAATTCATTCTAGTTAGGTGTTTGTTACGTTTTACTTTTATTTTCCTTGTAACTAATCCTGACTTTTATGGCTCATTTCTTATGTTCACTTAAAGTCTATCCTTTTGTAGTTAATAAACTTGTTTTTATCTAAACCAGTGTGTTTGAATTGAAGTGTTTGGGGAAACTCCATTTGGGATAACAGGATTTGTGCATATCATTTTCTGTTAATAAGATGATGGACTGTATATGAGCTTGTGTTACCCAGGAGAGAGCTGGGCAGTACAAGATGTACATTTCTGGGGAAAGTCTGGGACTGGGAGTTTGGTGGTGTTGCTCTGCAGTGTAATTCAAGAGTGGCTGGCTGCAGTGCTCAGACAGTATAACTGGGAGTAACTTAGAAGCTGGAGGCTACGTGTGAGACCAGGAGTGATAGCTCTCACAGTGGTGCAGTATAAAAGGCACCTTAGCTTAGAGAGCAGAGGTGACACAGCTGTTTATCAGTCCAGATTGTACCCTAGGTATGTCACAGTGGCACGGCAAGGAGGGTGTGTGCATAGCTCATTATTTCAAATGAGGTTTACACATTAAACATTGGTATAGCAATTTTAAATGAGTCTCAGGTATGGCTGGGAACAGTCAAAGAAAGTTAGTTTGTTGTTTTCTGTTTGCTTATTTCGGGTAGTTGAAATAGAAACAGTAAAGCATAAAAATGAGCATCACTGAAACAACTGTGAAGCTACAGTTAGCCAGATTGGAGGTAGAAGAAAGGGAGCAAGAATGCAAATACCAGAAATGGCAGGCAGAAATGAGACTGAAAGAACTAGCTTCTGCACTGGAAGCTGCCCACAGGCAAGCCATGGAACTGAGACTACAAGAAACTGAAGCTCATAAAAGAGCCAGGGAGCCTGAAGAAAAAGGAGAAGGAGAGGAAAAATAATTGGGACCTGATAGAAAAACATGGAAAGATCCCAGAGTTACCAACATCTCTCTCCACTCAAGGAACCCTTAGCTTGGACAAGTCATGTCCTGCAGTTGTGTCCTGTGAGACTGCATTGAGGAATACGTCCCCACTTTTCAAAAGCTACGTGAGGCTCATATATTCCTCAGGACGAGAAAGTCTCTACACTGATTACAAAACTGTATGGTAAAGCTTTAAATCTATTTAATGAAATGCCAATTCAGGAAGCTTTTGAAATATTTTGAATTTAAGAAAGCTGTTTTGCAAACATTTCAGATTGCTCCAGAAATGTATAGTTTGAAATTTAGAAATCTTAAAAAGAGTGATTTCAGAGCAGCAGCCGTGTTAGTCTGTATCCGCAAAAAGAAAAGGAGTACTTGTGGCACCTTCACGACTAACAAATTTATTTGCGCATAAGCTTTTGTGAGCTACAGCTCACTTCATCGGATGCAATCAGTGGAGCTGTAGCTCATGAAAGCTTATGCTCAAATAAATTTGTTAGTCGCGAAGGTGCCACAAGTCCTCCTTTTTTTTTTTTTTTTTTTTTAAAGAGTGCTGGCATGAGTCATCGTGAATATGCTTATAAGATGTGTGACTTAGTGACAAAATGAGTGAAAGGGAAGGGGGCTGAGGATTATGACTAACTGCTTGATCTCTTTGCTCAGGAACATTCCTTGAGTATATGAACGAAAGATGTAAGGAGCAGCATGTGGGATAAATCTTTAAAATCTGTATTAGAAATGGCCACTCTGGCTGATGCCTCTTGAGCAAGCCCACATGTCCAATGAGCACAAGCCACAGAAGAGGGGGTACAAACCCAATGTAAAGGTGGAATCCCTTTTTGCCCCTGGGAAAAAGGAGGGTGGTTGGGAGCCTAAGTACTCACCCCCACCCCAAATTGTTCCCCTCCTAGAAATCCCCATAAAAAACAATTACCATGTAGCCAAAAGAAACAGGCTCGTTGACACTGAACAGCACATTCAGACATGTGAAAGAAGCTCTGTATACTAAATACAGTTATTAGAAATTTTCTAGACTTCCTATCAGGCTGGTATAGTCTGCTTGTCACCTCCAGACTTGTCAGGTGTATTGAAATTTTAAGTGCTAAGGCTCTAATCTTACAAGCACTATATACGTGTCCAACTCATGAATATAGTCCTATTGAAGTCCATGGGAATAATACTTGTGTATAAAAGTGTGTGTGTGTAAGACTGGGGCCCAAGATATAAACGGGTAATCTAAGCAGTTCCTTGTGATGATGTGGTGTGAGAAAACGTAAAATTGAAAGCTTTGTATGGAAGACTAATTTCAAAGAGACAGGGTATTAGCTAACCGTTATTTGGAAGTCAGCTGAAATTTGCTGAAATATAACCTAATAAGCCAACAGTTCACAATGGGGAACTCCTGTGTTACAGAAATACTTGAAGAATCTAAAATCCTGCTGGGGCTATGAGAGATCCTGCAAGCCAGAATACAGGTTTGGTTACCCGGTGTGTGATTATGTTGAAACGGGATGGTAAGTTTCCATTTTAAATGAATAGAAGTGCAGTGTGTCCCTAACATATGACGCTGTTGTTTATGTTGGCTATTGAGTTAACTTAGTTGTTTCAAGGCATAGTGCAGTGTTCTCTGCCTAAAGGAGGATATTGTCATTACTCTAGTCTCTTCATGGAGATCTGCATAACATTGAACTTTTTCAGGAAAAAAAAGTGTTCTTTGAAGTATTTCATGTCATGATATTTATGCAGACTGGCTAGTTCAGGGGTCGGCAACCTTTGGCACGTGGTCCATCATGGTAATCCGCTGGCGGGCCACAAGACATTTTGTTTACATTGACTGTCCGCGGGCATGCCCCCACCTCCCGCAGCTCCCAGTGGCCGACGTTCGCCATCCCTGGCCAATTGGAGCTGCGTAAACAAAACGTCTCACGGCCTGTCAGTGGATTACCATGATGGGCTGCATGCCAAAGGTTGCTGACCCCTGGGCTAGTTTGTTATAATACAGCCTTAAATTCAAGTACCTTTTTCATAGCTTAAAAAAAGAAAAGCGAACTTGATGTTTTTGCCTGTATCCAGTTGATGTGTTTCCTGTTTTGAAACTGAATGGAGATGAAAACAATACACTGGCTGGCTCTTCTGTTCTGGTTTATGTATTAATAACGTCAGAGTAGGCTTTCTCTCCTCATGAGATGGTTGTCAGACTCCTTCTGTGGTTAGGGGAATGATATTTTCAGTTATGGACCATGTTCTCCACCCAGTCTCTATGATGCACAGTCTAAGGACAAAACCTACAGTTTTGGTTTCTGTTGAAATTTGGCCTGAGGATGTTGTTTGTCCTCATAGCCCCACTGCTGGATCCATACAGTGGGGTTGTTTTGCAGGATTTGTGCCATCATAACTAACATTCTTTCCATTTACTTTGTGTCCTTTTTGTGTATCTCTCTCACTTTTACTGTCCTATTTTTGTTCTGTCTAGTCTGAGATTGTCAGTTGTAGGAATTAAAAACATAAAATAACCTTCCATTAACCACCAATTGCATTGCTTCCACTCTCCATTGCACTGGTTACAAGAGGCATAAATATTGCTTTTTGTAGCTCTGCTTTCATAAATAGATAGACTCAAAGGCCCTGTTGTGATCACCATAACACATAGAAATCCTCCCAAATAATTCCTTGAGCATATCTTTTAGAAAAACATCCATTCTTGATTTAAAGATTGTCAGTGATAGAGAATCCACCATGACCCTAGGTAAATTGTTCCAATGGCTAATTACTGTCACCTTATTTCCAGTCTAATTTGCCTGGCTAGTTTTGAGATCTCACAGAAGATGAGGATAAATAAAACTAATTTCTCAGGCATCCTCCTGCTCTTTGAAATAAAGGGCCACTTCAAAAAGCTAAACTGTATTAAATGAAGGTCCTTAAATTTTTTTCATGCATCAGGGCTAATGACATTGAGACAGCTCAGCAGATATTCTGGAAACAAGCTGACTTTGGTTATGTTAAAGAAAGACTGGCTGAAATGAAAACCCACTGCAAGCCTATAGCAAAGGTAGGTGTTTTGATATACTTATAAGATAAACAATGCAGTTTTTAAACATAATGCCACTACATAAACCCATGGTACACCCACACCTGAATACTGCGTGCAATTCTGGTCGCCCCATCTCAGAAAGATCTTTTAGAATTGGAAAAAGGACAGAGCAGGGCAGTAAAAATGATTTGGGGGATGGAACAGCCTCCGTATGATGAGAGAGTGAAAAAGACTGGGTCTGTTCAGCTTGGAAAAGAGGTGACTAAGGCGGGGATAAGATAAAGGTCTATAAAATCATGAATGGGGTGGGGGAAGTGTTGTTTGCCCCTTCACAGAACACAAGAACCAGAGGTCACTTGATGACATTAATAGGTAGCACATTTAAAACAAACCAAAAAAAGAAGTAATTCTTCACACAATGCACAGTCAACCTGTGGAACTCATTGCCAGGGGATGTTGTGAAGGCCAAAAGTATAACTGGGTTCAAAAAAGAATTAGATAAGTTAAGTTAATGGAGGATAGGTCCCTTAATGGCTATTAGTCAAGAGGGTCAAGGACATCTCCATGCTGTGTGTGTCCCTAAGTCTCTGACTGCCAGAAATTGGGACTGGAGGATAGTGATGGATCACTCGTAATTGCCCTGTTCTGTTCATTCCCTCTGAATCATCTGGCACCAGCCACTGTCGAAAGACAGGATACTGGGCTAGATAGACTACTGGTGTGGCCCACTGTGGCCATTCTTATGCTTTTAGTAGTATTTTATTTTAATCAATCCCTACTTGTTCTTTTTGCACAGGGTGATTCATCTCTGGCCTGCTCACAGTACCTCCAGCATTGTAGAGCGACAAACTTGTACATTGATTTAAGAACCATAAAGCGAAACCATGACAGGTCTCTGAATCACTTATGTTCCAGCAATACCAGCAAACCCCAGGGAAAATACACTTCAGAATGCATATTTCACAAATCTCAATGCATACGTCATCATAGTACCTGGGTTTCAAAACCTATAGAACCAAAAAGTAATTGTGCTAGGTTCTTCCCGCATTTACACTGGTGCAAACCAGACAGCTTACTGGGGAGACTTGGGACCTGATCCTGCAGAGACTAAAGCATGTGCTTTACATGTGGTGAGTAGTCCCCACTGAAGTCAGTAGGATGACTTGTAAAATAGTGCAAGTCTTTGCAGGATCTGGACATTGAATATCAATCACACGGGTAGATTTCAGGAAGGGGAGTTTTGGTGGGTTGCATTTACCATGTACGGCGGCAGCACCAGTCTCGTTGATATTCTCAAGGAAAGAATCTGTAGGACCACTCACATCTGATTTTTTTTCTCTTAGGAGCAATTTGGTTTTGGGGAATATGTAGATCTCCTTTTTTAAGTAGCAAACTTGACCATTGGCAAAAGCAATGTAACCAATGAAGCATGTCTAGAGGGCACATCATTTTAAAGGGATGCAGTTAACTTGAAATCAAAACAAATTTTAAAAAATGAGTTCAAGATAGTGTGTTGCTACACCTGCCCTGAGCCCGCATCCATATTTCTTGGGTTCACAATCACATTTTCCTATTTAAAGATAAATATATCTTTCTTGCCTCTATTGTTATATAAAGTGCTTGGTCACACTTACTAGTAAGGCTACATTTATAAATAGTTTTTGAAGGGTTAATTTATGATTAATATGTATTTTAATAAATCATTAGAACCCAACAGATCACTAGATTGCTTTTAGCAATTTCTTAGAGCACCTACTGGCATGCTTATAACAAGATTACACATGCTGCTCATGTCTGTAACATGCTTTTATCACCTGCTAGTCATTTCTTGGTAAACTGTTTGTGTTACTGTAATTACACAAACAGGTAAAACTAATGTCCATCTCCTGTACTGAGCTCCATGTGGGTGCAGCGATCCACCCACATGGAACTCACTACAGAATTGAGGGCTAACTGATTGCACAAGAGGAAACTCTGAAACTGAATAGGCAGTGTCATTACATGCACAAATTAAAGACGTTTAAAAAAATTTGGCAGGTTTCAGAGTAGCAGCCGTGTTAGTCTGTATTCGCAAAAAAGAAAAGGAGTACTTGTGGCACCTTAGAGACTAACCAATTTATTTGAGCATAAGCTTTCGTGAGCTACAGCTCACTTCATCGGATGCATCCAATGAAGTGAGCTGTAGCTCACGAAAGCTTATGCTCAAATAAATTTTAGTCTCTAAGGTGCCACAAGTACTTCTTTTCTTTTTTAAAAAAAATTGGGAATCTTTTCTGTTAATCTTAAGTGTTACTTGTTATCATAGAAAACATTTCCCCTCTGAATACACGACTTTTTAAAAAAAGAAGTTACTGATGTCCCTTTAACTAGCGCACACATTTAACTCTTATTAAAAGATTTAATGGTAGTAGCTGAAAAATATCCCTTTTGATGATCCAAGTACAGTATTGCTGGTTTTGAATGCTATTTTGATACTGTGCCATCTGAATTCTTGTAATATTATGAAATGTATTAATTGGCTGAAGGATATTCTGCGCTGGAGGAATCACCAGGTTTTTTTTTTTTTCTGTAGTCTGTGCTATCACTTCCTGGTAAATTTCAACCCTCTTGTACTATATGAAAATAGATAATAATTTATATTAAGTGATTTTCGTGGGTGACTCTAATGCTCAGAAAGTGAAATGAAGGCCCCAGTTCAGCAAGATGCTTAAGTACGTGCTTAACGTTAAGCACGTGAGTAGCCTTATTTTAGTCAGTGGGGCTACCTGTGCTGAAACTTAAGCTCATGTTTAAGTACTTCGCTGAATTGACCTAGCACCTAACTGCATTGTCCTGAGCCGGCTGCTGTGCAAGCGTACCCATGTAGAACTGCAGCGTACCTCAGTGCTGATCTGTCTTGGGCTGGGCTCCTCTTGAACAGCTGCGCTGGGGCCAGGTATTTTATGTTCATATGTTTTTATTCCTTTGCCTCAGATTCAAGGAGGACTTTCTCCAGAAAGGAGAAATCGGAGGCCATTGTAACTTTGACAGTCAAGCATTCATGGCTGAAGGTCAGCGCAAGAGTCCTCTGCAGTCTTGGTATGATTTGGAATTGTCACTGTTTCCAAGTTAAGAGTTGGTTTTTACTCTTCTTTCTTTGCCTGCCTTTCTTTGGCATCAACAGTTCTCAGTGAGGCATTTAGTGCTAATGCATTTCATACTGAGAAATGCTGACTCTCGGAAATAAGACGTGAATACCGATTGAATCCCACACTCACATAGGCATAGCAGAACTTGATGTGATCATACATTTGCTGCTGCTGCTGTTTTCAGCACTGATGTGGGCAAAAGACTATAAATGTCTCACAGTGTTAAGTTTGAGTAACTATTGATCCAACAGTTAGTTGGAGAAAAGGATATTGTCCTGTCTTGACCCAAAACAGCACTGTCATTTTGTTTTGAGATCCGCTTGAAACCATCTCTGAAACAAACCAAAAATGTGAAAAGTAATAATGGACTGAGCACAGTGCTGGGAGTCAGAAACCCGGCTTCTGAACTTGCCTAGCTGTGTGTCTGAGTACTGTCACTTAGCCTGTCTGCACCTCCGCTGTCCCATCTGTAGAATGAGGCAGTAATGATCATTCTTTGTGTACAATGGTTTGAGATTTACGGATGAAAAGCACCATTATTTGGGTCAGCCAAGGACTTAAACTTTGAGCATAAGTGCTTTGCTGAATTGGGGCCTACTTGATATCTGTGCTTTACACTCCTGTACCTGCAAAAGGGACTCTGTGCTTGACATTATGGGCTGGGTGCAACAATCTACAAGGCTCGGGGACGGTTGCAGGGAAGTGTTTCGTGAGGACACGCCATCCTGGAGTGAGGTAGTGTGGGATCCCTGGCTCTGTTGCCACTGGAAGTGCTGCTGTCACATAGGGTTTGTCTGCACTGCAATTAAAAACCTGTGGCTGGCATATGCCAGCTGACTGAGGCTCATGGGGCTTGGGCTTTGTTGCTCTGGGACCCTCCCACCTTAATTGCATTGTAGACATACCCACAGTTGCAGGTTAATCTCTAGGGCAGGAGACATCAAGTAGGATCTAAGGATTCCTTTTCCCTCCTTTTCTGCTTCCATTTGTTCTTTCTCTGACCTCACTAGAGTTCCTTTGGGTTCCTCTCTCTGGCCATGTTTAACCTCATTGTCCCCACTGTGATCAGTAATCTCAGTGCCATCTGAACCTCTGATCCATTTTCAAAAGATGGCTGTCAATATGCAGACTGTTGGTTACCAGCAAAATGAATTCTCCTAATTGGCTTCGGACGTAATCAGCCTTGCACCTGCAGGCGTTAATCTCGCCAAAGCATTGAGGTCTGTAGTGAAATGCCTTTTAGATGCAGATCAACCAGTGGGACAGAAATGTATTCAAATTAACTGCACCCTGGAAATATGGATGGAAGGAAAGACACTTTTCACAGTTCTCTGCTGGGTTGATTTGTAGATCAAAGATGCTGCTTGCTCCCGAGATCAAAGGCAGAATTTTTAACCTTTTGAAGCTAATGACCTAAAACCCTTCAGTTACAATTAAAAATTATTTTTAATTGTCAAACCTTATCAAACTTTGGCAGCATTATTAGATGAAATTTACATGGTGAACTGTCACTAAACTCTGAATGTGTAATAGGTACTTGTATTCAGGCACGTTATCTTAAAAGCATACTACGTATCATTGAATAATTTCAGGTTTGCTGAACTTCAGACATATACTCCACTAAGCTTCAGACCCATAGAAGATGGCAAATGTGACATTATTATTGAAAAGCCAACTTACTTCATGAAATTAGATGCAGGTAACCGATATTATTTTTCTGTGTCAGAAGTGCGATAATGTATTGTCTATTTACATTGCATTTTGTGTGTGTGTGTGTATGAAATTCACTCTGAACATGTAGGTGGTGTTTATAGATCTTTGAACTAGAGTAAGATTATAAGACTTTGTTTTCACTCCCTTTTCATAGTTCAACCAAATCTGTGAGATTGTCACAAAGTGCAAGTTTTGTACTATTAATAGACGCTTAAAAAAAAAAAAACACCCAGAAAAGTTTCACACCACTTCCATTACACTTTGACTCATGATGACTGATTTCATATCTCACTTGCACATTATGGGAATAAACATAATTTATTACTGGCTCTATGACTTCAGTAATTGCAGCTTCTGCATACATAAGTATGTAACAGTTATAGGGTGGTGGGTGGAAGTCATGTACTTCAAGAAAAGACCCCAAGCAAATAACTTTTTATTTAGGTGTGTCAGTTTAAAAGTATAAAAAATAGCTTTTAAAGAAATCTTTTAAGGCTTTGAGCTATGTGAAAATCAGCTGCAAAGTATGTAATATCTTATCTACTTCAATCTGGGAGAGCCCTAGTGATTGCTGTCCTGCACCATATCAACTTCATGAGAGGCCTGAAGTATCTTAAGAAGGTCCTTCCATCATGAGTATTTTAGCATTTCTGCAATTTATTCATCTTAGCTTTAATGTTCTTCATTTTAGAGATTTAACATTAATAGGGGAGAAGACTTAGTCCGGTATTTAGACAAATGGATTAGGCTTTTGTTTTTAAATAGGAGTGGGTAAAAACACTGCACTCCAGGGTCTGTTTGAAGCATGCTTTGAAGCGGGCTTTGGAGCAGGTGCTAAATGAATAACGTCGCAAGAGTAGTGCCTTATCCCACAGCCCAGGGTGAAGTTTACTGTACTTATTTTAAAAAAAAAAAAGCCTGAAAACATTTTGTTGAAGTCCTAATATTAGTATTTGCAATGTGCAGCTTGACATCGCAGTACCTTTAATGTGGCAGTATTTTAGTATACAACAGAAAATCACAATAGCAAGTGTAACTTCAATGAAGTTTAATTTGTGGTTTAATTTCATACTGCTTTTGACTGCCCTGCCTATTCCTTGGCTTTTTCTTAATGAATGGTTACTTCATAGTTTTCTCATGTGATTCCATCCCTACTGAAGCGCTGCATCTCTAAGGAGTATAAGAAGTTCTCAGTCACATAAAGAGTAAAACGAATTTAAAATCCAGACCTTTCTATACACAGGAACAGGTAGTGTGTTTAGTAATTTGCCTCTGAATAATAAACATGATTTTTTACAAAATGGGAATGAATAATGTAGTATCCTGCTTTATTAGTAAAGAGCTTTTATTTCTCCTGCCAGGTGTTAATATGTACCATCACTTCTGTGACTTTGTCAATCTTTATATCACTCAGCATATTAACAATTCGTTCAGCACAGATGTCAACATTGTCATGTGGGACACTGTAAGTAGGACTTTCTTTTAAAATATTTGTAGCAGTTATATCACACAGTGTATTGTGTGCTGCTTAAACAGCATCCCATGCTTATCTTCTAGCAAAGCAGCAGTACTGCCCTAGAATGAGCCTTGGCTTATTTATTGTACAAACTTGTACATTGTAATCAAATCACTTGGTGAGACCTGCTAAATGACACATGTGAGTCTTTGCATCTTTAAAATATGGAGTCCTAGGGCCTGAAAATCCCACCTGTCCTTCCGAGACTTCTTGCCTGGCAGGGTGAAGTCAACTGAGTGACACACGCCCTACCTGACTGCAGGAAGGAGTATCAGGCCCCAGCTCTGCAGGACTGTTTTGTTGAAAAACACCTCATGTGAGCATGGTGGAATTTTGACCCACCTCTTGTTCATACCAGTAAAACTGAGACGAAGGGCTTGTCTTCACTGCAACAGCTAGCTCATGTTACTCCACTGGAGCTAGCCTCACTCCTGCAAGAGCGACCACACTGCAAAACAGCATTCCAGCTAGGGAGGGCCGAATTAACCCATCACTGGGCCCTGAGCGCGCACACTCCTGGTCTGCTGGCCAACTCAGCTAGATGCTCTCGCACAGCATGGATGTGTTTAACCCTGTCCTGGCTAGCACAGCTGCACTAGTGATCTGTTAACCAAGCCACATCCAACTCCTGCACAGATGTTGCTTAATTAAGATCCTGTCTTGAAATACTGTCCTTAGTGCTTACCGTATAGAATGCTACACGGCTACAGCACTGTGAGAATGATAATCCTAGTCATGCTGGAATTTTAGTAAGTACTTTCTCAGTGTTGCCACTGTATTGCAGCTGTATTGCTAAGTGTTTAGTTTCTCATTGTATATAACAAAATCTTTCTAATTATCTCTCGCTTTCACAGTCTGACGTTATTTCTTCATATAGAATTTCAAAGTAGAATTTCCCCTAAGAACTTTGGGTTAGATTTAGTCTTATGGAATTTGTAGGTATGAGACAGGGAAATACAGCTGCTTGTATTGTTTTCCCCACAAAGGAAATGGGCAACCTGTATTTAAAAAAACCCCAAGCAAACACCCTAAATCTTGCTATTTAATGGCTAGCTCATGAACAGTCTCTTTGCAGTCAGTTCTCTTGATTGCCTTCAAATGTGCTACTATGACATTAAAAATAAATTAGTCCCACCTAACCACACTACTTCTAATTGAACATTTTTAGTGGCCTTTGCTGAATTGAAACTATGACAATTTGTCTGTTAAGCATGGGGAAATGAGTTTATTAACCCCTACTGAGTGATGTAGGACTAGTTGGGTTTTTTTGTTTTTTTTAATCACTTGGTTGAAAAATTAGCAATAACATTGCAGTCCAGAAATTCCACCTCTCTAGAACATTGTCTCAAACTGATGCAGGATTTTATTTTTAACAACTATTTTCTGCATTCTCTGTATGTTCTAACTCATCTGAATGTTAACCTTCCTAGAATTGCCAAGTCTCAGCAGGGTATATCTCCTTGCTCTTCAACATGAATCCTCCGGGACAAATCAGACAAAAATAACCTGTTTCTAGGTTCTCTAATATATTGGAAGCCAGTACATGTAAAATATAAGCATCAGTCTTCCTTCACATGTAGCATCTGTAAGTTTAATAGGGACATGAACACATATAATTTGTGGTCTTCCTAAGAGATCAGATATATCAAAGCCTCATGATGATTTCCTTTTAAAAACAGCAGGGATACTTTTCCTATTGTTCCTATATTACTAGGGTCTTAACGTTGTATTACTTCTTACAAATGCGTAACACAAAATAAATGCAATTTTTTATGTAGTGGAACAGATCACTTTTGTTGACACATTTCAGAGTAGCAGCCGTGTTAGTCTGTATTCGCAAAAAGAAAAGGAGTACTTGTGGCACCTTAGAGACTAACCAATATATTTGAACAACTAAATTGGTTAGTCTCTAAGGTGCCAACAAGTACTCCTTTTCTTTTTGTTGACACAGATTTTATTACCTCTTACCACCAGATGATGGCACCAAGAAACTTCTTGATTTGCTGAGAGGTGTCTGTGGTTACTAAAAGACAGACTCCAGCTTATTACTGATTCCCTTTTTTTCTTAACATAATTATATATGCATGCACTTTTTGGCTACTGTAGAATTGCTGTACTGTCCTTATTAAACAGAAATGCCCTTAGATGTAGGTGAAGCACAGCAGAAAATGAACAGGAAATACATCAGGAATCTAATCAGGCATTATCTGCAGACACCCCACCTTCAGCCACATAAAAAAGTGACGTTTATAAATTCCCCTACAATCAGTTCTTTTATGGAGAATAGGCAGCGATAGGAGTAGAGCTTTCAGCTTTGAAGATCAGTGCTTTGCTACTGATCTGGAAGAGCAGTTCTTATAACACAAGCTGCTGGAGAATAATATCGAACCTGAAATTCATTAAAACTTCATTGCAGCAGTGGGGGGAAAAGCAAAGCTGCAACCTAATGAAATATGCCATCCTTTAGATTCTGTTACATTTCCCTGGCTGCCTGCTCTGTCTTGCAATCTTTTTTAGTCTCTTTTAAAAAATTGGTTTTATTAAAAATTATTTTCACTTCATATTAAAGACTGATGGACAAAACAGCTGCAACATCCAAAAGAAGTGTACATGCTGCAAAAGGCAATCCACTTCCAGCTTCCTGAGTACATATCTAACTGTAGTGCAAAAGAAAGCACTGATGCCTCTTTGTTCAATACATATTAGTGATCTATTAATATCTGTGGAGAGAAGGTGTGCCGGGGAGCAGAAGTGTGGTGATTCTGTGGCAGGGTCACCTGCAGGGATTGAACCCAACCTTTAGATCTGACAGCATGAGCCTCTACTGCTTGAGCTAAAGGACAGGATCTGTTAGGATTACAAAGTTAGGCTGACATAGTGATTTATGTTGACCTATTTGTGCATGTGTCTACGCTCAGATTTGTCTGCATAAGTGACCCATTATGGCAACACAGTAAAACCACCTCCCTGAACACCTAGTAGTCTACGTTACAAAGTTAGGTTGATGTAAGTTTTACTCCACAGTATGCTGTAAAAATTTCCCAAAAGGCATTGCGCTGGGTGGTGGTGCGTGGCACACTGGGATACCGACCTGTGGTGTACCATGCTTTGTAAGGACTTCTGGTGAGTATGTGCAGCATCAACACAAGCAGCTAAGTCTGCATGAGCGATATACTAACTTCGGTGACCGTACACTGACGTAACTTACATTGAACAAAGTTTATAGAGTAGATGTGACCTAATTGGCTTGAAGGCAGTAGCAGGCTTCCATCTTTATATGGTCCAGCCACTAGAAGCATTCTTACCCATTATGTTATGAGATACTGCAACAAGTTGTTACGGGTAGTGCTGAATTTCATCACAAATTTGCCTGTTATTTCATCCAGCAAATAGAAGTATTTCCATCAAAGGCACACTGGCTGAATCAAGTAGCCGCTCTGTGTCACTCAAGCAGGTAGGCATGTGCAGAGGGTGTTTCTAGAACCAGGAGCCTGTCCCAGAATCAAGGAGGCTCTGGAGCAGGCTTACAATAACTCTTTTATTTCAAACGCCTGCTCTGCACATGCATTCACAAATGGGTTTGTTAATCTCAGCAGCCCCACTTTACGTACCCATCCTTCCCTCTGCCCTGCCACCCCACACCCATTATTAGTTCTTTTGTCTTTGGGGAGAAGAGGGAGTGCTGGACACCTCCCCTTGCTGGCTGGTCTCTCCACCTCTTCAGATTTGTCTAGACTAGAATTTATGCCTGTTTTAACCTGAGTTGATTCATTGCCAGTTAATCTGAGTTAGCTAACACAATTGTCAATTTTAGACATTGCAAACGTCTGTGGTTTACTCCAGGCTGTCCTGGTTACTATGGTGATGGGGCCAATATAAGAACCTGAACTAATATATCGAATCCACAGATTGTTACATGAGAGCTTTTATTCACTGTGCGTGTATGTGTGTGTTTTCTCTTTTCTCCTAGAGCTCGTATGGCTATGGGGATTTGTTCAGTGAGACCTGGAAGGCATTTACTGACTATCACATAATACACTTGAAAACATATGACTCTAAAAGGGTATGGAATTGTATATTAAGCTATAGTGCCATGATGGAGTTTCCCAGCCAAACCAAAAGCTAATATTTCAGGAGAAGGCCTTACCCTGGTAACAAAGCATAGCTAGACTCGAGGTTTCCCTACAAATTAAGACCAGGGTTGTAACCCCCTTCCCTGAAGTGGTGGTAGCTCTTGTGTAGACAGAGCCGTGGTTCTGTGAGAGGAGATATTTAAAGATCGGGGTTTTTGCATCAGCAGCAGATGTACGCCTGTTTCTGACATTGGAGTACATTATGGAGATTTTAGCATGTTGTAGCAGGGTTTGCACAGTGAGATACTGTGTGGCAAGCTATTGTGCTGTAGAGTCACACCCTGGCTTGCCACGCACTAACTTGCCATATAGACAAGCCCTAGGGGTTTTTTTGTGGTATTGTTCGTTCCAAATCTTATAGTTTTCATTGGGTTTTATTTCTCATCTGTGTCTTTAATATAGCTTTTGTTTGATATTCATGACCTATTACGATATTCCTTCCCTGCCTCCAAGATATGAAGACTCTGGTATATAGTCTACCCTTGATTTTTGTTCTCAAAAATCTAGCTGCCTTCAGTGGGAATTCATCTTGTCCTCTCTTAAATCCCTCCTTTTAAACCTGCCTCTTCCACAATGCCTCTAGATTGCTGCATCTGCTTGGGTAGATGAACACCTGTGATTATTGATCCATGAAACTGCAAATATTCCCTTGTTCACCATCCTACCTACTCCTTTTTGTCTTTTTCCACCTGCTGCATTTTGTCAAAACCCTTGACTGAGTTTTCTGGAACAGCAACTGTCTTTGGGGATGTCTATAACGCAATCACAAGGTGTGACTGCAGCTCGAGTAGACACAACTGAGCTAGCTTTAATCTAGTTTGTTTAGGTCCCGGAGCAGGGAAACTGCAGCAGCGTGCTCTTCATCCCAGGCTAGCCCTGCGAGTGTAATTACCTGGGGTTCCAGGTTGCTCCAGACCTGAGAGATCTAGATTACAGCTAGCTCAGGTATGTCTACTCAAGCTGCAGTCCCACCTTGTGATTGCGTTATAGACATACCCTTTGTTCTGTTAGTTTGCAAAGTGCCTAATATAATGGCGTTACGATCCTTGATTGGTGACTCTAGTTGCTGCCCCAATATGAACAGTATCTGCAGTGAGCAAGCATGTGGTGTGCCCCTTTAACTGTGTATTAGAGTACAACCATAACTTTAATGGTCTTCCCTTTCAGGTTTGCTTTAAAGAAGCAGTGTTTTCATTATTGCCTCGAATGCGATATGGCTTATTTTACAATACACCACTGGTGAGTCCTTTTTATCCTGTCAATGTGAAAACTAGATATCGATGTTCGTATCAGCATAAAACTTCAGCAAACAAATGCTGGAAAAACCTAGCTGAGTTATTACAATTTATATACTTGTGATATAAACTGTAAGTGAAGCATCTGATTATAATATAAATTGCCTCTCTGATTTCAGATCTCTGGCTGTCATGGTACAGGATTATTTAGAGCATTTTCCCAGCATGTGTTACACAGATTAAATATCACACAAGAAGGACCCAAGGTATGACTGATACAAACTTGGTATGAAGCTTGCATTTCTTTTCTTTAAGTAATCCTAGTTCTTACCCCAGTAAGTAGAAGTAGCTGCGAGTGTCCAGCAGAAAATAGTGGCAAATATTACTATTTTTTTGGGTCCCTCGTACTGAGGTTTTGGGTCCACCTTTTGTTTCAAAAAGTTCTTTTAGCAAATATCTACACATTTGTAAAAGGCTGCTCCAAGTCCTGTTCCCACTGGAGAAGACCTTAGCACATCTCTTCCCCATTTCAGCCCTTCTGTCCCCAAGGACCTGCATTATGGCAAATGTTCTTCCAGGCCAGGAGAGCTGGATGCGTAGCTCCTTCTGGAGTGGCTATCAAGCGCTGCCCTTGAACACCTGAGAGAACACCGCAAAGCCATGCATGGTGCACTTCCTTTCTACAGAGACTCAGGTGCTGCTTCTGCAGAGCCACAGAGTCCCTGATGACCTGGGAGCAGAGAAAGGAGCAATCAAATCTGGCCCTCTGATCCCTGCATGGTACCATTAGGCAGGCCCTAGGCTTACCAGTTTTAAAACACTTGTTGTTTGTTCAGACCATTACAGTGGCTGCATTGATGGATGCAGTGGCTTTTGATTTTCTGAAGTATTTGCCAGAGAGTAGCCTACATGTTATCACTAAGGGATACGCTTTGAAAGCACAAGCATTTAGCTGTGCGTCTCCTACTGACGTTAATGGGACTCATGCAGCTAAATCTCTTGGCTCCACTTGGAAAATTTACCCCTAAGGGTCCAACTGATTTTAAAAGGTGAGGGAGGGGGAACGGCTACGCAGGCAAAATAACTTTTTTCTGCAAGTCTTGTGCATGAATCATCCTCTGTTTCTTTCTTGCTTTCAGATACGCCTGTAATGGCCAATGCAGAGATTCTTTTGTACTCCATAAAAATATATACTTTTTTAAACCATTCCATTGTTGTTAGGGTCAAGAATTTTGCAAAATATATGAAATGTTTATGCTAATTTTGGAGGGCGTTATGTTATGCTATATCAGTATAACTACATCGCTCAGGGGTGTGAAAAATCCACACCCCAGATTGACGTAGTTACACCTTTCTAACCCCCTGTGTAGACAGTGCTATGTTGACAGGAGATCTTCTCCCATTGACTTAGCTACCCCCTCTTGGGGAGGTGGCTGAACTCCACTAACAGGAGAAGCTCTCCCATTGGCCTAGTAACGTCTTCACTACAGCAGTGCAGCTGCACTGGTGTAGGGCTGTCTGTGAAGACCAGCCCTTTGTCTTCAGCTAGCCACGTTTTCTCTGGGGTATGGAGGCACTCCTGTATATGACACTTTATCTTCTCCAGACCTGTGTAGAAATTTCTAATACTCAAGTAATTGTTTCCTTTTAAAAATTTCATAGCAGTTTTACTGAGTATTTTTGGTCCGTCAGGTCCTGCAGATGGGTATATAGCATTGCAGTATCTCTCATCTCTTTTTAGGATGGAAAAATTCGCGTCACAATACTTGCACGCAGTACCGACTACCGGAAAATATTGAACCAGAATGAGGTTGGATTATTTTATTGTCTTTGGTAAAAATTAAACTTTTTTTTTTTAAATCTTATGTATTGTGCATGATGCGTTAGGATTTTCATATAAAACCAATACACTATCTAATGTAAATCTTGAACAGGCTCAGTGGTAACACTACATTAATCTGACAGAGGTTCTAGCCAGTATCCATTTCTATATCTCTGGCTGTGAGCCTTGTAGCCTTTGCCGATTTCCTTATGGAGATTGGTAGAGGACAGCAAGTAGTGTGGCCAGATCAGAAGTGCCTGCCTTTAAAATAAAAAAAAAAAAAAAAAAAATGCCCACAGTCATAGAAATGTAGGGACCTTGAGATGTCATCAAGTCCAGCCCTCCCCCTGCACAGAGGCAGGACCAAGTAAGCCTCGATCATCCCAGACAGGTTGTTGTCGACAGTTCTTAAATCCCTCTGGTGATGGGGATTCCACAAACTCCCTTGGAAGCCTGTTCCAGAGCTTAACTACCCTTATAGTTAGAAATGTTTTCCAACTATCTAACCTAAATCTCCCTCACTGCAGATTAAGCCCATTATTTCTTTAGTGGACATGGAGAACAACTGATCACAGTCATCTTTATAACAGCCCTTAACCTATTGGAAGACTGTTATCAGGTGCCGCCTCAATCTTTTCTCAAGAAAAAACATGCCCCTTCGCCCCCCCCCCCCTTTTTTTTTTTTAAACCTTTCCTCATAGGTCAGGTTTTCTAAACCTTTGATCATTTTTGTTGCTCTCCTCTGGACTCTATCCGATTTGTCCACATCTTTCCTAAGGTGCGATGCTCAGAATTGGATGCAGTGCTCCAGTTGAGGCCTTGCCAGTGCCAAACAAAGTGTGACAGTTACCTCCCATGTCTTACATACAACACCCAGAATATTAGCCCTTTTTTTGAAACTGCATCACGCTGTTGACTAGTTCAATTGGTGATCATTGATAATGCCCACATCCTTTTTCAGTAGTGCTACCACCTAGCCAGTTATTCCCCATTTTGCAGTTGTGCATTTGATTTTTCCTTCCTAAGTGAAAGACTTTTTTTTTGAATTTCATCTTATTAAATTCAGACCAATCTCCAATTTGCCACAGTCATTTTGAATTTCTAATCCTGTCTTCCAAAGCACTTGCAACCCCTCTCATTTTGGGCTCATCTGCAAATTTTATTAGCATACTCTCCACTCCATTATCCAAGTCATTAACAAAAATATTGAATAGTACTGAACCCAGAACTGAGCCCTGTGGGACCCCAATAGATTGCTCTTCCAGTTTGACAGAAAACCATTGATAACTACTCTCTGAAAATTAAGAAAAGGAGTACTTGTGGCACCTTAGAGACTAACAAATTTATTTAAGCATAAGCTTTCATGAGCTACAGCTCACTTCATCGGATGCATTCAGTGGAAAATACAGTGTGGAGATTTATATACACAGAGAACATGAACCAATGGGTGTTACCATACACACTGTAACGAGAGTGATCACTTAAGGTGAGCTATTACCAGCAGGAGAGCGGAGGGGAAAAAACCTTTTGCAGTGATAATCAAGGTGGGCCATTTTCAGTAGTTGACAAGAACGTGTGAGAAACAGTAGTGAGGGGAAAATAAACATGGGGAAATAGTTTTACTTTGTGTAATGACCCATCCACTCCCAATCTTTATTCAAGCCTAAGTTAATGGTGTGCAGTTTGCAAATTAATTCCAGTTCAGTAGTCTCTCATTGGAGTCTGTTTCTGAAGTTTTTTTGTTGAAGAATTGCCACTTTTAGGTCTATAATGAGTGATCAGAGAGACTGAAGTGTTCTCCGACTGTCTTTCAAGCAGCTTTGCACCCACCTTATAGTAAATTTATCTAGACTTCATTTCCCCAGTTTGTTTTGAAAATAGATCATGTCTAAAGCTTCCCCCTTCCACTAAGCCTGTAATAATGTGATTGTAAAACTAATTTCTCTGTGGCTGAATGTTATTCTTTAAAATTGTCTCTCTGCGCACCCCAGAGCATTTTTTTTTTTTTTTTGGCAGACCAGTGCCGAAAACCAGAAGACTAATGAAATGTTTTGTTTTATGTGGACAGACCAAACTGCAGGTGATCATATCTGAGTATATGGACTCGAACCCTGCATTGCGTTGTCAAATCACATAGTGAATAATGTTTGCAATGACATGCTCCTATATATAACAACATGTAGCGTTCATATAGCACTTTTTGTTCCTAGTTCCTAAAGTGCTTGACATGGGTGGATTAAGCATTATTAGCCCCATTTTACAGATGGGGAAACCGAGACCTAGAAATGTTCAGACCACAAGCAAGTCAGTGGCAGAGCCAGGAATAGAACTCAGATCTCCAGATTCCTTGTCCCATGCCCTATCCATTGGACTGCATTGCTTCCCCTCTGCTGCCCTGCCCTATGCAGTGTGCTTTCTTGTAATGGACACTTCCCAAGAAGAGAGAAGTTAGCATCTTTTTTCTTGACAATACTATTATATTAATGACCCCTCTCATTCCTCCATCATCCTCTTTTTTTTTTTTCAAAAGCAGTAATAACCATGTCCATAAAAACCCAGAATTGCATCTGTTCTAACCAATGGCAAAATACGTCTACTAAGTAGCTTGTAAAGCTAGTAGTTTTGTCTTGTGTAACCCATTGACCTTACGTTCACATTTCCTGTAATAAGTGTGTGAGCTATACTTGGTTATAAGTACAGAAAACCTTTGTGACTTTCTCCTGCAGAGACTGAGTAGCTACTAGGCATTGTGGCAGATGAAGTTTAGAAGGCATCTTTGGTTTCAGGCCTTGAAGTAACAAGAGCTGCTGTTACTGTCTGTTGGCTGGCAGGGTAGATTTTAATTGCAGTGCGTGGCATTAGGTACCTAAAGCCCTGATTCAGCAAGGTACTAAAGCAAGTGCCTAGCTTTAAGCATGTGAGACTTCCTGTTGAGTTCAGTGAGTCTTAATACCTTGCTGCACTGGGGCCTCAATCCCTATATTAAGCAGTGAGGGCTAAATTCTCATGTTAGTTCCTAGCACAAACTGGAATTATATTGATGGTAGTCAATCCAGTGTAAAACTGGATTAAGTAAAGACAAGTTGAATCTCACCGTATTTATACGGGCATGATTGAGCCCAGAATCTGGCTCTGAGAACTAAGAGCTAGATTTTCAAAGGTACTTAGGTGCCTAAGCATGCAGAGAGGCCCTTGGTAGTGTTTTCCAAAATTCCTAATTAAGTCAGGAGTCCAGTTTTCATTGATTTAATTTAATTTCCCATTGAGTTAGGCATCTGTCCTGCCTAGGGGCTTCTGGAAATCCCAGCAGGTGCCTATCTTTATCTTTTAGGTGCCTCAATACCTTTGAAAATCTGTCCCTAAAAAGTCCTGTCTTGCCCCCATTCATGACAATGACAAAATAACCACTGGCTTCAGTGGTACCAAATCAGGTCTGAAGGGCTCATATAGAAGATAATTGAATCAGATCTGCTGCTGCTTCAGAGACAAATATAGTTCATTTAATCTCGCTGCAAGAAGTAAGATGCCTAATTGCAGGTAGGACGATATGAAGGAATCTCTGTGCTGCTACCTGGGATGATGAGATTGGGGGAAAAAAATACTTTATATAGCAGTGGGAGTATGTGCTGTCATCTCCACACACCCACAAGGAATTCTATGGGAGAAGGTAGAAAGCTGCTTGGGAAAGGAAGTAAAACAAGTACTGCATTAAATTTTCCTCTTTCCTTCCTAGCTTGTGAATGCTTTGAAAACAGTATCAGCGTTTGAGGTCAAAGTAGTAGATTACAAGTACAAGTACGTATATTGGTTGAAAATCTTTATAGTGTCTGTGTTGTTGGCTGTGCTTGATTATAATCCAGTAACAAATGGGGGAACTGAGGTCTAGCCCTCACGCACCCTCCTACCGAAAATTTCCTACCTATGTTTAGCTGCTTTTAGAAAATGCAAGAACCATCAATATAAAGAATAATCCTGTTACTGAGGAATTAGTGTGAACTAGTTAAACTCTCTCCACCCCCCTTTCACAATGTGCTATTAAAAAATGTGTGTCAAGGTTTGACAGGCCCCAGACTGAACCTACTGTTAAGAATAATAAATTTTGAAATCTCCCAAAATCATTACGCGCCCACCATGCATCTGGGTTTGCTGCTGATCGCTGCTAGCTGCACGTCTCAGGGAACCGGTGAGGCATGAGGCCAAAGGTCAGTTACCTCCACTCCCCTTCAATAGGTTATTTTGTAACTTCCTTTATCATGTTCGTTTTTGTAACAGTTACGGTGTCTGACCTGTGTGTCATGGTGCCTAGAGCTTGCAGCCCCATTTGCTAGGCACTGTTGACACACATAGTAAGAAACAGTCCCTGCCCCAGAGAGCTGAGAGTCTAGACAGACAAAACAGACCTCAGGGGTGAAGTGACTTGCCCAGGATCACTCAGCAGGTCGGTGACAGACAGAGGAGGTGAGCCCATCCCCTGACTCCCGGTCTAATCCCCTGCATTCTAGACCTGTGAGTTGAAGCTCAATATCTGCACCCCCCAGGAGGGAGTCATGCACACACAGTCATGTCCCCCCCCACACACAGGCTGCCAATGGGCCCAGGGCTCTGGCTGTTGCTGCGGCAACCAGAGCCCCAGGCCCTTTAAATCGCCGCTGGAGCTCTAGGCGGCACAGGCCAGGCAATGTGGAAGGGCTGGCTGGGATCCGGCTCCCGTACCGGTAAGTTTTCAATTTTACTTTCACCCCTGGGTCTAGCCAATAAAGTAAGTGTTTGAATGTAACAAACAAATTTCAAAGAATCATTATTGGAACATAATTAAATGTCATAACCTATCTGAAAAAGCTGTAAGTCTGTAACAGTCTTACTAGAATGAAGTTCTGAAATCTCCGATCTTTGTAATTCCATGCTGAATTGGTTCTGGGCTGAATAGTTACAGTTTAGAAGATTTTTTTAAAGTAGATCAGTGCTTGGAGTGTTCCTTTTTTCAGAATTATCCATAAGTTATTTTTGCATTATCTGCATGTAGCTCATTCATGCTAAGATGGATGAGCATGCTGGAGACCCACACACATTATGTTGCCTGCAGGGAACTTGAATTTTCAGAACAATTGAAAATCACGCATAACTCTGATATATTCATTGGAATGCATGGAGCTGGACTTACCCATTTACTCTTTCTGCCAGACTGGGCTGTTGTGTTTGAACTGTAAGTCTGTTTTTCCTTTTTTTAAGCCTATAACTTCAAATGTTCTTTATGTTCACTCCCTTGTTCGTATTTTTAGCATTTATAGCAACAGCTATAGGGTTGCCTGTGTGCTTCCATTATAAAGGCCCTACTTCAGTTGCTCATAACTTTCATCTTTTGGGCTGAAACATTTTAGGCCTAGTCTCTTGCTATGTATGTGTGATCTGTTATATGACAGTCTCACCACCTTAGCCTGTGACTTCAACAGAACTCATGGCTAAGCAGGGAGCAGACTACTCAGTCCTTGGATGGGAAAACTCCAAAGAAAGGAGGGGGTATTGGTTGAATTCTTCCCTATGAGTCAATGTGGCAGCAGTACGGTGGAGTATGGGGGGAATGGTGGTGACCAGGTGAGTCTGTTAGATGAGATGGGAAATGGAAGTCCTAACCCTTAAAGATTTAGCCGGGATGCTGGCACTCCTGTCATGACTACATTTAAAGACTCCATGACAGGAGTGCCAGCATCCCAGCTAAATTCCAGCTCCATTATTTGCATTCTGTCCTACCTACATTTCTCTTAAATATATTTTTGGCTGAAAGGTATTGTTATTAGACACCCTTGCTTTTAAAAACAATGGCCAAACATACTGCTGTTTTAATAAGAACATTTATTTCCACCCTGGGCAATCCTGCTTTAAAATCAGTGGAGTCACCAAGGTTATAAGTCATAGTAGAATTTGGCCCATTGCCCACGATCTTTCGGTTTTATACACTGACAACGAACGTGCACACTGTAAACTTTATCCATCTTGATAGACTGCAGGGCAGTCGTTGTGGGTAAATATCTGCTATAAAATGACAGTGATGCTGCATGTCCCCAGATACAACTGTGAGGATGAACGCTGCTACCTAGATCTAGCAAGGCTGCGAGGCATCCGTTACATTACCTGGCAAAAAAAGAACAAAGTGTTCCCTCAAGATCAGGTAACGTTCAGTCGTGGGGGGGAGGACATCATTTTTTCTCATTTTTAATTGTTTAAAGGTAGATTTGTTTTTACCCCTCTCGATTTTTGTACATGAAATATGATTTCTGTGCTTTAGCCCAAATTAACTTCCCTGCTCTGATCAAGGAGTCATTTATATTAATCGCTGGGGGAGGAAGAGAAATGAAATTAATTGGCCATTAATTCAAGTTGTCAATAACACTGCTGTTACACAGTTACTTACTTGCGCTGTTGCTTTAGGGGAGATCCAAGGATTGGAGATTATAAATTAAAATGGTGATCACTCAGTTTTCTACTTGGTTTTTCAAATGAAAGAAGTGCCTTATTTGCTTGCATAAACCTGTTTCATTTTTCCAGGGACACCACCCAACACTGGGAGAACACCCAAAGTTTACTAACTACTCATTTGATGTGGAAGAATTTATGTACCTTGTGCTTTTGGCTGCCGATCATGTATCACAACATTCCAAGTGGCCATTTAGGGTAAAACATGATGAATTCTAGGTCAAATTTGAGGTTTTAAAACATTATTTTAAGCAACACTTCATTAAAGTGTGTTTAAAATAGATACAAATCCATGCTGGTATAAAACTTACAAACAAAATCCCCTATGAAAAACACTCCCATAGCTTTTTACTGTATTTTCATATTCTCTCTTCTGGTCTACATTTTATTCTAGAGTTTTTTGTTGGTGACTTATATTTATCAAGATTATTTTTTGCACTAGTTGTTTGCATTGCTAATTCTCACTACTTGACTTTTTTGTATAAAGATTTGTCCATCCATTTCATGTTATATTTGTCTCATGTATAAATTGTCCTCTTGTAGCAAGCTGTGCACAATTGGAGAGAGGTGGGGTGGGTTGTGTGTGTTGCAGAAGGATTAATACAGAACTATTTCTCAAGTTGGTCATGGTATGAATGACATATGTATTAAAGTGTAATAGGGGAAACAGTTCTCCCGTCCCTCTTCTAGTCTTTGGTCTTGAAGCTTCTATGCTGCAGTACTGTACGTGTTGCAAATAAAATATCTGGGTAGGAATTGACTTCCTATCTTTAGATTTTAAGCTATTCCATTGTAAAGCACCTGTTATCCATACAAAGCAGTTGCTATTTCATACAGTGTATACCCTAAAGGTCATATTTTAAACTCAGAGGCATTTTCCAGCTACAGATAAAAACCTTGCATTTTTAAGATAAAAACCTAAATCTTCTAAAGTTAGCAATAGTTTGTGTTAATCCTGTGGCTCTCCCCACTTCTCCAAAAAAATTAGGTTACAATTATAAAAAGCACCAGCTCTGACAAAGGTCCCTGTTTGGGTTAGGTCAGGTCTTATGTAAGAAATCTTTCTTAATCATATATTGAGGTAGTTCAGATAATTCCAGGTATTTCTAATTTTTTCACAAAAGCAGCTCTTCTGTGGCAGAAAACTTGACAGTCACAGTATTATATATACTCTCTTTGAGGAGGTTTAAAGGAATTGACTGTTTTGTCTGGCAAAAATGATAGGATGGTGTAGGCCTCTCAACTAAATTGAGATATAACTAAATCATGAAAGGAACATTGTTGTTCTAGGCAATAAGAGCCTGATACACAGTGGGACTGACTTCAGTGGGATCAGGCCCTGTGGATGGGCGTTTCAAAAGTGCTCTGTATTGGTCTAACTCAGCTCCCATTAAAGTCAGTCGGAGCTTTACCGTTGACTTCAGCGAAGGCAGAGTTAGGCCCGTGCCGAGTGTGTTTGAAAATTCCACTCTAGGGGAAATCCTGACCCCATTGAGTTCAGTGGGAACTAGGGTGACCAGACAGCAAGTGTGGAAAAATTGGGACAGGCGATGGGGGGGGGGGGTAATAGGTGGCTATATAAGACAAAGCCCCCAAAATCGGGACTGTCCCTATAAAATAGGGACATCTGGTCACCCTAGTGGGAACCCTCTCATTGACTTCAGTAACGCAAGGATGATGTGTAAAAGATTTGTATAAATATCTGAAGATTGAGTTCAAGAAGACGAAGGACAGAGTTCCATGTTATATATACTGTGGATTTTTGAGAATGAATTCCATGCCATTCCTGCATTACAATGGTACAGTGTCTCAGTTCCCTGAGGCAGAAGATATATTTGTATGCAAAAGCAAGAACGTGTTACGTTAAGTGTAAACACTTGAGTGGTATAATTTTAGATATTATTGACTTCCATTCTGTAACAATCATAGGCAATTTCACAGAGTGTAGGCATATTTACTGTCCTGCCTATAATGGTAAAGATAAATTACTGTAAGTATAACTTGCCTATAGATCTCTCCTGACCTTAAACAGTGTGTAGGAAAGCTAGAGATCTAAAACAGAATGCATTAAGATATTTGGTTCAGTTCTTAGAGCAGAATATTAGGGAACTGACATGTAAAGCTGTTTCACTTTAAAGGAACTGTATAAGCAAAATTGCACTTCTTGACATGAAAAATACCTTTTAAAATACAAATATCTGAGAAATAGAGTTCTTGCATTTGTGTTACCTCATGTTTTTTAAAAAAGAAAAATAAGCTAGTAAACGTGTACTGAAAATTTTAAAATATTGTAAGGCTAAGGAAAACATTAACTATGGAATGTGCACAGATATATTTGATAAAGCGAGAATTTTATATAAAAATCACAATGCATTGCAAAAAGAAAGAATTAATCACTGTTTTGCCCGGGCTTGAGGAGGAGGTGTTTCGTGCGTCTAGCTGTCTGTATCGTGCCTTTTCGTACTGTGACAAAGGCCACGTGACTTGCTCAGTTCCGCCATGACTGGCAAATTTCAATATCTGGTTGTGTCGACACCTTAAGTGTTGAAGGGTTGATTGATTGTATACTAATGTGGTTCTGGATGAATTAATAAATTGTTGGTTGTTAAGAATAAGCTAGTGTCCTGATTTGAGAAACATTGTTCAAGTTAAAATTGACCTGAAAAGAACCCAGCTTTAAAATTAGTAAGCTAATGTCCTGGACTCAATAAAAAAAAAAAAGGGGTAATTCTATTAGATTCCATTCTATATTGACTACAGCACTTACCCAGTTGGCAAACCTAGTTTGTCAGATTTCAGCTTTCAAATCTAAGTGGACCTTGGCAAATTCATAAAAATTGACCCCCTTTCATACTTACATCATTATGCCTAGTTTATTCCTGGATTGTGCACGTGCTGGGATTGACATGTCCAAGGTCTGACCTTTGATGATTGTCAGAGGACATCAGGGTATACTGCATAAAGCTGTGATCCTGCAAAGGCTTAAGCATATGCTTAACTTTATGCATTGCAAGTAGTGCCTGTGAAGTCAATGGGAATACTCTCAGGGTACAGCTACTCAGAAGCTGGAAGGTGTCATTCTAGCTTGGGTGACATGCACCCATAGGTACCGACTTCTCCACTTCCCAGTGGGTGCTTGACACCCTGCCCCTGAACCACCCTCACCCCACCCCCATTCCACCCCCTTCCCCCGCCTCTTCTCTGCCTCCTGCCCCTCCTTCCCGGAAAGTCTTAAGTGCCACCAAACAACTGTTAAGCAGTGGGGAGGGGCAGGAAGCTCTGGGAGGAGTGGGGACATGGCACACTGTGGGAAGGGGGGGAGGAGGCGAGGAGGGGGGAGCTTGGCTGTGGGTGGGTGCAGAGCACCCACTAATTTTTCTCCGTGGGTGCTTCAGCCCCGGAGCACCCACGGAGTCAGCGCCTATGCATGCACCCATTACTTCTATTCAAGCAAGCACTGAAAAGACAGGGCTATAAAACCCAAGGGAGTGCAATGTCTGAAGGAGGAAGGAGTGATAAAGAGTTTGAAGGCTGTGGAAAGATCAAAGAGAATGAGAAAAGTAAAGACACCAAGCCTTAGGTAGGAAGAGTGGATGTTTGCGGCCTTGATGAGCATGTTGCTCCATGGATCCAGGAGTGGGAGGAAAAGAGAAGATGATATAGACATAAATTGCACATGCAAGGAGCTATTGTGTCAAGAGTAAAAGGGTGCATGGGTGGATTTCTGAGGATGGGAGAAATTAGAAAATGTTTGTGCACAGAGGAAATGGAGTCAGAAGAGAAGGACAGGGTAGTGCAACAGAGATCAATCACCAAATGGGGAATGAGGTGGAGGGACTGGAAGTGGACAGTAGGTGGCAGACTTCAAAATTGGTGGTAGAATAAAGAACAGGGGAGAGTGCATGGACAATGGTCATAATGGACCTTGTTGCCCTTCTCCCTAAAAAGGCTGCCTACTGTATTTTGGTAGAACAGGTTGAAATTTTTCAAATGTTTTGTAGAAAGTATTTCTTTTCTTTTCTTTTTTAATGAAAATATACACACTTGTTAAATTTCAATGAAACACCAAAATGAAATAATAGGTATTGATTTTTCCTTCTCCCACCCCTTGTTCCTTTTCTCCTCTTTCAGTAGCAATATGGGGGCAGAGTGTGTCGGTGGAGGGAGGAAACAGGAAGAGGAGCACAAATGAGACCCCCCCCCCAAAAATGAAAACTGGATTTTTTTTAAAAGTGTTCATGAAAAAATTAAAATACATTTTTTTTCCAAAACTTGTGGTATGAAAATTATTTTGATTTTTTAAAATTTTTTCCCCAGCTCTATCTTTGGTCAGTAGAATTAATAAGAACTATTTGGGAGAAAAGTATTCTAGAAAAAGGATTTAATGGGTTGTTATGAGGGTAGTGTGAAAAGTCACCTGTTTTTGAAGTTGATATGTGTTCTGCCATCATCATATTCCATGATCTTTTGAGTTCAACCTTATATTAGAGTCATAGAATATCAGGGTTGGAAGGGACCTCAGGAGGTCATCTAGTCCAACCCCCTGCTCAAAGCAGGACCAATCCCCAATTAAATCATCCCAGCCAGGGATGATTTATTGCTGTAGAGTACCAGTGATCCAGTTTTATTATTCTGTGATCTAGTTTTCCATTCGTAGATTCCATTCTTTTATTAACAAAAATTCCAAAAAGATTCTAAAACTTTTAATTTTTGAAACAAAACATTACTCAAAATAATGAAAGTTGTAACATTTTTGCTTTAACCAAGTAGGTGGGTTTTTCAGAGGTCTGCAGTAATCCTGCTGACCTGCACTCATTATAAATCTATTTTACTTTTGTCCTTGAGCGGACTTTTGATTTCCATATAGTTCCAAAGGAGAGTGCTTGCTTCAGAATGCACTAAAGACTACAGCACTAGATGGCACTAGAACTCTTCCAAATGTCTCATGTGATTGTGGCTCTTTAAATGGAATCTCATTATAAATGCAAAGAATCGACTCAGAGGCAAGTACAATAAAGCTACTCCTAGAGATGATGATGATTTTTGTTTTCCCCTCTTCCTATTTGTAGAGACAAATTGTCTGAAAAAATAATCTGGACAGTCTTCAGATTGAAGTGTGGTGTTCCTCAGATGCTGTAACATCTGAATTTTTTTCATTTCTTGATGCCTTGATGAAAAAACTTAGCTGGGCTTAGAAAACAATTTTCAATGAACTTTCTAGCACTCCTTTATTTTCTTGTGAAAGGGCATGTAGTACTAAACCACCACTTTTTAGCACTTAACACATTTCCTGTTCTGCTTGGAGGCCTCATTTCCGTTTATGCCACAGCGTTACCTAGCTTGCATGATCCATTATGTATCATCAACTACATAATTATCGCTACCACTTAGTTCGGTAGGGATTGTGCTTGATGAATGTGCACTTGGCGTGGTTGGGTTTAGAAATGAGGGCCGACTTTCACTCACAAATCAGAGTGAAAAGACTGCAGGACGGAACGCTTGCCCGCGTGGTGTTTTTATTATGAGGCAGCAGTAACTGAGTGGATTCATATTTGAAGAAAGATACTTGGATGGATTTGTGCTCTTCTTCAGAGAAGCTTGGGTATGGGGAACCTGCAGTAGGAAGGAAAAGGATTAAAGTAAAATTAACATATGCACCTTGACCCTGTAGGGTGTTGGTTACCTCCTGGGGGGTGCAGAATGTTCACAACTCCCACTTATTGTTTATAAAAGTCATTGACAGCTGAGATATCTCAGCACTTGGTACGATCACGCTCAAACTTTCTTTAGCTGAACGAAATAAAAGTAATGAAAGACAAGGGGGTCATTATTTTAATCAAAGGCAAGATGGGCCAAAACAAGGGTAGGCGTCTTTCATAATACAGTGTAAGCATTGTTAGGAGGTAGATGTTATGGCCAAAATGTTCACAATTAGGGTGACATCAGGCACCGGCACTGAGATTTCCAAAAACAGCCGAAGAGAGTGAGGCATTTAAATTGGAAAGAAATTCAAAACCTATTCCCTTGTCAGTAACACAAATGCTACACCTTTGGGTTATATGCAGAAAGCATGAAGGGATCACCGATATGCAGAAAGAGCAGTCTGCACTTAGAGTACAGTGTAACAAAAAAAAAAAATCCAGCACATTTTGCATAGTATTCATGAAGAAATTTAGCATGATATGAGTCAGTCCCTTTTCATCCAATGAAGACAGTAACTTTAACATTATCCTTTCTTGGCTGCTGTAGTCTAACAGGTATTTGGATGCAACACACTCACTGGAAGGGGATTTATTGCCAGCCCTCCCGCTGCCTACTTAGTAGCAACAGGAGGGAGGCAGAGTTCATAGAATCATAGAATATCAGGGTTGGAAGGGACCTCAGGAGGTCATCTAGTCCAACCCCCTGCTCAAAGCAGGACCAATCCCCAATCAAATCATCAAAGTTCATTTGGGGGGCTACCTAGCTGGTCATTGATTTGGGTTATTTAGTTTGGATGCTGAATGCCGTGGGCCAGAGTTCTTTTGCTAAGTTGTGCTTGCTCTTTGATTATCATAGCTCTGAGCATTTGGGGGGCAGGTAAAGTATACTGTTTGCTAATTTATAGCAGTCATGGAGACCAAACATTGGCTTGTCTGCAGCAAGGGAAGGTCGTTCCCAGGGCACAGTGGCAGTTGTATATTTTGTGCATAGGGTATGCTCCTCAAGACGCTCTGGAAGTTATTGTTTTCTCCTGGTGATTACAAGAGTTAGGCCTGAAAGGGGCAGAACTTGGCATGAAATGGCGAGGCCACCTTGAGCAGATTCTCACCAGGTGTATATCGTGATATTTCCACTTATATCCATGGAACTGCACCTGTCTTCATCAAGTGAGGGACTAGCCTTGATTATTAATCCATTTGTATTTGGGTTTGATGAACATTCATTTGCAACTTTGGTGGAGGCCTTAGGTGGGGGTTCCTGTTTTGATAAGTTTTGGGGCCTAATGATAATTGCAGGCTGGATTTTAATTGTCTGTAATGTTGAAACTTACTAATAAAGATGCAGCCTCCTTCTCCTGCACTGTGCTGCTGCCCACCGATTCATTTCGTGGGGCTTATCCGCGAACAGAGAACTACCATCTGTTAGGTGATAAAGGAGCAAGGTGTGTGCATGACAATGATTGTCATTGGACATCATTCATTATTCCATCAAGAATGTAGAGTGTTGGTCAATAAAAAGGCATGTTTATTGAGTTGACTGCTCTGAATTGTTTTTTTTCACCACTTACCATGCCAAGGCCCTGATAATATAATGAAATATGCCTTTTACCTCTCATTTCATCTTTGTCAAACTGACCGTACATTCTCAGTTTGTCATAATTGAAAGTACTTGAGCAGCATAAGAAAAATAACAATTAATCATGCCTTAGTGCAGAGGGATCTATGGAAGAGTCTGAGAGAGTCAGGACAGATGTTGCTAAATGAAAGTTTTCAAGACCAGATGAAAACGTTGTGTTGAAGAACATTGGTGAAAGGGTGAATCCCAAGCTCACTCAGAGCTGGGGAAGGTGTCTAGTGATTTCTCCTCCTTAGCCACCTTTACATGAAGAGTTGTATTCAGCCTCTCATCATTTATTTATCATGGTGTTAAGTTACTCTAAAGTATTTCATCTTCCCTTTCTGCCCTCTTACATATACATCCTTTGATGCATCATAATTCATTATTTAAGAAGCATGGATTCTACTTAACTTCTTAAAGCTGTTTTCCACCCTGTAGCTTAATGTTGTTGTTGGTCATTTGTATAATTATGTCAACAGCATTTCAACAGGCGACAAGTGTTGATGGTTAGTAAATCCCTCTTTCCTGAATTCCTCAACCCAGTTCCCATCCCCCACACACATCACCTGATGGTAATGAGGCATCAGTGTAGGCTTTTGAGACCTTTTTAAAAAAAACATGGAGGAAGGGCAGTGGGCCTTGCATGAGGCTACCTCCGGTGCTGAAATATGGTCAGCAGAGCACCTAAATATGTGCTTAACTTTATGGAGGAGTGCAAGTGCTTTGTTGAATAGGGATTGACTTAAGCACATGCTGAATCAGAGCCCAAATGTTCCTCTACAAAAAAAAAAAAAAAAAAAAATGGAATGGGTTAGTGGTGAATGCACCAGAGTGGGAATCAGGAGACCTGGGTTCTGTATTACTGGCTCTGCTGGAGACTTTCTTGGTCAAAATCAAACCCTGCAACTTTGGTCAAATTAAACCTTTCTGTGCCTTTGTTTCTCAGTCTGTGAAATGGGGAAGTCTTACCACACAGGAGTGGTTTGAAGCAAAATGCATTCATGTTTGTAAAGTGCAGTGGAATCCTCTGATGGAAGGCATTGTCGAGTACAGAGTAATCTCTGTTGACGTTGTTAATTACTAATTTGGATAATAGCTGTCAACAGAAAAAATCGCAGCTGAAGAATGCATCAGCACATCTTGAGGACTGAGAGCAGTGCTATAATGTGAACTGTGGTGAATAATCTATGTGTTCCTTGGGTATAGTGCTTGAATGAATGCCAAGTGCAGGCATTTGGTTTGTGTTTTTCCTGAAGCTTTACATGAAAACTCTGTGGGATGTGTGTGCAACAGGTTATCGTCTCTTCAAAGCAGATCTTAATTGTTCACCCTATGTCTTTTTCCTGACAAGAGAGAACTGCAGAATTAATCCAGTGCAGAATATTAAACATTTCATTAAAATACTGCTAAGTAAATCAAGAGTAACACAGATGCTCCAAATCTCCTTCCGGTGCCCTTGGTTGCAATACTGCCTTTGATATTATTCAGCATTTTTAACATTCAACCCTGTGGAAAAAAAATTGGGAACACTAGACCTTTTAATTCATGCTTCAAAGAAAACATTTCTGAATGTGATGTAATAAATCAGTCATTACTTACTAAGTAACCTTAAAGCTTTCTTTTTGAAATCAAGAATCCAGAGGAGAAATAGGGATTTTAAAAAATTGACAGCTTTCTGGGCATTTGATGTAAAGCCTATTTTATTGATCAGATTTCAAACCGTATTTGACATTAGTGCCATGCAGTGACATCAAATCAGAATGTTGTTCTCGCCTTAGAAACAACAGTAGAAAATATAGAATCCCCGTATGTCCCAGAAGCTTGATCTTTCTACAGAAGGGACTTACGGTAGTATTTGAGTATTTCTCAAATTCCACTGACTCAGCTGTCCACAAGCCAACATCTTTTCCTTAGTTTTTTCTCTAATGCAAACATTAGATCGTGAGTTTCTTTTTTTAGGGCTTTTGTGGATAGCCCCATCTTGATAGACCAACATTTACTTGTTCAGGATCTCTTTCTCTCTCGATTATCTAGCAACACATCTACACTGTTTGCATAACCAATATTCTTCAGCTTCTCAAATTAGTCAGGTTTTTTTCAATACAAAAATCCGTGTTGAAATGTCATAGAGCCATGAAGTTTAAGGCCAGAGGGGTCCACTAAATCATCTAGTCTGGGACCTGTATATCACAGGCCATCAGCATCACCCAGTGCACTAAACCCAACAACCAAAATGAGACCAGAGTAGTCTCCTATGGGCTGTAATACACTATTATGTGCCACAGACAGAGAAGTTGAGGTATCAAGGTGTACCAGTGTCTGTGTCCCCCCCCTCAATGGAAGGGAAATTATCACAGGAGATATATCCAGATAATCCTGGCAAGCAACCCAGACCCACAGGCTGCAGAGGAAGGCAAAAAATCCTTAAAGGCAGGTCAGATTGGCAGTGACAAGATTTTGGGATTTCTGTAGGATGGATACATCCATGGATTTAGCAGCCTGTACCATAAACTCTTGCATGCACTGGAAAATTGATCCTTTGCTGGAAATGCTTTTCAGCAACACTTCCCCCAAGTCACTTCCAGTTTTGGCTTAAGCATAAGGCCTTTTCTGTGTTAGAAACTGTAGAAATTGTGTTAATTAGCCTAACACCACTGAAACCTGTATTAGGACTGGTGGGATTTTTTTCTAGAACTTCCCACTGTATACGAGGCTTCAAACTAAAGCGCACACATCCATTTTAATAGTTTCACAGAAATGTACTGGAGGCTGGCCTTAAGCCTCCGTTTTGAAATGGTGTTAAAATTAATTTTGCCTGCTCTGCAGTTCACATTTAAAATGTGTTTGATCATTTTCAGCAATCGTTATTGTAGTGTAGACGAGGTTTAAGCAGCCAGGTGTGAGACCCTCAACACCATCCTCTATGGTATTGAACTACATCTCTTCACACTCTGAGATACAAGAGTACTGCTTTGATTCTCAAGCCTCTTGTGCGTTACAAATTTCCAACTGGGAAACAGAACCTAAATCTACAAGCTGCTATTCAGCATGATATTTCCAGTCTATTAAAATGGCATTTCTAGTGGCTGCATCTCAGCCAGATGGGTTTCAGAACTCAAAACACAACAAAAGTCACTTTTGTCTACTCAGAGAAGGCAGGGAAACAAAGTGAGTACCCCAAGTAGCAGAAAAAGGCAGGCAGAAGAAAAGCATTAAAATTATATACTATTAGCTTGAGGTGGGTTTTTTTTTTTTTTGCAGGACTAACTCTGTTTTCACATACCATCTGTGGTACAGGGGAAAGAAAGCCTATAAGGGTATTATTGTCCGTTGGATATGAAACAGCATACTCAAGTCAGATACAGCACACGGTCTCTAAGCCCTTCAGCGCATATTCATTCAGATCAAATTCTGCAATGTGGGTGTCTCTTCCCAGCTTCATGAAATGTGATAAACAAGCTGGAGCAGTTCAGATCATTCCCTCGCATTTTTCAACAATGAAAGTTGTCTCCCTGTTCACCTAGCTCTGTTGGGTTTCTTTGGAGTTCTTCTGTCTTCTCAAGTCTTTATCACTTACTTTTCACCCCCCTTGTCCAGCTCACTAACGAATGTATTAATCATTGGTGCAAATCATTTGGGCCTCTTCCCTCTTAACCCTTTTTCAATGTTGAAAACAGGCCATTTATGCCCCACTCTTTGTTTCGGTCTCTTAATCAGTTTCTGATCCACAACAGTACTTTGTTTTTCATACCATGGCTGCTCAGTTGTATCAATGGCCACTTGTGAAGGACTTTGTTCGAGACTTTTTGAAAGTCCACGTAATTTATATCTACCACTTCTCCTTAACCACTATTTGGGGATACACTCAAAGAATTCCAGAGTGGAAGCCACAATTTTCCTTTTACAGAGTCTAACGCTGAGTCTGAGGGTTTTAATTTACTCAATTTTGCCCTTAAGGATTTCTTGATTAGCTTCCTCTTTTCTTTTTTTTAATTCCCCCTTTCAAAAGTTGTCACCATACTCATTTTTAGCCCCATCCCTCCCCTAAATACATTGAATTTTATTATATTTTTGTCACTATACCTTACTGCCACTAATAATTTAATAACTGTAGTTATGACTTGAACTGTTTCCCATCATTCTCTCCATGGAGAAAGGGCTGGTTGGGATACTTCAGTTCAGGACTGAATTCCAATGTTTGGGACTCTGAAGCCTGATGGCAACTCCCTAAAGGATGGGACCACCCTGACCTGGATGTGGGTAGTGAGTTTTTCTGTGCATTGGAGTTTAGTAAAGTTCTAGCTATTCACTGAAACCATAGTCAGTTGTGGGGAAAATTTATTCCCCAGCCTCTCCATGGCAGCACAAATGACAGAAAGGCTGAAGATGTAATGACACTTGTAGTCGTATAAATTATTTACCGAACAATAGATAGAAGAATGCCATCTACTGCAGTGTGCTTAACGAATCTATAGCAAATTCTTCTGTAGTCATGCAAGATCATTTTAAATGCAATTTCTCCACCCAAGCATTTCTTGAAATATTTCTCAAGAATATTTTGATTGCCAGGAAACCAATTCCTATCATACTCTTAACATGCTGCTGGATATGACTGTTTATATGTATTGTCACTTTGAGGGAGGCTTGTGTCGTTGTTGCTTTTTAAATAAAACTGGTATATATTTTGTCTTAGAGATCTTCATTCTTTTGGGCACCCGTGTATTAAGCTTCCATGTTTTCTGGCATGTGCTGTTCATAGAAGTTCATCAGTTAGTAATAAAAAGGCACTAGGAAGAGAAAATATTTGGTGTTAATTTGTAATAGATACAATGCAAGCTCTCCCCACTTTGCTGACATTCTACTGTCTCGGTTAGTGAGGTTAGACTAAGGGGATTATAAAGGAATTCCTACCACTGGTTTTCCTGGAATAATCTTCTTTATGCAAGGGTCAAAAAGGATAGGGATTAATAAAGCAATTAGGAATCAGATACAACATGCCATTCTGTTTGCCTACTGTTTATAGAGTCCATTAAAGTGGGGGAGGGGGAATAAATCTAGACTGAAAAGGAAGGCCATTAACCATTTTAAATTGAACATAGTCACTAGCACAAAAAACCCCACAGTCCACTCTGTGGACTTCAGCACTTTTGCTGACCGTTAAGGGCTTGGTCCTAGTCCCACTGAAGTCAATGCACAGACACCTCGGGATCTCAGATCCACCTGTTGATAAAAAATAATCTCAAAATTAAACGTTGACAGACTTTTTAATGTGTCTCCCCCAAAAATGCAGATCGGCTGAGTATGTACATCTCTCCAGTGAGAGTTTTACTTTTTTACGTATGGAGCATGAGGTGTGGCCCCTCAGTTCTAATTTTCCTTTGGGTGTGCCACAAAGAAAGGGTTTGGCAGGACTTCATTAGCAGAAAGATTGTTGCCCTGGGTGATGCTGAGCAGTCATGCCTATGAGGAAAGACTTGGAAGGTTTGCTATGAAAAAAGGGTGTACAAATATTTGTCCTGGGAAATATTTTATTTAATATGTATTTGTATCACAGTATTGAGTAGAAGCTCCCATCAGCGTCTGGGACACCTCTTTGTGCTGGGCACTGTGCATTCACATAATGAAAAGATGGCCCTTGCCCCTAAGAGCTTATACCCTAAAGCCCTATCCTGCAAAGACTTTTGCACGTTTTTAACTTTACGTGCTCCTTGTGGTTCAGTTGACTTCAGTGGGACTACTCCTTTTCCATCAGATTAATCACATACGGTGTTTGCTGTATTGCCCTGTTGGAGCTGTTAAAGTTCAGGGCAACTGCACCATTATTCCCCGTTCTCTAGTCCAACAAGGGCACCCAGTGTAGGCTCCTGGCTCTTCAGCCTTCGCTGTCTTGCCTCTCTCTCTCTCTCTCTCTCCTGACCAGGGTAGTTTCAGGCTGCACAGCTCCCTGCCTACACTGTGAATTCCCCAGCAAAGTCAGACTCCCGAAGCTGGCCTGCGTTACTTTTTTCCTCAGAGATGGTAAACAGTGCAATTGCCACTGTTAAGTTACCACCTTCCTAAGCAAGCACATTTATTCTTAAGGTTAAAGCATTACAGAGAAAACCTTTTAAAAACAATAAAAGAATCTAGAGGCCTGCTAATGAGTTTACCAGCCAGCCCCTCCCCCCACGCCAGCAAGGCCTCTGGTTGGTAACCTTCAAACCTCACACAAGGGTTTCTCCTTTAGTCACAAATTGAGCCTTTGCTTGGAACTAGCACAAAAATGGGCCAAGTCCTTCCAACCCTTCCCAGGAAGAACTGCTTCCTCCCCCCTTGGACTGAAGGTGCTGTCCATATGTGAGATCAGAAGTGGGCCCTGAGTCAATTTAAACTCAGGCTACTTATTCAAAAGCCCTTTTCTTTGTATACTGGTCTCTGGAGAATCCAGTTTGAACCAGTAGATGCAAGTCTCTCCTGGGGGTGACACCTCTCTAGAGGTGTTACAATCTGAGTGAATTTGCCTAATCACCCACCACCATTCTTAGTTCCTGGAAGGCTGTGGTCCCCCTTCCCATGGAATTACAAACAATCCCTGGCCCACAAAGATGCATAAATATTTGCACTTTTAATACAATGAGCTTGTAAAATACTTAAACTTAATTCAGTAAGATTTAATTTAGTTTACTACAGTTAGTCCAGGGTATTGTGGGAAATTATTATATCTGTCACGGGGCCTAACTCAATCGCCTATGTAAACAAACTTCCTCCGTCAGAATTGTTAGCTGCCCCACTCTGAATTAGAACTGAAGTGCCACACGCCATGTTCCATACAGGGAAAAAAAAGTAAATCTAACACTGGAGAGAGACCTACACAGCAGTCTGCACATTGCCTTTCATTGTGCATAGGCCCCACTGCGTGAAGGTGAATTTCACCCAGAGTGCTGTGTCAGTCATTCAAACAGATCAGCAGCGTAAGACCAGAGAACTGAATTTTAGTTCTGCTGCACTGACTGTGTTATTATTCATAAAATGATAACATACAGCAGCAATCCAGATTACACCTAGAAGACACAGTAACTGCACTAGCTTTTGATTATGCCCACTCTGAGGTGCTTCTGTGCTAGAGGATTTTCAGGTTCTAGGAGGTTGGTATTAACTGTGATATACATGCAGATGATCATATAAAGAAAACATCTGTTAATAGTCTGTACTAAAAGCATTGTTACTTGAGTTAATTAAAAGATAATGTCAGTGCAATTGGACTGGGTGACTGTCTCCAGCACTAAGATAAATACTAAAAGAAAACCAAGGGGATTTGTAGAAAATAAATGTGGGAATGGTAGAATGCTTGTTTTCAGAAGTAGCAGGAGCCCACTCAGTCACACTGTTACATGTCATTAATTATATTAATATTCCATATGATGTGCAGCATATCTAACAAGAAAGAGTGAATGTGGCCCTTTCACTAATCTGGTGGGTTACTCTACATTTAAGTGGAGAAATGGGCTCAGAAAAGCACATTCCTTTTTGGTTTCCAGAACAGGTAAGTCTATTTGTGGGGAATATGGACATTTTTCACACATGGGTGTTTACTGTGTCCTGTAAATGCCATCGGGTGTTTGGTGCTAAGTTTCGTGCCCAAAAGAAAGTCTTTGGAGTTCCCAATAAATAAAGATTGACTTGTCCTTTTTCACTGAACCTGATCCTACAATACAATACACTCAGCATCTCCTAAGGGGGGAAAAAAAACCTTGGTCCAAACATACACCTTGTAATTTACAAACATATCATATATAATAAACGAGCCCTTTCCTCTGTGACCATTTAAGTGGGTTGAGGGCAAAAACTATGTGAAATAAAGCTCTCTGGAACATAGAAACTAGACAACACAATGGAACAAAATCATGTGTGAAACTGCCTGAAAATGCTGACTAGAAGTTTCAGTCAATAGAGAGCCTTAAAGAGGAAATATCTCAGTAGCTGATAAAAGCACCCATTATCTTATGCAGCTTCTGACCTAGTTCTCGGAGTCCTACCTCTTCCTAAAAGGGATGAACCACACTTGCTTCCACATCCAATGTTACAGTAGGAGCCATTTCACCACGGCATGAATGTCAGAGTGGCTGCCTCCAAAGCACTACGCACCAAAATGCCAAGCAGTTTAACCTCAGCCACTGCCGTGGCTGGAGGGAGCAGTCCTGCTCTCATGAATCCATGTGCTAAAGACCCGGTTACTAGATAAACTCAGGCTCACAGGGAGCAGGACCTGGAACTTTCATCCCCTTTCATAGAATCATAGAATATCAGGGTTGGAAGGGACCCCAGAAGGTCATCTAGTCCAACCCCCTGCTCGAAGCAGGACCAATTCCCAGTTAAATCATCCCAGCCAGGGCTTTGTCAAGCCTGACCTTAAAAACCTCTAAGGAAGGAGATTCTACCACCTCCCTAGGTAACGCATTCCAGTGTTTCACCACCCTCTTAGTGAAAAAGTTTTTCCTAATATCCAATCTAAACCTCCCCCATTGCAACTTGAGACCATTACTCCTCGTTCTGTCATCTGCTACCATTGAGAACAGTCTAGAGCCATCCTCTTTGGAACCCCCTTTCAGGTAGTTGAAAGCAGCTATCAAATCCCCCCTCATTCTTCTCTTCTGCAGACTAAACAATCCCAGCTCCCTCAGCCTCTCCTCATAAGTCATGTGCTCTAGACCCCTAATCATTTTTGTTGCCCTTCGCTGGACTCTCTCCAATTTATCCACATCCTTCTTGTAGTGTGGGGCCCAAAACTGGACACAGTACTCCAGATGAGGCCTCACCAGTGTCGAATAGAGGGGAACGATCACGTCCCTCGATCTGCTCGCTATGCCCCTACTTATACATCCCAAAATGCCATTGGCCTTCTTGGCAACAAGGGCACACTGCTGACTCATATCCAGCTTCTCGTCCACTGTCACCCCTAGGTCTTTTTCCGCAGAACTGCTGCCTAGCCATTCGGTCCCTAGTCTGTAGCGGTGCATTGGATTCTTCTGTCCTAAGTGTAGGACCCTGCACTTATCCTTATTGAACCTCATCAGATTTCTTTTGGCCCAATCCTCCAATTTGTCTAGGTCCTTCTGTATCCTATCCCTCCCCTCCAGCGTATCTACCACTCCTCCCAGTTTAGTATCATCCGCAAATTTGCTGAGAGTGCAATTCACACCATCCTCCAGATCATTTATGAAGATATTGAACAAAACCGGCCCCAGGACCGACCCCTGGGGCACTCCACTTGACACCGGCTGCCAACTAGACATGGAGCCATTGATCACTACCCGTTGAGCCCGACAATCTAGCCAGCTTTCTACCCACCTTATAGTGCATTCATCCAGCCCATACTTCCTTAACTTGCTGACAAGAATACTGTGGGAGACCGTGTCAAAAGCTTTGCTAAAGTCAAGAAACAATACATCCACTGCTTTCCCTTCATCCACAGAACCAGTAATCTCATCATAAAAGGCGATTAGATTAGTCAGGCATGACCTTCCCTTGGTGAATCCATGCTGACTGTTCCTGATCACTTTCCTCTCATGTAAGTGCTTCAGGATTGATTCTTTGAGGACCTGCTCCATGATTTTTCCAGGGACTGAGGTGAGGCTGACTGGCCTGTAGTTCCCAGGATCCTCCTTCTTCCCTTTTTTAAAGATTGGCACTACATTAGCCTTTTTCCAGTCATCCGGGACTTCCCCCGTTCGCCACGAGTTTTCAAAGATAATGGCCAAGGGCTCTGCAATCACAGCCGCCAATTCCTTCAGCACTCTCGGATGCAACTCGTCTGGCCCCATGGACTTGTACACGTCCAGCTTTTCTAAATAGTCCCGAACCACCTCTATCTCCACAGAGGGCTGGCCATCTCTTCCCCATTCTGTGATGCCCAGCGCAGCAGTCTGGGAGCTGACCTTGTTAGTGAAAACAGAGGCAAAAAAAGCATTGAGTACATTAGCTTTTTCCACATCCTCTGTCACTAGGTTGCCTCCCTCATTCAGTAAGGGGCCCACACTTTCCTTGGCTTTCTTCTTGTTGCCAACATACCTGAAGAAACCCTTCTTGTTACTCTTGACATCTCTTGCTAGCTGCAGCTCCAGGTGCGATTTGGCCCTCCTGATATCTTTCCTACATGCCCGAGCAATATTTTTATACTCTTCCCTGGTCATATGTCCAACCTTCCACTTCTTGTAAGCTTCTTTTTTATGTTTAAGATCCGCTAGGATTTCACCATTAAGCCAAGCTGGTCGCCTGCCATGTTTACTATTCTTTCGACTCATCGGGATGGTTTGTCCCTGTAACCTCAACAGGGATTCCTTGAAATACAGCCAGCTCTCCTGGACTCCCTTCCCCTTCATGTTAGTCCCCCAGGGGATCCTTTCAGTGGTACAGAGCCCTCACCACCGCTGTGTAATAGCTGTGTGAGGAGAACATGACACAGTGCCGGTACATGACGGCTATGTGCCATTACCCTGTCAGTGAACGTCAGAGCGGCTCAACAGAGTAGCAGCAATTGTTTGCTTAACTAGACACAGCTGCAACTTGGGCTGCTGCTATGCCAGCCTGAGCAAGCAACCCAGAGAAAGATTTTTATGTAGGAGAGAGGAAAGAGGTTGTTGAATTGCTATCTGGCAGCTGATGCCCAGATGGGTCTGAAGTGGTTCCCCCAGCATAAGAGGTAGGGTCCTTAACAGTACAGTACCCAAATAAGGATGCATATTGATCACACTGCCTATCAGTTGAGGCAGGGCAGTGGTTGAGAAGGGCCATTGCTTCAAGGCCAGTTACTGGGGCTTTCTTGTCATCTCCACAGCATCCTCCAATTTAGGAGTAACTAGTTGTTCCAATAACAAGGTGACCGGCGTGGGATGGAATTTTGGAAGTGACTAGTGACTTTGCGTGCCAGCTGTTTACACCCTGAACGTCTGCATGGGTCAAGGGCAAATTTAATGGGTGTTTCTTGGTATAAATGTCCATTTTACAGTAAATACAATTATTCAGTATTGTTGAAAATTGGAAGTTATATTGATCTGTATCAACCTGGAAGGGCTGTGCTTTTCAGCTTCTGAAAAAAGTTCTCTATTGCTCTGGTAAAATGTTTGCTTCACAGAATCCCCCATTTGCAACAGCTGTAATAAATGTCTGTTTTAACGATTGTATCTCCTGATCATTCTCTGCAACGATTAATGTCTTGTTTAGCCCTTTGATAGTTTATAACGTGCTATTTTCATGCTTTTAAGACATATCTGCAGCTGCAGGTATTTTTAAAGACACTATTCCTTTAAAAGGTCGTTTTAAAACACAGTTGGCACTGGGGTGTGTGATGAATTTTTAATAGTTAAAAACCTAGCCAGAGAGCAAAGAAATGATTTAATGTTGTAAATAAATCTCTTTGTGGGGTTTAATGTGCAAAAATGGACAGCAACAACTTTAAAAACTTTCCACAAATGCTTAAATCTATACAACAGTACACTCTGTATATGTATATCCCTAGCCAGTAATGGTTTATTGTATCTTTTTAGGTTTCAGAGTAACAGCCGTGTTAGTCTGTATTCGCAAAAAGAAAAGGAGTACTTGTGGCACCTTAGAGACTAACCAATTTATTTGAGCATAAGCTTTCGTGAGCTACAGCTCACTTCATCGGATGCATACTGTGGAAAATACAGAAGATGTTTTTATACACACAAACCATGAAAAAATGGGTGTTTATCACTACAAAAGGTTTTTTCTCCCCCCACCCTACTCTCCTGCTGGTAATAGCTTATCTAAAGTGATCACTCTCCTTACAATGTGTATGATAATCAAGGTGGGCCATTTCCAGCACAAATCCAGGTTTCCCACCTTGATTATCATACACATTGTAAGGAGCATAATCACTTTAGATAAGCTATTACCAACAGGAGAGTGGGTTTGTTTTTGGGGGGGGGGGAGAAAACCTGGATTTGTGCTGGAAATGGCCCACCTTGATTATCATACACATTGTAAGGAGAGTGATCACTTTAGATAAGCTATTACCAGCAGGAGAGTAGGGTGGGGGGGAGAGAAAACCTTTTGTAGTGATAAACACCCATTTTTTCATGGTTTGTGTGTATAAAAACATCTTCTGTATTTTCCACAGTATGCATCCGATGAAGTGAGCTGTAGCTCACGAAAGCTTATGCTCAAATAAATTGGTTAGTCTCTAAGGTGCCACAAGTACTCCTTTTCTTGTATCTTTTTAGGTAGTGAAAAAGGGTACGAAAACAATGGTTTCCTCTATTCTTGCTATGACAAAGTTCCTCCTCTACCTTGGTGGGTCTTGCGCTTATTGGTGGATTTGCTCGCCTTGGAGCTTCACAGCAACCCTCAGTTTGGCTGTTTTCGTGAACCCACAGTCCAGGTCAACTCCTCCTGTGTCTGACCAGGAGTTGAGAGGTTTGGGGGGAACCCAGGCTTGCCCTCTACTCCGGGTTCCAGCCCCGGGCCCTGTGGATTGCAGCTGTCTAGAGTGCCTCCTGGAACAGCTGTGTGAAAGCTACAACTCCCTGGGCTACTTCCCCATGGCCTCCTCTCAACATCTTCTTTATCCTCACCATAAGACCTTCCTCCTGGTGTCTGATAATGCTTGTACTCCTCAGTCCTCCAACAGTACATGTTCTCACTCTCAGCTCCTCACACGTGCACCACCAACTGAAGTGAGCTCCTTTTTAAACCCAGGTGCCCTGATTAGCCCGCCTTAATTGATTCTAGCAGCTTCTTGTTTGGCTGCAGGTGTTCTAATCAGCCTGTCTGTCTTGTCTCCAGAAGGTTCCTGATTGTTCTGGAACCTTCTCTGTTACCTTACCCAGGGAAAAGGGACCTACTTAACCTGGGGCTAATATATCTGCCTTCTGTTACTCTCCTGTAGCCATCTGGCCCGACCCTGTCACATTGCATAATAACTATTAGGTTTGGAGCAGCTAGTTTGGATCGTCCAGGGAATGTTCATTGTGGTTGGAGTTCATCTCTCGATCCTGGGTTCTCAGATTGTGGCCTGTACATTACTGAGAGGGCCACATACCCATTCTCGGGAAGCCATTCTGAGACTCACATAGTGGAGGAAGAGATTGGGAATGTTGGGAGGGAAAGTGTGAGTCCCTAGAACATCCTACTTGTACAGCATGATCCATAGGATTTAACACTGGAGATCTCTGCCCTGGAATAAGCAACAAATTGATATAAATCTGAGGTCACTATGACCAAATTTCTAGATTAAAATAGATGTTCTGCTACATTTCTGCTAAAAAAACAAAAAAACTCCTTGTTATCGGTGACATTAGCTCATGGCAAAAGGTAGAGAATTCCTTGAGGAAGAGGTAATGCAATGAAATTATTCGTGTAATTGATTAGCATACTAGTTTAAAATGAAGAATAAAGATAACTTTTTTTTTAATTAACCAAATGTATTGGGCTGCATGTAATGTATAGCTCTGCCTAAGTTTCCTGTCCATGAGAACCCGTATTTCTGATGCTCTGTCAGCACAGGTTTCTTCACTTTCAGAGCACACGGTAAATCTATCTTTCCGGCCAACCCTTCCTCTAATCTAAGACTCTGTATCTTCTTCACTTTTTCTGAGCCGTATTAATTCTTGTCGCTAATGGTGATGAATGCAGATGCCACAATTATGGTGCCATTGTAAATTAATAGATAAAACAATATAATGAAAGTTAATAGGAATTGTGCTCCTAAGTCACTTTGTCACTTTTGCAAATCCCACTGGTGTCTAAAATAAGGTTAAATATGAATTATTAGTGTGTGTGAGATAGAGAGTTTTAAAAAGGAACTGAAGTTTGGGGGACTTTGTTTTTGGGCATCCACTCTGAGACGCTTTAAAGGGCAACGATGTTCAGAGGGCAACTGCTCAGCAGTTTTTGAAAATCAGGCCCTTTAAAGTGTCTCAGAGTGGGATTGGATGCCTAAAAATGGAAGCCTCCAGAATCACTAGTCACTTTTGAAAACATAGGCCATAAAAGTGTGTGTGTGTGTAAGTATATGTAATATATTAACCGGGGGCATGAGGCAAACTTAGCTATAGGAATCATCCTGTGCTTTTCCTGTAATATAAATATAAATCATTACTGTGACACTTGGGAGGTCTATTCAGACCAGTAAGGGGTTCTGCACCACCTGCCCCGTAACCCTGGGTCCCGCCGTGTTGTGCAGCTTTGGCTCAGAGCCTTGAGACCACAGCAGCACAATGGCCTCAGGCTGAATTCCCTCAGCCTGGTTATTCCTTGCAGGGTGACACCAACAGCCCTTCCAGTCCTGAGTCTCCCCGAGACTGTCAGCCCTGCCATGTCCAGTGCCTCTCACTGGAACACTCGCAAAGCCTTATCCGGTTCACTGCTCCTTTAAAGAGACAGAAGGCAGCACCCGCCTCTTAGTGTGGCTGAGGATTTCGCTCTTCACTTTGAAACACAGCATCGAGATGCTTGTGCAATAAAACAAGAGTAAATGAATTAACAAAGAACAGAGCTTTCAGTGAAGAATTGGGATAGAAATGGCTACTTGCAACCAAAAGGAAAAATACATTTCTAAGACTTAACAAAGCTTAACAAACTAGAGGCTTTTGTTCAAAGTAGTTTTCTCACTTCCCGTTGGGGCGGGAAGAGTCAGGGTAGGGGGGTCTAGCACCCCCTGGCACATCGGAAAGTTGGCACCTGTGAATGGGACTTCCATTGTTTTGGTTCCACAGTGTTTAATTTACATTGCCTTCCCTCCTGTCTGGCAGGAAACCTGTTTCTCCCTTTGTTTGGTCTTAGGCTTTCAGGGCTCTGAGCCAAAGTGGCACAGCACAGGGGCCCACACGGTTACAAGGCAGGCGGTGACAGAACACCTTACAGGTCTGGGTTGACCCCACAGTGCCACAGATCCCTAAAACAAAACTATACTAACAAAAGCCATAAACCAGCTAAAACAGAAGAACCACCAAGAACCAGTTAACTAAATTGATATAACTTTTTCCACCCTCTGCCCCCATCCATCCCCGAGATAACAAACCCAAATAGTTTGGGGTCCTGCCCTGCTTATGGAAGGCACTCTGCCCATCCCTGTGATATCCATGTTATGAAAATCTAGACAGAAATATAAAATACCAAAGATGCATGCTCTGGCTTACATGGAAGCATAATCTCAGCCCTCGATAGAGAAGATATGAAATAGGTCCACCCTTGTTGACCTTAATTGCCACGGAACATAGATTAGCAGATGGTCCCATGGATAGACTGCTGCTATATTATTTCATTTGAAGTTTCTATAAATATCCCTAGTTAATTTATGCAAATTTATTCTCTTCTTTTAACCTCCTCTAATGTGTCAATATCTTTCTGGCAATCAGGTATCCAGAATTTAATATAATGTACAAGGTGTGGTTGCACCAGGGCCAAATTAAGGCATATGCACTATAGGATTTTGCCTTGAGCCTCAGGTCCTGCATCACGTGAGTACATCACAATCTCAGCTCTCGTTGAAGGAAAAAAGTAATTCTCTAGCCCTCATGACTGAAAAGGAAGAAAAGAAAGGCTTGAGAACATGACCAGAGCAAATTGAAGCCAGGATGTTTGCCTGAGTCTGCAAACAACCTGAAACAATAGCTATGAGAAGAGTGAACGGTACCATGCATCTGAATGGGGTCTTAAATCCAGAGCTCCACCAGCAAAGGACTCTGTATGTGACAAGAGGAAAAAAACTGCAGGAGACCTACTCACCTTTCCAAGCAGATATACCCTGGCTGCTGGGTAAATACTGGGCACACCCAGTATGTGTGTGTTTGGGGGAAGAGGGGGGCGCTTGCACCTCCTGGGTTGGAAATGAGACCCCATGCTGCTACCCTTGTTTCACTGATAGTGACCCCTACTATCACCATTCCTAGTGAGAGGCATGTTCACACAGAGGAAGTGGGGTCACAGGTGTGCAGCCAAAGGGTTCCCAAATTCTGGTGTGTTTAAAACCCTGGTTTGCCTTAATCCAGCTGTGGGTTGCAGCAATATTCTACAGAAACCTCCTGGCTTTGTGATGTGTGATTGTTTTATCTGCTGCAGTCCCAAACTTCATCAGCCTTTTCTGTTCAATGTCCTATTGCAACCTTGTGTCCAATTTGCTGTCCACTGTCACCTCCAAGCCTCATCCAGTGGCACCCTTTTCCAGGTCTGTCCCTCCTGTTGAATATCTGTGTTTCAGATTATACTCCCATGGGTGGATTAACTTCCATTACTTGTGGCTACATCTCACCTTATTTTCTATGTGGTTTTTTTTTACCCTTTCTGCATTTTTGCTGTGTAGTTGATTCTGTATCGTTTGGTGTGGTCACCTCCTTGCTCTTCCATTTCCATTATAGTCAGATTTTTGGGACAGTCCTTTGTGAGGCCCTGCTGGCTGCTGCTCTTTGTTCCTTGCATTTGTCTTTTTCAGAGGAATTGCCGCCTATTGCACCGTAACTACTAAATCATCATTGGGATTCCTGAGACTTCTGCCATACTGGTGGATTTCAGTCCTTCCTTTTATTACCGCTGCTGCTTTGTGCATGTGTCACCTAACCCACTGACCTCTCACGGGGGCTGGGACCTGCAGCACCAACATTCCAATTCGACAAGGTACTTAGGCATGTGTCTAGCGCTGAGCATATGAATAATTCCACTGAAGTCAATGGAATGACTCACATGCGTAAGTAACTTGCTGAATTGGGGTCTAGGGCTATAAGCATCAGCTTCCACTGATTGAGCTAATGGAGTAGCTCCAACAGTTGGCAGATTTAGTAGGCTCTTATCCTCTAATTTCAACCAGACAAAATGGGGACAAAGACTCATGGTCTTCTTGTGTGGGATTCATTGATTCGAAGTCCAGAAGGGACCACTGTGATCATCTAGACTGACCTCCTGTATAACATGGGCCATAGAATGCCCCCACAATAATTCCTAGTGCAGATCTTTTAGAAAAACATCCAGTCTTAATTTAAAAATTGTCAGTGATGGAAACTCCACCACAACCCTGTGTAAATAGTTCCAGTTGTTACCCTCACTGTAAAAATTTAAATCTTATTTCCAGTCTGAATTTGTCTAGTTTCAGCTTCCAGCCATTGGATTGTGTTATACCATTCTTTCCTAGATTTAAGAGCACATTATTAAATATTTGTTCCACTTGTAGATACTTACAGACTGTAATCAAGTCACCCCTTGACTTTCTCTTTGTTAAGCTAAATTGAGTGAGTTCTTTGAGTCTGTCACTATATGACATGTTTTCTAATCATCAAATCACTTTCATGGCTCTTCTCTGAACCCTCTCCAATTTATCGCCCTCCTTCCTGAATTGTGGGCACCAGAACTGGACACAGTATTCCAGCTTCAGTCGCAGCAGTGCCAAATATAGAGGTAAAATAACCTCTCTACTCCTACTCAAGATTCCCCTATTTATGCATCCCAGGATCTCATTAGTTCTTTTGGTCACAGCGTCACATTGGGAGCTCATGAGTCAGCTGACTCCCAAATATTTTTCAAAGTCGCTGCTTCCCAGGATAGAGTCCCCCATCCTGTAAGTATGGCTGACATTCTTTGTTCCCAGATGTGTACATTTACAATTAGCCTCATTAAAACATATATTGTTTGCTTGCGCCCAGTTTACCAAGAGGTACACATGTGACTCCTATTTCTTTCAGTGCATGCAACAGCAGCAGGATAGGGCTCCAGATTTCTTAATTTCCCAGATTCTTTACCTTCTTGGCATTAGTACCATGGTATTGCAGCTGTCTGTGAAATAATTCCTATCATAGGAGCTCATGTGCCCTGTTACTAAACTTCCCCGAGTCTCTCATTCAGTTCCGCTATCTGGAGGAAAGCCAGGATGGCTTCTGTGGTAGAAGCATTTACTTTTTGGATTATAGATTTAGCTTCTATGTCATTTAGGAGCTTCTTGGAATCATGTTTGGCTGTAGCTGTTACCCAACCGTCCAGTAGCAGACTCTTATTGACATTTCGCTTTTTGCTTTTCATGCCTTGTGTTTCTTACCCAAATAATTTTCCCCCATCACTGCTCTTGAAGCAAGCACATCCATCAGCATGTGATAGTTATCATTACAAATAGGTTAAGTTCAGGGAATCTTTAAGTCCAGTTTTCCCCTTGTAATCCACTAAAAGATCCAGGAAGGAGTAAATAATTAGTTAAAGCATTTGATAAACAGATTAGGCTGGATATTTGAATATGGGGGAGAATTTCAGGTTTATTTATACTAGGGTACCATCCAGAGGCCCTAATTAAATATCTGGGTCCCATTGTGCTAGGCATCTATATGCATGTATAAGATAAATAATAAAGACTTGCAGAGTGATAGTTTTTGAATCGTTATGTATCCCATCACTGGATCAGAAGCACATATTGAAAGACTAAGGTCCAGATTCTTCTCTCAGCTACTCTGGAATAAATCCGAACGAACTGCATTCACTTCGGTGGAGTTGCTCTGGCTTTACAGTCATGTAACAGAGCAGACTTTAGTCCCTGTTCACTGTCATTATACTTTTCCATCCAGAAAGGAAGATTGTTTCCAATCTTACTTAAACTAAGCAGCTTTAATCATTCAGTTTAGACAACACCAAAACTGGTGTGTGTGTGTGTGGGGGGAAACAAACACCACAGACATGAGAATCCTATAATCTTTGGTTTAGTTGTAATGAAATTTTCCAGAATGAGGAGGAAACAGATGGATTCTGATTAATTTCTTACTGAGAAAATTAAGTATAGACCTCAGCATCCAATGCTGACATCAGTGGGGTGCACGAATGTCACTCATGCATCCAGAGTACAGAAAATATCACCATTAGACTGTATTTCATTTGCCTGTTAGATACTGAACTCCGAAGTGCACGAGGATCCTATGCATTGCATTTAGCCATGAATTAAATATACAGACATATGTAATCCTTTCCGGTATGCCAGGTTGCTTATCAAAATTGAACTTGATGAACTGAACGAAAGCTGTATCGCTGCCATCTTTTCTTCTCACTATAGAGTCATTATTTACTGATAGACAGAATATTAAGACAAGATGCTCCTCCTAGAGAGAATATTCAAATGTCTCTCTATAGAGTTTGAGTCAGGAAAAGTAACACCGCTTACTCAAGTCTGTCAAACGATGGGCCATTAGCTTGTAGGGCTATATTTTGATCTCACATCAGTATAAATCAGAAGATAACTCCACAGTGGCTTCATTGGAGTCATTCTGTGGTTTCGCTCATGCAATCTAACCCAGGTGTTCTCAAACTTCATTACACTGCAACCCCCTTCTGACAACAAAAATTACTACACGACCCCAGGAGGGGAGACCTAGGCCTGAGCTCGCTCGAGCCCCACCACCCAGGGCTGAAGGCCTCGGGCTCGGGCTTTGGCCCTGGACCCCAGCAAGTCTAACGCCAACCCTGGTGACCCCATTAAAATGGAGTTGCGACCCACTTTAGGGTCCTGACCCACAGTTTGAGAACCACTGATCTAACCTATATAAATACATGTTAAAGAAAATGTAATTCATTCACCAATTGTTAGGATGTGGTTGAAGCCAGATGGATATAAGAGGCTACAGCTGCTTGCCTTATTTCAATGAGTGGTCCCACTGAAGTCGGGGGACCATACAATGTTAGTAAAGTGAGGGAGACCTGATCCATGTTGAGGAAAGATGTTCATTATGACTAACTTACATTGTTTTAGTTAACTGCACTTGACTGTTCAAAAGGATGTCACTTGCATAGCTACCAGTGCATTTCATCACAGAACTTGATGACCGAACATAGAAAGTAGGGGACTCAGATTTTTTCTGTGCTTGGATATTTTTTCTCCCAAAGGAAAATCAATAACATTATATTATAGATGGGTATTTCCTGAGCTTTTGAAAGCTCCCCTACTGGAAAATGTAACTCGAGAGACCCCTGCTTCAGCCCCACCGTGTGTTGTTAAATGTCTGCTCATCAAATGTATACATGTCCCAACTTCTCTTTTGCAGGATGCTGCTGTAGATCAAGATTTTTTTGAAAAGATTCACATTTTGTTGCAAGTGAAATAGGTCTTTCATTTTTAGAAGCTAAACTAATTCTAGAGGCTAACTTCTGGAAGTAGAATAATAGCTGTTTTACGGTGGAGGAAAATTTAAAAATCCAGGTTTGCTGCACTCGTAAAGTCACTGAAGTCACATCTTTTAACATGGAGTGTTTTGAAAATCGCAGATGCACTGAATCTTGAGAATAGCCCCGAAATGACACTACTAAATGGAGTCCATCTTTTAAAGTCATAACCTTTATTTTAAGTGAGTCGTGCAGTTTGGGAAAACCTGACCCTGAGGTTCTTGGGATTTTGATTGTTTGACTGGGTTTTGCCCTGTGCTGACATATCATCTGTTCTTTGTCTGTGAGATACAGAGGAACTTTTCTCAACTTTCATGCTCATTAGAATACAACTGATGGTTTTTGTGGCCAGAAATATGTAAGATTCTAAAGAAGATGGAGATTGATTTTCAGAAAGTTGAGGTTTGATAGACAATCGCATGTGGGTTTTGCACACACAATTAACAAAATGGCGTGTACACCCAGGTATTCATACCCATTTATGTCTGAAGCTGCCATGATTATGTGCCCAAAGATGGTACACAGCTTGTGCACCTGCAAACTTTCTGAACAGCACCATTCTCATTAATGATCTAGGCCTGTTCTCACTTCCTCAGTCGTTTCATAGTGCTCGATTGATGATTGATTGGGGATCCAACGATAGACACTCTTAGACAAACAGCTTCCTGTCTTACGTCCTCCTTTGACTTCGTTGCTAGTGATGAGAGGGCATGCTGCCCTTTCATTGTGTCACCGGTCGTGGTGTCCCGGGAGTGGCTGATGGCCTCTTTTGAGACTACACATTATTATTTATTGCCCTGATAGTGTGATAGGCACACCCACACAGGTTCGGTTTTGGCCCTCCAAACAAAGTCGGAATGTCTGTCTTTCCCTTAGAGAGACAAGGTGGCTGTGGTAATGTCTTTTATTGGACCAACTTCCATTGGTAAGAGAGACAAGCTTTGGAGCCACACAGAGCTCTTCTTCATATATTTCCCTTATTTATTTTAATCTATACTGGCAACCTACGTCAGTCCCAAGCTCCAGCTCTGCACTAAGGCTCCTAATTTAGGGCCTGATCCAACTCTCATTGATTTGTGAAACCTGATTTATGTCACTTACCATTAATCTTCCACATATTCCCCCCCCCCCCCCCCCCCGCCAAGAATATGCCTCTCTTTGCAATGACAACCTAATCCATTCTGGCTATCTAACAGCCCTCTCCCTCTTTAGATAGTGTTTGCTGACAAAGCTTTTACTTGAGGCTCTTTCACTCTGTGCCAAGTCCAGGTGGTACCCTGCTGCCTTCTTCCTTTGTTTTCTCTCTGTGCACCACTTAAATCCCACTCAAGCCCTATTTTGAGGATTTAAAAGGTGCATTGGCTTTGCTGCTGGACCTCCGACAAGGGAGAATTTCATCCTACTAGCAGAACGGCCATCTCCTACCACAGGCTGCACAATACTTTTCCAATTCAATTACTGCGTTGCCTCAAGACCTCAGATGCTCCCAGCACTGCCCCTCCAGGATACGATACTTTATTAATGACCTGATTTACCCCATTGCTAGACACAGCTTTCTTGTGCTTATGGTCTTTCATTTGCCGTTTTTACAGATTTTTTTTTCACTGAAAAATGCCTGGATTTTACAAAAACTATTATTTTTATTGATTTTTTTACCCCAATTTTGGACCACTCAAGTACATGAAAATACTGATTATGTTCACAAAATGCAATACGCTACAGTAGGTAGATGTGTTTATGTTCATCTATAGGCTAAGTGTCAATGGGAGGCTTTCTGTTAAAGTAAGGCAATGTAGTGGAAGATACACACACACACACACATGCATGGACTGTTAATGAACCGTTCATGAAATAAACCACAGCATTAAACTGCTTTTACTTTCAATATACTTACTTTTCTCTATTTGTTGCTTTTTTCTGTCCTCCTGTCCCCTGATATTAACCCCAACATGTACCCAGAAAACAGTGAAATTAATTTTTTGCACTGATTTTCATCTTCTTTAAATTTCTGTAACAAGCGCTGATAGACTCCTAGGAAATTTTAAAGAAAATAAAAACTGAATGTGAAGGACCTTGCTCACGCTAGAGATGTGAAGTAATGCAAACTCAAAAAAAGAAAGATCCTGCTCACAATACCAACACATAGGCCTGGGGAAGGATGTAAAGGAAGAAGATGTAGAGCAGTTAGGAAGAGGTGAAATCACGTAGAGAGACCAGAGGTGGATTTGTGATGAGGCTAACATTATGGGTGTGGAGCTTTTAATTAATTAATTTGTAAAGTGATCGTGCAATCGAGTATTCAACAACTGCAGAAATGGGTCACGACTAAAAATAGTTGAGTAAATCAGTTAAACTGAGAATATACTCAGTCAAGTGTAGCCATTTCCAAGGTAGAGAATGATTAAAATTGGATGTGAGCGTCAGGTCGCTTTTTTCTTGTTATGTAAGTGTCACACCTGAAAGACCCAATTAGCACTACTTCCCGTGTACAAGCAAGCCATTTTAGATATTAAAATGAGGCATAATGATGAATGAAAGTGTGGGACGTGTCTTGGTTATCCTAGGTTCATAACATATAATTGAATTATTTTTGTAAGCCTATTTTAAGACCTTTGATTTCTGGCTTCTGTTTTTAATTAATCAGCCTGCTCTTGCCCTTGTGCATTATTATGCTGTTCATTAGCATTCCATGAGACTGCAGAAGTTTGACTTCTGAATAAAGTAGTGTACAAAGAGAAGGGAGGCTTTTTATCTAACCACTTAATAATTTAAATGGAACTCTTCTTTAATCATTGTTTAACTGCACAATAGTTGTTTATTTAAAATGTGCATCAGCTAATTTTGCAAGCAGAAATAGAAAAATATGGATAAACATGTTTAGAAATAATGAGCCTTTTAACTATTCTAATCATCAAAAGACTTAAAATGTATCCAGGACTTACTCTGGCTCATCTTGGTGAGACAGTCATAGAGTTCGGTGAGGTGTCAAAAGGTACAAGCCTACTTCTGTTCGAGGGAAGCAGTGGACCCTGGTAACTGCAAAGCTAAAAGCTGATTGGCAGCGTGAATATTGTTGGCATGGCCTCCAGCTGTGATGATTGGGTCTTGTGAAAGAGGAAGAGGTGGTTTGATCACAGGACTGGGGACCAGGGACAACTGAGTTCTAATCCTTTCCTATAGGTTTACTATCTCACTCACATTGGGCAAATCATGTCGGGCTAGAGCCAGCAGGGACTTTCCCATTGATTTAAATGGAGCAGGATTAAGACCTTAATCCCTTTGCTGGGGTTCCCATCTGTAAAATGGGAACTATAATTCCCCTCGCAGGGATGTTTTGAAGATTCAGTTAGATAGTATTTGAAAAGTGCTCTCAATATACTAAAAATAGTAAGCATATGTTCAGCATTTGTATGTTGAAAATGCTTTACAGCCATTACCTAATTTATCTGAACAGCACGCCTATGAGATAGGTATTAATATTCCCACTGTAGAGGTGGGGAAACTGAGTCAGGGCGAGAGATTTGTTCAAAGGCAGAGACTTCATCAGAGCTGGGATGAGTTCACAGGTCTGTCTCATGCTCAAAGCGCCTCCCTCACAAATGCTGTGTATAACCTAGTACTCTAGTACTTTGCATAGGGTAAATAGGTCTGAAGCAGTGCAGACTTATACAGGGTGAAGTAGCAATGAGCTGAAGTAGTAAATCGCACACAGCCTAGCTATAAAGGAATGAAATTATAGCTCTGAGCAGCCAACAATTGTCCATATGCCTGCTTCACACTAAGAGTGAAATTCAGCACAAGGCCTACATGGGATGTAAGCAGTGCATGGGTGTGTGCTGTTCCTCTGGGGAGGGGTGAATTTCACCTTAACAGGATAGTAAGGACACCACAATACCACCTCTGCAGCCTAGAGAGGAAAAGAAAAACAGACTGTATGAGTCTAAATTTTCAAAAATGACTAGTGATTTTGAGTGCCACCATTTTTGAGTCACCAACGTAAAATACCTTTCAAAGAGGCCTGATTTTCAGAGGGTGGATGGTCAGCACTTCTAAAAAGCAGACCCCCTTTAAGCTACCTCAAGGTAGGCATCCAAAAATTGGCGCAGCCAAAATCATTAGCTGCACTTGAAAATTTAGGCGTGTCAGTTTATATCTAGTGCACCAATCACCATTGTACCTGTGTAAGAGTATTGGATTGAAGTGTGTGTGTCTGTTTAAAAAGTAACTTGCAATTAGGTGCAAAGTGCATTTGCACTGACCAGACCATAAATGTCACTTTAATGTTTTCTGTTGGAAAAGCAGGAAAAACGTTTAAACCGAAGATGTACATTCTTTCTTTATAAAATAGTTCACCTGGAACACAGTCATAACACAACAAATGCTCTGACCGCTCCCCAGCCCGGATATTTGGAATTTTGCACTGATGTGCAACCCCATTACAGTCATGATTATTTGTCAAACGCTGCCAGTGCAGCTGGCACTGTATGAGCCAGAGGAGAAGATGTGGCCCTAGCCCTGAAGAGCTGACAACTGAAGCAGGAGGCCAACACAAAACACACAGATAGAAGCTTCCTCTGGTTCTATCTCAAATCTTTTAAAATATGTATAATGGGTGATTCAGGGCATTTTTCTTGATGTTATTGTCCGAGGGCTTCACAAAAATTTGGAGGCAGGACTGAAAGAAAAAGAGAGTGGGAGCACTAAGCTAAGAATGGAGTCCCACTCACAACGGGCAGCATGGAGGAAGAAATGAAATCTGACACTAAGGGCTTTAGCCTGCTCCACTTTAAGTCACCATTAAAACTCCCATTGATTTCCCCCTCCATCCTAGGAGTCAGATTGGGCCATAGGGGTGAGGGGAGGCAAGAGATTTATTGGTGTAACTGGATTTTGTGGGACCCTCGCTCTCATTCTCTGCAAAATTATCTAAATGGGTTGCATTTGCCACTGTAAATTTAATAATACAACAGATTGCACTAGAGAAGGTAGAGTGATTTTTAAGGTCTTGCATATAGTAATGCTGGAAAAGTTAGACAAAGGTCAATTTGAAGGACCATACTTGGTTGAAATCCACAATATGAATAACTCTTCAGCTTTACTCAAAACACCTGAGGTGGTCCACTCAGTTTATCTTTAAAATCAAAAATTGATTATCTAACTTTAGATAAGCTGTTACCAGCAGGAGAGTGGGGTGGGAGGAAGTTTTGTTTCATGGTCTCTGTGTGTATATAATGTCTTCTGCAGTTTCCACGATATGCTATGCATCCGATGAAGTGAGCTGTAGCTCACGAAAGCTCATGCTCAAATAAACTGGTTAGTCTCTAAGGTGCCACAAGTACTCCTTTTCTTTTTTCTTTTTTCAGTTTATCCACTATCTCTTTGCATTACATGGTGACGATGGCTGGTACTGCAATAGCACTTAAAGGCCCCACCCAAGATCAGGGTGCCATTGCACTACACACTATACTCACACAGTAAGAGACAAATCCTCCCTAAAGAGTCTGGAGTCTAAATAGACAAGGCAGGCAAAGGGGGATAGAGGAAAGTGAGCAGTGGAGTTGCTGAAGGTCACCCAGTAGGTCAGTGACCCCAAGTCCAGCCACTAGAAAACTGCCAGTAAAACGTCATTTTTTATTAAATGTCACTGAATTTTAAATTTGACAGTCCATTTTCTTATGGATGCAGTATATTACTGACCAGACCTGTGACCAGAGGAAGGTTGGCAGGTCAAGCCTCTGGCATGCTAAAACGCTTGCCAAGTTGCCAGTGTTTTCAAAAGAAGATGCTGACCATATTTGCAGACCAACCCTTTGCTTGGGAATTGGCTTTATCCTCTTCCCCCAGCTAGGACATGCCCAGCTCTCTGATCCTAGCAGTGAGTCTGCTAGACAGCTAAAAGCTTGGGCTGAGTGGGACAGCAGCATGTGCTGTGCAACCTGGGGAAAACATCCAGATCTTGCACTGCAGCAACTTGTGTTTCCTCGCTCGCACGCCCTGGAGATGCAGCACGCGTAGGATAGGGCACTTCCCAGAACCAAAAGGCATCTCCACTTGTAGATCAGTACTTACTGTGCGCTGTCCTGTGATGGCTAGGGGCAAGAGGAATTGGGAACCATATGGAGTGGAAAGAGGGGGAAAGAAAGAGAATGGGGTGCCTTAGGAAGATGCTAAAGGAAGAACAACAGGTACTGTGCTTCCTTCCTCCCTCTGAAAAGGTAGCAGGCAGAGGGACCCAAGTTTAAAGGAAGGGTTAGTGTATTTGGGAAGGTTGCTTGGAGCCTTTGTGGGCTCAGCTGAGCATCCATCTTCCACGATGCTTATCTGAGCTCTGAGTCTTCGGAGTTCCCACCTCCCTCACTGACCCAGGAATTGTTTGCCAGACTGAAAGTGGAGACTTCTTTGCCAAGGGGCATTTGCACTCAGGCATCACTCTTTATGTTGCAGGGGCCGGGTAATGAAGAATGGGACTGCTTGTCAAAATGCGGACATGGTCCTACTGTAGGGTGAGGGAAAATGCATCCACCCTGACTAAATTGGCCTTCAACCTTGGTTCTCCACTTGTAAGGTAATTCCCTTCTCTTCATGTGCCAATATATATTTATGCCTGTATCTGTAACTTTCACTGCATGCATCTGAAGAAGTGGTTTTTTACCCACGAAAGCTTATGCCCAAATAAATCTGTTAGTCTTTAAGGTGCCACCAGACTCCTCATTGCTTTTGTGAGTACAGACCAACAGGGCTACCCCTCTGATACTTTTTGGATGAGGAAAATTAACTGGAAGGCGGAGAAAAGGGGAAGGGCGTAGGGAGAAGATGATTTCTGAGGTCTGCTCCGTTTGGCTGGACCTGTTGCCCATCAGCATGACTTGCACCGCTCTTCGACACGCCCCACGAATGTGGGTTCTTGGGTCTCTCTGTCCACGTAAGAGATCAGTGAGTTTGCAATCGCTCCCAGTTAGTGCCTTAGCTCCGGCGGCTCATGCTTTTCGCGCAGACGGCCCTGGCCCAAGGCCGGCAGCATCCGCAGTGTTGGTTACACCAAGACCCCCCCTCCCCAGGATTTGCACGGGATGGGGGACAGCGGGAGCGGGTAGGTCTCAGCTCACCTATGAAATCTCCCCCCCGGCCCCGTTATGAATGATCTGAAACCTTCCTCTTCTGGGGTTAAGGTGGCCATGGCGGGGCTCCAGCGGGGAGCCCGGAAAGCACGGGGAAGGGCATGGAGATCTGGGGGCCGGCCGACTGCCCCCCCCGCTCCGCAGCCCGCGGCGGTGACTCGCCTCCAGCCCGGGGGCGGGAGCGGGGCTGGCCAATCAGGGCCGGCTGCCATGGCCAGGGGGGTGGCTTTCTGGGCCACTCTAGTTTCAAACCGGAGCTGCTGCTGCAGCCTCCCCGGCTGAGTCTCCGCTCGCCGCGCTGGGGCTCGCCCGGGAGTCGGGCGCAGCTGGCCGCGGGGGGAGTCCCCGGGGGGCGCATCCCTCCCCTCCCCAGCCTCACCGACCCGGCCGCTTCGGAACGTCCTTCCTCCCTCCCCGGCTCCGGCGGGCGCGCTCCGCCCGGGCCATGGGCGATGAGCCTGGGTGAGTGAGCGCCGGGACCCGCCGGCCGGCTGCAGCTGCGCCCCGGAGCCGGGCTCGGCCCCCTCGGCCCCATGGCGAGCGCCCGGCTGCCCCAGGCGCACGGCTGAAGACAGGCCGGGAGAGGGCTGGGTCCGTCGGTCCCCGGAGCAGACAGACAGACAGTCCGGCTCCAGGTGAGGCCGGGGGGCGCCCGCCTGGGTCTCCTAACTTTCAGGGCAGGGGGAGCGGGCGGCTCGCCAGCCCTGGGTCCTCCCCTTCGGCTCCTTGGGGGTCCGGGGACCCCAAAGTCTGGGGAAGGGGCTTGTTCCGAAAGGACCCGGGAGCGCCTGTCCCCCGGTATCCCGTGGCGGCGGGGCTGGGGGATCTGGGCTGCTCGGGGCAGGCTCTCTGCTTCTCGGGGGGACCCCGGGGGGAAGTGGGGTGTATGTGAGCGGCCCCGAGCAGGGGGAAGAGCGTGGATCTGCGGGGCGGGGAGCGCCCAAGGGCGGGTCACCCCATCAGCCTCCCTCCCGGGAGAGCCCTTGCGAACGGCTGCCCGTGAGTTCGAGCCCGGAGCCCGGGCTAGTGGCTGCCGGGCGAGCTTGGGGAGGCGGCGAGGGCGAAGAGGCTGCCCACGGCTGGAGGTGGGCTCTGCCCTGGCAGCAGGGGTAGGACCCCGCCGTGCCAGGGAGTTGATGCGACTAGCGGGGCACCAGCGGTGGCCGGTGGGAGCTGCCCGGGTGCAGCCGCGGCCGAACGGATCGGGTTTGCTGGGGGAGGTCGGAGATGTGTCGGGGTTTGTGGGGTACAGGAGGAGGGTCCCCCTCCTTCCTCCTCCAGCCTATTGGCACCCTGCAGCCGGGCCCGCTGAGGAAGCGCTGCTGAGGTCCCGGTTTAATCACGGGGAATTTTATCAGGGAGATAAGCGCCTCGGCCCCCAAGTCCTGGGACAGCCGCGATCCACCCTCCTCCTGGCCCCGAGGGCAGCGCTGGTTAGCCGGGCTCTCCTCGCTTGTCTGCTCCGCTTGTTCGCTTCCTCGCCTCTTCCTCCGAGCGCTCGAGATGCAAGACGGGGAAGCCCTGGAAGGGGCCGAACAAAGTTTCGGTCCCATCAGCCTACCGAGTTCAATGTGGTTACGGTTCCTCTTGCGGTTCTGCTATTGCCCATCTCCGGAGTCCTCTCCCCGCCCACTACGCGGGTGATCAGGGCTCGTGTCCGTAGCTTTGGGTTTACTTTTGATCACTTGCGTTTGAAGGGCTACAGAGCGGAGCCTGCCCTCGGATGAGCTTTCAGTCGCTCCTAACCACAGCTGGATTTGTTTAGCCAGAGGGATTGCTCTGATTCTGGGAGACTCCAATACCCACCCAGCGCCAGACTGAAATGTTCTCTCCCCTGTCCTGAACGTGTCCGCATCTGGCCGCTGCGCTCTGTTTTGTCTGGCAGTGTGCGTACAGACAACAATATGTTAAAAATACTCAAAATAAGAAGGTTCATAGGAGTTTTTTATATTGCCAATTTACACTATATTTTGACTCTTTCTCACTGATTACTCATGCGGTACAAAATGAATAACTCCTGACAGCATACTCCCCATATGCCGCTCAGAATCCGCCAAGGTGAATGCTTAATCATTGCATTACAACCTGAGCACAGATGTGTTTTGAAATTGCTTTGACATATATGTTTTTCTGACAGTGTTTCGTGCACTCAGTGCATATTTCTGTAATTATAATTGCTATGTATATTTAAAGGGCACAATAGGAATTTGCACTTCGCTAATCATTTAGTGTAAAAGTGTTATTAACAAAGTGCAACATTTGTTCTTCAAACCGGTAATAATACAGTTTAATCCATGAATGCAATTATCAGAATCATTATGGATAAATAATGACTTATCTGTTCCCAAAGTGACCCTCTGAGTATGTGCAAGCTGCATCAATTCACCAATCAGGACCTCCATTACTTGAAGGTAGACCTAGCATTTTACAATGCTTTTTTTAAGTACATCTGCCTTCAGATTTGACTTGTCTTGCCACCCCCATAAGAAAGTACCAGCATGTCAATTTACATTACTAAGAGTATCTATATTTGATGTAAATAACATACTTTCATGGCTGTTCTACCTGTGAAAATGTCATGAGCAATCAGAAAAGCTTATTTTTGCAGATGTCACGGTTACATTTTTGTTCCTGAGAAATGGATTTGACTTCATTTTGCTAAACATTATGGTTCCTGAAATAGTTTTTATTTCCTGGACCAATTGTCTCACCACTGGCAACCTCTTAACATTTTCAAATGGGAGTTCTTGAACACATACTTTATTTTAGCTAGGGATATTACAATCCCCATTCCTCTCAATGAAGCAGGCATTCTTTGCTGACCCCATTCCACTTTGAAAATAAAAAGCACCCGATCCTCTCTTTCAACAAGTAGCTTTATTCTCTGCTCCAGTGATTTACTATAGCACTTACACTGATGATACTTGCTATGTAGATGATTGGGGTAATGTGCATGATGATAAAACTGCAGTCAGTGGGGATTAATGCATGGGTATGACATCACCAGCAGCCAATCAGGTGACTGCTTTGGACACACATTGACCAAAACTGTATTCTAAAACTGATTTAGTGATTCTGCATTGCTTCTGATGACTAGGGCAAGTGTTGACAGAATGGACTGATTCTTAACAAGTTTGGATTGCCTTTCCCCTGTCCCCAAAAGGAGTTGAAAAATACCCACTTTTCAAAGATTTCTGGTTAAGAGATCGGTTGAATGTTGATACCTTAGTTTTCAATAAACCAGACATTAGTACAGTGTGCTACTGCCTGATTATTAAAATAAAAAAACCAACCTGATGAGTTCTCAATCCAGACAATGAGTTGTCATCTGAACAATCATGTTTCTATACATCCTATATTTGCAGCCGCAGGCACTAAGTAACATTAGTGCTTTGGATGTGATCCTACTGCAACCTTTATATGAGTAGCCACGAAGGGTTGCAGACCTGGGCCCTGTCTTTTTATTACCTTGCTATACCCCAATTAAAAAAAAAACAATAGCTTTCGGTAGCTTTTGCAGTATTGGGCCGATATTATTGAATCTGACCCAACTTTTGTAATGCACATAATGTCTATGTACAATCTGTTCTCTTCTACTTCATGACACTCACTTAAACATTATTGTTATGTTATCATTTTGGGCCTGATCCAGTGAAAAGATTTTGATTGACTTCAGTGGAATTTGAATCCCACATGTGGATATACCAAATACGGTCTGCTTGTAACTGGTGTACATTCCTTTGTTACTATTTTTTTCACATTCCCTAGAGTTCACACTTTTGAGCCGATTTAAAAATATTTTGTGCACCAGGTTCAATCACTGGAGTGTTTAATTTATATTGTTTCTTAGCAATTATTAAATAATCACTGCAGTTTGTATATGTAGGAAGTATTAAATTTCAGTGAACTGCATGAAGTATTCCCACATTGCCCTGATGTTCCCCAGGAGTTTGTGGTGTTCTTATGCCTTGGCTACCTGTAAGAGGTGACAGGATACATTTAATGAATTACCTTTTAAATTAGAAGGCAGTAAACAACTCATTATTTGATTAGAGGAATATTAAAATTAGTAGAATGTTATAGTCTTTTCATATCCTGTGGCACAATTTTACTAGCTAGGAAGTGACATGGGTTACTGCAGAGAGAGGAAGTCTCTAGAGAATTGTAATGATTTTCATCTGTGTGAAATCTTATATATTTTAGTTGATACTATTGCAGAGTTTTTGCTTTCTGGTTTAAATAAATACAGTTTGTTATTTTGAGTGAATTTAGCGCTTGTGAAGGGTGTTGGGTGGACAGCCTTGAAGGTTGAAATCCCCTAATTAGAGAACAAGAACAGCTTCAGCAGTGCTAAAGCAAGTGTGATAATGGTCTTCAGTCCTGTTTTGAGGGGTCCTCTGCCTTCTAGAAACGAGATGGTAGCTCTGTCCCCAGCCTCACTTAATCTTTGGCCTCTATTCAGGCTTCCCACCAGTGGTCACTGTGGTTTATGTGATGTGCTTAACTGCCTGCTGAGGTCATGATCCAAAACTCGTTGAGAAGACTCCATTGATGTCAATGAGCTATGGAACAAGCCCTAAGAATGTCATTTCAGTTCACATACACCACCAAACAGGTATCACATGGTGATATGGGGTGGATTTGAACTGGTGATCAGTAGCAGTGAAAGTACGTATACTGTCTTCATTGATTCTCCTCTGCCAATTTTTTTTATTTAGTTAGGGTCAACTCCTGCAGTCCTCACTCAGTCAGAACTCCCATTTTGCTGGAGTAAAGACTGAAACTCTCAGGATGATTGTGCCTGAGTAAGGACAGGCTCTATCCGATACTGCTTCTGATTTAAAAACATGTGTGTGCAGGTAAACAACAACGAGGTGTTTGGCTGAGGGTGGTTAATGACAGTAAACAATTTTCAGGTTCTCCTTGAAGAAAGGTCCCTATAAAATCTTGAAAGTGTTCCACACTTGGAACTCCCTTTGACATTAATGCGTGTTCGTCCTGCTGTAAAGCCACTGCAGGATCAGGTACTTCATTTACAACTACGCTTAATTTTATTTTACTGTAAGGGGTGTGTATAGTTAGTAACACCTGGATGCTGCAAAGCAAACATTTCATACTCCTGCAGCGTACGTGTCCCTGCCTAAGCCATTGTATTAAAGAAATTTCCATGAGCCAGGAATGCTAGAATCTCTGCAGCATATATTCACAGAGCCAGCTACCATCCCTGCATTGGCTGGATGGTGCTTTCAGCTGTAATGCATGCTGAGCGCTTGCAAATGAGGGGGATTTACTTTGGGTTTGTGCCACTGTAAGCAGAGTGTTCCGTGCTGCTCTATAGAATCCCAGGAAAGCCAATAGGAACCAGCAGGTTATTGCAGATTTCCACAAGCCACATCATTGAAACGGAACACTTTTTAAGTGATTGCTTTGTAGCTCCTTTATGCCATGGGCCTGATTCCTTACAGGAGTTACTCTATTGGAGTCAATGGTTTTATGCCAGTGGACAGCCCAAATAAGGGAAAGTAGAATTAAATTTCATGGTGGTGCTACTAATTTTTTTGTAAAATGTAATAGTAATTGAAACACAATGGAAGGGAGAGCTTTGACCATAGAATCTTCATGGTCAGGTCTGTCTTCTTGTAGAATATTTTCCTCAGCAAAGTGCCCACACAAAGAACGTCTCTCTCTCTTTCTTGTTTGAAATGACAGCTCCTGTGCTCTGGGAGACTGAGCAATGATAAATAAAGCAAGCAACGGTATTTATAAACCATGCTTTGCATGCAATACTGAAGGTAACAGTTTGGTTAATATACCTGGTAAAAAAAACAAACAGGTTTGGGCTTTGTTGCCTTTGTTTTCTGAACCACCAGCTGCAGTACAGGTTTAATTATGTTGGTAAAGTCCTGCTGATAAGAAGTGTGTGTTTTTCAGTTGGGCTAAGCCTGGCCATCCTAATTGTGGGAACAACTTACACCCGGTAAAGGTAGGTTGGGACACTGACAGTTTGGTTCTTAAAGGGACAATAAGCAATTTTTCCACGCTGTATCAAGAAAAAAGAAAACACGATTCTGGTTGTCAGAGCAAGCCCTAGGCATGGATAAAGCAACTAACAGATTTAACAATTTTGAAATGAATTGCAAACCTCTGGCTCATGTGTTTACAGTCCAGGATATCAGAACCTATGCTTGCATTTTACAAACTATGCACCACATTCTCCTTGGACATAAATTTCAAGGGTTACTAATTATGTAAGTCTGCGGAGAATTTGGCACTTTGTTCAGTAGCTTTAGTAAGAGCGAGGGCCAAATCTAGACCTCTTGGAAGCAGACAGAATGGCACTGAATGTTTAATTCTTTGCAAAATTAAGTTTTGGTTTTTGTACTGAGATGCCTTTCAATGGCAAACGTTGCAATGCACAGAAAATTGTGATAGCTTGAGAATCTGATACAGCAATTAAACAGCAGGATTCTGTTCTTCCATTTGTGTGCAAGAGACATGGATGTATTAGGAATTCAAACCTTAGCATAAGTTATTGATGTGTCAATGGACTCCCATATTGTTATCCACCTTAACATTGTGGAGGTTGCGGTATTTTAGGATCAGGGGATGTATGACTGGTTGGGTCTAGTTACCTCAGGATATCTGTGGTGCTCCCATTATTCAGTGAAAAGTTTGTGTTTCTGGTAGTTTGATCGGTGAATAGAAGTACACTGCAGATGTATTTATGTAGTGAAGTGCAGACGTTTTCATTACTAAGGAAGGATTTATCTTGTTACAGTAGTGAATTTAGGATGCTAAGCTGTGATATTTTTCCTGTTTCTAGAATGTTATATTGCATTAAAATCAAATCAGGGTGACCATCCTTTTCAATTTAAACCACTACAAGATGCTAATAACGTTGGAGACAGCAAGTTTCCAACTTCAGAAAAGAGCATCATTTATTATTTTTCCTGGTAAAATTCATTCAACCCGCTGAGATTAACTGTAATTTTTTTTAAAATAAAAGAAACTTGGTTTGGATCTTCAGCACCAATAACCCTTGAGGATCCAAGCCATGACATAGTAGATCCATCCTAGTAAAATTAGATTTTTGGGTCTCCCTAATCCCCCCTGCTTCTGGAAAAATAAAAGATCCTAGAGCACATTTAGTGGGTACCCCACAAACCCTTTTCACTCATCCCTGCCTCCTGCTCCCAGTCACTGGGAATGATGAGTGCTGAAAAAATCTTTTTGGACCTGGCTACTTTCTGCTGTTGCCCTGTACGCCGCAGACATTCAGGCTGGTGGGAGAAATTGGCTGAGTCGTTTCCCCAGGTTCCTACTATTGCTGCTCCGGTGGATGATTTTTGATTGAGCACCAGGGTTCTGAAGTTCCTTTTGCTCTCTTCTAATGAACAGAAGAAGTGGGGTGCTTGGCTTTGTTGGTCTACATGTGCAGCTAACTGCATACCTTGCCCCTGTTGCTGGAGGCTCCACTAACTGCTCGTTAGAGGAGCTGTGTTTCAACAACAGGCAAACAGCTGCTGTTTCTGGATTTGAAGTGGTCCATAGAACTTCTTAGGAGGTCTTTGTGGCTGGTACGGCCTCCACAGCCACCCCAGCTTCTCTTCACAGGTGTTTTGGGAGGAGGTGGGTTACTAGGCTGCATGCTGGGATATATGGGGTTTAACTCATGGTGGTTGTTGCTGGGCCTGACTCTCTTGCCTTTAGTCCTGTGGCGTAGTGCCTTACTCCCAGGAGCAGTCGTACTGATTTCAGTGGAACTACTTATGGAGGAAGGATGCAGCGTGAACACAGGTGTACAGGACCCATAAGGATTATCCGCTGCGCTTGCGTTAACAGAATATGGGCTGTTTGATATGTTAATTTTTGTATCAAATGTTGTGTGCTTAATTCCTGCGAAGCACCTAGAGTGTAAGACTGGTGCAATAAAATTTAAACAAAACACAGGTACAAGCCCATTTGTATATAAAAGTACTCGGGCAATTGAATCTGAAAATGGTTTCATAACTTGTTGGAATATGGAAGAATTGCTGTAAGGGGGTTCAACAGATGGATTCACTTCCGTTATTTCAGTTCCTTAAGCAGCCGTTCTGAAACTTCAGGCGAACATGCATTATTCCGAGGAATCGGATAAGAGAACATTTGAAACTTGCATGACTGAAGCCGAAATGTATTTCAGGTGGGTTACTGGGAAAATATTTACCAATTGCAGGGTTTGCTTGGTTCCAGGCTAAAAGGGAAAGAAATGGGAAAAACTGAGTTTTTTTTAATCTAACATTGACTTTTAGTCTGGTGCTGGATATTTTATTATTTTTGTTTAGTTCTAAATGTTTTAGCATACATGAGTAGGTATTAACATAATCGGAATATCTTCACAAACACCTACTTTTAAAAATCTGCAGTGAGTCTACTATTTAGGAGAGTCTTACCTGAGAAGGAATCTTCCCCCAATTTCTAGATCTACCTGACACAGATAAATGCAGGGAGGGATGGTTTATTTTATGGAAGGATTAATGGAATGCTCTAACAGAGGAATGGATCACTATGTTGCAAATAAAGTATGTTTTAAAAATGAATGGCCTTCAGCATGTACTCATAAATTAAAAGCACTTCCACCAAAAAAAATCTGTCTTACTGTGCATGTTGTTAATAGTTCAGGACATTCATTATTTAGATTTATCAATAAAAAGACCATACAGAAGCTTTGAGCACCTCAAAAATAATTAAACTTATCATAACAATGATAACATGTATATTAACTTCAGCCTGCTTGCAGCATTAAATAATTCAATGGAGATAATTTACCTCAGTCAGCTGATAAATAAACTCCCGTTCCACCCCCACCAACCTGGAAAAATCCCCAGAACATCTCTTTATGTCCATCCTGTGCAGAAGCATACCTGTTCTACCGCCCACCCCAAACCAAAACCCTGAGAAATAACTTTAATGTTATTGTACAAATGTGAGAGCTTATTGCAAATGTAGGGGAAATATTCCTTCCAATGACTTGTTACATGACTTTCAGTTCTTAACAATCTTGCATGGGCTCCAAGCCAACCAATAATGTATCCAGAAATGCCCAAATTCCTGCATATGGTACTCTAAATCAGTTTTTCAGCCCCATTTCATTTGCACTAGTCCACCCCCCCATGCATGTATGTAGAGAAACCAATTAAAAGGGCTATACAATTGTTTAGGATTTAAATAGTTAAATTACGGTATAATCCTGCATTCCCCCTAGGTATCCAGTACTCTCAGATTTTAGCAGAGGTAACATATGTATAAGGACAAAAAAATTCTGACCCTGTTTCTGTCTACAGAACCCTGCAACCAGAACTGGGTTCTGCAGTGGGACTTACTCGCATGAGTAAAGGTGAAATGATCAGGCCCATAATTGCTTCATTTTAAGAAGTTGTATCTAAATTTGAGTATTTCTCAGATAATGTTAAATTATTTGAAAAACTGTAGATCACATTTGTTCTCTAGTCACAATCTATTCTCCAGCTTTCTGTTTGTTGTTTTTGTTGGGAGGATTAAGGGGACCAGCATTTAACCAGTCTCTTTGCAAAAGGCCATGAAAGCCAGAGGAAAATCAATGTTTTTAGCACTAGTAGGCTTTTGAAGTGTGGAAGTTGAACATATTTCCCATTGAATTGGACTTTAGCAGCGAATAAGCTATTAATGTTAAATCTTGCTTAGGACTGTAGCAGATGATGGCAGCTATATGTAATAATTGATTGTTACCAATTTGGTTCTCCTCTTTGCTAAAAACACCATACTAAATAAACCAATTTGTAATGTTGGTGTAAGTACATTTTTATATACAAATAACATGTTCTGTTACAGTTATGTACTGCAGTCTTTTGTTTAAAGTCTTTTTTTTTTTTTTTTTTTTTTTTTTGCTACACAGAGGGTTAAAGCAAAAGATGTAACAAAAGTTAAATTTTGAATACTTTACTAAAATTGCTGTTTGGTTATGAACAGTAAGGTTTAAGAATAACATTATAAAATGGGGTTTTGAATGGATCTTTCTGTATTTCTAATTGGAGCGCTATCAGTAAAACTGTACCCTCCATATAATACATATGCAATTTGTTTTTAAATGTCAAACCAATTTTTGCTGCTACTTTAAAAAAAAAATCACAAGAAAATAATTCTGTTCAAGTTCCCCTTAAATATGACCAAAATGACAATGACATTATTAAGGAGAAGGACCAGACTAGCTGGAGGATATGCATTAGTCACATGAGTTTCACAAATAGATGTTGATTTAGATATTGATAGTAAAGACACGTTCTAGTCATTTTATAGAATTAACAATTGATCAGCTTGTTACGTCCTAGTCCTTCATTACAGCGTGTTTATTCATTATTGTCATTACAAAGTGGAAGTAGCTGAGATCATGTTGATTAGCAATGCAAAATCTAAAAGCAGTGAAATCTGTTTTTAATATTAAAACTTTTGCACGGATACACCCCTTTGAGTAATGTATTGATTCCTGCATTTCACAACACGACTTAGCTTAAACAGCTTTGTCAATTTGCAGTTCACTTACATTTTTCAGAAACTCAGGCCTATGTTTTCACAATATCAATGAATCAGGCTTGTAACAATGTAATGTGTAGTGTAAAACATTCTTTTCAAATTATATTAGGTTATGTCTTGGTCTATGTAAATATACATAGATATATACTTACAACTGATACGCTTAAATATGCTGGCATAGGCGAATGCAGAGATGGTATTGCAGCAAATATATTCATGATTGTTTGTTTGCTTGTTACTAAATGTATCATTTCTTCTAAATCAGCGGTGACTTAAGCTTGGGCAAACTTCAGAACAAAAATACCCAAAGAGGCTTCTCCTGGTATATTTGACTAATATATTGAAGAAGATAAATAGTTATTTTTAAAATGTATTACACAGTAGAACTGAACACAAAGGGAAACCATTTTACAAATCTGAAAGTTAAGGTCACCCTGAGATGAAAAGGACACTTACGGTGACTAGAAAACCTCTGCTTCCTGAAGAAATTGAGATTCAAAGTTTACTCTTTTCACAGTTTCTTTTATAAAGCTTTGGGATCCCAAGTGTAAAAGCAGAGTCTGTTTTGATGTTCAAATATTTCAAACTATATAGTACATGGAAAATAAGATTCTATCTTCCAGCCAATGCTATAGATTAGTTTTAGTATCTTAATTTATCTCAGTGTATCAAGCTCTAATGATGCGTTTTATAATACAATATCATACTGTTTTACAATAAAATTGGTAAACATTTAATTTAAAACTTTTAACCAATACTCCCCCCTCCCCCATCTCTTCTTTACTTTCCCAGATAACCCTTCTTGTTCTAAAAATCCAGCACATATTTTAGTCATACACATATCACGGAGCAAATAATACATAATTCACACTTCTTGTGTGAGTATGGACGTTAGCTCAACAGCATTTTATTAGGATTTGTTAATTACACTAATGAATTATTTTCTGTCTGACTCTCTCATCTTAGCTAATATTGCTAACCTGTTTGAGCTGTAGCAAATCAGGACAACATTGATATATATATATTTTTGAAAACTGAATAATGGTAGATCTAGACTCATAATTTTTTAATTAGGTCATTTATCTTCATCTATGTTTATCAGTGGAAAGTACTAAGATGTATTAGCAGTTTTTTAAAATTTTTGTTATATATGTAAACATGTTATAATGTAACTGAGTCGTGTACGGAATATTTCTGATTTCTTCTTTAATTTTCAGCACAACTTTAGAGTGTTTTTTTGTGTACTAGAGGGGTTTAATTTGCTGCTTGTTTTGCTGTTTGCAGTAGTATGGCATGTCATTGCTTATACAGTAGTTTAACTTAGGGTGTAATTAATATTTGAGTTCAGACTTTGAGCCTGATCCTGCAGAAACACTGCAATGCTCCTTACTGAGAGTAACAATACCTACCTTTTGTTTAGTGCTTTTCATCAGCAGATCTCGAAGTGGTTCAGTCCTTTAATGTATGTATCCTCACAATCCCTCTGTGAGGTAGGAAGATGGTGTTATCCCTCTCTGACCTTTTACAACTGAGGCACAGAGAGGCTAAGTGACTTGCCCAAGGTCACATAAGAAGACTGTGGAAGAGAAAGGGATTGAACCCAGTTCTAGGTTAGCACCTTAACCACCATCCTTCCTCTCATAGTCCCTTTCTGGTCAATGGGACTGCTCACTGTCGTAAACACAATATGGGTTTGATCCTGTGCCCACTGAAGTCAACAATAAAACTCCATTGACTTTCATGGTGCAAGTAAGCCTGGTCCTGTTTCTAGGACTGGGTCCATAGCCATTGTGTTATGGATGGTATTTCACTGTACAGAAGCTCATATTCTGCTCTTGGGTAAAATATACTATGAATGTTAATGCTGGCAAAATACAGGGCCAAATTCTGCTGTTACACTTGTGGAATCCCATTGACTTTAACCCATGCACTCAAATCCATCCTCATTTGTTTTGTTTTAGTAAATAAAAATATGAACAGCTGAAAAATTTAGGAGATAATCTATGTGATCTCTCAAAAGCCATTTAAAAATATATAACTTGCAAGATCAACTTAAAAAAAAAAGACAGAATCCTGCACTCCTTATTTAAGCATAATTCCCATTGCCATCTCTGGGAATGTTACCTGAGTAAGGACTGAATCAGAACGTGGGGTTGTATTTCCTATGTGCAGTTGTACGCAAAACAAACCAACCAACCTTCCACATCAGTGAGACTGGATTATATAGTACTGAACTGCTGCGGTATTTTTACACATGGGAATCTCAAATTTGAAGGCGTTGGCATTTTTTTAGGTTTATATTTACCTTATGTAAATTCCTTCCTTACTATATGAATTAAATCTTTATTTGTTGTGAAATGGAGGGCTATAACTATTCAATAGGGGCCTATTCTAAAGCCCATAGAAATCTAGGGTAAAATGCTGAGGAGAGTAGTAGGCTGACAGGACAAATTATTTACAGCTGGTCAAAATGTTTTTCAATTTTTGATTGGAAAAAGTGCCAATTATTTTTTAATGGGGAATCTGCATGAAAACCATGGTCTGACCAGCTCTGCCAATCGTACCCGATATGCTGCCATGCTAAGGTCTCAGTCTTGCAGTTGATGTCATACCTCTGTATCAGTGCAGAGTCCCACTGACATGAATGGGGCTCTGTTTGGGTGCAGGGATCCATCAGTGCTGGCTTTTGTTAGTTAGAGTGGCCATATACTCTCCGGTATCCTGTAAAATTGTCTGCTGTCTGTGGCCTTTGTTCTGGCAATGTCCATCACTGGAGAGGACCACTGCCCTAGTGTACAATAGCTGATCTGATCTGTGTTTCTTTGACAGAACTATAGAAGGGAATAAGGGTATATTGCTCAATGTATTTTTCATCTCACTTTTATGTGGCAGCCAGAGAACTTGATTCTGTGGATGCCCTAATGGGAGGAATCCCATATACGGTACAATGCTGTGAACGGGAGAGCATGCTTAAATTGATCTCATCCTTAAATTTATCAAGAAACTCCCAGGTCATGGTGGTTTTCAAAGATGAAGATCCTATTACCCAGAATAGGATGTAGCTATATATGAAAATTGGGACTAGAGCAGTTTAACTCCTTGTACTTCAGGTCAGTGGGTCACTGCCCCTGTTGTAGCATTGTCCAAAAGCAGTTCAATGGTTTTCATCCTCTCCAGACAACTCTATTGCTTCTCTAGAACGAGACCTCAGTTGGCTCCCACTGCTGCTTATCCAGTTGTGCTTGGAATTGTGCTTTGGCTTCTCCTGACACCAGTCTCCCAGCTGCCATGTTTGCAGCAACTCAAGCCCAGCCAACTGGAAGTGGGGGCATCTCAAGGCCAGGCACAGAGGGTCATAATTACAATAGCAAAGGGACCCTAGAGTACCATTCACAAAAAGCCTGAGGTAAGGTGCTAGCACTGGTTTGCCTAGCAGTGGTAACGAACTGCTACTATCGTTGAGTAATAAGTTTAGGGCCAGTGGAGCTATTGGCTGATGGTGGGCAGGATTCGACCCTTGATAACTTTTAGACTCCAACTTTCTTTTTCAGGAAGTTGAAAAAAATGGTCTCAGCCAATGACATGGAATATCTCTTCCCTTTCTAGGGAAATACCTGCAGGAGAGGGTCTGGGCTGCAGAGAACTATGGGAGGATCCCCTTTTAGTGTTTTCCTAGGGTGCATGGCTTGTTCTCCCCACACCTTATAGGGGGTCATGTCATCAAGGTTTTCTTTGCCTCCATTAAAACCCAGGACCGTCTTTTAAGGTGATTCCTCCAGGATGGAGGAGCTGTGATGCTCCAGTTGGCAGTAAATCTCTGCCAGTGTTTCTGTTGGGCTTGTGTATGAGCAAACAGTCCACGCCTCCTAAATCCCCCTATCTCAGAAAAACATCCCCATATCCTATGGAGTTGGATGCAATTCATCCCAATTACTCTCTGTGGGGTGGGGAGAGAACCCTCTCCCCGAGTATTACTGGCTAGCTATCTAAGTGTAACAGGATGAGTGTTGGCTGAGACTCAGCTTTGATTTTTCTCACTTTTATTGGTTCATCTCAAACTTTAATTTTACTCATTTCATCCACACAAATATTCTGTTTAAACACCAGCCACGTTATGGACTTTGCTACATTCGAAATAACAAAACAGGAGCTGGTGTTCCTAGTTCAGAAGAGGAAAACTGCCAGAAGCACAGAGGTAAATTAGAGCTGATGAAAATTAATTGCAAACCTGTTCAGTCTGGTCTGTCTTATTGTGCCATTATTAAATGGTGTTCAGAAGATCTTAGTCGTAAAAAAACAAAACAAAAACACGTGCTGACTTGTGAGAATTCAGCAAGCAACAGGCTGGGACTTGAATTTCCTTCAGATGTTCCCACTTTGATCTTCACTTTCAATTTTTCATATTGTTTTGGGGCCTTATTGTACTGTGAGAAGAGGACCCAGATCTTTGTAAACTTCATGCTGATAAGTTTCTATTGAATACTCTCCTGAGTGGTCGAGTTGCTTGTGACTGTGTAGAGGGGCTGAGGGGTGTGGTCCTGAAAACAGATGGATCCCAGGGGAAAAGAAGCTTCAATCTAAGGGATCCCAAGATCTTTACACTATGTCCAGACCCCATTCCTAGGTGTCTCCCTAGAACAGGGGTTTTTCAACCTTTTTCTTTCTGAGGCGCCCTAGACATGCTATAAAATCTCCCAGCCCATCTGTGCCACAACGTCTGGCTTTCTGCATGTAAAAGCCAGGGCTGGCATTAAGGGGTAGCAAGCAGGGCAATCGTCCATGCCCCCAAACCACCAGGGGCACCTAGAAGCTAAGTTTCTGAGGTTTTTGCTTCAGCTCCACTTGGCAGGGCTCTGGGCTTCAGCCCCATGCTGCGGGGCTTCGGCTTTCTGCCCTGGGCCCCAGCGAGTCTAATGCTGGTCCTATTTGGTGGCCCCCCAGGGACCCCTGGATGAGAACCACTGCCCTAGAAGATGTGCTGACATTAGCTGCCCTGACAGGATTGTGCCAACCTACCTGAATGGAGAGAAGACTGCATGGAGCAGAAGTTACTACGTATTTTTCCTAGTAGTATTCACTTTCACTGGATATTCCATTAGCAAGCCAGAGACTTTTCATAATCTTCAAGATTAGCTGTGGAGACCTTGGAGGATCAAAAGAATGTTGACTATTCATGAGACACTGCTACCAAAGGTATTAAATTGATCAGGGCTCTTGCCAATGGAGAAATAATCAGGAAGATCCTTATGTATTTGAAAGGCAAAATTAAACAGCGCAGAAGTCTGGGTTAGGAAAATGAACATATTTGTTGTGGGTAATCAAAATTAGCCAAGATCATAAACCACATCCATGTCTCCCAATGTAAACTGCACCTTCTGACATACAGATGCTAGTGAATATTTCATACTTGCATATGCAGGTCCTCACAATGGTGGAATATGTACAGGCGTTAGAGCTGACTTTTCAAAGACGCAGCAAAGTATTTGGCTTATTTCTACCCCCCACCCCCTTCCAAAAAACCTCTTTTCGTATAATAGGATTCAATATTGAGATAATGCAGCTCTATTTGACACAAGCAGAATCAGTTTGTTCTCAGGGTCATCTGATACTGTGTACTTTTGATTAGCAAAGTGTGAAGGAGCACGTGCACACAGTGTTTTATGTATTGAAAATGTTTGCGCTATTATAAACATCACAGTCCTCTGCTGAGCCTCTTTCAATGATCTTGAGGTAGCTTCTCCCTTTGATTCATGCCATTGGTGCATCACATTGTCGGAGTATGTCAGGGTGCATCACGTTGTCAGGGAGGGGTTTGATTTTTTCAGAAGGCTTAAAAGAACAGTCCTTGCGGTAATGTGGAAAAAGAGACTTTTGTATGTCCAGAGAGAGATTAAAATAGAAGCTTTGTGCTGCGATGTAAGTGACTTACAGAGGTCTGACTTTATTTGAGACTAACCTTCTAGTGAAGAAAAGGCAACAAGAAACAAGGGCATAAAACAGAAAGCAAGCTGCATGGGCGTTGCATACAACCCCCATTGGAAGGGAGTGGATTAGAGAGTCCTCTGACCAATTTATGAGCAGCATTTGGGAGTTTGACAACTAAGCACCTGACAGTTGTTTGGGTGGCAAGCGAATCGTTAAGGAGTGGGAGATGTGGGAAATCTACAGGTTACCATGTGAACTCATGCCAACGGCATATCAGAGAAGGCTGAGGACCATTCTGAACTAAATGCTTCCCCTCCATTTTTGAATGCAGTGACACCTCTGCTGAGTGAAGATTTCATTATCTGCAGGCTGTCTTCTTACTAATCTTGGCCAAGAAGTGTGTCATTTGTAAGGGGATGTTTTCATTTGGAAAGGGGGGGGGAAATCTAATAAACTATTTTCCTCATTGTTTTTTTGCATCAATATTGTTTTGCATTTAGTTAGTAGCCACTAGTAAACTAAAAGACCCTAACAAATTTCTGCTGTGGTCCCTGAGACGTGGTGCATTTCTAATAAGAGTATGTTTTCATTAAATAGTCCTGTTACATTTCTTGCTAATGGCCCATTCTCCATTGTATGTCTGCTCTGCATATTACAATGCTATGGAAGTACGGCATGCTATAAGCCTAGAATTTGAATCAGTGACAAACTCAAAATGCCTTTTAAAAAATGTCTCCCATGGAACTTGTACAGTGAAGGAAATTCAGATGGGAGCAGTTAAAGTGAGTGGGTTTCACTTTTGTGTTCCAGCTCATCAATCATTAAAGAGATGCTGGCAGGTCAAATGGGCCTAAAACTGATTGATTGATTTATGAGAAGAATCCATTTTTTTTTTTGAAAGAGTCTAAATCTCCAAAGCTAAATTAAAAACAACAACAAACATCCATACATTAGGGTCCTAACTAGGGAGTGATTAATTAACTCAAACCCGCACCTGTCCATTAAATCATCTAGTCTGACCCGTTTTTCACAGAACATTAAATTTCTATTTGAGCCCAGTAATGTGTTTGAGTAACACATGCCTTCCAGAAGGGCATCTTTCTGTGTTTGGAGAAAGGTGTTTTTTGTTGGTGTCCCTAGCCTCTGTTTGCCAGAAGCTGGGAATGGGCAACAGGAGGGATCACTTGATGATTACCTGTTCTGTTCATTCCCTCTGGGGCATCTGGCATTGGCCACTGTGGGAAGACAGGGATACTGGGCTAGATGGACCTTTGGTCTGACTCAGTATGGCTGTTCTTATGAGAACCTCCAAACCACAACCTCAGCTAGACGCACACCCTTTCCCTGTGACCTCCTGCCAAAAGCAGTGCATTGGCTGGCCTGCACCTCCACAGGACCTGGGCTGCCACATGTCTCCCCGGCCCAGAGGCCAAATACCTATTTAGAGATTTGTTCCAGGATGCCGCTGCCTCTCTGGGGAGCTGTGGATAGTGCCGTTACCAGATCTCATTTGCTTATAGATGAACTTCAGGGATATCCAGTGTCTGGGGCTAGATGGGTGTAAGAGCAGGGTGGAAGTGGATGAGGAAGTGGGCAGAGGGTTTTCACAGGATGACTGACGGGGACCAGTTGGGAGAAGGATGTCCCATTGGGAAAACTCAGAAGGCTAGAGTACTTAGGGACCCATGGAGGTTTTGTGCCCATTACAAATTCTAGTGTGAACAACTTGTGCTGCTCTATGTACCTGGCTTAGCACACGTGCGCTGGTTCCCTTGAGTTAGAATAACCCATCAAGTGAGGTGTAAATGACAGCATGGGATTAGGCAGGTTTCTGAAAGAAGAGAGTCGGGGAACGCCTAGATTAAGATTAGGGATGTGAATGGCTTCAGCGGTTTGTTTTAAATTGACGGATAGCCCAGGTAATAGCTAGTCAGCCCAAGCTCTTTGGAAATATTTGTCATTAATCAGAGCTCCTTAATGCAGCTCCCTTGGAAAGGGCTCCAGAAATGCAGTCCCAATTAGAGCAATTGTACTCGCTTTATTAGCTCCTTCATCATGGGCACTACTGCAAACAAGCAAGAGTAGGGATGGGAGAGCGAGATCCTGCTGGTGCAGTGCTAATTCCGGAGGCTGAGGCAGGAGGACTGTGCTACTGGAAATCAGAGGTGAAGTGAGCTGTGGCGGGGAAGCAGAGTCACTCTGGATTACAGGCCTGAGGCAGTGGTCTCATTGCACTGGCAGGTGGAGGGGGACTTGCACAAGCTCCTTGTTAACAGAGCCAGGCATCTGGGCCCAACAAGAGAATCTCTCTGCTTTTATTTTATTTTATTTTTTAAAAAAACCACCCCAAAGGTAAATTTCTATCCTTTTCTCTTGTGAAGAGAGAAACCCATGCAGCTTGATTGCTAGGGCTGAAAGGAGCAAGAAGCTGGGCTCTGCTGCTCCAGCTGGAGGCTGGGCATTGGGGCCTAAAGCTGTGTCTTCCCCCGCTGCCTCAACATGCGCTTGTGTACATGGGATTGTCACTGTACTGTGGCAGTGTCCACATGGGATGTCATTGCGCGGAGTCATGCCCTGGCTTGTCTCGCAGTAACTTGCTGTGTAGCCCAGCCATTAACGTAAAATGAGTGAGTGAAGGATCACTCTCGCCTGTTCCTACTGTTTGTTTGCAGGAGTGCCCATGGAGTAGGAGCTAAAAAGGCAAGCTGCCAGTGCGCACGATCTTTTCATGCGCCTCACCGTTCTATTGTTTGTCATAAAGCCCTACATCCTGGAGGCATGTGGTTGGGTGAGAATCTCAAATTTAATTACAACAACAAAATAAGTGTGTTTTTTTTTTTTTTAAGTCCTCCTGATAGTGGAGACAAGCTTGAGAACATGACCCAAATGAGTGCAGCCTCAAAACCAGAAAGTGAATAAACAGAGCCCACAATTACATTTTTAAAGTAAGTCACGATTTTTTTAAGGCAGTCACATGATTTTTGAGGGTCTTGACTCATGGTTTTTGAATGCTTAGTGTTGGCAATACTATGTATACCAAAGAATCTTCTCGCTGACTTCCCCCGCGCACCCCCCATCCCTGGGCTGATGCTGTGTGGAGTTGTGATAATGAAATTAGCTATGGGGTGTATATGTTGGGGGAACTTACCCAGGCTCTTTCCAAACTATTAGGCCTGGCTTGGCTTAAAATTTTAGCCCTCTCTGAGCCTGCGATGCATCTGATTGCCACTCACTCAGGGTCTGGTTTCACTCTCAGGGCAGTAATGGGAGCTGGCTCAGACCCTCCGTCGTCTGCTACACCGGGGTGCACCCACCTCAGCTGCAGCTGGAGAAAGTTGCTTTTGGCTCCCCTGTCACCTTAGGATCACATGGGGAATGTGCCGGTGAGACAGTGCTGAGGCCTGACAGGTGGGGTCGGCTCTCTGATGGCTATAGACTCAATTAGTTTCCCCAGTGATGGCTGCAGCCAGCCTCCCCATGCCAGTGCCTGCCTGCCCATTCTCAGCAAAGGGCTAGAAAAGCCAATACTGGGAGAAAGCCTGGAGACCCTCCTCGCCACCGGTCCTTCACCAGCTAGTTGAGGCCCCCTTGCTCCACCTGACTGCCAAGACTAGCTAGGGACGACCGCCCACAGTCAGAGGATACTCGCCTTCCCCAGAATAGATGACTGTTTCCCTGCTGACTGCCGCAGGGGGCTTGCTTCCCAGCCATCCCACTGATGGCAGGGCATCCACCATGAGGAACAGATGCTAGGTAGGTGAGCTACATAGAACAGCCTACATGGGACGAGAGGAAAGTGCAGGAAATGAAGGGGAGGGATAGAAGGGTCTAGGAGTTTGCATAGAGGAGGAAGAAGGGGAGGGAGATTTTGTTTTTATTGGGGAGGAAACTGTATGAAAATTACAGTGCTCCTTGGGGTGGAGGAGGCATCTTCTAGGACATGTCCTGAATCTCTCTAGTGGAGGTGGAAAATGGCAATGCTTTTGGCAGGGCAGTATTGGTGGCTGGCTTGAGGGGATATCCTTAAATTAGTCCCTCACATTTCCAGTCATGCTGCCATCCTCCATACACCCTATCTGACTTCTCAGCAGCCTGTTGCTCACTGCTAGGAAACCTGATGAGGCTTCCAGTGACAGAACATCATGGCATGAACATGATGCAACGATGGCCTTGTCCAATGTTAATTGAAGTCAGTGAGGTCCTGAGCAGGGCACCGAGTCAAGTCCAGTATTAATCCTGAATGCCCAATTGCCATGTTACATCAGCTGTTCCCATTACCTGTTTGCCCACCCCTCCTTCAGGATTAAAGACAAATCACCTTTTTAAGGTAAGCCATTGGTTTTGAAAGCACCTGTATAATGTTAGACATTATTATCCACTGTGATGCTAGTAATCCATAAATAAGTAAAGATCTGTGAGAACCCCTGTCTGGGTGTATTTTCAGCCTTTTAACTAGGAAAAAGATTGGACAGGATTGGGATAATCTTTTAAATGCAATTATTTATTGATCTCACTTTGACTCATCCCACTAGCAGGTATGCCCTGCTAACTTATTAGCAGTATTTTGCTTTCAGTCAGTGATTATTGAACAATGAGGAGTGGAGTTTAACAAACCCTTTTCAGGAATAGTTGTTGAACTGCAGGATCTGTAGAGGGAGGGAAACATAGGGCTTTCCCCATTTCACAAGGAACAGCTTTTTTAAAAGTGCATTCACTCACCAGAATAAATTTTATGGACATGCTCCCTTAGGTTAGATGAGCAGTTTTTTAGGCCTGGCAGCAGAATGCTTTCCCATTTTGGGGGCACTACTGTTCCCCCCCCCCCAAAAGAACCATTTTAAAGGATTTCTAGACAGAATGCTATTAGGATGCTGAGGGTTGAAGGTATAGCCATTTGACCCCATGCTTCCCTGACTTCTGCATATTACATTTCTCATGATTATTTAATGTTTGTTTTTGCATAAAGCACCATGTATATCTTTGGCGGTATAAACAAAGAAAAAATCCTTGGTTTCTAAGGATAATTTTTCAGCTAGTCCCAAACTGATCTCATTGCAATAGCTGCTCTGCACAGAGATGTGGCTGTACATCTGTTTTGGACCAGGTCCTGTGTTCCTTACTTGAAATGTACTCTGGCGAAACTTCCACTGAAGCCAGTGCAGCAAATAGGGTCCTTCATGCATGCAGAGCATGTGGTTGGTGCCCAGCTGCCCTAGCTGAATGCACTAATTAGCTCAACAGCCATTTTTGCTGGCAGGTGCATGTGCAGAAACGGGTAAACTGAAAATGTCTGGGATTGCTATAGATTATCGGGACTGGTGCGTTAAGTGGTGCAGTGGGCTGTGAGAAATGAGATGTTCTGTTGCTGGCCATGTTCATGCTAACATGGCTGCCAGAAATGTGTGTCCAGCCTGTAATGACACTTCTGGAAGTTTAGCACTGTATTTCTGAAATGCTTTTCATTACTTTTTTGTAACAATTAGCTAATAAGTCCCATGTGGCGTGATTACCCCTCCGCAGCGGAGACTCTGCCAGTCTGACTCTCTCTTGCTCAGAATGGATGCATGCGTTCGACAAGCACACGGTGCGGCGTTTGCACCTCGAACCGTAGCTATTGCTGGGCTTTTCTCTCCTTGCATAAAGTTTTAAGAACTTTGGACAAAATGAGCGACAGGCCCGGGTTGAGACTCTGCTTGGGGCTGCTGAATGAGGGAGGCCATCAGGCTCAGCCCTGGTCCTGGTCCCAGGGTATGATACAGCAGCCTGTGTGAGAGCCATGCCTGTGGCAAGCACCTCCTTGCCCCGACACCCTCCTTCACAGAAGTGGGGCTGGTTTTGGGGATAGCACAGGAGTAGGTATGTTGGCGATGTGACATCAGAGAGCTTCCTTCCATCAAGAGAATTTTGTTGAACTGTCCAGATCTTGCCACCAGAGAAGCATTAAAAGAGGCCCAAACACACCCAAATCGTGGCCCTGTCTCTGTAACACAGACTTGTACAGTGGCCATTCGCTCAGCCTCTACATTCCAGCTCCATTCCTCTACATACCCTTGCTGGGGTTTCCATGGGGCCATCTTTCCCCTTCTCTTGGCTTTAGGATTGAGTGCTTGCCCTCCAGCTTATTCACAGCCAGTGACCCTCCACATCTTGTTTGTGATGGGCATGGCTGGGAGGAAGCCACTGGAAGACCTTTACTCCTTGAGCCATGGCTTGTCCTAGCAGCCCCCACGCACCCACCGAGGAGGGCTGCATGCAGCTTCTTCTACAGCCCACCACCTTTGCCTTGCAGGGCCGCTCGGAGGATTCAGGGGGCTTGGGGGCAATTCAGGCATCAGGGGAGCACTGAAGGACTCCCCTGCCGCCGAAAACTCTCGTGGAGGCCCCTGCGGGGCCTGGGGCCTGGAGCAAATTGCCCTACTTGCCCCCCACCTCTGGGTGGCCCTGCTGCCTTGCATGTCTAGCCGCAGAGCAAGGCAGTGATGTGAGGGGACCTCTCCCCCGGGAGCTGCACTGGGACACCAAATGGCTGCTGTCTTGAGGCTCTCAGGGCCCACACTTGGATCTGCAAGTGGGATAGTTCACCGAGCTGCCACAAGGCTGCAGGTCAGCCATGCTTTCCTTTAAAGGGAGGGGGAATCTCGCTGGCACTGCTTCCAAACAATGGATATGAACCGGCTCATCCTTTTAAACCTGAGTGATGACTGCAAAAGCTGCTGACTGGGCTACATCATGCCTGTTAGGCAGAGCCCATAGTAGGGGCCAAAGGGGAGCACCAGGAGGCATCCTGCCGGAGGGAAGCAGAATTCCTCTTTTGTGTGCAGAGGGAGCATGCCCATAGGTGCTGGAACTTAGGGTGTGGGGGGTGCTGCCGCAGCCCCTGGCTTCAAGTGGTTTCCATCATATACGGGGTTTACAGTTTGGTTCCATGGCTCTGAGCACCCCCACCATACAAATTGTTCCAGTACCCCTGAGCATGCCTGCATTTCCTTATGCACCCCAGCCCTGCTCCGGGGCCAGTGTGGAGTGGGATGGGGGCCTGCTTCCTTTCTGCCCTCTCTAGGTGTAGGAGAGGAGCAGTCCCTGTGCTTCTCTGAATGCAGGGACTGCGTTTCTGCCTGGCCCTTTTGTGGGCCCTACAGCTGGGGAGTGGGGAAGGGTTTCTGAGCCATTTCCCGCTCTGTAATGGCCAGGTCTCTTGACAGATCTCCTGGGGGAGCTAGGAGCTGTATTTATACTTTAATGGCATGCTTTGCTTTTCATTACCCTTAGAGAGTTCATGTTAATCCTGCCAACTCAGTGTAATTACAGTCTGATTCCCTGGATCCTTCCTGGGATTCCCTGTGGGATAATGTATTCTTGGCTTAGACTCAGCACCTGTCTGGATCACCCGCGCCACTTCCTGCGGCAACCTACGTTTCCCTGTAACGCCTCCTAGCCAAGTCCTGCTCCGCGCGTGTGATTGGCTGGGAGCACTGCCCAGGAGCGTGAGGCTGCAGAATAGTTTTGCTTGGCTCTCTGCAAGTGGGGGGGAAAAAAAATCTCCCTAGTAAATGTCAATGAAAGACTTGAAAGCTTGGACTCTGAGACATTTTCTGCCTTTGGTGTTTGCGTAGGGAAGCTCTGATTTCTGGCTCTGTAGCCTTCCCAGTGGAGCAGCGTTTTCTGTGTTACCTCTGAGGTAGGATGATGATGAATAATAAATAACGCTATATGAAGGAGGAGCCCTATTCTGACTCCCATCCTCACACTGAATTGCACTTTATTGTATGAGTCGTGCTGTTGATCTTCATGGGATGACTCACGGAGTGAAGGCTATTCCACGAGATCTGAGGTGGAAATTTTAAAATTTTTCTACCTGGCTTGAGAAATTTGGCTGTTTGTGGATCTTTGCAGGGAAAAGGGCTGCAGAGTGGCTCCTCCAGGTCTAATGTGGTCATGCTGCAAGGGATGGTGGCTGATGCATTTATACAGTGGTAGACCCTCAAGCCCCAACCTTTATCTGCTCCAGTGCCTTGCATGACCACACACAGGTGCAGCACCCACGGAGCAAGGGAACACACAGGGCATGTGTGTGCCTAGCAGAGACACCCCTGCTCCAAAAAATAAATCTTGCTCTGCTCCTCTAGGTGAAACCTCGTTGGCTCTCTGCACCATTGGACAGAGGGGGAAAAGGATTTCTCCCCATGCAAATCCATGATTCTATAATATTTTTGACAGGCTGTAACTTCCGATTGATGCCTTGCTGAGTAGCTGGACAGTCACTATAATATCCATATTACTTGGTTTGCCTAAATCCATGATTTACAAGCTGGAAGAGGTAGGTTTTTGACCTTATGGATGACGATGTGGTGTTCAGAGTTTGTTTAGGGATCATACTTTAGTTAGAAGGCCTTCTGTTGCATCCATCATACGGAGAGACTAAGCTCTTAGAGCGAGCAATAGTAATTTCTTAATGATGTGTACGCAGAAAACATGTACCTGCTCAACTGTTACTAGGCCAGTTCCAACAGCCACACAACTTTTGAGTCCCAGCCTCACTCTTTAGCCCCGGATTCTGTTTCTGCATTCCACTTCTGCAATTTTAAAGCAATGAGAACAGCGCCATATTTCCCAAAGGACTGCACAGATATTAGCTGGTCCTTACAATGCTGCTGTGAGGTTGGTAAGTAGTATTATCCCCCGTTTTCAGTTGGGGAGGCTTTGGCAGAGGGTAAAAACCATTTTCATCTTTGGGGCCCTCCATTTGTAGGTGCCCAACTTGAGACTGTATGGGCCTGATTTCTAGTGGTACGGAGCATCCCACAACTCCCACTTGTTTAAACTGCAGTGCATCAGGCTAGCGCGTTCGAAAATCAGGCCCCAAATGACAAGACTGAGGCCAAAATTTTCATAAGTACACAAGTGACTTGACCCAAGGCTATGCCAGGAGGTGTCAGTAGAGATGGGATTAAAAACTCAAGGTTTCCCAGGCTCACGTCCAGTCCCCTTGGCTTCATTGCCCCTCGTGACATTCATAGCACAGAAATGACCCCTACTAAGAGCCCTGTTGTGGTGTTTAGTCACTGGCTCACGTTGGGAGTGGCGTGGAATTGCACCAATCGTACGGGCTGCTAAGTGGCACAGTCCAATCCTGAGTGCCCTGATATGTTGCAGGACCCTCAAGATGGTGCGGCCTGTTTCCTTGAGCGCCCCCACGCTCTGTGTAGCTGGGAGCTGTGATTTGTGAGTGGCCCTTGTGTGGGGTGTGCAATATGTGAAAGACTTTTCACCCTCCTCCCCATTCCACAAGGGCCATACTGGTCATAAGTGCTTTCTGATATATGCAACACTCGTAAAATGAGCTGATTCAGTCACTCGGTTAACTTGGATTAAATACACTACCCTGGCTTGATAGGAGCCATTTTGGTCTGCCATGTTGTAATCCAGATGTCTTGTTTTTCCTGTTAGACTTGTGCAGTAATCTGAATCTTCAGGAAATTTTTCTCTGAATGCATTTCCAGGCACTCAGCAACTTCTTTGCCTTGGTGTGGGGAAGAGAGAAGTCATCCCTGTGCCCTTTGCTCCTTCTCTTAACCCCTCTGTGGGCCTGTGTAGCGCCATTCCAGCTGAGATGTGCACAGAACCCCTTTCACATGTGTTAGAATTGCTCCTTCATCATCTTCCAGAAGGAGTCCACGCTGAATAACACAAAGCAGCCTCCTATCTCCCAGGGCTGCAGCACGCCCAGCCCCCTGCTAATTTGTTCTGTCTCCACAAAAGCAACTAGAATACTCCACAGACTGCTGCTGCCACTGTTGTTTCGCTGGGCATGGTACCTTTTTTTGCAACACTGGTCCCGTTCATTTGCACAGGACTGCCTGAGGAGTAAAGTCCTACTCAGCGTGAGTAAGGGTGACACCAGGAGCTGGCCATGCATCTGCCTTGAGTACAGGTCTTCGTTATAAAACTCTTGAATGAGTGGGTCTATAGGGTAAACACTAGCAGACCTTTCTCTGTAGCCGTGCTAATGGTACCAGGAGTTGTTTAACTGTATTAGCTGTTTCCTTGCCTGCCCTTGGGGGCATCTTTTTGTCTTCAGAGGCTGATGCTGTATTGGTCTATGTTGGGGCTGGGTGCTCGGCAAAAAGGAGACGGAGGCACCCCGGATGCAGGGTATTTACTCTGTATTCTGGGCACACAGTGTTGATGCTCCTGCTCTGCTCTCTACACCTACCAGGATTGCGCCCTGGAGACAATGGGGCAAAAAGAGGATTGATTAGAGCCAAGCATCCCTGTGCTCGATTTTGGCTCCCCAACATGAATTCACAGAGACCATTTCCCACCTAACAAATAACTTGCTCTGTTGCAGAACTAACTACAGACACATACCGGAGGCAGCTGGTAGTGACTAGGAGGGGATTACGGCTGCTCAGGTGTCTATCACCCACTCCTCCTCCCTTAATCTTGAGAATGAAGAGAGTCTTCCTGAGAGAGAACATCACATGTCAATGAAGACAAGAGCAGGTGTTTCCACACAAGTATATGGTATGAGATAACGCAGCAGTTCTCAAACTGTGGGTCGTGACCCTGTTTTAATGGGGTCACCAGGACTGGCGTTAGACTTGCTGGGGCCCAAAGCGGAAGCCTGAAGTCCCACCACCTGCAGCCGAAGCCCAAGGGCTTCAGCCCTGGGTGGCGGAGGGTCAGAATACGGCTCCCCGCACCTGGGGCTGAAGCCTTTTGGCTTAGGCCCCCACGACTGGGGTGGCAGGGCAGACAGGCTCAGGCTTCAGTCCGCCCTCCGGGGGTCATGTAGTAATTTTTGTTGTCAAAGGGGGTTGTGGTGAAATGAAGTTTGAGACGCCCTGAGATGGCACAGGGATGGACACCTCAGGGCTCTGTATAGATAATCCTATATTCTATGTGTAGCGTGCACTGATGGGCTGGATGGCTTTATTTTATTTAGGTCTTGTCAGTATTGTCTTGTTTGTTCCCCCAGTCGTCGTTAAATGGGGCTTTGAAATATTCCAGTGGAAAGGGCTGACTAGCTGTGACAGGTTGAAAGGCTGCCAGCAGAGAGTGGAATGTGACGTCATTAAAAAGCACTTTGAGAGGGTTTGTTTTGCTTAGAGGTTTTAAAAATTGCTAGTAAAGCCTGTTGTGTTCCTGCAGAAGTCTGAAAGGTGCTGGGAACTGTCTGCAATCTCTTTGTAACTGAATTTTAGGCCGTGTGCCTAGTTTTTGTATGTGTTAATGTTAACAGAACATTTGTAGCTTCTGTTACCTCACTGTCTGAAGAGCTTTCTTACTTCAGATAGATGTAAGGTAGGCAGTTGGAAGAGATAAGGCCTGACTTTCCTCTTCTGTACTCTGGTGTAAATAAGGGGCAGCTGTACTGAAGTCAATAGTTACCTGGTGTAAAATGAGAAGAGGATCAGGCCCATTGTATGAAGGGTACGGTGCTCTTTTTGTCCTCTTGCACGCACACAATCTCCAAATCATCTCAGTATTTATTAAAGGCACAACCCTGCCAGCCTCACTCATGCGGGGTCGTGTCTTATTACACAGGACCTCTCATGTAGTAAGATGCTACTCAGTGAGAGTCCGATTGGCAGAATCTGGCCCTTAAAGGGCTTGCCTTTTACAGTGATGGGGTATTGGGGGAATGTCTTGGAGTTCAACTAAGGAGACGTTACCCGAAGCAGAGTCATTTCCGTTTTCCTTTAAAGAGTATTCTAGCACCATCTGCAAGGGACTTAGGGGTCATGGTAGCAAACCAATTCAACACGCTCTCCTAGAGCGATGCTGTAGCTAAGAGGACTAGCGCAGTCATTGGACGGATGAGATGGGGAATATCACGTAGGAATAGGAAGGTGGTATTACTGCCGTATATGGCATTAGTGACCCACTTACTGGAATGCTGTGTCCAGTTCTGGAGGCCACCCTTCAAAAAGGATGTTGGAAAGGTTTCAGAAAAGAGGTACAAGTGTGGAAAACCTGCCTGACCAGGAGAGACTAAAGTTTGTGAAAGAGAAGTTTAAGCAGTGACTTGATTCCCATCTGTAAGTACTGACACGGAGGGAAAGATTTCAGGTAGGGGAGGGCTCTTTAATCTTTCAGAACAGGGCATAATGAGATCCACTGGGTGGAAGTTGAGGCTGGACAAATTGAGCATAGAAAAGGTGCAAATTTTTCATAATGAGGTTAATTAACCACAGGAACGACTTATCGAAGGATGTGGTGAATTCTCCTTCACTTCAAGTCTTTAAATCAATAATTATAATAGACTACCTAGCTCTCATCTAGCGTCGTATGGCTGTCTTTCTAAATGCTGTGCTCTAGCTCTAACAGAAGTTACGGGCCTGATGCAGGAATCACCAGGTGAGGCTGGGTGTTCTGCAGGAAGTCAGACTAGACTAGACGGCACCTTCTGGCCTTAAAAAAAAAAAAAAATCTATGAAATGTGGTTGGGGTGGCTACAGGGGGCTAGATTGTGTCACAAGAACATGGCCCCTAGGAAAGGGCAACATGTTGCTTTTCCACTCCAGGAGCATAACAAGGAAAGAATTGTGGCTCATGGAGCCACAGTCCCCCTGCCTGTTTCACCCTTGCTCCCGGGTGGAAGGTAGTAACAGGGCTGGATTTAGGGCTAGGCAACCCAGGTGACTGCTTGGGGGCACCGGGCTTGGGGTGCTCTTTTAGTTATTAGCAACAAAAGGGAAAAGAGAACTTTTTGAAGTAAAATGTTTCAGGTATTCCGTATGTGGGTTCATTTTTCACTAACCTCCTAGAATGTCCTGGACCTTTCTAGAATCTCATGGAACCTTCCAGACTTTCTTAAAATTAAAAAGCTTCTATATAGGAAACAGTTTTTTTTTATTTGCTTGTATATGTCATGCATAAATACATTTGCACGGTAGGATCTGTAAATCTGTATCATCTTAAATGACTGGGATCAATCATGCATACAAATTGTTTCTCAACGTCATGAAATGGGCTACAAATGCAATAAAAAATAAGGTATTCAAAAGTTTAACAAATGGAGGGGAGGGGCACCAAAGACGCTCCTTGCCTGCGGCACCATTTGGTCTAGGGCCAGCTCAGGGTGGTAAGTACTTCTCTAGTCGCCTATATTAGCTGCAAATCATGACCCCTTTGCCATGCGCTGCCTCAGCTCTGCCTACCCTCTCTTCACCTGTTTCCCAGGCTCCTGCTATGGGGGGCAAGGAGTAGGAGCTGTTCACCTCCTACATAGCCAAGTCCAAGAGGATAAGGGACAAGGGTCTTGATCCCTTTTTTGCCACTGCACAAGTATGCAGGCCAAGGTCTTGGGCAGGGTCTTCAGAGACAGCCAGCTATGCAAGAAGGCCTGCAGGTAGGCGGGTCACTTGTCCAGTTTTAAACTGGGCAGTCCTCCTTTTGGACGGCTTGTCTCCTGTCCAGTACTGAAACACAATGGAACGTGACGTTCCGCCCCCGCTGGGGTGACCTTACATCACCATGCATGCGAGGACACACTGGTGGTGGTGGGGCATACCATTCCTGGGAATATGTGAGTGGCCTCCCTGTAGTTCAGGACTGAATTGACAGAGTGGATCTTACCTGTGGCAGAGAAACGGTGCTAACAACATTTCTTTGGTGCGGGGGGGGGGAAGGGGAAAGGACGGTGGAGGATGACTGGAGGAGTCTGACACCAGCACATTAATATGATTAATGACAAAACTTAATTTGCACGGATGGCTCATTCGAACACAAAGGAGAACTCTCAAATGAGAGGCTTTGCAGCAAGCAGGCGACATTGAGGGGATTTCTCCAAGGGAGAGGCTGGTTCTGAGTTAAAACAATAAGGAGTGAGGTTTCAGAAGGAGCAGTTGCTGTGTATTCTATAGATGAGAGTTAATGAGATTTTTTTTCCAGTAATGTCGAAAGTTGGAACGGTTTAATATCGCTTTGCTAAATTATGTGTACACAGTCCAGGGCACTGCCTTATTTCACATCAGCCTGGGACAACTTTTTTTTACTATAAAATTGCAATGAATTCCATTTAGGCCGTTTCCGGTATCTTAAAACACAACTGTAATTACAGCGAATGGAAGAGTCAAGTGGCTTTGCTGGCACGGCATTCTTTGGAAATATGTTTCTAGCCCACTAGGGGGCACCCATGTCCCACTAAAGGATGGCTGAGCATTGTGAAGTCTCTGCAAAGTATTTTCAGACTGTTTTTTTTTTAACCTGCTCTTACCCTTTTAATCTGAACTTCGCCTCAGGATGGTTTGAAAGAGAAGTGATCGTATTATCTGTTGCCTTAAAAAAAACTTGGTTTGCTACACATTAAAAGGAAATAACGCCTATGTGGATGGCATTAAACAATTGCAGACCTGTCTGACCAAATGATCTTAAATACAGTGAGAGAAGAATAGATTGCACCCCCCCCCATTGTATGAGTTTTGATTTATTTCAGAAATAAATGCTACATGTTAGTTTATTTCTCTTCACAGCAAAATGTCAGTCACACAGGCATAGCTCTTATGTATGAGGACCTTCCCCCCATGCAAGGTGCTGCATTCCCTCAGTTCCCATTAACTCCACAAGGAGGTGCTCTGCACCATTCATGATCAACTATGAAATACCTGGCTCTTATATAGATGCTTTTCATCAGTAGATGGCAAAGGGATTTACAAAGGAGGTCAGTGTTCTTATCCACATTTTACCTCCTTATCCTCCATTTTAGATGGAGAAGTGAAGACACAAAGGGGTGAGATGTAATGTCCGAGATAGCCAGCAGGTTAATAGCAGAGCTGGGAATAGAACCCAGGGTTTGGGACTGCTAGTGCAAAGTGTGGTAGCCACTAGACAAAATAGCCTGTCATTAGAGTCATAAGGAATGCTTGCTGCATTTAAAATCAGTTCACTGAATCAGGTGGTTTTAACTGGTGGAAACATTTCCTGAAGAATAAATTAGGTTTGGGATCATTTTGAGAATTGCATCTTTGACACTCCGTTTAGATTACATGAAGAATTAGAGATGAGGGACAAAGTCCAATTAAATAACCTGGACTAATTAAAACAAACACACACAATTTTCTCCAGTAAAGATAATTAGGCCTTTGGAGATTAATAGCTAAATATCCACTACTGGTCACATTTGTTTAGTTCTAGAAATGGGCGGTCTCTCTTTAGGACAATTTGGACGTTTTGTTTTAGCACTTTTTAATGTCATGCCAGATGTTTTCCAATCAAACCTTAGCTCTGAGCATGGATGGTTTTGAAATGTATGGCCTGTAAAACTTGGACCTTAATCTCTTTCCCCGCCCCCTCCACTAACAAATTGCATATGTTGATAGCTACCCCCCATTATGCTTCATTTACTAAAATGTAATGGTTCAAAATGGTTAAATAAAGACCTTCAGTAGTTTAAGGAATTTCTCAACTCTCATGCTGACAAATCTCCTTGTACAATATATGGCATGTGAATTTATTTCATTTATGCAAATTATTTTACAGAAGAAGAGCCTCTTAAGAGATGGGCCATCTGTCTCTGTCTCTGTCCCTCCCCTCCCCCCCCCTTTTTATTTTTTAAATTGAGGACATATTGGGTACATTTCAAATTAAGGTCCTATTTACAAATTCTTGGACACCATTATCTTCTTTTAATAGCTCATTATAAAGGATGTTATAAAATGCACTGGTAATAACCTCTTCACAGATGTTAAAACTAGCTATAAAAAGATACTTTATAACATGCAACTATTGGCAGGAAAAAAGCCCACTTTTTTTTTGTACTTCTGTTTAGTTATCTGCCCCCATCACCATTAGTGTCTCAGCACCTCACAATCTTCTAATGTATTTATCCTTACAACCTCCCACTGTGAAGCAGGGCAGTGTTTTGCAGTTAGGGAATTGAGGCACAGAGGGGCTAAGTGACTTGCCAGAGTCTGTAGGGGAGCCGGGACTTGACCCATCTTATTCAGCCTTTGCTCATGCTGGTAAGCTTTTACTCGTGAGAACAGTCCCATTGGCTTCAGTGGAACTACTCATGTAAGTAAGTGCTCACCTGCATGAATAATGGTTGCATAATCTGTTTCAATATCATACATGGAAGCTTAATATAGGAATTAGATAAGTTCATGAAAGATAGGTCCATCAATGGCTATTAGCCAAGATGGTAAAGGATACAAACCCATGCTCTGGTGTCCCTAAGCCTCTGACTGCCAAATGCTGGGAATGGGCAACGGGATGAATCAGTTGATGATTGCCCTGTTCTGTTCATTCCCTCTGAAGCATCTGGCATTGGCCACTGTCCGAGGACGGGATACTGAGCTAGGTGGACCTTTGGTCTGACCCAGTATGGCCTTTCTTGTGTTCTTAAGTATTTATTAACATGACAATGACATATGTGGAAGTAAAAACCTTACGTTCTATGAAAGAACAGTTAAATTGCTGTCAATGTGCATCTAAGAAAACAGGTTGCTTGATTCAGATTCAGTTAATGGATGGATGGAACACTTACTCTGTACAACAAACCACCTTCATTTCACTGGTAGGCTAAAAAAGAATGAATTGTTAGACACCTGTTGTCTTGTACCATGTTGTTCAGGACAGGGAGTTGTCACTGGGTTCTGTAGTACTGTTATAGAGCATGAGGAGACGGAGCTTAAATGGACTTTGCATTTTCCATGTAACATGAGAGAGCTTTACAGTCTCCCCATTAAGTTAGGTTTTGAAATCGGGTTAATGAATAAGGGCATGATCTTACATTACTTACGCATCTGAAAACCCCATTGAAAGGGTGCTCAGGGATGGCAGAACTGGGGTCCCTAGAGAGCCCTTCAGAGTTACTGCAAACCCTTACTTATGCAAGTATATCAGGGTCCCTGTTATTATGGGGCCAATCCTGCAAATTTCAGAGTGCCACCTACTGGTACTGAGCACCCACAATGCCCATGGGCCGGTTATCGCGAAGCACATCTCCAGCGAAGTAAAGGAGCTGGCCCATTGAGGCCAGTTGCCATTAAGCAGCTCGCTACCTTCCAGGATCCGGCTCTGAGCCTGTAACTGGCCAATGAGAGTATCGTGACCTGCCCCTGGCACTGGGGACTGGCTGCATTAGAAATCCAGATTTCCCCAGGAGAGATCTTGACTCGGAAGGTCAGGAGTAATGGTATTGTTTGTGCAATCTGTGAACAAGTAATTGTTCTGCTGCTGAAAGCATTGCCACACCCGCTGGGTGATGCAAGAACCAGCATTAAAATCTGCCAAGGGGAACGTTACTTACATGGAAAACAGGCACAAAACCCAGTTTCAGGACTAAAATCTTGGGATTTCTTTTAACATAATCAGGTGAGGATTTTTTTTTTTCTATTTTCTTTCTCTTATTGACATGAAGCAGCTAGTCTCAGCCCCATGACTGGATTGTGGCAATCCCGTCCCCACAAACAACCCCATTCTTTCAAGAAGTTTTGCATTAGCATGGGGAAGCCTTGAATTATGCTAGTGGCAGTGTCATCAGTCTTTCTCTCTCTGTCTAGTGACTGCAAATTGGAATAACCCATACTTTGTTTTTCTTTAATCAGTAAACACACAGAACAGGTTACAATAACATTCTCTTTGCTTCTAGACAAACCTTCAGGATATATAAATTAGTAAATTTGAGTAGGAAACAGTTATGACCTAAAAACTTAGTAGTATAGTATGGTATTGATTTCTGAAAGGGCAATGTAAAAATATATCTGTCTAATTTGAAATGGACAAACATGTATCAGACACAAAACACGTCAGTCATTCTCTCTTGTATTTAAAAAAATCCTAGAATTTTTTAAAAATAAAACTGAAGTTTTTTTCTTTACTCATATTTATAGAAGAAATTATTAATAAAGACAATAGATCTTTGTCTTCAGATGCCACCCTACTAAAATCTTTCTTGAATAGAGTTGCTGCATTGTATGGATGCAGGCACATGCCAATACTCTCCATGTTGGTCAAACAAGGAAGAGGAAGAAAGTGATTTAATTTGTAGCTTGTTATCCTGATATTACTTTAATTCCAACAATTTCTGTTTTTCTCACTGCAAACTGAACAGCAAAAGATCAGCATTGCAAAGCATGGGCTTTCCTGCTCTGAGCATCAGCCACTGAAAGGCACCTGCTAACATGCTTTAATGACCCCAGAGATGCTATGCCCTCCAAAGGAAGGGTGTAATTTTGTATTTCTTAAAAGCAAATTCCTAATTGTTCCCATTGCGTAGCAAAATAAGAATAGTGGTGGTAGAAAATAAGAAAAGGTCATTTTGATCACTCAGTAGGCAAAGAGCACATTATTGTGAGCGCTGACGAATTACACGGTGTCATATTTCTGATAGTGGAAGGTCAAGTTGAGCCCGGGGTAGGAGAGAGAACAAATATAAACAATAAAAGCAAAGGGACTCGAATTTTTATGCGATGAAATTTTCAGCTCATTATTTTATGGAACACATGTCAATAAAGCTATTAGAGTTTCTCTGCAGAACAATTTCTTGAAAATGCAGCTTCTGGAAAAACACACTTATCAGCACGAGATCTGGTGACTGTCAGCGACTAGTCCCGATAGCAGACCCGGAGAATAATGTGATCCATTGTCAAAATGCAGCCATATGCGATCCTTCGGAACCTCTGTTCTTTAGATCCAGGGTGACGCTACTAATGTTGCAGTTAATTCAAAATGGGAATGGTGCAAGGTGTCATAATTGCAACTTGGTTTCAGTAAATGGAGTGCTTACTCCCCACCCATCTCCTACCCCTCCCCACCCTGAAACTGAACTGGGATGGGGGTGTGGATGTGTGATGCTGTCTCTGAACAGCTGGGATTTGGCCAGATGTGGAAATACTGGAGTTCTTTCAGTATTCGTTTCAACTGGACACCAAATGCACCAGGAATTTCCCAAGAAAGCCTTTTTAGTGAGATTTCCAGCCCAATTCTGCCAGCACCAGAGGTTTGGGTAATTCCTGAAATGCATCTGAACATGTGGGACTCCAATAGCCTGTGGAGAGTTTCCCCCTGTGCTGGGGAACTCTTCTCTGCATCCTGCATTGGTCCCACCCACATCGTAAGAGGGAGGAGCGGGCATGACAATGGGTGGGTGGGGAGGTGGCCCAGCAGAATGGAGCTCTGTTATGCCTGCATAGAAGTTACAGCTACATGGAGCAGCTCTATCTTGCACTGGGGCCAGGTTGCTGAGGAACAGGGAGAGAACAAATGGCTCTCTGCAACGCTTAGGTGGGATGCAGAATGTGCCCCATGGTATTTACCTGATGGAATAAGAGACTGAAGTCAAAGGGCCTGATCCAAACCTTATTGATGTCAATGGGATTTTTTCCATGGACACCGATGGCCTTTGGTTAGACCCTGAGCAGGACAGGAAGCAGAAAATGTTTCAGGTGATCATGGGACCATAATATCATTCCTAGGTCCCAGAGGAGTGTGGAGCCCTTCCCAATCCCTAGAACTTGCTTGGTGGCTGGGCAGCCTTGTGGCTATAAGGAATTACATGTATGATCAAATACTGTATTCATTGTATTTATTATTTTTGAATGGGATGATTTCTGCATAGTTAATCCAGTGATCTTTCAAAACTGCCTTGTGATGTTTTCTCTGTATACTTGAAAACAGTTTAACTAGCTCTCCAATACTTTGCTGCCTTTTGACTCTCATTGCATTGTAGATGGCACTGTAAAGCAATGATTTTGTTGACAGAAATCTATTAAACATCACCACTCCAAATTCTAATTGCTGTCTAATCTGGTTTCCTCTGCAGGTCCCCAGAGTGAAGGAAAATTTCTGAAATGCAGAAATGCTTGTTTGTAGCTGCAAATGGGAATTTGGAATAACTGTGAAAATCGCACTGAAATAATTGTGTTTGACTGGAACAAAATTCTTGCAAAGTCCCCAAGGTAAGACAACTTTTTATCTTTGGAATTGGCAATGAAGATTTGCCATTCTGGCTAGCAGTAATGCCCATTTGAATCTGTCAAAGGGAACAGACAACCCTTTAGCTCTCACCTTGCAGGGGGGAAGGGCCCAGGCCCTCAGTCGCCAGGAAACAGGGTGTTGGCCATTCTCTGTGTCCAGACCCCTGCACATACCTGCCCTCTGCAACGATCATACACCCTTATCCCACCACCTAGATACTTAAAAACTGCATAGGGGAAACTGAGGCACCCCCACACTATTCAGAGGAAACATTAAGAACAGTCCCGCTTCGTCACATCTCTCCCCCCTTCGAGACCGAACTGAGCGGGGTCACTTTAGCCGAAGTTCGAAGTCACCAACGTTCCCATGGATGCCCCGGCATCTCTCCCGTTCCTTGGTGGGAGTTGCACCAGGCCCTTCCAGTTTCACGCCCTCCCTTAGGTCGGGGGTGGTCGATAGGACTCGCATGCCGCATGTGGGAAGGTTTATGCGGCCCGTGCCCTTTTGCCACCCCAAAACCCCCGGAGTTCAAACTGGGATCGGGTCTTCTCCCAGCGCTCCAGTCTGGAGGGCTGCAATTCGGGCTCTCTTGGTTAAGAGCCCCCATCTTGACCTGGGCCACATACTGTTCACTTACAGAACTAGCATGGAGACATTCCTTTCTCAACAACCTTGTCTCCCCTACAAGCTGGCCAAGCACAGCCACTTTGTTATAGGACTGTTTAACTTTCTTAACAGCTTTCACTTAATTTTTGAGAGAGTTCTCCTGCTGACATCACCTGCTGCTAAATGTGGTGAAAGGCCCACCTCCTATTATTTAGTGTCATCTAACTTCAGTTTTCCTTAACTTTTTTTTTCTTTTAAAAGAGATCTTTATACTAGTGAGTTGTAGACAACACCTTAGTCATTTTCTTATTCATGCAAAGGTTGTAGTGCTTAACTATACAGGTATAGTTAAATTGGTACAATACCCCCTAGTGGCAATGCATTTATATCCGTCTAAAGGTGCTTTATATTGGTACAGCTGTTTCTATATGATAATGGGAATAAGCTATGCTGGTATAAGGCATCTTTTATACCAGTATAATTGCATCCATAGTACAAGTTGTACCAGTACAACTACATTAGATTTTGTACCAGTATAACGATTTCATTTAGGGAGTTGATTTTTTTATTATGTGTAGGCCAGGCCTCAGTGAAAGAATTTGTCTCATATTGGTCAAGAGGGCCTTGAACTGAAATCCTGGATTCACGCCTCCTCTGACCTTTGCAGGGGTTCCATATTCACATCTACAGCCCAGGCTCCTCTCTCTAGATCAGTACATTTAAGAACTTTTTGCCTTTTTTAGAGAGTAATTGCATGACACCATGAGCAGCAAACTGCTCCTCCCTGCACTGCCTAAAACTTGGCTGAAAATCTGGCCTCCACAACCTGCCAAGTCCAGCACTCCTAATTGGAGCCAGATTTTTAAAAGAGCTCAACTTCCATTTAAGCACCTACATGAGGGCTAGGTTTTCAAAAGTGCTCAGCACCCGGCTGCTTTTATCGAGAACAGTGGAGAATCAGCCTCCTCCCTCAGTGAGAACAATGGGAGCTGCTGGAGCCGGAGCACTTTATTTAGATGTCCAAATGAGGTAGGAAGAATTTTCAAAAATCTGCCTCCTTGTGCCTGATTGTCAGATGTTGGAGACTCCCCTTAACTTCGCCTGGAGTTGTGGGTACCCAGCAGTTCTGAAAATCAGGCTCCAAATGTTTAAATTCTAAGGGTCTAAGTCTGCTTTCAGTTACACTGTTGTGCATCTGCAGGAACACCGCTGGCTTCAGTCGTGCTCCTTCAGGTTTACACCAGGGAAACTGAGGTCTGAATTGGGTTAGCGGCAGATAGTTTGGTCTGTTTCCAACGTTTATGCTCAGAACAATTGAATGATCTTGATGACAAGAATAACCGCATATATCCAAGCTACACATTTTGTGTGCACTACTAAACACCGTGCTAATCATGGGCTCCAGATCATGCATTCAGGGGCATTTGAAGCAAGGGAAGTGTGAAGGTGAAATTCTGCTCTCGGTTAGGCAGTGACTCCCCTTCAAAGACTGTGGGGATAAATAAAAGAAGGATCTGGCCTATAGTTATCTTGGCAAAGGTAAGCGGATTCTAAAGCCTAGCTGAGTAGGTTATTTTTTTTTTCTGATTGCCATAGACTTCAACCAGGATCAGGCCCTTGCTGAAAACACTGGTTATCCCACTTACACCAGATTCACAGATTCACTTTAATGGAGTTGCTGGATTCAGACTGGTTTAAGTGAGAGGTGACTCAAACCCCAGACTGATCGGTGGAAATGGAGCTCCTCAAAGTTTAACAGCTGGCCCAGTCCTGAATGAGTTCCACATGGGGAGTACTTCCAATGCATGGCCCAGTGTGAGTCTCCATTTTGTGGGTCTGATCCTCATTTACACCAAGACTCCTTTTACACCATTGTAGCTGTGTAAATGGGAATCAGGCCCTGCGTGTTTCCCCCTTTACAGCTTTGTTTGCACAGCGTAACCACACACTGGCTTCAAGAGGCAGGTAGCTGCTTACGATAGGCAGACATCTCCTTCCCTTTAAAGAAGATCTTAAAATCTTGTCTGGCTGCTCTAAGTATAACTCCATTTTCTTAAATCAATAGACACTGTTTACTTTTTAAATAGTCACCGTACAACAAAGATGGTTTATAAAAGAAATTTGCGGGGAGCGGCAGATGCTGCAAGGACAGCTGAGCAGGCACTGATGTGGCTGTCTTTTCACCAGTAAAAAGAAAAGGAGTACTTGTGGCACCTTAGAGACTAACCAATTTATTTGAGCATAAGCTTTCGTGAGCTACAGCTCACTTCATCGGATGCATACTGTGGAAAATACAGAAGATGTTTTTATACACACAAACCATGAAAAAATGGGTGTTTATCACTACAAAAGGTTTTCTCTCCCCCCACCCCACTCTCCTGCTGGTAATAACTTATCTAAAGTGATCACTCTCCTTACAATGGGTATTATAACAAGATCATAAACACCCATTTTTTCATGGTTTGTGTGTATAAAAACATCTTCTGTATTTTCCACAGTATGCATCTGATGAAGTGAGCTGTAGCTCACGAAAGCTTATGCTCAAATAAATTGGTTAGTCTCTAAGGTGCCACAAGTACTCCTTTTCTTTTTGCGAATACAGACTAACACGGCTGTTACTCTGAATTCTTCCAGTGTATTTTTTTTTTCAATCGTAAGATAATGGGTGTTGCTAAAATATATTTACAACAGGCTCTTAGCTGATGGTTTGTGATATTGCAAAGTACTCCTGTGAGCTGTTTGGGCAGTACCAATATTGCCACTAATGAACAAGCGGAGAAGGAAAGCACTTTGTAATGCAGGAAAGGAAAAAGAGGCAAGTCGTTCTAAATGAGAAAACATGAGGTCTGGGTTTTGATGGGGTATGTATTTTAAATGTTTTAAAATCAAATGGAAATGCTTCCTCAAGCCGTTACGGTCGCGGTGTCCAGTTCATGAGGTCTCCTCTTTATATTTTTTGTAAACATTCAGAATGTTCGCCCACTTGCGTGATCTGATTAGCCTACCAGTTTGACTTTATAATCGAATAAACAAACTGCCTTGCAATTGCGTCGGGAAAGCTGAACTGAAATCTGCGCCAAAAAAAAAAAGTTTTGTGTTGTTCATTTTTTGAGTGGTGGTTTGGTATCAATAAGAATGCTCAAGGTAGACTTTTTCCCAAATCCCAGCATGCTGGTTAACTGCAGATCAGGAGTTGCTGCTCTGAAAACCGTATTTAGTTCAATTTATGCACATCCATAAACTAATTTTGAATTTGTTTGAGACATTCTCGCTTACAGCATTTGCTGAAAAGATGGAATCTAAGGGTACAAGTGCACAGCGCACTCTTGGGTACTTTGTATAAATAATACATCATCATAATTCAATTTAAGAAAATGATCTCATTACCTTTCCACATGATGAATGCTACTGTGGAAGCCATGGCAGAGGAATGAAAGCCGGGAAGACCTGAGCACTAACGCTGCCCTCCACTGGGCCTGATTCTGCCACCCTTACATGGCAATGTATCTTACTCCTCAAATAGTCCCATTGATTTCCTTGGAATGAGCTGTGGAATAAGTTGCTACTCAGCATGAATGAGAATACAGGAATCTGACCTTTTATATTGCAGCAGTGCTGTGAGGAGCAGTTCCCCAACACCTTGATGTGGTAGGCAATGCTTGCAAAGCAGATTGCGGCCAGGTTTCTACCCGGGCTCAGCCCCCATTATTCTCAATTGGAGCTGTTGCATACTGAGTCTTTTGTAAAAAACCCAGCTACTTCACTTAAGTGCCTAAATGGGAGCTGAGCTTCTATTTTGAAAATGTATTCTGAAAATTTATTAGATCATAGAGGGATTTTCCTGTTCTGTTTCTGAATCTGAGCTGGGTCCAGTTTAAGACCTCACCTGCTCAAAGTAACATTCAGTCTGTAGATATTTTAAATTTAATGTTGCTTTGAGTGTGCAAGGTTCTTACTTTTAAACCTCAGATTCACAGAACCTAGTGAAGTCACTAAGAACGTACATGGGTGTGTCAATAACCACTGCGGTGCTTCTAATGATGAAACACGCTTAGCAAGGAATTGATCCCAACCCAATTGTGAATTTGATTTTTGTCAGTATTACCTGGTAATAAACCATTTCAAACACTCGTCGGCATCTTTTTCAGCTTTCCTCTTCCCAGAAGCATTTTTACACTGTTCCCTAGTTATATTGTTCTTTCACGCAGCTGCTTTCTTTTCTGCCTACAGGATGAGATTCTGTGCCAAATCAATGCTGCTATCTCACTGGCTCTTTCTGGTCTATGTGTTAATGGTGTGCTGTAAATTGTTGTCCGCCTCTAGCCACCATCCCCGAGGGCACACAGGTAGGAGCTTTTAAACTCATTACATGCCACTGAGACCAATTAATAACACTTGCAGAACGTTAGAGTCCACTTTTTAGCCATGGATAATTGATGAAGTTGTTGACAATGTGTTATAATCAGTGTGAAAGGTTAAAATAACAGCAAAAAAGAGTTGTTGTAATTTTATGTAGTGCTGTTCACAAGGCAGTTTTGGAGCAACTTCACAGTTGTTAAGATTTGGGACTTTATTTTTATCATTTTCCTTTTTTTTTTTTTTAAAATCCTAAACAGTTATACGGATAGTTTCTGTTCTAAAATATAGCTTTAACTTCCACCTGTTAATATAGGCCCTTATCAGTGGAAAGATTCCTATTGGATCAGGCCCTTAGTGCTACCCGAGTCAATCCTTCCATTAAATTACCCATACCCTTCTTGTTAAATTAATCCTTACTGTATATTATCCATTTCCCTAGCATGGGTATTGAGGCAAACAGTGAGAAGATATGATTTGAATCAGAAGAGGAAGTTGCTTTCCTGCTATGTTAGATGGTAGCACTCTTATCTCTAAATGAGAACCTCAAGTCTGATTCCCAGACTTGGGCTCATTCCCAGTGCTAACTCTGCTGTTCAGTACTAGAAAGTGGAGCTTCATTTGTTAGAGGTTCCATCTTTCAGGTGAAACAATACATTGATGTTCTTCCTAAGCCTCTTCCAGTGATTTGTCCAGGTGGAAGCTAAAGGATCCCTGTGTTCTTGCCAAAACCCCTTCTCTAATTAAAACAAGTTCCAGCAACCTGGATTTGAACTCCGTACAGCTGCTGTATTTGTCTACATGCTCATGCTAATCAGCATTGTTGCGTCTTGAAGAGTTGTACAAATAACTAACTTGGATTTGTACTATAAATAACAGTCAGCTGCCACCCAGGTATCACCTGGGGTTCTCCAACATTGTGAAGCCTCTTTATCAGGCTGCTATGTGTTACCTGGCACTGTTTTTGCAACTTGAAAACATTGAGTGCACTGATTGATTCATGAGCTATTGCAATTTAACCTTTCTGTTGTACAGAAAAGGTCTCAAGCTCACTTTGATGCCTTGAGTAGTAGGATTTATGGGAAGTTAAACAGAAAAGAAACGGTAAACATTAGTTATTTTAGGACGGATATTTGCTGGGGAAAACTGACATAGCTCCAGTCACGTCAGTAGGAATGAACTGATTTACACTAGCTGTGGATATGGCCTAGTATGTATGGTTGGATGTAAATCTGATCTGAAACAGACATGATAGCTTGGTAGTACGTGTGCTGGAAGTACTTGGTTGCTGCTGCTTGCACCAACTGATAGATGACCTTCTAATTAGGTAAGACACACTGTAAAACGTTCTGTACTTGGCTAAAAAGTTTCAGCACTACTTCAGTTAATTGAACATCATAGGATGATCTAGTGCTACCCTTGTCTCTCAGGTAGTCCTTTTCCTCCTCTGTGGAAATGGCTCACATTACAGGGGAAAGATTGGTTACAGACAATTGCACGTTGACCGAGGAAGGATTGGATGCAGACAATTGAGTGTGGCCTCTCCTGAAAAGTCATTTCTGAGCAGCAGGTTCCTGATCCGACACAACAGTTGAATTTTCTTTCTAGAATGCAAGAAAATTAGCAGTCGGAAAACACGCTTCTATAGATGTTGTCATTCAACCAAGAATTCAATCACAGCCTTGTAAAAATTAGCTTTTTCATGCCTTTTAAACTGCACTTTACAGACAATCCCAAGGGAAATACCTGTGACAGGAAGAGAACATCTATTATGTGTATGCATGATGGGTGTTTATGAAACAGTGCAAATGATGTCACTTTGCATGTCAGAATACTTAATTGCATATTTTGAGTTGACAAAAAAATTCTCTCTCCATATCAAGCAGCTATTGTAGAGTATAAGCAACCTACTTGAAAATTACATCAATCTGCTTAAGTGGATCACTCTTGGGTCGGTCCAAGACACATACAACTAATAGACTCTTTAAACTTTTGCTTCTTATGATAAATTAGGCCAAAATCTGTGGTGCGAACTCAGGCAGAGCTCCCATTCAACTGGAATTTGACCTTTTTGTTTTATATAAGACTGTATATTTAAGTGATTAAACTTATCTATTAGTACAGAAGCAATGACCCAATTCTTGGGTGGAGGTCTAGGAAAACATTGATAGGCCGCTTTCAAAGTGGCTGGGAGAAAGTGTTAACCATGGAGGCACTGAGAGGGCATAAGAACAAATTCAACCTTTCATCTCAGTGCAGAAATCTTCCTTCGCCCCTTCGTCAAACAGCTGCAGTGTGTCATTCACATGGGGAGATAAGAAATATGTCTCACTACAGTGACATTACAATGGAAATCTGAGCCAAAGTTAAAACTGCACCATCTGTGTTCTGTGTTCGAGTTCACTGTACACCAGGAATGATCGAGGGTAAGAGACTCACAGATTAGACCTTCCTTCCCGACATTCTGCTCCCAAAGAGCTGTTCTTTAGTTCCAGCAGCAGTTTCTGAGGAGTTTGTACCTTCTCCCTCCAGCCCCAAAACAGCACCGCTGTTTTTCAAAAGTGATCGTGTAAGAGGAACCTTTTGCCAGTAGGTAGTAATGTTCAGTCTCCCTTTTTAAGAATAGTTTCGCTTTAACAGGAGTCCACAGAGCTTGGTCTGGATAGACTCCAGAAGGAGAGGCTGCACACCTTCTGAGAAATGCTTATCCACACTGAACAGGTAACATTACAGCATGTTCATAGTATCCCCCAGGGGCCTAGCTTTTCAAAAGAAACTAGTGGTTTTGGGTGCCCAGTTTGAAACACCTTAAAAGGGCCTGACTTGCAGAAAGTGCTGAGCATCCACCCCTGAAAATCAGGCCCCTTAAGGTGTCTCAAGTTCCCAAAGCACTGGTCACTTGCAAAAATGTAGATCTAAATACCAGTATTATTACTGAGGAAGGTGGTTAACCCCTAATGACAGGGGCTGGTAGGATTCAAGCTGGAAAACCCTGTTAGGTTCCCCCCCCCTCCCCTTTTTAAGTCCCTGATTCAAGGAGAGACTCCCATTGACCTCACTGGTGTTGGTCTGGGCCATAAAGAATACAAAGTTCTATAGCGGTCTCACCAATACTCCGCTTGCACGAGTGACTCTGTCCAAGAAGCCAGCAATCATAAGAATGCTGTCAAAGTGGAGAAGGTATCCTGGAACATCTTGTCTGAGAAATAGGATCTAGGCATTACAGTAATATGAAGACTAGAAAAGCCAAGGGTTAATCTTTGCACCCTCCCTCTGTACTGCCCCACTGCTCTGTCTCCCTTTGTTTTGCAAAACATCCTTCACTGCTGGAAGGCAGCAACACAGAACAGACTGTCCAGATACAATGCATTAAAACTAGAGCTCCGAGATCCTGATCTTGACCCCAACATAGAGGCTTGGGCTTGTCTGTAATTAAAATAGTGTAATCTGTTTGACGTACATTTCGAAAACATGCTTTAAAACAGAGGTAAATAAGCAACGAGCAGGAAGAAATATCATCCCTATACTGTGCTGGAATGGGGTGGGGCCACTTTTACTTCAACAAGGTATCGTTTCTGTCTTTGTTTAGCAGTCCTAGATGGCAAGTTAGAATGTGTGGAATAAATGCTTTCTCAGGTAACCGCTAATTTATAGGCAAGATTTGCAGGTCAGTTATTTTTTGTTCACTGCCTCTATCACAAGCCAACTGAGTAGCTTTGGCTTTCTTCATGCTGTGCCTTGTTCCTTTACTAGCTACCTGAAATGCTCCTGAAATGGGTCTGCTTGCAAGTGGTTAGGTAGTGTGACCAAATAATACTTGGCTTGTTCTTACCCAGCAATGGAAAATCCGTGCTCTGAAGCCCGCAACCTTCTCTAGCGACTCCTTAAAGCAGAGCCCTGCTCTGTATGGTTTACATAGGAACAGCGATTTATAGTGAATGCAAGGGCCAGCTTTCATTTGCAAACTCTGTTGGGGCAGGATTGTACCCATATTGATGACCATTTTCTGGGATTCCACCAGTGTTCTACTTTGCATTCTTTAAGTGATGCATGAATAGGGAACACAAAGAGATGTAACGGCTTGGTTTTTATACAAACCATCTTAATGAATAATACAGGAGTGCATTTGACATCGAAAACAAACTCTCCCTTCTTGCTTGCTGGGCTTAGGGAAAGAAGTGGCTTTTTCAAATGTGCTTTTCCCCCTTCTCGCAGTGCTTTCCTGGGAGGTGTTAGCTCTGCCTAGCAGTGGGACCATCAAATTAAGTCCTTCGTCCGCCATACGAGAGAACCTCCTGTCATTTAGTGTGTGCAAGTGTTGTATGTGTATAGGCAGGGAGCAAAGAGCTACCGTTGATGGACTGGCAGACTGTCTGCAGCACCAGAAGAGAATGTTTGGAAAATCATATCTTTTAACCAACTCCTTTTCTGTTCAGCAAACCAAAGCTGAAGAAACAATCTTCAGCCTGGCAAAAGCTAGTGTAATGCATGGGCAAAGTGTGTACTGTCCCCCTCTCTAGTGGTTAGTTGAGTACAAGATAACGGCCTACTATAGCTGACAGCCTAACTGCTATCAGGAGTTAATGGGTGTGTGTGTGTGTGCATGCATGTGTGTGGGGGGTGTTGGGGAAATATTACATAAGTAAAGTAGGGTATGGTTTTGGGAATCTGATCAGAAACAGGGGAAAGAGTAGTGTAGCAACACAGTAAAAGTCTGAAAGTGTGTGTGTGTGTGTGTGTGTGTGTGTAGGACTGGATGTTGTTGGGGTGGATTAGGGAGCCAAGTGGCAGCCAGCAGAACAAATGAAATCTTTGTAACCAGAAGGGCAAAAAACAGAGGGTCATTCCTTAAGCACAAAACTGCAATTTGTGTTTCAGTGTATATGTCTAACAATGTTTGCTCTGCTGAGATTCCTTCTCATTCCTATGAACTTGAAATGTCATTGTCACTGAAACTGAAATTCAAATGTGTCTTTCTAGTAAGATCAGTGAGGGACATTCTCCTCTCTTGATCATGTTTTTGTGTCAGGCTTTCTTGCTGCAGACTCAAGACAACAGTTCAGCTCAGCCATGAGGACTGTCAACTTCATGGGTGAAATCCTGCTCCCGTTGAAGTCAGTGGCAAAACTCTCATTTGACTTCACTGGTGTCTAGACTTCACCCTATGTGTTTGATTGAACACCTTAGATTTCAAAAAATGCAGTCATGCAATGCATGCCACCAACAATGCAGCTTTCTGGGAAGAACCCTCCTGCTGTGGTTCTCCCCATGACATTTTCATGTATGGGGACGGTCGTCGTTCCCAGCTGGAGGTGCTTTAGTCAAAGTGTACTTCCAGCAGCCTTTCAGTTCCACTAGAGGGCCCTGTGATGCTAAAAACCAGCTCTGATAATACAGACTAGCAGACAGGCAGGAAGCTCTGTCTCATGATCTAAGTCATAACTGTGCATTTTACTAATTAGAATTGTGAGCCCTTTGTATTTCCATGGGTCAGACATGGTTAGTGCACAATATGCTTTAGCCCTTTGTTCCATTTAGCTCCTCTTATGTCTTAATGTTTTATTCAGTGTTCGCAAAAAGAAAAGGTGTACTTGTGGCACCTTAGAGACTAACCAATTTATTTGAGCATAAGCTTTCGTGAGCTACAGCTCACCTCATCAGATGCATACTGTGGAAAATAGAGAAGATGTTTTTATACACACAGACCATGGAAAAAATGGGTGTTTATCACTACAAAAGGTTTTCTCTCCCCCCACCCCACTCTCCTGCTGGTAATAGCTTATCTAAAGTGACCACTCTCCTTACAATGTGTATGATAATCAAGGTGGGCCATTTCCAGCACAAATCCAGGTCGTCGTCCCCTCCCCCGGAGAAAACCTGGATTTGTGCTGGAAATGGCCCACCTTGATTATCATACACATTGTAAGGAGAGTGATCACTTTAGATAAGCTATTACCAGCAGGAGAGTGGGGTGGGGGGAGAGAGAACCTTTTGTAGTGATAAACACCCATTTTTTTCATGGTCTGTGTGTATAAAAACATCTTCTCTATTTTCCACAGTATGCATCTGATGAAGTGAGCTGTAGCTCACGAAAGCTTATGCTCAAATAAATTGGTTAGTCTCTAAGGTGCCACAAGTACTCCTTTTCTTTTTGCGAATACAGACTAACACGGCTGTTACTCTGAAACCTGTTATTCAGTGTTTGTGTTTTATTACACTGCTACCAAATATAAAGGTAGCCACAATATGAAGTCCTGGCTCTTCAAGTACTAAGGTGCGAAAGGCAACTCCGTTTTAACAATAGGATCCCTTTACAAAGTCAGAGTTCTCTGCGGGAAATTTTTTTATGAGCAGAAATAGGAGGAAAAAAACCTTGTTCCTATTTTCTGTAGTGGTTATTCATTTTAAATAACAATAGGGGCTTAGTATGCGGAGGATAGATTTTGACAAAGACTTCATTTTGGATGCATGGGTCTGCTACCACTAGGAAGTAATTCAACGTTAATTTGGTCTTTTTATAATGTGAAATATAGCCTCTGGTGTAGTTTTCCACAAAAGTGCACTTTCGCCTTGTAGAATGTGATCGTATGTGAATAGACTTGTGTATTGTAGGGAGCCAGAAAAAATTACAGATTAACTGATTAATGCGAAGCTTTTGCATAACGTGTTTCAGGATCCTGAAAAAAATACTGTCCTTTCTCAAAGGAAGGGGGGCTTTCTGAATGATTGAGTCTCATTTAACATACACATGGCCAACTACAGTGTAGCAATCTGTGTAGCACGAGGCTCTTTCCCACAATATCAAGGTGACCTTATTCTAAAGCCATTGGGAAAAGCTTGTGAAAATACCGACTTATTTTATTCATTTTACATTGACAGCGTAATTTTTTATAAGCGAGCTATCTGCAATAAATGATACAGCCTCACATCTCATTGACCAAAGTCCTCACCAAGCGGGGTTTTTTTTCTCTTTGCCTGATCTATTTTTTATAACCGTTTGCGCTTTTTTTTAAAAAAGAAAAAGCTGTAAAAGAGCAGGATCATGCAAATATGAAGGGAATGGAAGCAGTTTCTTCTGTTGCACTAGAAGGCTGGTGTGGCTGGAGCCTGGACCTGCTTGATAAATCAAAATCCTCAGCCAGAATGGAAAGGAATTTTCTCTTCAGCATTTATATGAATGAATTGAGCATGGTAGCAATGGAGCATGAGGGGGAGCAGGTTTTACTTCTTGGATGGTGGCTGGCACCCATGACACCCTTGTGATGTGTGCCGGGGAAGTCAACCAGTCATTAATGTGCCCAGTATTTCTAGTGAAGACGGAACTGGGGAGGAAGGAAGGTTCTGGGGCCTTGAACTGGAAATCAAACAATTCCAATTTGATTCCTGGCTCTGTTACAGGCTTCCCAGGTGACCTGTTGCTTTAATTTAGATGTTCTACATAGGCCCAAAAGATCAAAAGTTTTAACATGGCCCTGTCACTGTCCAGCATTAAACCATTTTAAACAAGGTTCAGGGTTTGATATACAGAGACCTCAGGGCTGCTTAGTACCATAGCAAAAATACCATTAAAAATCATTTAAATCTTTTATTAAAGATACAGAAAAGATGGAAAAAGCATTGACACATTTCAAATGTAAAGTATGCCTTTAGGCTTTTGTTTAAACCATATCCTAGGTTTCTGTTTCCTTTCCCTTTAACTGGAGAGGTTTTGTAAGGAAAAGTGGCTTGTTTGACAGTCTTTGAGATGGTAATACCTGTCCTTTCTGGGGAAAGGAGGAGAAGTGAGTTGGGATGGGCTGGAGCTTGTATCGTTAAAGTCTGATTCTGTTTCCTGGAAGATAAAACGAGATGCACGTGGAAGGGGAAAGAAAAGAACAGTGAAGATAGTTACATTTTCTATCTTTGGTGTTGAGTCTCACATGCAACCTCGCTGCTGGAAAACCACAGGCACTGCACAATGTCTCATCAGCCACTCCAAGACCTGGCAAACTTGTACCAGCATTGGGCTGTTTAGGGCATTGCTTTTAGCAGCCTCTCTGGTCACCAGCTCAGAGAAGCATTGCAAAATATACAGTCTTGGGTGGCTAAGCCAGTCTCTGATTAGACTGAAGGCCAAAGGAGAAGGATAGGAAAGAGAAGAAATAAGATGGAGAAGGAAAAGGACTGTGTGTGTGTGTGTGTGTGTGTCACACTCACACACAGTCTCACATCCCAGGTCGTGGTTGGGATTCATCTTGATCCGGTGGAACTGTCCCTCTCTTGGCCTGGTCTGGTCAGGACATTTCTTGAGACTCACTGTATACTCCTAGGGACATTCTGTGCCAAAACATTAAAAATCCCACACACTATTTTTAAATTCTGCAAAATTCTTCAAATTTTATTGATCAAAATAGCACTACATATTCATGCAGGTTTCAGTTATTTGGGTAATTTTATTTCATAATACCTGTCAGCATGTATGTCTATAACAAGACCGACACTCACAAAAGTTCCCCCAGGTGTAAAGAGTTAAAGAAAACCCTATGCCAACCTAGTTCCCGTTTCTCTACCCCCTCCCCCCAGAGCCCAGCCACAAGGCCCTCCTTCCCCAGATACCCACACCCTCTCCCCTCCCTCTCCAGGGACCCAGAGGGAGAAACAGCCTGATGCTCGCTACCAGGCTTGCATGCAGTTGCCTGCTTATCACCCTCCATCCCTCAGGGCATGCTGGGAACTGCAGCTGCCAGGAACCCTCCCTTCCCCCAGCAGTGCCTTCTATGTGTGTGCTGGGCTCTGCTGGGTTTAGTGGCAGCTAGCAGCACTGCAGCCCATTTCTGTGGGGGAAAGGGAATTCTGTGCGCACGTTAGTTTCTGCAAAACTGTGCAGTGGTGCAGAATTCCCGCAGGAGTATACACTCTGCTCTGCCTGAGGGGAGAGAGCCTGCCCCACTCCTACCTCCTCAGAAACACCTGAAGCCCTGCCCTTCCACGCTGAGCATGCCACAGGAGCAAGCGAGCGGGACAGTGTGTCACTCTCACATGCATGACTGCCCATCTTTCTCCCCCACCCCCACCCCAGCAGTGATTTACCTTTCTACCAGCTGCTCCGGGTGCCCAAACCAACCTGCCTGTGCTGCCAGGAAGGGATATGTGACTACTCTTGCTGCTTCCTTTTGCTTCCCCATCAGAAGTCATTTTTCTGCGGGGAAGTAAAGAAATTTGTGGGGGACATGAATTCTGTGCATATGAGGTGATGCAGAATTCCCCCAGGAGTAACTGTAACATCATTGAGCCTTTGTCATTCTGATCCCAGCATCTCAAGAGATGATGTGGGTGGTACTCATGTTAGGGAAACTCACTTCTTCCCTTCTTTTAGTCAGCAACGGTGGAATAGCGCATCCCCTTATTATTTCGTCTACCAATGAGACCTAATTTCCAACACAACAATTTTGGTTAATTGATTTTTGGTTCCACGCTTTGTTTACCAGACTGGATCTTAACCCAGTACTTCAGTTATATCAGGAGTCTCTTTGTTTGGACTAATTCAGGTTTTCAGACTCCCTTTTCAACATTTATTGTTACTGGTTATTGTGACATGTTATGAACTTTCATTCACTTTTTACAGTGGCGCTCACAATGAGGGTAAATTTGTAGGCTCAATTATAACAAGTCGTTTAACCTCTCTGGGTGAAATCCTGGCACTGTTGAAGTCAATGGGAGTTTTGCAATTCCTCCATGCCTCAGTTCTCAATCCTTTCCTTGAATGTCAGGTCCCTTTCATCCCACTGTGTAGTGTCTGTTTAGATTGTAAGTTGGTCATGGCAGCAGGGACTGTCTCTGGCTATGTGCCTGTACTGTGCCTGGCAAAGTGGATTTGTGAGGTTGGTTGGAGTCTATAGGTGCATCTGGAATGCAAATGATGATGATAATAGTAAAGGGTATAATATTCAAAACTTAACTGGAACTACAAGAAACACAACTGGAGATTCAGCTGATTTTGCCTTTCTGCCGAGTGTTTGGAAATTATTGTACTTGTAAAAAGTAGGATGAAGGAAATCATATAGATTAATGATTAACAGGTCAAAACTTTTCAAAAACTTTTCATTAATTAATCTGGGGGTGGGAGGGTGGTTTGTCTGGAGCCTAGAACGGCCAGGGAAACGGGGCTGAAGACCCTTTCACTTCTGTTTAACCAGTTTGAATTCAGCCTAGTGGTGCTCAGTGTTGGCCATCAGAACACTATCACGGGGTTCAAAAGGGAGCTAGATAGACTCATGGAGGATAGGTCCATCAATGGCTATTAGCCAGGATGGGCAGGGATGGTGTCCCTAGCCTCTGTTTGCCAGAAGCTGGGATTGGGTGACAGGGCATGGATCACTTGATGATTACCTATTCTGTTCATTCCCTGTGGGGCATCGGCCACTGTCAGAGGACAGGATACTGGGCTTGATGGACCTTTGGTTTGACCCAGTATGGCCATTCTTATGTTCTTAACAGTGTTTGGTAGCCGTGTCTATTGAAATCCGTACTTTTGGTCCAGTTCCCAGTGGACAAGCATTCACCTCTCTCACTTCACCGGTACGAAGGGCCCACTTTGGCAGCTTTGTAGCTAGTCTCCACCGAGATGCCAAGGACTGAGTGGAAAGGAGGGTGAACCTGTAGAGGTGATCTCTTCAGGTCTGAGCACGTTATGGGGTAAGTAGAGAAGCTCTGTATTGCCAATGCACGTGTTGCGGCTCGTCTGTGGATAGGACTTCACACTCCAGAGCTGTCTGTCTGACACCTCTCACTGAAGTTTGTACAACCCAGAATATTTGGGACAACAACTCTCAGCAGAAAAGGTTAGATTTTACAATATGACCTTTTATTGATGAGGAGACCAGTCATTGTTATGGAACTCGTAGCAGAGGTACCGACTTTCTAATATGTCGGTGGGTGCTCGAACCCTGGCTCTGCCCCAGGCCCCACCCCGCCCTGCCTCTTCCTGCCCCCGCTGCGCTGCTGTCCCATTCCACCCCCTCCCCTGAGTGTGCCCCCACCCTTGCTCTTCTCCCTCCCCCCAGCACCTTGTGCATGCTGCGGAACAGCTGATTGTGGTGGGTGGGAGGCGCTGGAGGGAGGAGGAGAAGCTGATGGGGGGGGGGGAGGGGGAGGCTGCCGGAGAGTGCTCAGCACCCACCATTTTTTTCCCCCATGGGTGCTCCACCCCCGGAGCACCCCCAGAGTTGGTGCCCATGACTCATAGTGCAGTGCGCTGCAAATCACTGCTGTGTGGAAGGATGGAAATTGCTCTAGGGCCTGATTCGGGTACCCATACTCATGCTGAGTAGCGCTTACCTGAGTAGCCCCAGGTTATCGAATAAGGGCCTTAGAATGAACTTCAGAATAGGACTTTGAAGTGGCACTTAAGTGTTACATAGGCCTTGTGTGGCACAAGGATGAATTTCACCCTGAACAAATACCAGCCTACAGTCTGATAACAAATCCATGGAAATCAATGAGTCTTTTCATTTACTTCAGTGGGTTTGGATCAGGCTCTTTGCGACTGTCTGAATATTTCTAGTCCTGACCTCCTGTTTCTGTAAACCAAAGAATAGCTAATTTATAGCTGGTGAAGCTGTCAGCAGATTCCTTGGCATTTTGCTTTGGTCAAAGAGCCTCTCCCAAGTGCTGCTTTTCAAAGTGAAATGCAGCTGTCTGTTTTCTAGTTTACTGCGGTAATCTTGCATTCTTTCAGAAAAGTGACAACCCCTGGAGGACAGTGGAGTCTAAATGGGGAGATTAAGCATGTCTTGTTGGGTTCAGCAGGGTAATCTCTTCTCATCAGACTGGAAATGATATCCATCAGCACAAGAATGGATGCCACGCTCAACATTCATTATCTTCCTGGATAGCAATCTTTAACAGTACTCGCTAGAATAAAAAAAAATTATGAGCAGGCAACTCCAGGATCAACGTTTCTATTACCTGGTATCTGACCCACCTTCCTTTGGGGATTTCCACTTTCATTTTCCTGCGGGGGCATCATCCACATATCAGTGGATCCAATGATGTCCATTGCTGTCATGGTTTTATTAGAATTTTAAGCCATATTGTTTGATAAGTAGGAGGAAGAGTTTCTATTTGTTAGTCTCTAAGGTGCCACAAGTACTCTTTTTTTTTTTTTTTTTTTTCTTTTTGTGGATACAGACTAACACGGCTGCTACTCTGAAACCTGTCATTAAGCTTTTATGTACCTCTTGCAATATTTCATCAGCATCTCTCCCTATAATCCTCCAAAAGGCGATCTTCTCAAAGGGCACCATGAGACCCCCATAAGTGCTATGGAAATATATACTCTGCTTTTATTTTCTGCTTTGAGTGATGACGCGAGTTGCTAGTATATTCAGTAGGTCACAGGTAAGGCTTCTGGTATGGAATGGCACAATCCTCGTCATAAGGTATTTTCGTTATATTTTTGTCTTTGATTTTGTTTCCTGTTATGTTTGCTTGAAGTCCTGCTTGGCAAAAATAAACGTACTTAAAAGATTTAACGTAATGAGGACGATCAGCTAACAGCACAGACTCAAACCCTGAATTGTGCAAACTGCCATACACCATCTACTCCACCTACACCCTGGCTAGTGTAACCTCGTGTGTCTCAAGAGAAGCTCTGGGGAGTTTCTGATGAGCTCAAAGGTTGGACAGTGCTGAGACTGGTAACCCCATTTTCAGTTGTGCACTGAAGTGACATGCCTAGTGCATCTCTTAGATTCTGTTCTTTTTCAGCCTACATTTTTCCACCCCCTCATGACTCAAATCCCGTTTTTCAGCCTACTTTTTCCAATTCTCTCCTCCCCCCCCCCCCGCCCATGACTCAAGTCCCGTTTTTCAGAAGAATATTGGCTCAGCTGTGCCTAGCTTTGCACAGGCTGTAGAGAGCACAATGAGCCTTCCTCACGCCTCCCTCCCTTGGGCAGCGGCTGGAGGCAGCATAAGGAGTTAAACACAAGGACGCAGGCTCCAATGTTAGCCTCCCCAGAAAGAGCCAAGCTATGTCCCTGCCCCCCTTCACACCAGCTGTTGCTGAAGAGCCAAAATCAAGTCCTACGAGATCTTTGGATGTCAGACAATGGCTGATGCAGCAGGTTCAATTGCTGCGGGACACCTTTGAAGGAGCAAAGACCGTGCCTCTTGTAAATCAGCCCCCGCTTTGTGCACCCATTCCCCACTGTTTTACAGTGTCACGCACACAGTGTCATTAGAAGGTGTCATAGCTTTCTTTGTTCCCTTTAAAGAAGTCCTCGGCAAGGTCCAGTTGGTACACTAGGCACGGTCAGAAAATGCAGGAGCGTTTGGACCCATGTGATTACAGTTCACGTGAACAGTAACTTTGGGAACATTCTGATTTGTGCTTTTTTAAATGACAGAGTAAATGTCACCAATGGAAGTGATGAGTTTCCTTCAAAGACTTGACATTTTTGAAGTGGTGGGGCCCTCTTCAGATGAATATAGTCTCACTGGCATTTGTTGTCCTTTTCAGATACCTTTCTCCCTCCTCCCCCCCCCCTCCAAAAAAAATAAAATAAATCAGTTCATTTGAGAATGAAAGAAATAAAAAGGTAGAGTAATTTGGCATAGTGCAACTGACATCACATTGCTCCAGTGATTTACACCAGCTGAGGATCTGGCCCAAAGTCTGTGTACATAAATATAGATGTATCTTTCTGTTGCTAAGTCATCTAGCTGTAACAAAAGTGTTCAAATTATTGTTTTTCTCATCCCAACTGTTGTCGCTGTACAGAGGGGGGCCTGCTGGCTTCTGACTGTGTTCTGTTTGGAGTTGGTGTTGCTAGAATTCTGAAAATTCACGTTACCTGCAGTGATTTTTTCCTTTCAGATTTTTTTACATTTCTAAGACTCTCTTGCTTAAAAAACAATATTATGATTGTGCTGGAAGTTGACTTTTAGAGATTTCCCCAGCTTGGCTGTCTGTCAGGATGAGCTGTCTGAGTTTGGGAGTGCCCTCTCTCTTGGAGATTTTAATAACTTCCTTGCATTGTGCTCACCTCTTTGATTTTTATCATTTCATGGAACTGGGCAAAGGAGAGGGAGAGATTACAGTAATTTTTTCCAGCCTGCCTCCATGCTATGTTTCTGTGTCTGAACTACAGAAGAAAGCATTTGTGTGGTATTTCTGTTGGTAATACTGTGACAGGGGTGTGATGTTTTTGTTATTGTTGTTCGTTATTTCCACCGGAAATGCAAAAAATGCCACCGAAGGCAGACACTCTGTTGAAACAGTGTGAAAATGCTGGCATCAGCAAAATGCAGTTTACTCTGAGTGATGCCCCAGTCCCAAACGAGGAGCCAAGATGACTAGTCTGCAACGTACGAATAACTCTGCTGTGCTGATGTCAAGAAACATCCCTTTTATCTGACTGAATCGCATGGTAGTTTGTGCCAAACTAAACAGAGATATATACAGTTTACTGTGAAAGCATATCCCCCTCCAATGGGAAGAAACCACCTAAATAGTGGAACAGTGACTATCGGTGGGACAAAAACTAGAAGCATTTATCCAGCTCCCACAAAATGTGGAGATTTGGATTAGCTGGGACCTGGATCAGAACCAAACCTGGTTTTGGTTTTGCAAAACCACTCCAATTTTTGTCTGATTTCTAGCAGTGACCATATTAGGCAGTACCCGGGCTACAGTACTTCGTAGACTGAAACATGGGCTTCTTGACACATTTTTCTAAGTTTTCAAAACAGAGTTCTGAATTGAAGAAAATAAAATGCAACACACACACATGCACCCATCATTGGAGGATGAGCTCCAAGGCCAACATTTAGCCATGAATGCCTAAAGTAAAGCACCAGATCAATTGGTTACTCTCTAAGGTGCCACAAGTACTCCTTTTCTTTTTGCGAATACAGACTAACACGGCTGTTACTCTGGCACCAGATTTAGGCTCCTAATAAATGGGTTGACATTCAGAGGTGCTGAGTACCCAGTGGACTAGATGTAGGTGCTCGGTACCTTTGAGAATCTGGCCACTTGTTTCAGGGCCTAAGGAAGATGCTGCTTAAATGCTCAGTTCTAGAGAGAAACATTTGGGGTGGCATATTCAGCTTGGCCCCAATCATGCAAAATGCTCAGTATTTCTTGTTTACATTGTGATAGCTCCTCGGAGCCCCAGTCATGGACCAGGATCCCATTTAGTTAGGTGCCATTCAAACACAGAACCAAAAAGTTTTCCTTACACCAAAGAGTTTACAGTCTAAGGGGATGTGGGCAGTGCAGACATCTGCCCACATAGCTATGTGGGTGCAGGATGTGAAGAGGTATGATCCCTGACTAACACAGCTGGGTTGGCAAAAGCCCCCAGTGCAGTTTTACCAACTTATTTTTGCCAGTATAGTTTTTCACTTTGGGAGTGGTGGAATAAGCTATACTGGTAGAAGTGGTAGGAGCACTTTTCTGATAATGCTATACTGGTAAAATGCTCCTGTTTTAAACATGACCTGAGTAAACACTTGTCCATGGGGCAACTTTACTCACAGGAACAGATCCACTGAACTCAGAGACTACTCATAATAATAATGCCTACCTACTTATATAGCTCTTTTCATCTGTAGCTCTTTAAGTGCTTTACAAAGGAGGTAGTTATCCTTATTGCTCAGATGAGAAAACTGAGACACACTCAGGTGAGTAAAATTATCCATGTGCATGTTAAGTATTTGCAAGTTCAAGGCCTAAGAGATGAGCAAATTGGATTAGGTGCAGAACTGTGCCCAAGATTTTTTTTAGGTTTCAGAGTAACAGCTGTGTTCGTCTGTATTCGCAAAAAGAAAAGGAGTACTTGTGGCACCTTAGACTAACCAATTTATTTGAGCATAAGCTTTCGTGAGCTACAGCTCACTTCATCGGATGCATACTGTGGAAAGTGTAGAAGATCTTTTTATACACACAAAGCATGAAAAAATACCTCCCCCCCACCCTACTCTCCTGCTGGTAATAGCTTATCTAAAGTGATCACTCTCCTTACAATGTGTATGATAATCAAGGTGGGCCACTTCCAGCACAAATCCAGGGTTTAACAAGAACGTCTGCGGGGGGGGGGGGAGGAAAAACAAGGGGAAATAGGTTACCTTGCATAATGACTTAGCCACTCCCAGTCTCTCTTCAAGTCTAAGTTAATTGTATCCAATTTGCAAATGAATTCCAATTCAACAGTTTCTCGCTGGAGTCTGGATTTGAAGTTTTTTTTGTCGTAATATCGCAACTTTCATGTCTGTAATCGCGTGACCAGAGAGATTGAAGTGTTCTCCGACTGGTTTATGAATGTTATAATTCTTGACATCTGATTTGTGTCCATTTATTCTTTTACGTAGAGACTGTCCAATTTGACCAATGTACATGGCAGAGGGGCATTGCTGGCACATGATGACATATATCACATTGGCGGATGTGCAGGTGAACGAGCCTCTGATAGCGTGGCTGATGTTATTAGGCCCTGTGATGGTGTCCCCTGAATAGATATGTGGGCACAGTTGGCAACGGGCTTTGTTGCAAGGATAGGTTCCTGGGTTAGTGGTTCTGTTGTGTGGTATGTGGTTGCTGGTGAGTATTCGCTTCAGGTTGGGGGTCTGTCTGTAGGCAAGGACTGGCCTGTCTCCCAAGATTTGTGTGAGTGTTGGGTCATCCTTCAGGATAGGTTGTAGATCCTTAATAATGCGTTGGAGGGGTTTTAGTTGGGGGCTGAAGGTGACGGCTAGTGGCGTTCTGTTATTTTCTTTGTTAGGCCTGTCCTGTAGTAGGTGACTTCTGGGAACTCCTCTGGCTCTATCAATCTGTTTCTTCACTTCCGCAGATGGGTATTGTAGTTGTAAGAATGCTTGATAGAGATCTTGTAGGTGTTTGTCTCTGTCTGAGGGGTTGGAGCAAATGCAGTTGTATCGCAGAGCTTGGCTGTAGACGATGGATCGTGTGGTGTGGTCAGGGTGAAAGCTGGAGGCATGTAAGTAGGAATAGCGGTTAGTAGGTTTCCGGTATAGGGTGGTGGTTATGTGACCATCATTTATTAGCACTGTAGTGTCCAGGAAGTGGATCTCTTGTGTGGACTGGACCAGGCTGAGGTTGATGGTGGGATGGAAATTGTTGAAATCATGGTGGAATTCCTCAAGGGCTTCTTTTCCATGGGTCCAGATGATGAAGATGTCATCAATATAGCGCAAGTAGAGTAGGGGCGTTAGGGGACGAGAGCTGAGGAAGCGTTGTTCTAAGTCAGCCATAAAAATGTTGGCATACTGTGGGGCCATGCGGGTACCCATAGCAGTGCCGCTGATCTGAAGGTATACATTGTCCCCAAATGTAAAATAGTTATGGGTAAGGACAAAGTCACAAAGTTCAGCCACCAGGCTAGCCATAACGTTATCGGGGATAGTGTTCTTGACGGCTTGTAGTCCATCTTTCTGTGGAATGTTGGTGTAGTGGGCTTCTACATCCATAGTGGCCAGGATGGTGTTATCAGGAAGATCACCGATGGATTGTAGTTTCCTCAGGAAGTCAGTGGTGTCTCGAAGGTAGCTGGGAGTGCTGGTAGCATAGTGCCTGAGGAGGGAGTCTACATAGCCAGACAATCCTGCTGTCAGGGTGCCAATGCCTGAGATGATGGGGCGCCCAGGATTTCCAGGTTTATGGATCTTTGGGTAGTAGATAGAATATCCCAGGTCGGGGTTCCAGGGGTATGTCTGTGCGGATTTGATCTTGTGCTTTTTCAGGGAGTCTCTTGAGCAAATGCTGTAGTTTCTTTTGGTAACTCTCAGTGGGATCAGAGGGTAATGGCTTGTAGAAAGTGGTGTTGGAGAGCTGCCGAGCAGCCTCTTGTTCATATTCCGACCTATTCCTAGGAGAGTGGGTTTGTGTGTGTGTGTGTGTTGGGGGGGGGGGGGGGAAACCTGGATTTGTGCTGGAAATGGCCCAACTTGATTATTATACACATTGTAAGGAGAGTGATCACTTTCGATAAGCTATTACCAGCAGGAGAGTGGGGTGGGGGGAGGTATATTTTCATGCTTTGTGTGTATAAAAAGATCTTCTACACTTTCCACAGTATGCATCCGATGAAGTGAGCTGTAGCTCACGAAAGCTTATGCTCAAATAAATTGGTTAGTCTCTAAGGTGCCACAAGTACTCCTTTTCTTTTTAAGATTTTTTTAGTTTGCCTTGTCTTGGACTTTGCAGCTTAGTTCCTGTTTATGCAAAGTATAGACCAATTGCTTAAATAACATCACCAAACTAGTTTTTGATAGCTGCATTTGCTGGCTAGCTGCTCCAAAGCGATGCAAAATTCCAGGCTGACAAATGATTGGTAAGCGCCGACTGAAATTATTTTCAGTATTTCCTAGGCCTCAGTCCATTAGCTAAGTTGGCCAAAAGGCCATGAACAGAAATGGTATTCTTGAAATATTATTAGCATTTTGCAGTGAATGCTAACTACTTTACGTTTACAGTCTATTACGTTTTGCTCACTGTATTTTATTATGGAATGTGATGGGGGGACTCTCAGACAGAGTGTTGTGACATAGTAAATAGTATTGGCAAGGTTATTTTATGCCCGATCAAGGAAAAACTGATTTGTGAAATGATGAAACCAAGCAGGGAACAGACAATGCGGTGGGGGGAGGAGGAGAACAACAACATGTTTTTGGTGCTGCTTTAGCAGATGGTTGTAATAAGAAAGTGGACATCGCCAATTGCCAGACTGTGGTTTGCCCAGGATGGGAGTGTGTCGGAGAGAAGAAAGCAAAGTACCTCAGCTTCTCTTGCACTTCCATTGCAGGGATTGGCACAGCTGCTGAGAGTCTACTCCAGTGGGTAACAATTCATCTCCTGCAGGGGGCCTCTACAAGGCCATCCGTCACTTAAGCCCCATTCACGGTAGTACTGAAAGGGTGCTTGCCCTGGCCCCCTGAACAGGGGTGATTTCACCTTCATGCCTGTCAGCACTACTCCTCGTTATTGCCCATAGCGTCGCTAGCCAGCTCCAGAAGAGCAGGGCAGAGGCAGGGCCGTGATCCAGACTGCCCACCGTACCAACCAGCAGAAATGTTGGTTAGTGCCCACTGAACCCCCTCAGGTGCGACACCCTGGCCAAAAGGGCAAATGCGATCCTTGGATGAATAACCAGCAGAATCTCAAGTAGGAACAGTAATTTTACCTCTGTCTTTTGTATCTGTGGTGTGACCGCTGCTGGAATGCTGTGTTCAGTTCTGGTGTCCTCAACTCAAGATGGATGTTGGTCAATTGGTGAGGGTTCAGAGAAGAGCCATGAGAATGATTGGAAAACATGTCTTAGAGTGATAGACTCAAGGATCTATTTAGCTTAACAAAGAGAAGGTTAAGAGGTGCCTTGGTCACAGTCTAGAAGTACCTGCATGGGGAGCAAATATTTGATAATGGGCTTTTCAGTCGAGCAGAGAAAGCATGATCCAATGGTTGGAAGTTGAAGCCCAGACAAAATCAGAATGGAGATAAGGTGTAAATTTTTAACAGAGGGTGATTAATGATTGGACCAATTTACCAAGGGGCGTGGTGGATTCTCCGTTACTGGCAATTTTAAAATCAAGATTGGATATTTTTCCAAAAGATCTGCCCTGGGAATTATTGTGAGGGCAATCTATGACCTGTGTCATATAGGGGGTCAGACTAGAAGATCACAGTGGTCCTTTGCACAATGGTCCCAGAGTACTTCAGGGGCAGTACAGTTCCCCATTGCTCCTAATGCAGGGGTCAGTGCCTTAAAATTGGGTCCTAAAGCAGAGTTGGGTTCAATAAGATTCTGGTTCAGATGCTCTGATAAATCCAATAATCTGTTTTTAAGTCTGACACCCTTCTTTGCTTTTGGCTCTGGAGGTGCTGTTTGGCTGGGGAATGAGAGGCAAGTTTACAGGAGAAGGTATTTTCTGTCCATGCTGGAAGGCAAATGGTGTAGAAGCAAGGAAGTGCACAGATCTAATCCTCCTGCTGCTGGTGCATTTATTGTAGAGTTTTGTGTGTCACTAGAGGAGTTCTAGACTGCAACTCGCAAGTATATATTCATTGCAAATCTTATTTCAGAGCATTCTTTTGTAATGTGTTTCTTAAATATCAGACTGTCACTTCTCTCCACCCTTTGGGGTTTTTTTCTCCTCTGTATCTGATTAAAAATTGATAAGTAATAAACTAAAAAAAAGTTGTCAACGGTGCTGTAACATGCTGTAAATAAAGTGTAAAGGAAAAAAATGGATGAAAATGAAAGACAAGGGGATATGACACACACCGGGATAAACACTGAACCTTGAGAGGAGTATTGGTGTATAAAGAATGTCATCCAGTTCCAAAGAGCTCTTGTGCTATGAGAGCTACTTGTTGTTTTTTCTGCATAAATCTGATGACATAAACTATCCACGCTGTGACAGAGAGAATGTCAAGCTGATTGACAAAGTGAGCAGGACATGACGGTCTGCAAGGAGGACGAAAGGCAAAAAATCATTTTCAGTGGAGACAGGGTCTCATGATAATGTTTAGCGCTTGATAAGCGGCTTGAGGATCAGAAATCAGATTTAAATTACTGGGTGATGAAATGAGATGGAGATAAATAGGTCTGTTCTAGTGATTACATCCCCTCTTGACTAGAATCAGAGATTAAATAATATATTGCACTTCTTCAGTTAATTCCATTTTCCTGTTTTCAAACAAGGGTTGGAATCCAAAACAATTTTAAGCAGTAACCCACTGAAAATGTGCCAAGGCAAAGATGATTTTTCATGTTACACACTGTAGCAATCTTGTCTGTATAATGTTTATATGCATTTATTAATTACTGGCTCTTTGCTATTATAGAGCCATCTTGTTAATGTTTATTTTTGAGAGGTTTTTTATAAACCACAGCTTCGGTAGTAAAATCCAAGACATTTGTTTACTGACCATAAATTGAAAAGCTCTTCAGAAATATAAACTAACTGGACCGTAGTGCTGTAAGAATTAAGCACGCTGTTGGGGACCTTGGGCACAATTCTCTTCTCGGTCCAAGTGACACTGAACACAGGAGTGGTGAGGCAAAGGTAGGTATAGGCTACACTTGCAGATCCCTGCCCTGTGGCTGACCAAGGTCTAGTTTGGTTTCCAGCAGCCTCAGGGCTGCTCTAAATTATGCTTAGCTGCCCATAAGCCCAAGGGAATATTCTAGAAGCTAGGAGTTGCTGGAGAGTAGAGTCACTCTGGCTGTGTTTCCACGTCTCCAGGAATGCCCCCTATACCAAGAGCTTCAAGGGGAGGGAAGCATAGAATCACTGTGCTGGCTTTACGTTACTTGGGACTTGTCCTTAAGCAGAAGGAAATCCTGTGTGACCAGGTAAGCTGGCTTTATAGCCCCTTTGCACCATGGTGAGTGGAAGGTTGTTCCTGGGCTGAAAGTCCAATGAGCATGCGAGGGTCAGGAGTTGGCAAGCTAAGGGGTCAGCAGGCATTTGGGATCCACCACCAAGAGAATCTTGATTGCTGGCTATTGTTTGGGAAAGTTCTGACCCATGACAAGAACAAATGGAGGTGGGAATGTTCCAAGACTGGATGCAATGATAATTTTAAATCTGTTGTATTTCCATAACACATCTTATGAAAGTATACAAAGGATAGGGGTGGGAGAATAACACACAGGTGCAGCAGTGTTTTACTGGCAAAACCATGCTGAAGATATGGCCTGACAGATTCATCCTCATGTTCTAGCCTCAACATGAGGCCCCCCCAACACACACTTTCACATGATTTGCTGCAGGAATTTCCACATGTTGATGCCTTGTTGTAAAAGCCCATTAACATCAGGAATTTACCTTTGTCATAGATTGTTCTCTGGCAACTTGTCTTGGCTTTAAATTATCATGGCCTCTGTTTCATTATTCACCAGTAATGATGTGGATGATGAAAATGTAAAGCTGTCATTTATCAATTCGGAGGCCTTCAGTTACCTACCATGGGGTGTTAAGTAGAGAACAGAGAGAATCAAGTTTAGTATTTTATTCAGCTTTGTTGTATTTCAGAGCCATGGAGCTTCCAAGTATTACGACAAGGCAGAGACAAGAATTTAGGACCAGATTTGTAAAGGTATTTAGGCACCTGAAGACGCGGATAAGCACCTAGTGGTATTTAGATATTTACAAAAGCCTAAGTACCTAAATGTGCCTAAATAGTGTTGTAAAACTGGCCCTTAGAGCTCAGAATCTGATATTTTCACTTCATGAATTTAGGTGCTTTACAAAGATACGGTACTTAGGACGGAGGCTTTTCATTCTCCTAATTCAGGGGAAAAAAGATATATTCCCAGTATTTCTTATGGGTTCTCTGGGAGGCTTTGCCCCTGGTACACAGATTAATGTAGAAAACAGCCTTTTCTTCCACTTCATCTTTTAAATTCTATCCATCTGTTCAGGCCAGAAAGGATCATTACTATGTTACAGGCTGATCTCCTGTATAATACAGGTCATAGGACTTTGCCCAGCAATTCCTGCTTTGAGCCCCAAAATCTTATCACTGCTGAAAAACACATGGGATCAAAATGGAAAGAATCAGCAGAGCAACTCTCACAGGCAAAGTACTTCTTCCATCATAGTACAATAACAGTAGACAAGCGCAATTGTATCTCATTGGGATTCTTTAGGAGCTGACTTTGTTCTTTATTCCTCTGAAAGTGACAGTTTTGCTGAGTTTTGATGGCAAGATGCACAATAATTTTCAGCTAAGCATATGACAAGAACCCACATCCCATACCTTATAGTGGTCAGCCATCTTTACTCACTGATTTAAAAAAAAAATTCATCTTCACCACTAGGAGGCAGTACAGGAATATAGCAACATGTTATGTTCAGCTTCTTGGCTGAATAACATACAAAGCTGTCCAATTTAGAACATATTCCCCCAACGTTAAGGGGTTTTGTTCCTATTTAATCTTCTATACTTTGTCACTCTGCATCCATGAGACACAACAACTATCTAATTTCCTCTGTTGCATTTGAAAAAAAAAATCACTGTACTGGTTGTTAAAAGACCCAGGTGGCTGAGTAACTACATAGTACATTAGAGATGTACCAGGGTGAATTTCATGGGTCATACTGCAGCAATGAACAGTCCAGACCATTGAACATTCAGGTCAGAATTTTACCTGGAAAGATAACTGGCACTGAATATGAACGTTTCCCCTCTGGTTTTTATTAGGCTATATCAAAAGCAATTAAAATATGCAGGAATTTACTTCCAGATAGCTCAGACAAATAATTTAATTAATCACTGCTTAAAAATTATCCCCATCTTAGCTGGTTTTGTAAATATATTTGCCCTTCAAAAGTCCCATTGTTGTTTAGAGCAGCTTCAGCATGTATGTGGTGATTTAAAAAAAGCAATCTACTTCACTAAAATTTTGTAACAAAATTTTGTATTGCATTGCACATTTGCAACATAAAATGTTTCATAGCTAAACATCAAGGTTTTATGGTGTAGTTTTGTGCACACGCTCCTTCATTTCAGAGTGTTTGCATTTAAATGGTGGCCAGCTAGTCTCTGAAGTTAACAATCTATTAGAATGAAAATATGGGAAATTGACATCAGTGTTGGTGCTGTATTTTCAGTCTATTTGTTTGCACAGTCCATCCAGCAGGAGGGGAGAGATTCACGTAGTAAAGGCGCTCTCTGCAGTGTGATAGATTTGAAGTCTCCAGGTTCACGAAGGTGAGATTTCTGAGAAATGCAACATTTGGGGGTGACCCTAAATCAACAGCATGAGTTTTTTTTTATTATCCTTGGATTTCTAGTCTCCTGACATCTGTGGGTCTGGTGACAATGTGTTCTCCTGTATTCTTGATTACTTTGTAATAGCTGTGGTCAATTTCAATTCATGTTCATATGAATATCATACTCTCTATCTTTGGAGTTGGTTCCTAGTTTAAGAAGAAGTGATCTTATTTTTCCAGGGCATCTGAAAATGGTATTAGAGTCCAGTGGATAGAGTGTATAGGCAGTGCTATATATTTCCAAGCAGGGAATACAAGTTTGAATCACACATGGTTTTTTTCCCCACACAGGCAGCAGGGCCTCCATGCTGTGCAGACGGGAATGGGGAGTGAACTGTGATTCTACAGTAGCTGTAGCAGGACCGTTAGGAATCACAGCCAGAGGGTATCTGTTATGACACCAGGCGAGTGTGTATAGATCAGGGGTAGGCAAACTTTTTGGCCCCCACTTTGGGGTTCAGAAACTGTATGGAGGGCTGGGTAGGGAAGGCTGTGCCTCCCCAAACAGCCTGGCCTCCTCCCCTATCCACCCCCTCCCACTTCCCACCCCTGACTGTCCCCCTCAGAACTCCTGGGACTCCCCGCCCCTAACCGCCCCCCTGGGACTCTCATGCCTATCCAACCCACCCTGACCCCTGTTCACACTCCCGCCCCCTGACAGGCCCCTCAGGACTCCCATGCATATCCAACTGCCTCCTGTCCCCTGACTGCCCCCTTACTATGCCACTCGGAGCGCCCAGCCGGAGCCAGCCGCGCCGCCCGGCCGGAGTGCTGGCGGCATGGTGAGCTGAGGCTGTGGTGGAGGGAGGACAGCAGGGGAGGGGCCGGGGGCTAGCCTCCCTGGCCGGGAGCTCAAGGGCTAGGCAGGAGGCTCCCATGGGCCAGATGTGACCTGCAGGCCGCAGTTTGCCCACCTCTGGTATAGATAGTGAAGTGAGGGGATGTTATATGAATTTTCTCCTTTAGGCCTGTATAATTAATTTGGCCTTTAATTTCATGACAAAACACATTCTTTGCAACCTATCTCCAAACCTGCTTGGACAGATGGAGATAAAAACCTTTTGTGAAACTTATTGGTGTGTAGTAGCCACATACACTGGCTACATAAATTATCTTGTACTGTGCTATGGAAATCGCGCCTGTCAGACTTATAAAATTGTCAGAGCTGTTTGGGTCCTCTGGTTAGTTTAAAAACCCAAAGGTAAAAATCTCTTTGAAGGAGGATTTCTAGGAATAAAGAGATCTCTTAATTAGGGTTAATTGTGTCATCCAGCTAAGGTAACTGGTTATCCATATTAATCTAGCCCTGAGATTGACCCTGTGGGAATGGTGCTGCTGAATGCCCCAGGTAGCTGATGATGAATGAATGCACATGTTTTAAGGTCCAGGGAGAGGACAGTTGGAGTCTATTTTGCTGACAGGCACACATGCGTGCGCACACACATAACTTGGGAGTTTTAAGGGCACACCATAATTGTCTACTGGGATTCCCCTTGTACATTTGCTAGAAGAGGATGCAATTGCACATCTAAAGAGATGATTAATGTAGTTGGAAATAGTAATGTGAACGGGTTGCTATTAAGTAAGATCCCTATGTTGGTGTCATCTGCTATGCAGCAGGAATGGTTGGAGCTTGAGAAGGATACTCTTTTGGTTGCTGTCATAAAATAGCTGTTTCCTCCTCGTGTCCGGCTGACGTGTTTCATTACAGTTCATTCTGATGTAGGATGATAACTCTTCTCAGGTGACCTAATGGCTAGAACAATCTGACGAATTCAGGAGGGACCTTGAGTGTTTGCACATCAGACCAAATGGGTCTGTTGCAGAGCAAAACTGAGAGCAGTGGCCTGCCATTTGGGGGAGGGTGGAGAGATCAGTATTCGGGCAAGCAAAAGCTTAAGGCAATTTTCAAAAAAAGTGAAGAATCAGTTAAGTTTCAAAATCCCATAAATTATAAACTTCTTTTCTGAGTGTTACCCAAGCTAGATGAGATGGGGGGTTATTTAACATCAGGAAGGTTGGCTTCCTTTTGGGGACGCTGGCACAGGTTTAGGACTCAGACTGGCAATGGAAAGCTAGCTGAAGCAGCTATGACTGCTCCGTAATTTAAGCCTTTGTAGCATACCTCTCAAGCGAATACCTGAGTGGCCGACTTATCAGATCTCTTGATTTCTGCTCAGGTAACTTATTCTAGTGCTATAAAAACTCCACGGCCCACCTGTGCCACCACTGTTTTTCTCATATAAAAGCCAGGCCCAATGTTAGGGGATAGCAAGCAGAGCATTTGCCCAGGCCCCATGCAACACAGGCTACGTTGCTCAGGCTTTGGCTTCAGCCTGGGGTGGTGGGACTCAGGGCCCCAGGGATCAGCCTTGTGCGGTGGGGCTTCTTTCAGCCCTGGGCCCCAGCAAGTCTAATTGCCAGCCCTGCTTGGTGGCCCCCCCGAAACATGCTCGCGGTTCCCCAGGGGGCCCCAGAGCCCTGGTTGAGAACCACTGACTTAGATGCTTCTGGAATCCCACTTGTCTAAATCTGCCCCCTGTTAGTTGCTTTGATTATACTAGTGATGCCACTTTTCATTCCAAAATGACAGGGAAACAGTGATGGCAACTTGCCTATCGCATCTTTTTTGTCCTGTTCAGTGCCAAAGCTGTAAAGTGCATTTTAACAGTACACCACAAATAATTTCAAGATGGTAATACTGTAACATTGGAAAACAAGTATTTAGTTAGCCAAATCAGATGACTGCAGTGCAATGCACTGCTAGAGAGGAGATGCACTTTCATATCTCAGTCTCATGTTTGAATCCCAGCAGGCAGAAAGGAAAAGTCTACCCTTGAAATCTGAAGGAGGCTAATTTGAGACGTCTTATAGCTTTCTTTGTGTAACGGTTCTAAGCATTCTTGCCCCTAGTGACCTAATTATGTCACCTGCATGCTGCACAACTTTGTACTTGAAGCAAGACTGCCACAAGGCATGTGAGCTTTGTAGTGAAATTCCCCATAAATTGGATTTCGTCTCTTTGCTTCACTATGAGCTGCTGACTTCAACAGTTTACCAAAGGTTGGAAGCTCAACTCTTTTCGTTTTGTTTTGTTTGTTCCTTCCAAAAGGCCAAGGATGTGATGATAAAACCCGTAAGTCTTTTTAATCGTTACCGTGTAATTAGAGCTCAGAGAGGCTGGAAAAAGATGTCCTGTGAGGAAGCTATTTTCCTTTAAAAAGCTCTCCGAACATGTAAGTGAACCTTGATAGAGCTTTAGGGGAAAAGCAGTCGTGGAAGTTAGGGAGGGAGGGGAAAAATATCCAACAAAATCAAGGCTTACATGTGCTATTTTTATTTAGGGCTGGAAAGAAGAAATTCTCTGGCACCACTCGAACTCATTTGCAGATAAAAACAATTGAATGCTAATTATTTCGAAAACGCCATGTCAGAGCAAGAAAGACTGATTCTGTAGCCCAGTGGTTAGGGCCCTGATATGGAAGATCTAGGTTCAAGTCCCCGTGTCCTAACCACTACACTGGTGGCTATTCTGGGGTGGGGGTGTCCCTCCTATTTACTGTGGAAACATTTCAATAAATTCTTTGGTTTAGTCTCCGTGTGGGACAAGAAGAACATTTCTCACCGAGCGCTAATATTGGCAGCTTTCTCCCTTTGTTTCTCTCCCACTAATCTCACGATCTCTGAAGTCTTAAGCATTTGAAGACAATCCTATCAGTGCTTATATCCCTGGTTTTATTTCACACCTTAGCCAGCTTATTTCAGCTTTACATGTAAATAGCTCTGTTTTTTCAAATGAGATTAGTTATTTTTGTGGGGGTTGGGTTTTACATTTTGTTTTCATATGAAACACATAAAACAAAGCCCCTGAGTGACAGCCCTGGAGAATGACAGCTCTGTTTAGTCAGAGTGAAGGCTTTCCCACAATGCCTTGCCGATGTACCTTAACTCGAAGCTGCCTCTAGCAATGAGATGGCAGTGTGATTCTGCCTTTGCTCTCTCTTTGTGTCCATTACACCTGGAAACTGGATTGAGACTGATTTCCCAAAGGGCCATAAGATCCATTAGATACTAATTTTTTGGTTGCTACTGACCTGAGCCACATTTGAATCCGGTGAAAGGTTCTAGGTCCCATTGCCAGTTCCTGGAGCCATCCAGTCTCTTGCTGCCTGGTTTTCAGGTTGTAAAATGATTCTTTCCACAACACACACCTAACACATTACATTTTAGAGAAGCTGAAATAAACAGAATTGAAAGTTTTAGGGCCAGATCCTCAGCTGGTGTAAATCAGCTGAGCTCCTTTGGCTGAGAATATGGCTCATAATATTTCAAAGGAACGCACAAAGGTGCATCGATCCAGATTGATCTTTCATCTTTATTGATCTTTCATCTGTCATGAGAAATTCTTGTTTCCTGTGAAAGTCGTGTGAAATCTCCATTATTTGTTACGTTGTGAACAAATAAAGTTATTGCACCAAATGCTCCACAACATGAAAGCACCAGACTATAAGGTCTGCAAACTGAACCCCTAAGGGTATGTCAACATTTGGACCAGGGGGGTTGAGTCCCAGCCCAAGCTAGCTCATGCTAGCTCTCATTGAGCCAACGTGCTGAAAGCACTAGTGTAGCTGCAGCAACTAGTGGTGGGCAGGGTTAGCCGCCCTGAGTACAAACCCGTCCGGACCCCGGGCGTACTTATGTGGGCGACTAGCCCAAGCCTTGCCTGTGTGACGTGACTATTTTTAGCATGCTAGCTCAATGAGAAGTAGTGCAAGTATGTCTCCTCGAGCTGGGGATCACGCCCCCAGCTCCAAGTGTAGACCTATCGTTTGTCACAGGACTGCTTAGGAAACAGTGGGATTGCTACTCTAATATGTTTGCCCTTAGTTTTTAAATCAACAGCTGTTTGTGGAATAAGTACAAGATTGCAGAACTTTAAAATGAAAACCCTGGCTGTTTTCCCCCAAATATTCAGTTGGGCCAGAGATAAGCTGTACTTTTCCTTGGCATATGCCAACATTTGTGTGGCTTGAGTTTTGCTGTGCATCTACAAGAGATCACTGAGCAGCAGGCCAGAAGGAACTCAACATAAGCATCAGTTTTGCAGAGAGCTTCTTCACCATGCCTGCATGCTGTAAGGTATGACAAATGAAAAAGAATGCAAGGTGGTTGCTGTATCACTGAACAAAATTTCATTAACTATCAGTTAAAATGAATATCAAACCCTTCCTTCTCAGCTGAAGACTCAGCAGTTGGTATAATATTGTTAAGGAAGAAAGGATGTTCCAGTGGACACACTGGGCTCAGCTGGCATTATTTAAAACTATGATTAATATAATTGATACTTCAGGAGGGATTTTAGGTTATGCTGCTAGATTTCTTTCCTCCCATTGTGGGTCTAGTTCTGTGGTGATTCTTTTACAATGATGATCTTTCCCTCTTTTTTCTTTTCTCTTTTCTTGTTTAATATTTTGGATGTCATCCTTTGTCAGCCATACCGTAGATGGACTTAGGAATGTTTTCCCTTTTAATTTTGTGCTTTGCTTTGAGTCCTATGTGTTTTATTAACTGGGTTTATTTTTGCACTAGTTTTGGGGGTGGCAGCTACAGGCTTCATTAACGGAAGTCACCTGTCCCGCCATCCTAACCAGAGGAAGAGGCTGAAGACAAAAAGGAAGGATAGACTGGCTTAGTAGCAGAGAATGGCCAAGGGCCTGCACTAATGATTTGTCAGCTCATAGGTGGACAAAAAGGGGAAAACTACGTTTTGAAGATGAGGGTCCCGATCCAGATCCAGGAAAGCAGTTAAGCACACACTTAACTCATATGTTGGAGGATCTGGGACTGAGTGATCACTGAGCGTGACAGTTACCTGCTTAAAGTTAAGCATGTGCTTAAGTGCTTTCCTGGGTCAAGAGGGCACCTTGTGTATTCATTTACATTAATGCAGAGTGGGTGTAAACACTACCATTAGGACAGGGGTGGGCAAACTTTTTGGCCTGAGGGCCTCATTGGGGTTGCAAAACTGTATGGAGGGCTGGGTAGGAAGGCTGTGCCTCCCCAAACAGCCTGGCCCCCTCCCACTTCCCGTCCCCTGACTGTCCCCCTCAGAACCCTCCCTGCTCCTTGTCCCCTAACTGCCCCCTCCTGGGACCCCTGGCCCCTAACCGCCCATCCAACCCCCCTGCTTCCAGTCCCCTGACTGCCCAGACCCCTATCCACACCCCCATCCCCGAAAGGCCCCCCGGGGCTCCCACACTTATCCAACTCCCCCTGTTCCCCATCCCCTGACTGCCCTCCGGGACCCCCTGACCTTTATCCAACCCCCCCGGCCCCCTTACCATGCCAATCAGAGCAGCATGTCCGGCCACCGCGCCGCCTGGCCGGAGCTAGACACGCTGCCGCTCTGCTCGGCAGGAGCGCGCAGAGCGCTGCCCACGAGGCGGCGTGGCTGCGGGGAAGGGGGAACAGCAGGGGAGGGGCCGGGGGTAGCCTCCCCAGCCGGGAGCTTAAGGGCCAGGCAGGACAGTCCCACGGGTCGGATGTGGCCTGCGGGCCGTAGTTTGCCCACCTCTGCATGAGGATGTTTTCAAACTGCTGTACATTTTAATTCAGTATCTCTCCCTTGTAACCCTGTGGTATGATGCAGTATGCAGATAGCTGAGTAAGAGGAGGCACTAGTTTTCAACATGAACAAGTCCACTGGGTCATATTAACCTCCTTCAGTCTCTGTGCTAAATAATTAAAATAAACGAGGTAGTGTTTAACTATATGTATTTAGAGGGTTCCTGGAAGAGCTTGTTAGTTCAATACCCTAACATATTGTCTTCAACCTTCCTGAGCTCCAGGATGCCTTATTAAATATTTAGTGAATATTGCTGAAAAAGTCAAGATTTGCCTCTCTGTTTTTGGCAATTGATACTTTCAAATGGCTTTTTTATCCCTTAAAATACTGGCCACATATAAATAAGTAGCTTTCCAAATTTGTCAATACCATATGCCATAAAGGAAGGAAGTCAGTATTTTTCATTTTGTTAACCTAGATCTTGATAGTACAGCAAGAACAAATACTCTCAGAAATCTTTGTTAGCCAGTCTTTATCCCTGACTTACTGTAAAAACCTATCCAATACCTTTTCAAGTGATTGATGTGACAGCAATTCCTTCAGATAGAAGCAAAATATGTGTCAGTTGCTGACCATGGTTTGAAGCTGTCGATATCTTTCTGCTCGTTTCCAAAGCAGTCAGAATGAGATTAGCTAATTGAACAGTAATTATATGTATTCACTGTTGAATGGTAGTTATCGGTGACAAGCGCTTAGTGCTTGTGAGCTAAATATGTGCATCAAATAATTCAGAATGTTACATTTTTAAAAGTTAAGGCATTACCCTGCACTAGTGACATCACTGGAAGTTTTACCACTGACTTCAAAGAGCTTAGACTCGGGCCCTTAGAGGTGAAGTTCTTGCGAGGGAAGAGGGGAAGATTTTTTCTTTATACTAAGCGGTTTTGCTGTATAACTGGGCACAAGGTAGCTTAATGGATTAAAATGGCAGCAGTGATCTTGTGTCTTGATTGCAGTGAATTAGGGGCAAGGCAAAGACCTCTAGGAAAGGATTTTATAGTTGAGCCCCTGCTACAGCATACTGGATAGTAAACAACAAAATAATTTATCATACCGAGCCCAATGGCATCTGACAGTTGCTTATCTCTGCTCGGTGCTGGTGAAGGGGCAAGGCAGGACATAAACCAAATTGTATCTGGTCTCCTGGCTTCTTACCGGGTGAAGTTAAGACCATGTCTCTTCTGCCAGTTACTGTAAAATACTCTTTTTTTCCTGGTACTGGTGCCTCATCAAACTCTTCTTGCTGTTCCATAGCCCCAAACTGAGGTTGAGATGCATTTCCTTTGTTTGGATTCTCAGTTGAAAAGTCAGGTAGGGCAAGGTGAATGTATTTTATGGAGCTGTACAGAGAACCTTATGAGCAAAGATATTTTCTGTTTCTAATGTTCAGCTAATTGATTGTCTGCATCCCTTGAAACATAAACAAGCCAATAGTCCACCCCTCCTCAAATGCTTTAAATTACCCTTTATATGCTCTTAAGTAAGGTACTGGACTGCTAGCATGTTGAATCTAAACATAGGTTATATTCATTCTAGTATATTGCCAGGTATCCTTATTCCGGACCTTACCTGTTCTTACAGCTGTGCATCGTGATCAGTCACAACATGATGATTGCGACTGTTAACAAGGAAGAGTGAGGAAATCCTGTAAAAGAAGACAGTCCCACTTTTGACAAGATAATTCAAGGGAGGATATGTTCTGGTGTTTCACCAAAGTGCCCTCGTGCTTTACATGGTTTAGATTAGCACTTATATCTTTGTTACTTTTGCTTTTGGGCTGAATTGCTGCTTTGAATTGACAGACACTTTAAAAGTTTATCTAAAGAAAAGACCTACCTGTAGTTGAAACTGTCAAGAGTGTTTAAAAAATTATTCATTTCAGTCTCCTTTACCTAATTTCCGTGTCTTTCCTAGCTCTATATGACAAAGCATTCCTGATGAGAAATTTCAATGATTTTAAATAATGAAAAAAAACCCCAACTCATGCTTTACAGATGCTGTGTACCTTTTAATTGCTGAATACAAATTGTCTTCCTGCGGGGGATAAACAGCACTATTTTTTTCTAGTACATTGAAAGTAGCTGTCAAATTTGCTGCTGAATAGCATCTCTGATTCAGTGTCTAGTAGTTAGCAAAATTTAATGCATATTTATTGCAGACTGCAGTGGCTCCCAGTAGGAGGATTGCTGGGTTTTTTCTTTTTGACCCACTTCGTTGTTTGTTTTTTATATTCATTCAGTTTTGTGAAATACCCCTATTGGTGTCCCTTCCATAAATTAAAAAAAAATAAATCACACCATGAACATAGACAAAAGGCTACCCATAAATAAATCCACCTCAACCTAGACCCTCCTCAGCTACCTTAGAGAAGGGGGGCTGGGGGGTGGGGGGTAGACTTTGTGGCTGACCAGAAGGTTAAGAAATCTGGACTAAGGCAGGGAGGGAATTCCAAAACCTGGTTCGGAAAAGAAATACAAGGATGATTCAAGGTCTGGAAAACCTGCCTTGTCGTGAGAGACTAAAGAAGCTCTATTTAGTTTATCCAAGCGAAAGGTAAGAGGTGACTTGATCATGGTCTACAAGTACTTACATGGGTAAGAGATTTCTGTTACTAGAAGCCTCACTAATCTAGCAGAAAAAGGCCTAATGAGAGCCAGGGGTTGGAAGCTGAGGCTGGACAAACTTAGACTAGAAAGAAGGCTCCGTTGCTCAAAAGAGAGGGTATCTGATGACTGCAATAAGTTACCAAGGGGCGGTGGTGGATTCTCTATCTCTTGAAGTCTTTAAATCAAGACTGGCTGTCTTTCTAAAACAGCTGTCATAGCTGAAATAGATGTTATGGGCTTGATGCAAAAATTACTTGGTGTGGTTCTATTATGCAGGAGGTCAGACTAGCTGATTCTAATGGGCCCCTTCTGGCCTGAAATTCTAGGAACCAAGGACCCCTTTCGGAGAATACTCTGCCCAGAGCTGCTGCTTGTTTGTACAAAGGAGGCTCCCGCACAAGTGCCTCTGCTGATCTCGGGCTGGGCAGTATATCACAGGGAGAGAAATGCCTCTCTAGTAACCAGGTTCCAAACCGTGTAAGGATGTATTGGTTGAACCCAGCATCTTGAGTTCTACCTGGAAGCATGTGGGAAGCCAGTGCAGATTACCGAGGGTTTAATGAGCTCCCATTGTATAACCCCTGAGTGAGCCGGCTGTAGCATTCCATCCCCAAGCATAGCCCCAAGTAGAGCTCATTCGGGCAATCTGATCTTGAGGTGACAAAGGAGCGGATACTTGTGGCAAGGTCCGCGTTGGAGAGAGCGGCCCACGCTCATCTTGCCACAAATGGGAAAAGTGCTTTTTGCTACAGAAACTAGCTGGGCATCTACAAGCAGCCCACGATCTAACCTCCCCTCCCGCCAAAATAGTGGGGCACCGAGCTGGTTCAAATAACTCCCCACAGCCCACCAACATTCTCTGTGGGAAATGCTGGAATCCAGCAAGGAAATGCGATTTGAATCTCCCTGAATCATTGCATCAGATGGGGCTTCTGAACTCTGCCCTGGAAATAAAGGAGATGGAGTGGCTGCCTGGTTAAAGGGAACTAGAGAAGTCTCTGCAGGGAAACCCTAGGAAAGCCAAGCTTAGGAAGAAAGATTTTCATTATTGGTATTTGAGCTACCAAATATGTAAACGGCAGGGAGGAGGTTGTGTGTGCACTAAATAGTGTGCCAGATCCTCAGGTCCTTGATTTCAGGGCCAGTTCAGAAGCCAGGCCTATGGGCTGCTCTAAATTATGTTGGCTGGCCATGGCCATGCCTCCTGTACTGCATGGTGCACGAAGTACACCACAGTAGTCAGTTACACTGGCTTAGTTGGGGACTTGTCTGTTTTCTTCTCCCTTGCACCATCCATCAATGCAAAGGGAGGTGGTTTGGGGCCCAGGATCCAGCCCAGTGGATGTAGGTTCCCCAGTGAGTGGATTACTTGGTGGATTATCATTGCCCTTGCGTTTAGCGACAATACCAGTTTTATGTTCTCACTCCTCGAATGTATTAGCATTAAAACTGACAAGCAGGGATGCAATGGATGAAGCTAAAATGATTATATATAGCTGATCATAGCTCAGGTATCCCAGGACAAGAATTTGTAACTGCTGGGGACAGGTTTGGATTCTGACCCATTCTCAGTGAGGTAGTAATTTAAATTCTTCTTAGTGTAAACAAAATAATTGAAGTGAAGTACATAGGCAAAGTTCATTTTTATAGGCCATGCCCAAAGGCCCAATTCTAAGGTGCTGAGGCTCTTAAACCTACACTTTCAGCCAACGGGAGCTCTGTGTGTTCAGCATTTCACCACTTGAGCCCTAAATCCATCAAGATGTAGCCTTTATAAACTGAGCTGGTTATGTAGTTTCAGGTGGTTGAGATTAAACGTGTATCATTATTTTCTAGATTCTCAAAATACAGTATGTTTGGGGCACTTTCTATGGGGTGAAAAAACTGCTTTGAAAGCAACCATTTCTGTGCTACTGTTGTGGAACACAGCTGCCTTGTGAAAGCTTTTCAACTAAGGCCACTGCCAGGGCTTGCATATTTATGATCACCCCAAGCCATCTCCTGATCTGCCACTGATCTCAGAATGAAGAAAAATCATAAACAGAGCCTCATCACAGCAAAGGACTCATAACATTGTATATCCTGCACTGTATTTTATTGTTTTAAATCCAATGACTGGTTTGTATCTATGTCAGAATCTTTCAGCCTGTTCTTCTTCTTCTTCTCAATCCCCCCCACCCCCAGCAAGGGCAGGAAAACCATGAAGAGGGAAATTTTACTTTGACTTCTGTGTTGTAATATTTATGCTTTTAGAAGCAAGAACATGGAAACCTACGTCAAAATTTTCTTCCACCTTATATCTACGATCAGTGAGTGGCTAACAATATGTCAGCAGGAAGTTTTGAGGCCATATATCATATATAAGATGACAAATCAGATAAAAAGCTTTTGCAAAGCCTTTACTTTGTCAGCAGTTTTATGCTGAATGTTTTGCCAGTTGCCTAATAACAACTGAGGTTCTTATTTAATAAGCTATTAGGTATTTTTTACACAGTGATATTAAAGTGCTCGGATTTTTTAAAAATACAGTTTGGCATTATAGTTCCATTATTTAATCTCCAGTGACTGGTAGTGTGTACTCCAAAAATTAAACTGCATGTTTAATTTCCCCCAACAGCAAGTCTTCTAATTTCCTGTGCTCAGAGGAATGTTTATATAATCACAAATGCAGTTGCAAGGGGACTGGATGGCTTAGGGCATTAGTAATGAGATACAGAGCCTTTCACCTCAAGGTCACTGTTTCTAATCCAGATCTGATTGGAGGGACTGCGAGTGCCTTCTGACAGGTGTTTGGTGTGAAATGAGCTGAAGGTCTCAGCACTGTTAGTGAATAGATAGCCCCATCGGAAAAGTCACCATCACAGGGGCTTTCTTTTTGGCAGTCTCTTCTGGGAGGTTCTGGGATGAGTGCAGATAGACTGAAAACTACCCTCTGGCCAGTACAGGACACAGTGCTTCTACTGCTCATAATTTTGGGAAGCAGCAGTGTGAAATTAACAAGATTCTGGACAGATTCACTGCTGCTGTTCAGAACCTTGAGGGCAGCCGGGGGAACGGTCCAGAATCAGTGTTACTTTTCTGTGGCTGCGGCTACTACCGCTGCTTGGAAAGGTGATGAGTGGCGGAAGGGGAAGGAAGTGAAGTTATTCATGGGGGAAGGCCCATTAAGTAGAGGCTGTTAGAGACCTAGAGTGGCAGAAGTGCCCCAGCGTGGAGGCTCTGGAGAAGGAAGGGGTTAAGTGTGTGCGTGAGCGAGCAGGAGGAGGAATGGTACTCTTGGGGAAGCCTCACCTATAAACACCACCTTGCCCAATTGAGATGCCAAAACAAGCCTAGTTCAGAGCAGTGTGTGTGTAGGTCTTCATAATATGAACCTCCATCTTTCTTGCAGATTTTGATCAGCGATAAAATCATTAACAAAGTTGATTTTGATTGCACTTGCTGTCATGATTCAGCAGTAATTGAACTGCATTTCATGCAAGTCTCAAGCACCTGCAAACCAGATGTCTTGCAGAGACCCGTTGCATTCTGCCTCTATTACATGGCGGCACATCTGTCAGGAGCAGGGCCTTTTGCTCGCTTCCCACATCAACCCTGCTTCAGCAATGAAAATGAAGGATTCCATATCCCATGACCATTACCCCCTCATCTAGTCACTTAATCCAAACTCTATCCTTTGGTGCATTGAACTGGATAAGGTACCAGAGGGGCCTAGTACATTTTTAAGATGCCTATAGGTCTAAGAACTTGGTTATAATTAATATGACTTGGCTTGCAAATAAGGTGATACCCAGTTTAAGATCAGGAAGAAGTGTCCCAACCATGTTAACAAGAACTTGATATTTCTTAATGAGACACAAGCAACAGGGATTAAAACAAAAGAAAAACAAAACTGGAGCAGTTGAGCTCGTCTTTTGAGAGTATGACCAAAGGGAACATTTTGAGAGCGTTTTTTTTTTTTTATAACGTGCACAAATTGACCGTTCTAATTAGAGGAACATCTTTGTCGAAAGATAGTGGAACTAATGACCACTGAACGAGGTCACCTTTAATCTTATTCAAAAAGGGGAGATGGCAGGGCATGGCTGTTAAAGTCAATGGCTCTTCGGGGAGCGTGAGCAGCACTGCAGAAGTTAATGGTGTGCCCTGTCACGCCACCTGTGGCTGCTACGTTCTCCTTGAAAGCAGCCGTCAAATGTCTAACAGTTTTAGAAATGACATCTGCTTCTCTCCCCTAGCTGTTTCCCTCACATCTGCAGCGACTGTGACAAAGCATGTGCTCCTCTTCGTTCGCCCTCATTGCTCTGACCTTTCCTGTGGCTCATTTTTTATGCTTTGCCTCCTTAATGGCTATCAGCAAGTGCAGAAATGAATTAGAATAGTCTCATTAGGGTTTGGGGAACATTCACCTGGTGAGGAAGCCCATTGTTTTCTTGAAAAATAAACATTCTTCAAAGCGGAGACACTCACCAGCGTGCTTTGAAAATGCCATTTCCGTGCAATTTTTCTGCCTCCTCCCCCGTATGCTGAGTGTTTTCTGCTTAGAAGGAGCCGGCCCTGTTTTCTTCAGCAGGCCATTTCCTGTTTTTCACACTCTCCTTCTAGAAAACTCTCCTACTCCATTGCATTTCAGTGGAGACCAAAATCCAGACATTCAAAAATTTTGTCTTAACCGCTGTGCCTGTAGCTGCTATCGCTGTGGTAACAACTGACCTGCTGGCTACTGTTATACTGTCATTGTTTCCTGTTACAAACGTAGGTAGAAGTAATCGTAGCTGCTTGGCTTCTGAGATGAGTTTGGCTGCTTCAGCTCAGTTCACAGCCAGTGGATTTCCACATTATGGGGGCAAAAAACCCTCCTAAATATCGCAATCTGCAATAGTTGTCCATCTTGGCAGTGCTTTTAATGAAGAGAATAAGGATTGAAATGCCATACTGGCTTTCCCCAGAAGTGATCTCTCTAGCCCAGGCGTAAGGCACAGGCTAGTGAAGCTTTCCACAGTCTGTTCTTGTTGCATGGATTATGGAGGTGCCCTGGTGACTGTGTAGTTAGGGTGGGATCCACAAAGGGATGTAAGCATTGCAGTGCTGAGTGTCCATTGTTCAGGCTCCTAGAAAATCACAGGAACACTCCTGCGATCCCCAAGGCTGAGTTAGGTGCCCAGGCGCCCTGTGCCGTGAATGGGGGGAAGAATGGGGGAAACAGGCAGCTAAGGATACAATCCAGAAAAGCTAGCTTAGGTGGGCAGTCACCTAGCACATTAGCCTATGGGAGATGCTGCTCAGAGGGGTGTGTGCTAAGCCCTACCTCTCTCTCTCAGAAGTAGGCACCTTTGTCAGCTTAGTGATCCACAAACGAGAACCTGCTGCCCCAAGACAGGATGCTTCGGTGCCTGAGCTGGCTTTTGAGAGAGGGAACTAGGCCCCTGCCTTACTCCATGCAAAAGAGGAGGGCAAGGAGCAGATCTTACTTCTAGCCCGGTAGGTAGAGCATTCATCTGCAATGTGGGAGACCCCAGTTCAAATCCTCCTTCTCTGCTGGTGAGGGAGAAAGGATTTGAAGAGGGATCTACTACTCTCAGGAGAGTGCTCTAACGTCTTAACTATGGGATATTCTGAGGTGGGGCCCCCTTAGCCTCTCCTGTTGAAGCTGTTGCACTCTGGATAAATAATGAAAGGGTGGTTAGAACAGGGGGACTAGAGCTGGGGTCTCCCATCTCCGAGGTGGGCTTCCTAAGCACTGGTCAATCCAGTTCTCCCTCTCTCTTTCTCTGGTCCAATGACTGTAGTAGTATTTATCCACAGTGGAATAGTCTGTGGAGAGCAAGTGCACCTGAGAATGCGAATGACTCATTGTCGGACAGGGTCTGTTTCAATTAAGAGGTTGAACTTGAAGGCCCTGATGCTGAAGTGTTCTTGGTGCAGGACCTGAGAGTTAGAGAACTAAGATGCCTTAGAATTTTGACCTATCAATGTTCTGGCAAAGTCTCTTGTGTTCCAAGTGGGATCTATAAGTAACTACTGCCATCTGACTACAGGAATGACACACATGCGCGTGCACACACACACACGCACACACGCATATATGTAACTTTAAATGGTGCCTTCTTCATAGAAAGTTGTACTAACCCATCATATTATCAGCCTGGGAAAATATCTGATACATAAATATAGCTTCAAGAAATATTCATTACTGCAACTTGCCAAATGAGAAAACAACCAAATTAGGATACAATGTACCGCATCGTTAGAGACGGCAGGTTTTTGCACCAGAAAATAAAAATGCAGTTATTGGTCTAATCCACGCACAACTCTGGTTAACACTAAGGGACTAATAAGGGGAATCTGGCATTTTTCTGCGACCAGGAAAAGAAAACGCCAGAAAAGAAAGGAAAGATAACTGTCAGGCAGCAATCGCGGCCCATCCCTGTCTTCCAAAACCACCTGCAATGTCTGCTAGTGAACCTGTGGCTCAAGGATTGGACTCCTCAGTCACCAAAGGACCCATGAAAAATAAAACATGTGAAAGAGATCAGCCTCGACCTCGAGGGATTACCAACGAATAAGGGGAATAGAGAGCCATTAATTACCTGTATTACAATAGTACCTACATATTGAATTGTTTTAAGGGTCCTTTCTAATGCGTAAGTTTGGACATGTGCGGAGAGGCTGACTATTGGCTTAGACTTTTTTTGGCCTGGATGTTGTTGTGTTTATAAGTTGCTATGTGGAATAAATGTGATGTTTTTTAAACCAGGGTGTGCGTAACGTATCTATAAAATGTTCTGCCTGAAGTAACTGCGGGGTGGGTGGGAAGACCAGTGGGAAAGGACTGGAAATTTTCAAAAAGTCCCTCTGCAGAGAAACTGGTCAAAATGACCTGGCCAAACTTGCACAAATATGTGTAATCGATCGTGGTAAACCAACCAGAAAAGAGAATAACAGCACGAAAATAGCTTGGACAGCACAAACAGAAAGTTGACTCATGCATATTGTATGAGGTACATAAGATACTTAATATTCATGATATTCAGTGGTGATTGGAAGAGGAACTAATAACTATGTAATTTGGATGTGTATAAATATGAGAGAGAGATTGTAAGGGCTGTCGGAACATCCTAGAATAAATCTAACACGACCTGTCTGCTCTCCAAGAGAATGGTAAATTTCCTTTTTCTGTACGTCTGTCATTTCCTACTTTAATAGTAATTATAATCTCAAGGAATGCTCTTGCTTAAAATAAAGGTTTGACTTAAACCTGAGTGTGTACCTCTCTCACAGGCTCCAGCTGAGGGCAGGGCTCATTGCGCTTGGCCCTGTATGTACATACAGACACAGCCAGGTATTAAACCTAGATCTCCTGAGTCCAGTGCCTGGACTACATCATCATTCTTTCTCAGACTTTAACTGAACTGAAGCACTGAAATTTTCAAGAATTATTATTCAAAGACCAGGCAGATAAAAAGGGATGGTTGAGAGGATCAAGTGCTCTGCAGCTTCTTGGGAGAATATTTTTACATGGCTCTCTCTCTTTCACAATCGCAGAGTGGCATAAAATACGATGCAAATGCAGCGGGGGGGAGGTGGGTTAAAAATAAAAAGCAGCAATAAAAAATGGCTGTTTCTTTCTTCAGCGTGCTTGAAATTTCACTCGTGCTTTGCACTTAAAAAAATGTACTTGCTAAAATATCCCAAGTCCAAATAGTTGTATAACCAAAATGGAAGCTCTGGTAGATAATAAAACCTTTTAAAATGTTCTCATGCCACTCAGAATTAAAAACGTGTTTGCGCTGTTTAGTTTCATGACCTATTATTGCTTAGCTGGCAATTGGATCTTAAACTTAGACTATTCCAATACCATGCTTGTCTATTTCATCAGAATACACCCAAGACAACCATGACAGCTATATAAAGCTCGTTTTAAAACGAGGCAAACTCTGAACATCATTAAGCAACAATGATCAAGGTACAGGGTCTTTCCCAGAGATTAATGACCAACTGAGAATTCGTTGGTGGCCCTCTGCCCAGTATGTTAGCCAATCTGATTTCTTGTAACATCTCTTTACATTCCAGTACCTTATATTTTAATATGTGCCTGTCGTTTTAAAATGTCATTTCACATTTCCCAGCCAAATGTGTCCTACTCATTCACAGTAACCTCCACCAGCTCTTGCTTTTCCAGGAACCAGTTCTGTTAGTGGCATCACATGATTTGTAATGAACACAAACCAATTAACAGTGAGAAGGAATTACTGTTGAAGCTGTTCTTTCCAAATAAGAATAATAAAAGGAGAAATAGGAAAAGAAAAACCTTTATACAACCCCACCTTTTAAAGACAAACATCACTCTTAGATCTTTCATGCGCAGAATCTCACATGATGGCTAAATAGTGAGTAATTATTTATCTACTTTTCTGTAGAGGATCTCCCAGTTAATAGGACTGTGTCTGAATTTGGCAAACTGATTTTATTTAATAGATGAAATACACCCTCGTATAAAGGACCAGCACAGGTTCTTTGCACGGCTTAAGTTCCATTTAAATACTATTCTGAGTGCTTTCAGGGAGATTTAATTAGCTCATATGCCTTGTGCGGGCTGTCTGAGTTTCACCCCTCATACTTGGAGGCTACGGGGCTGATTTTCATTTAAAATTGAGGAAATGTTTCTTTCCAAATGTGTTCTGTTTTCTAGCACGTGACATTTACTTACTTAATCTACAGGTAGCTAAAGCAATAACTTCGGAGCTAAAAATTGCTGTTTCACAGTCTCCAAGCTCACATCATTTCTGTCGCCTGGAGGATGATACATTTTGAATTAACTAGATTAATTGTTCAATGCAATAAGGCCAAAACTGGCCACTTGATATCCCAGGTGATGGGGTATCCAAAAGGCTTGATCCTCAAAATTTGTTTGGTTAAAAGAACTTAATTTCCTTTTTGTGTTGCAGAGAGCCATATGTTTCACAAAGGAAATAACAGGTATGCAAGAGACACATGATTATGAATAACCTAATGCTCATCCACTGTATATGATCTGACCGGGAAGTGGATGAGTGGTTATATGTAGAAATAAATTATGAATACTACATCAAAAAGGGGGGAAGCTCACATAATATATATAAGCATATTTTAAAAGAATTCTCTGCTGTATCTTTGAATGATACAAAATTCCCAGAACAACCTGAGACCATCACACGAATAAAACAAAAGTCAAGGATGTCTCTGAGGCTGACGGGTGGGATGGGTGAGACTGCGATAGAAAAATACAGGAAATCTATTTGATGATGGAAAAGAGCAAATGTATTTCTAAGCCTTTTCATCTGCCTCACTGCAGTTCTCCGTTTGATTTCAATGATGTTACACTGGCATAAAAGTGGAGTAATTTGGTAGTGAACCAGACCCAAGGAATAGGATCTGTGCTTTTATATGAAGGGACTGCTTTCCTGCTCTAGTCAGATATTGCTTGTGTCTGTACATTAGCAGCATCGTCCACTTAATTATATTAATATTATCATCCTAGCATTTGTTTTCACTAACAGGTGAATTAAGGGGCTATAGACCCAGTCCATCATGGTACTTAAACATTGAATCCAATGAGACTACTTGTGTACTTAAAGTTAGCCTCTGTTTAAGTAACTTACAAAATCAGGACCTCCATACTGTGTTCTGTGTATAGTACATAGCCACTTCCATCAAGGTGGGTGCCTTACCCCGGGAGCTGAAGAGTCCTCCAGGGAGCTAGTCACATTCCCTCTCCCTTTCACTCACGATAAAAGTGTGAAAGAAGGGGCAAATAACAGGAAGAGGGCTGCCTATATATATGCTAGTGAGTGAATGGTAATGGGCCATGGGGGAAATATTGATGCAGTGTAGAGAAGAATACTGCTTGTTTGCTACAAGATGGACTGGAAAATGCAATCCTTTCCCTGCATTCCTTCAGAACCACATGTTCACAGAACTGAAAAGAACTGGACTAAGATGTCAAGCTCCAGACAAGAAACAATTAGCACCCGTGTACTCTGAGGTGCAAGACACTTTATGATCTTAGATTTCGTTTATACAAATGACACACATTTTGGGCCACACTGATTACTGATACCTGGACGAGGAAAATCCGTATTCATTAACTTTAGCTCGGTACCAAAGCATGCAGGGTGGTTCATCTTCTAATTCTTCATTTGCGTCCAGATCACTCTCCAATCACTGTCCTTTTTTGTGCAGCAACTTTCCCCGCCCCCCAGCCCCCCCGCATTTGCAACACCTGCTTCTGTCACAGCTATTTTGATTTATCGACCACTCAGATTTAATACTTTGTTCCTTGGTGAAGTCTTGGAGCTCGTGTCTAATCTAAAGTCACCTACACTACTTATTTTAGGGGATTTTAATCTCCATATGGATGTGCTCTCTGACACCGGCCAAAGAATTGACTGTACTACATGATTCACTCCAGCTTTGTCAGCACGTCCATGCGCCTGCACATCTGAGAGGTCATGCTTTTGATTTGATTAACTTCTTGGGTCTCTCCTGGCTTGCCAATACATTTCTAGATTTATTGTGCCCTTAGGATTCCACACAAATAGGTTGCTTGTTTGAAGGGAGTTGTCACCTCAGCTCATCACTTCCAGCCCAAAATGAGGAATGTGATCAGCGTTCATTCTCCATCTGGAATTTTGCAATGCTGGCTTGTTGTTCTTTGCATGTGCTTGTATCATTTACCCTGCATGACCCAGGGAGTGCAAATATATTCGAGGGAATGAAGGCTTTAACGCTTTGTGTCTTATTCACGTTGTGGTTTGGGTTAAATCTTGGTGTTTATGGGCTGCCGCCTTTCATTCAGGATAAATGTAATGAACTGGCTGAAAGAATAGCAGTAGCATCTAAAACCCAGGCACATGGAAGGCTTGAGAAGAAGCTGTACTAGGGGGCCCGAGGGGTTTCAGATGAAGGGGTTTGGTTTGGTGGAGCTGTTTCTGTCTGAGAGCGTATGAGAGAAGAGGAAGTGAAAGTCGTAGAATTTAAGGCCAGAAGGGACCACCAGATCATCTATCTGGCCACCAAACACCACTGAGCACCCTAACCCTAAACCCAGCAACCCAAAATATTACAGCTTACAGGAGACTGAATATGTGCCCCAGATAGAGAATAGAGACCGAGTGGCCAGAAGGCTAAGCAGACAGCACTGGGTAATGTGGCCCCGAGAGAAGGCTAAGAGAGGTAGGTTTGGGACATGGGGAGCTGGCTGGAAAGGCAGGTATGAAACAGTGACCAAAGGAAGTGTCTCCTGCTATTTGATTTCTACTGCGTTCAGGGAAACTAGACTTTATACATAATTATTGTAAATAAACAAGACTGCATCAAAGAAAATACCTGGTTCTATCATCAGTTTCTCCTCATAGTGGAAACAACCTGCATAGCCCCAAACTTTTGACTAGCAGCTCAAGGCAAAGGGGTTAACAACATAAATGCTTTGGGACTCATAAGTCCTTAAGCATTGAAATCAGTTTTTAAAATAAGGAGTGCACCACATCGTTGCTTGCTTGCTTTGTGTAGATGATTTTAGGGCACCAACAATCGTGGTAGAATAGCTGGGCAGCAGCTATGTATTTAAGGAGCACAAGAACAAGGAATAACAGACTTAGCTCCTTGCTGTTTGGAATGGCCATTATTGCCTAGTAGATGTTTTTTGCACCACGTTGTCTTTTGTTCATTGTGTCCAGGTCATTGTTAAAAGGCCCATCTTAAATATTTACCCTGAAAGCAGCTGGGCTTGAGCTCATTCTAATCTCTTGTGGTGAGGTGCTCCGCAGTCCAGAGCCCTCCTTTGAGACTAGCATCCTGAGACTTTCACACTGGCTCTCATCAACTTCATAGCTCTGACGAGTGAAACTGGACACAGTTAGGATGCAGTGGTGATCGTTAATATAGACCCTCTGCTTTAGTCCCTTTACAGCTTGGTCACAACCCAATCTGCGGGAGCTCCCAGTGGCTTCTTGCACAGTCACTCGGGCCGGACTCCCCACCCCTCACCCTGCTCCAGGGGGGCATTGAGTGTCCACAACTGCGACTCCCCGCTCTTATTGTGTATGCTGGCCACATGCTGCCCTTCCAACCACCCTGTGCTGCTATGCTCATGTTCCGGCCACACCCCAGGCCAGGGCCCCCCTCCTGGCCTGACCCCCATGTGCCTTCCTGACCACAGCACCCTGGGTGGTTGCCCAGGTTGCCTGTCCCTCAGAGCATCCCTGAAGGCTAATTCAGAAAATACTCTGGGTGCAATGCTTTCCTCCCATTCTCTGGGAGGGGAATCTGGTGCTGTGTTGCATGTTTTCTTCCCTGGGAGTTGTGGGGACCTTCTGCAGCAACTCCACATAGTTGGGCCTATGCAGAGTGGGAGGAGGGATTCTGGGGGTAGGTACATGGGAGCATCTGCTAGCTGCAACATACTTCCTTTTGGGACTTGGTGAATTTCACCAAGAGCAGAAATCTGCAAGTTAGTAGTGCACCAAGCAGCATCGAGTCCTCTCCTACAGTGCTTCTCCCATTTGGAGGGTGAGTTAAGGCCTATGTGAAGAGTGAAATGTCTATTCTAAGGGAGCCAAGATACAAGGGAATAGGGATTTGGTGGCCTGCATAGGTGCCCAGTTTCTGTGGGGATGCACCCACGAAAGCTTATGCTCAAATAAAGCTGTTAGCCTTTAAGGTGCCACCGGACACTGAGTACTGAGCATTCGCTCAGCACCTGTTCACAGACATTTCCTTTATAGGTAGGAGAAAGTGCCTGCTGCTCAGCAATCAGCGTAAATACCTTTAAAGATGTGCATGGATGAGCAAAAAGTAGGCATGACCATGAGGATGGAGAAAGGGCAATGCAGTGAATGCAGATGATGCACATAGCATCATCTGGCTTTTCAGTGACTTCCACTGCTAAGTGGGAGGAATGGCTTTACCCCCAACGAACTAAAGAGCTGCACTAAGAAGAGAAGGGGCAATCAAGAAGGTCTTTTATTCCACTCTCAAAGCTGAGCACCCTACCTTTACCAAGAGACAATTAGAGGATGTCTTTCCTAGCCTTCTTGAGCAGTCTGGAAATATGAAAAATTGTATAGTAATGTAGCTGTGATGCTGGCAGACCAGATGCCAGCTCATGCTGAAGCCCCAGGTCAATTCGCTTGTGTATTAGTACAGATTAAAGTAATTGTATTTGGTATTTATATTTCATGAAAACTAATAGGTTGTTACTTGCATTGTTTTCACTTATTTGTATCCTGTTATAATGTAGGAGCAAGTATTTACATTGTGCATACCCCTGTAAGTAAATAACGCACCAAATGCGGAAGAAGCCTTGTGGAATGCAAATTAAGAATTTTAACAGAAGAGTGCTAATTTGAAAGCAAGTGGTCATTGTGTGTGATGATCGGAGGTCAAAGGCTCTAAATACATTCCTCACTCAGTGTCATCAAAGGAAAAGACCATGTAGGTAGTGACACTGTCAGCTTGTTTTCCATGAGAAGAAGCTATAAGAATGGATTAAAAGAAAGATCCTTTATCTCTGGACTGTTTGGATTCTAACAGGGCAGAATAACTGAATGAGAAGATGGAGATCCCCAGAATTATTCTGGGTAGCCCTGAGAGACTTTTGGGAAACTGGCAGATTACAACATCTCTGCTACCCTTTGGAATTATAGACTGTGACTTATCTGTATATATATTTTACCTGCTTTAACCTCTCAATAACTCTCATTTCCTTTTCTTAGCTAATAAATCTTTAGTTAGTTTACTATAGAATTGGCTACCAGTGTTGTCTTTTGTATAAGATATGGAGTACCGATTGATCTGGGGTAAGTGACTGGTCTCTTGGGACTGGGAGCACCCTGATGTGATGTGATTTTTGGTTTAAGTGAGCTCTTATCATAAAGTCCAGTTTATCTGGGTGGCAAGAGTGTCTAAGGGGGACTCTCTGTGACTCCATGGTAAGACTGGTATAATGATCCGGGAGTTCACATTTGGTACTGGTTGGGTGAAATCTAATTGTAGAACACACCACCAGTTTGGGGTGTCTGCCCTGTTTTCTGACAGTCTGCCCTGAGGTAGGCACTCACTATTGTGAGCTACTCCAGACAGAGTGACAGTAGCTACCAAGCCAAGGTACAAAATTCAGTTTTGCTTTCTGCAAGTGTCTTATTGTCACTGAGCACCAGCATGGCCTAAACCCTGCACTTTGCTAACATGGTGTCATGGCTGTAAACTCCACACACGTAATCATTTCAAAACAGGTCTTATTTTTTAGGCTGCATGCCTAAGGCTGAATCCTGCTAGTCTTAATTAGATGAATAGCCCCATTGGCTTAACAGGACTACTCATGTAAAATAGGCAGGATTTGACTTTTAAAATGTATGTTCCTTCAGCTACATATTTATTGTTGGATATATTCCATCCATATGATATACAAATCTGTGAGGATTTGCATCTCTCAGCATAACAGGTTAGCATCTTTTCGTAGTCATTAATTGCTGGACACCAGATGCTAAGCGTTGATGTTTCGTATATAGTGCATCACAGATTCAAATATGTACATTTATGTAACGTATGTGTACCAATTCTTGATTTTTTTTTCCTCACTCTGTTTTAAGGTATCATCTTTTTGGGCCCAATCTAGGCCCTGATCTTGCTCAATTAAAGACAATGGGAGTCTTGTCATTGACTTCAATGAGCACTGGATCAAGTTCTTATTACCTATAGAACATAAGACTGGAAGGGACCATCTCAGTCATTGAATCCATTCTGCTGCTACTGCAGACAATGGGAGTTTTTACATTGATTTCATTGGGCATTGGCTCAGGCCCTTTGTTTGATTCTATTTAACAATAAATAAATAGCTCTTTTAAACTAAAAACAAGCTTCTATAAAATCTTGCAGATCTTCAGGCTTCTGTTTATTGAGGCTAAAAATTACTACACAGAGAAATTGTGTAGAACAATCGTTTGGAATAAAGTGGTGTGGCCAGTTTCATTCTTTATTTTATATATTGACTTATGGAACATCTACTATCCTAGAAGCAGGGTTTTTATTTATTATTATTTATTATATGACTATTAGGGACTTGCATGAAAATACACAGCCTGCCAATAAATTTAATACGGTAACTATAAGAGAGATACTTTTATGCTGTGTTCAACATTTTTCATTCTATAAAATGCCTTATGTATTTTACTGTGGTCGCATATTTTGCTTAAAACAGGTGTGTGTGTGTGTGTGTGTGTGTTTTCCCCCTCTCTGGAAAAAATAATACATATATTTTACATTTTGAGTCTTCAAATGGAGGAGTAAATTTCCTTTTTCAGTATTATATATATCTAGTTTTCTGTCCATTAATATTGTTCTACATACCAATTTGAGAGCAGAAATCAGACATATCTCCCACTGGATTTGAAATACTTGTGAAAGCAAAACACACACACACCAGGAATCGAAGTAAGCCAATCTAATTAAAAAAAACAGTTTAATTTTTTTATACTCTCCATGTGTGAAAAACCTCCTTAGAAGCTTAAATATAATATTCCCAGCTTTGCTGATTTTTTTTTTCTGTGGCTTTCTGTTTTGCAAACTCTGGGCTGGATCCTGTGTATTTTGCGCATGCAAGTGGAAAAACTCCATTCATTTCAAAGGGATGTTTTTGCGTGAGTGAGCAGAGCAGGATTTAGCCCACTGATATTTGCTGATGCATGTTAATAGAGAATGCATGTCTGCTTTGTGCACTGCTGTCTTCATGCGTTAACTAGAGATGGGTCAAAACTGCAAAGTTCTGCTCTAGGTTCACTTTCCCTAAATTTAGGGGTGTTCAGATCAATGATTTTGATTCAATTGATATTAGAAATAAGGGATAGGCACTAACGTTGAATATTACCGTAGGGGTAGTTAAAGTCAGTGCCTATGTGTCTCTCCTACACAGTCCCCAATAAGGGGCGATTGAGGGGTAGTAGGATGGCTCTGGCCAGAGCCATGCTGTAGGGTAGAGCAGTGACTGAATGGCAACGTCTTAACATGACAGGTTCCTTGGAGCGGCCTTGTGGTGTAGTTAAAATGCACCAGAGCATATTTTTCCCATTGTGGACAATGTTGTGTTTTTTTTTTTTTTTGCTGGCACGTCATGATCACATAATAATCAAACATATTGTCACTGAGTACTAGTGGACAATGGGGAGGGAATTTCTTGGCAGTTAATTGGGGAGCTAATTTATCTTGGCCCAGATGGTCATTAGCTTTTAGGAACTGTCCATGCTACAGTTCATTACTGCTACTGACTTGTGTGCTTGCTCCCCCCCCCGAGCTTTTCTGTGGCTGGGAGAACAGAACAATTCTCCAGGGCTTGTCGCCAGAAAGTTCTTCGCTTTTTTGATGTAGCTGATGTACTATTTTGTATGGTCTTCGTCTAGGTTTCACCTTCTTTTTATTTAACCAGGCCTTTGATATTATGTACCTGCTTACACTTATGTGTGCACCTTACATTCTTTTCAGACAAAGTCCCAGAGCTGCTTTGATGGCAAATACTTTCCGACTCTCTGCCTCATCTTTGTGTCTAGCTAACTCATTAAAAAAATCTTTTATATGGCATTGGTAATGGACAGGGTGCTTTACAAACATAGATAAGACCCATCCAATGCCTTTAAGACCCTGTAATCTAAATAAGACAAGACAAACACAAGGCGAGGCACTTGTCAGCAGTTCAGGAGATTGAGAGTGTGGAGATAATTAATGATGAGAAGGGGAGAGGGATTGTTTGAAGTGGTGGTACTGGGGAGGGGTTGGAAGTAGTGGAGAGCGGGTGCTTGGCAGATAGGGAGAAGGAAATCCTCCCCTGCATAGTGGGGGACTTGATAGGAGGCATGAAGATGAGTTGGGGGAAAGAGATGAAGGGGAGAGTAAGAGAGGAATTGGAGGATGAGTAGGGGGAAAGGAGAGCAAGGTAACATTATCATAAATGAAGGCAAGGAGCTTGAATCTGATCTGATAAGAAACAGGAAGCCAGTGGAAGTATTTAAGCAGGAGAGTGATGTTTAGATGTATTTGGAGATCTCTCTGTCTATATCATCCGCCTGTCTAGTCTATCTAGTAAACTTGTCATTCTCTCTATGCGTTTATAAGGGCTGGCTAATTGATGGAGGGAGGCAGATAGAAAAAACAAGCCCTGTTATGATGAACTAATCTGAAGTAAATATAACATGTGACGTGCAAGTCATGTGCCTGATCCTGCAGGGGGCGCTTTGTGCCTTCCTTTCCAGGGGCTCCAGCGAAAAAAAAGTTGCTCAGCGTTTTGCAGGACTGTGCGTACTCTCACCACAGTAAACTGCTACATTTTCCCTGCATTGATTCTCTTTTGGCACCATGACAGTAATACCCCTCCCCCCCAACACTTCTACCTCTCTGATTATTAGGCCACCACCAAGTCAAGCAAGGAACGTGTGAGGTCGTCGCAGTGCATCGTTGCTGCAATAAGAACCGAATTGAAGAACGGTCGCAAACAGTCAAGTGCTCTTGCTTCCCGGGGCAGGTGGCTGGAACAACAAGGGCCCAGCCCTCTTGCGTGGAAGGTAAGCAATCTCCCACTCACTCCTACTGCTCTTTGGCTCTCTGAGATGTTTAGTCTCCTTGATTATTTGACTTCTTGCTGTCTAGAAAGCATAATCCTTCCTTTTGTTAATTTTGGAAACATCTCTGTTTGTAGATGATAATGAGTGCGCATAAATCTTGGTGTAATTAATCTCCTTAATATATGTTCTTGTTCATTTCATGTCTGTGCCGATAAAACTTCTTAGTTTTTCCACATAAAAAATTGTACTTTAAACTAGCCTCAAAACTACACAAGCCAAGACATTTTGAGTTTAATCATTAACCCATCCAGTTGCCTCTAGACATAGCAGCATGGCCATGGAATCATTGGGATGTAAAGAAACCACTGGCTGGTCATCGATCCAGTACTTCGTAGCCATGGGCAAGCAGATTAGTACTGGGACATCTGGTTTGTGTGAACTCTCCTCTAGGCTGGCGTAATCCAGCACCCTATATTGATGATGAGCGTCTGCACTGGACCCCCATGTGTCTCCTCTGGCCTACATCCATTCAACTTTTTGTGCATTCTGACCCAAATGAGATGGCGGGTGAAGAATCCCAAGGGAGTTGATTATGTACCATTGAATTGGATACCACAAACAGTAGGTGGCACCCCTATGAACTGATAAATGCAAAAGCCTAGTACAAACTGATCTAGTCCATCACCCTTGCCTTCGGGTTAGTTTGGAGAACTTTACAATCCATAGGCACAATGGCACAGTTTAAAGATAGATTTACAGTCTTCAGTTTGTTGGCACTGCTAAATATCTCTACTTTTTAATAACACTGGACTAGACTGATTATAAATTAAAAAGTTATGAAAGAAGAAATTTTCTCTTGTGTTGAGATTTTATAATGCAGCCAGCTAGAGTGAATTTGTGTAGCTGAAATATCTACCCCCAAAGACTCAAATCTATCTAAATATTTCATTGTTTGTCTCCGAACACATATTCTGCTTCTGGCCATGGGATGTTTTTATGTTAGGAAATGGCTAATATAAGTCTTCATTGGCTTCTTTGTCAGTAAGAATTAAAAGGATCTTTATGTATAAAAGTCTGTGAACTTTACATTTAAATTGAAATAAAGCAGAAATTTTTTAGTAGTTTACTGCTAATTAATATTGACACAGAAATCACTGTCCTACATTTTTGTTAATCCACAAGTAAGATACTTATCTTCTGTTTTCATTGCTTTTCTCACAAAATCATGACCTTTAAAAGGTAAATATAAAATACCCTCGGTTTCTCTGACTTTCTATAATGTTTCACTTTAGGAACAATCCTACAAATAAATGTAACTGTCTGATTTTAGTACTTACTTTTACCTATTTATATGTTTTCTATTTCTGAGACCCTGTTATTTTATTTAGGAATTAGATTTGGCTTGATGTCTGAAATATCTTGTAATGCAGGGGCACAATTCAACCTTAATTTTTCAGTTTACTGAATAATTTTTCCTGTAGAATCATATGCAGTACCGGTACCTTTTATGTAACATTCCATGCAACAGTTTTACTGTTCTTTATGGTGGATAATAAAGTTTAGACATTTATGAAAATATACTTTAGCGTTACAAAGGTAACACTCTATGCTTTCATGACAGAATGAAGTGCATGGTGCAGTGGAAGTCTAATTTATTTTGTCAGAGCAAACACTTGCTGAAACAATTTAATGACTTCTTTTCCTTCAAGTGTGCTTGAGATTAAATAAGACCAAACATTTAGAATGCAAGATTTTTAGTTATAAAAGCAGAAGCTCTTGATTTGTTTCCCCCTTAAGGTGATGTTTTAATATACTTTTATGTATTTTTGCAAGTGGATGACATTTTATTCCTCTCCTGTTGCGCGGAACCCATAACTAGCTGCTCACAGGCTCAAAATTGGATTTTTGACTATATACACAGACTTCTGTAAGCCTCAACAGTGCAAAAGCCAGAAAGAGATAATGTTCAACATGGCCCGAGTTAAAGGTCTTGTTGAAAGCGCAGTGTTACTGGTTACATTCTAACTGAAACAAAGTGTAATTTAGAGTGCTTATTTTGAGTGGCTTTTTAAGGTATCTACTTTTAAACTTAGCTAATATTATTTATATTCGGGTAGCACACTTCCCTTTGTGTCAAGCACTCCGCATACATCACGTAATAATAATACTAAAAAGACCGTCCCTGCCCCCAAATTCTTGACAATCTATACAGCCATAGTAGGAGAAAAGTGAAATACAAAAGACTTTATACACAATTTCACAGTGGGGTCCTGGTCCAGGACTAGGTCTCCATATTACGCCAGAACATGAAACCCTTGTTCAACCTGATGAATACTTACTCACATGATTAGTCCTATTGATTTCAGTGGCGCTACTCACATCAGTTCATGTACCATTACGTAAACAAGGGTGATACAAATGGTATTAGTTCAGGAAGAATTATGATGCCAGAATGGAAAAAATCATTAAGGAAGAATAGGAAGCCCTTAGTAAAAATACCTTAAATAATAATAATAATTCCCTCTCTCTTACCTAGTGATTTTGTCTATAGATCTCAAAGCACTTTACAAAGGAGGTCAGCATCATTATCCCCATTTTACAGATGGGGATGCTGAGGCCCAGGGAGGTGAAGTGACTTGTCCAGGGTCACCCAGCAAAACAGTGTCAGAGCCAAGAATAGAACCCAGTTCTCCTGAGTCCCAGTCTATACTTAGTAGTCTTTGTAATGGACATAATTTCATGCAGACTGCCCTAGGGCCAGGAACCCCAGGCTTCCAGGGTCTGTAGCTCTGGGGAAGGTCTGCCATGTGGACTATCCTGGGGCCAGGGATCCCAGGATTTCTATTTCTGTGGTGTTGGGATTTCTCTCAGGTTCCCAAGGACCCAACTCGACTCCGGACTCCTCATCAGGTTTCATTGTTGGCATACAATCAAACTACACAGAGCTGATCAGACTTATGGGTAGGGGTTGGTACAGGGCATACCACAAATCCAAGGAGTACAAATATTCGTTACTTTATATAAAAATGAAACCTATATTGACACATGCGTCTTCCATTCTACATCATATCGTGAACTTTATGATTGGCCAGGTTATTTTCAGGATCAATTCCTGTACATATCATCCGTTGTTTACCTGCCACATGCACACAGCCTGTTTTGTTAGTTTCCTCCTTGTATTTTGTTAGTTTCCTCCCCTTGTGCTTATCTTCCTTCTACACATTTGTAGCCATTGCTTCTGACACAATTATTTCTTGCCCCTGTTTTTATAGCTTATCTTGTTCCTGCCCTTGGCTACTGGGGCCACTCATACTAAGTACGGCCTACACATGGCTCTTGGACAGGGCTTGTGGGGTTTCCAGGTTCCCTGCCGTGGAACCAGGACCTGGAGGTCCTGGAGTAGGTTTCCAGGGTCTGTAGTTGCAGGCCAGTCTTGCCATGTGGACTGCCCTAGGATGGGGACCGGAGGGCTTCCAGACTACTGGGCCAGTTGCTACCAATTCCTGAGCTGACCTGAGAGTCTGGAAGCCCTGGGGTCTGAAATTAACATTCTTGTCAGTTGCATAGCTGCTAGCAGTAATGACACTTGGCTTTTCAGCAAATTGGGAAATTATACTGGTTCCTGGGTGGAGTTGTTTTTTTTTTTTTTTGTTTGGTCTTTCTCTTGTTTCATTAACTTGTTTCTTGACCAGATCCCATTGAAGTAAATGGGAGCCTTTTCATTGACTTCAATGAGATATGGATTGGGCCCTAAGTGACCTTTGTTACTAAGTTCTGTGTGTTATGGCTTTTGGTGTAAGTAGGCCATGAAATAGGTTTTTAAAGAAATAATCCTTATGGCATTTGGAGTAGAATCATAGCTCAGCTGGGTAATTTGAATTTTTAAAATAGCTTGGACAGATGTTAAAGAATATCACAGAAGGTCGAATTAAAACAGCAATCTTACTACAGGAATACTGTATGTTAAAATAGAGTACAATGTAGTGAACTAGTGGGTCAGACTTAAAAATACATTCAAACAAACATGGTGACATTTAGGGCCAAATTTTCAATGAGGCCTCAGTTTTGTGCTAATTCATAATGGCCAGGTGTGCACGTAAATTCGGGGTTATGCGGTCAGGTGAGTGCCCATGTGCATTTTGTTTAGACCTGGATACTGCATGTTCGCTTTAGAAAATAATGTCACTACAGAGTTAGGCATGGAAACTTGGTACTTCACTGGTCAATGAGTGTGGCAGTCACCTTAGCTGCATAAATATAGAAATGAGGCTTTGGGTGGGACACAAACTGGGAGTGAGAGAGATGCAATGCCACAATGCAGCCTGTCCACAGCAACTATCCAAACCCACAGGCTGGAATAGTGTCTACTGCTGCTCAGCATACCCGTTGTAGTGTATTAGGACCTCTGGATATACGTAGTCATGGATGCTTTGGGTCTTTACTCTGCTCAGCTCTAGCTACCAATGTGCATTGGACTGGTTTTGACAAGCACAGAACCCCTTTTTACAGAGCACAGGGCATGCAGAGGTCCATACATGGTCAATCTATCCACACCCCCACCTTGGGAATCAGGGGATACAGCATGCCATAATGGAGTTATGCCAACTTACACCTGCTGGGGATCTGCCCCTAACTGTTATGTAGAAATTAAAATTTGCCAAACAAATCTGGCGAGGTGAGGAATTCTACCAACGTAGGGCTAATTGGAAAACACCTTCTTCTGGAATGTGCCTGGAGAGGCGAAGGTTGGTCAGAAGATTGTTGGCAACTAACCATGTGCTACAGAAAGGAATGCAACATTAATTAAATCCTGGGAAAGCCTTAAGTGCCTTGAATGTAAGAAATCGAGCCTTAAATTGAATCCTCATTCATTTTACCCAATCTCATTTGTAAAATGGGTCTAGTAATATTTTCTGTGTTGTGAGGCTTAATTAGTATTTGTAACGTGCTTTGCACTTCTAGAGTCTTTCACCCAGGGAACTTAAAATGTTGGTAGTAGCAGAAGTCAAAGTAGCTCTCTAAAATGAAGAGTGGAAAGGTGTATTTTCCCACCAAACACAGGAAAACCACTCTGGTATTCCCTGGCAGAAGTACTCTTAAAATAGGGTGCAGGGGGGAAAGAGTATTTTCCTTTAAAATAAGGCATGGGAGCCGTATATTTTTATTCCATGTTCATGATAGCCAACTTATTACACTTTTTCTCACTAAGGTCATTGCACTTTGAGTACAGCAAACAAGGAACCATCTATTTGTGTGTATGCGTATCGTATATACAGAGAGAGATATTTTAGTATTGAACGCTATTGGCTAGATTTTTGGTTTTTGAAAGTCTCTTGAGCAAAAAAAAGGAAGACTATTTCTTCCCCCCTGCCCTGCAAGCCTCATTTCCCTGGGGTTCTTTGAGCCTCCGAAGACAGGCCAGCCACATGCTTTGAGAAATACTACTGTCAATAAATTAAGCTGCCAAGCTCAGAACAGAGCGCAGAATATGAAAGGAAGAATTTTTAGTAAACAGTGAGTAAAAAAAAATAAGAGAACCTGCATAACTGCCTAGTGTTGCAGCTGTAAGATGTGATCAGAGCCATAGAAAATTTGGTTTAGTAAAGGTCAACTCCTTGTGCTGTGAACAAGCGGTAAACACTTAAATTCAAAGTGATCATTATGACATTTAGTTTTCTCCCGTTTCCTTTGTAGAAATAAACTTCCTTGAGTAAGTACCTAAAGCTAGGATGACAGACACTACCAAGAGGATAAAGCATTAATAATTCTTCTCTGTGGTGAAGCTACCTTTCCTATATGTGTTAAATGTATCTCTAAGTAAATCATCACAAGTTGAACTATCCCTCACCCAGGGCAATATACTATTTACTAGTAATGAAATCTACTATCACTTCCCTGCGGAGCTGTGTCAGCAGATTTATTCCAGGTAGGGCAGTCCACAGTCGGTTGGTAGATGTCACGCCAAACTAGTCTTCTGTTCCCTCAAGATGTTGGTAGTATATGAGATTGGTATACTCAGAAAGGACGGTGATCAATTGTTCTCTATGTCTGCTAACGGTAGGACAAGGCTTAAGGTAAGTAGCATAATCTGAAGCAAGGGAGATTTAGGTTAGATATGAGGAAAAACTTTCTATCTATAAGGATAGTTAAGCTCCGGAGTAGGCTCGTTTGGAATCCCCATCGTTGGAAGTTTTTAAGAACAGGTTAGACAAACCCCTGTCAGGGATGGTCTAGGTATATTTGGTCTTGCCTCAGCACCGGGGGCTGGACTAGATGACCTCTCAAGGTCCCTTCCAGCCCTACATTTCTATGATTCTATTTGAAAAAATAGTTACTGAAACCTCTCCAAGAACTCTTCAATTTGATAAGGGGAGGAGATATTTTAAATCACTCCATGATTCAAACAGTGATAGGGACAGCAAAAGTTAAGTAACTATTTCTATGAAGAAGAGTTTAGTCTAAAATCCAGCCTGAGAACTTTCCTTTTATAGTAATACAGAATGCATTTTTCAAATGAGTAAATGTGCCCAGAGACCTAAGAAATACGGCGCTACAATATAGACATTATGCACCCAAGAGAATCCTGGCATAAATTGACATAAGAACTGGTGCGATACTATAGCAAAGAATTGGTGGTTTGCTACATCAGATAGAATAAAATATATTAAGTATATCAAGAAAGGGTTTCACTTATTCTGAAGAAAGGTATCAACACAGAGCAGAAACCAGCCAATGAAAGAAAAGAAATTGGAATATCATTGAAAAAGAATCACAACTAGAAATGAGCTGAAGTTGAAATATTTGGGCCATTTAAAAGCTTGCAGGTCCAATGCCTGATTTACTCTTTGGTGCTTTCAGTTAGTGGCTGTGCTGGCTTTTTATGGAATAGGGTACTTCTGGAAATTATGGGCCTGATTCACTGTCATATTTATTCCGTTTCTACACCATTTGAAATCCGCAGAGGTACTCGGACGTAAAACTCTAATAGTGCAGGGGTGAATCAGGTTCTATATTGCAGTGTTATTCAGCTGGCATTGGAGATTCATTCCTGAAGTATTGCTTTGAAAGGGATATTCAATCAGGTGTTAGGAAGGGGTTGAGAGGAGAATGTAGGTTGAGAACACAAACGAAAATAGCCTCACATTTAGTGATGCCCAGTGTGGGTTAGTCTCAAAACATATCATGACCAATTAATTATAATGGTTGCTCTCAGTACAAAAAAGAAGCTGGATAGAACAATGAAAGAAAAGAAATAATTGCATGTGTACATGGAAACTGGGAGGTTAATAGAGAGAATCTGTGCTCGGTTAGTGAAACAACTTTGTACTTAGAAATACATGCTTACCTAAATACATGTAGCATGCAAAACAAATCAGAATTTTGGCAAATAGCAAAGATATAAAACAAACTGATCAGCTGGTAATAAACTCAGAATGGAAAGGATCTCTAAAGTGCCACGATGCACAGTTAAGTTTCATTCAAATTAGTCAATCAATAATCAATCAGCTGGAGTAGAAGCAAATAACTGGTGACAAGAACCATGTATTTGTTCATTTATATCTCCGATAGGTTGAATGGAAAGTATCAGAAGTCAAACTGTTATTCCAAAAAGGTATTTTTCAGTCCACAGATGCCTCTAAATGCCACCTAGACTGAAAGAATACCTTGGAAAATAAGTAATTGAATCAGCATTTCAGCAACTGAATCTTCCAGTGTCAGCTTGCTGTTCGTTAACCTAATTTGACGGTTGCAGCAGTAGGAAAGTACCTTTGGACTAATGAAAAATTGTTTATCCTTTACATGAAGTAAACTGTGTTATTTTTGTACATCTCTTTAGAACAAGGTACTTTGTTAAGTATGAAGTTCAGTATTTTGTGCACATAGTAAAATAGTGCAAAGGAACGAAATCAACATTTGTCGCTATATTTTATTTTGCAATCCACGTTAGATTATGTAAAATTGCAGACCCATGTCTTCCAAATTGTTTTCTGTGATTTGATTAATCCCACCTACAGTACTAATGTTAAGTCAGGAACGCATTGCAAAAGTTTGTAACATTTTGTGGCAAAATATATCTGTTGTTTGTTTGCATTAGTAAGAAGTCACGGCTACTTTTGTAAAACTAAAAAGCACAGTCGGAGACAAATTGTGTTGAGTAGAAAATTATTAAATCTGCATAAAGTATAATAGTCTACTGTAAGAGTTACAGGATGCAATTGAAAGTAGATTCTTAGTTAACTATTCCTATGCTTTTTTTTTCAATGGTATTAAAATAGAGTCCCCACTCCTGGGTCTTTCCAAAGGTCTGAGCCATTATATTTTCTTACCCTCTGACAGAGCCGCTTCCAGCCTAGCACATAGATCCAGGTTAAACATTTACTATCCTGCACTCAACAGATCAACTCCATTTGGGTATAACTTTTCATAGCAAGCATGTGTGATGTTCTCATTAGCTGCTGCTGTTCTTATTTATTAATTGTATTACACTGATGTGAGCATCATCTGCTTGTGCCATTTACTCTCCATCTTGTCACTAGGTTTTTGGGCCTATCAGCTGTGGCTGGGTTCAGGGCTCCCTTGGAAATCCATTTCATTAACAGTTCAGACCAGATTGGAGTGGTCATAAGGAAGTAATTGCCAGAATTCGTCCAAGTCCCTGCATGTCCTTCTTGGGATGATAGTTCTTTGGTTAGGGACAAGACCATGAGCCATGCCCAGTCCATCACAATGGGAAAGAGATGGTACCACTTCAGGCCCCAACCTCCTCTTGACCATGTTAGCTGCAGGGTATGAGGACTGAAGCCTAGCTATGATCCTCACTGCCATTCTGACACCTGTTTGTCTAGCTAAGGTAGTTTATCACCATGATATCTAAGCGTCCATCTCCATACCAGCATCATGGAACCGATGTCCTGTCTATCCTGAGACATGGATGCAGCAGTTGTGGACAAGTAGTACTTGGCTACACACTGCAGTAAGGCTCAGCAGTGGGGTGTGACTTCTAATGCACACCAATGTGCTGCGCACTAACTGGCCTGTGTCCACCCTGATGGTGTGTACAAAAATCCCCTCGTGCCTGCTAACATAATACTAGTTTTAGTGTGCATTACTGCACTGTGTAGACAAACTTGTAAGTGCTAACATACATAGGCAAGAAGCCAGGGCAACTTAAACATTCGCTGGATAGCATAAATAACTCAACTCAGTGAATTCAATGGGACTGCAGTACTCATGTGAGTAAGGGTTTTAGAATCAGGTCTTTGCAGACTGGTTAATCATGGTGAATACATTTTCCGCCGAATGGATAAATGTGAGATTAAATATAAAAAGAATAGGACACTACAATTTTTAAACAAATAAATGGCTCACAGGTAATTTTCCTGTAGCTGAAACAATCAACTTAATAGAAAAGATTGTATTCTGTTTCTGTTTCTAGCCTCCATTGTCATCCAGAAGTGGTGGTGTCACATGAACCCTTGTCTGGATGGAGAGGACTGTAAAGTGCTACCGGACTATTCAGGTTGGTCTTGCAGCAGTGGAAATAAAGTCAAAACCACAAAGGCAAGTACAGAGAGAGTGTATATTTAAAAGATATGCAGTGTTGTTGTAGCCATGTTGGTCCCAGAATATTAGAGAGACAAGGTAGGTGAGGTGATATCTTCTATTTAACTGGGTGAGAGAGACAAGCTTCCGAGCTTACTCAGAGCTCTTATCTGTGTAACCTTGTGTCTCTCACCAACAGAAGTGGGTTCAATAAAAGATATTACCTCACCCACCTTGTCTCTCTATATTTAAAGGTGACAGTCTAGTGACAACATGCGCTCGTTTCCATTGCCCCTGCTCCGCAGTTAGCATCAATCTCGCCATCTTCAATGTTGGGTTTTTTTAAAACAGTGATGTGTGTGATTGCTCCCAGCTGGATCTTAGCTGAGGAGCAAATACTCCCCTCTCCGGTACCTAGCTTGATTAAATTAGCTGGGTGCTATACTGATCCGGCAGAGGGCAGAGTTAGGGCCTGCACGTCCCTAGCACCTCTCTCGTTCTCAACGGAGGAAGGGCTAGGATCCTCATAGTGGGTTATCACGTGGCTAGCTCTGCCTCAAACTCTCAAAAGTCTTCCCAGAGAGCTGAGTTTTGCACCGCATGGGGGTTAGCATCTCCTGCACTGTCTCCCCAAAATCCTGACCTCTCATCCCTTTTCAGCAGGACGTCACCAGTGCCCTATGGCAGGAGCAGGATTTGCCCCTTCTGGCCGGTCTTGGTCTGTCCTGAGGACAGATTGCTGAGCATGCCTTATTGCGCCTGTCAGCAGAGAGGGTCATTGTCATGGGCAAATATTCAGTCAGGCAAGCCCACCAAATTCATTTTGGGCCCAACTCTTCAGCCTTTGATTGGTGAATAAACCATCCTGCTGTGAACAGTCCCCTGGAGGTCAGTCTGTTTGCATGAGGAAGGACAGCTCACTTGTATTGATAGCAGGATAATGACCTTGACTTGCAAAATGAGACTGCAGGGCCAAGATTTTCACAAGTGGCTGACTAAAGTTTGGTTCCCGACTCTGTGGTTAGAGACCAAAACGAGTGACCTGACTTTCGAAGGTGTGGAGGATCTGCACTGATTTCTGAGAGGAGCCGTAAAGCTCTCTGCACCATGGAAGGTCTGCCCACCAACTTAGGGGCATAATTGTGGGCTTACCTTCAGCTGCCCATTTTTTAATGTCTTGGCCAAGGTCTTAGTTAGGAAGCCCAGATTCCTAACTAATGACCACTGACTATGAGGCAAATATCCCTCTGACTATTTAACAAGCTAAAATTAATTCAAGGAGCTAAGATTTGGCAACACACAGTGGACTGTGTGTCTAAATACATTGTGAAAATATCAGGCAACAACCTGTAAAGTTAAATGGTTAGCCTTTGACCCCTCTCCACATCGCTTTAAATTGAGAATGGATTCGGCTGTTGGTTATGAGTTAATAAGCAAATGTTGCTGCCAGATTCCATTTGACAATGACTGTTTCACACAGTAGTGAAAGGATATAATAAATTCTATATTAGATCAGAAAAAATTAAATGTATCAGGCAACTGTTATGTGATACTGTGAGTAGTCATTAGCTGGGGGTTAACAACCCAGATCCCATGATGATGGGCTAACTAAATACCCAAGTAGAGAGGTACAATTCATAGTCTGAAAAACACTGCTGCTGTTTTCAAGGTTAGAGTAATTGTTAAAAATTAATATTTGCGTAATACTATAGTCCTGGTAAAAACATATAAATCATGCCATACCCCTGCCTCCCGCAGCTTACCGTCTCTGGCCCGGACCTTGCAATTGACAGTCCATATGTACAGTGCATTGTAAATTGCAGGATTGCGGGGGGATGGGTCCATTCCTGTGAGTTGCTAAGCTCCTACTGCAAACTGCTGATTATCTTCCATCTGTGTTAAAGTCCATAGAAGTGGCGTGCTCTCATGGGATCAGGCACTAAGTCAGACATAGAATGAGGAGAGATGACTTCAAACAAAGGAGTGAGCTGAAGAAAGTAGAAATTATATATAGGAAGTAACGGAGCTACCCCCATTGACATGAGCGAGGGATCTAGCTCTATATATCTAGTAAAAGGCAAGTTAAAATAATTTTTAAAAATTAGGCACGGGTTAGGTATACTCAATGGCTTTAAAAATGAAAAAGGAAAGGGTTAAAAGGCCAAACTAGGAACATTGCCAGGATTAATAACATAAGGGCTGGTGCTGCAAGCACTTTAATGCATTTGGTTTCCTTTGCTCCCACTGATTTCAGTGGGACTGACCAGGCATCTGAGTGTAACTGCTGACGTTTGTGAGTGTTTGAAGGGCCTGGCTCATAAACAGTGAAAAGAGGCAGCAGGAGCTTGGCGTGGGGCAAATTCAGCAGGTGCCATTTATATTATTATCCCCAAAATAAAACACCCTGCAACCAGCAAACGAAAGAATAGGCTAATGCATTGTGATGGCCATGGGGATGTCTTCAGAAAGGCAGAGTGGGGCAAATCATTCTGCCTTCAGTTAGACCTGTGTGAATTCCTAGACCTACCCAAACCCATGGGGGTCCAACTGAGGGCAGAGTTTATCCCTGAGAAAGCTAGTGTTGTTTCATGAAGGCCCTCCTTTCTTTGGCTGGGGCGTGGAGTAAGTTCTGCACTGTAGCAGACCACTCTGGAGGGACATTTAATGGAAAGGGTATGCAAAGAACAGGTGCACGTCACTTGTTCTAGCATATTTTAAATATGAGAAATGTTCATTGTAAAATGCAGTGAGGGGAAAAATTGTTTTCTTAAATGGGCAAATGTGTGAATTCATATATTGGCAAATACCTATCGATAGAAATACAGAGAGATAGGTATACTGGAATTAATGCTCTGACTATGCTGTGTGCATGCTTTTTCCCTTTTCCACTCCCTTTGGAATTTTTTTCTCCCTCCTTTTGGATGGTAAACTCTTGAGGACAGGGACTGCTTTTCTATAAGTGTATGTCTACCATCCGCCACAATGAGGTCCCTAATTCTGACTCAGGACTTTGGGCACTGCTTTAATATAAATACAAAGATGAAGAATAAGTAGCGTTATGTTTCAATGTCACCTAAGCTTGGGATCCTCTTGAACCAGTGACAGGCTGCATTTCCTTCTGGGCACAAGGCAATAGCTTCTTCAAAAGAAAGGCCACCCAATGAGCTCCCCAGCAACGCACATTTCTTAGTATGAACTCTGTGATGGATCATTGCTTCTTTGTGGTTATTTTGTTTAATGTATTTTGCGTGCGGACAATGCAGACACGTTACTGCTTATGCTCTGTATTCATATACATAGACACATCGATATTAAGGTCAGAAGGGACCATTATGATCATCTAGTCTGACCTGCACAACACAGGCCACAGAATCTCACCCACCCGCTCCTGCAGTAAACCTCTCACCTATGTCTGAGCTATTGAAGTCCTCAAATCGTGGTTTAAAGACTTCAAGGTGCAGAGAATCCTCTAGCAAGTGACCTGTGCCCCACGCTACAGAGGAAGGTGAAAACCTCTCGGGGACTCTTCCAATCCGCTCTGGAGGAAAATTCCTTCCCGATCCCAAATATGGTGATCAGCTGAACCCTGAGCATGTGGGCAAGATTCACCAGCCAAACATATGATTTGCTTACCCATCCAGGCCTTTCTTTATCTATCTGTGGTGCTGCATTCCTTTCTCAGGAGGTAAACCTGTGAGGTGTACTTTGTGAGGTGGGACTATGAATGTAACAGTGCTAAATCCCCAGTAGTAGTGACATTTCATTTAGCACTGCAAAAAGACAAAATCTCATAATACTGTTCCCCAAGTTGTCATGACGCTATCACTGGTTTTTAGGATTCTGCCACTTGAGAATAATTCTCAAATAATAAAACTTTATTAATCCAGCCAAGACTGACTGGAAAGGTATAAAACATTTTATGTCCTTGATTAATTTATGCATATACAGTAAATTCATTTGTATAACTGCTTCCAGCTATCGTGTAGGGCTGTTACAAAAAATTATGAAGTCTGGCACTGCAGTTTCTAAATAACTGTGTACAGTAGAAGATTTTACTGTAAAATAAACAGGTTGATTTTACAATCATTACTGTCCTGTGGGAGAAGAATTATGTATGTTGTAATCAGCGATCAGGATTTTTTAAAAAACGAGTTAAGTAGAATTGACAAAAATAGCATTTCAATGGACAAAAATCTTGATTCCCCATTAGGCGAGTGGTACTGAAACTGGACACTAGTTGATATAAAATAGGAGAACATAGGAATAGCTGGATCTGATTAGATGAGTGGTCCGGGTGACCCAGTCACAGTAGCTGGCTGAATGCTTCCGAGGGAAAAGTTATAAGAAACCTCTAGATAGACAGCTCTAGAATGACCTGCCCAAAGGGGAAGATTCTTCTTAATGCCCACAATTTAGTGGTTGGCTTATGTCTCAAGTTGTGAAGATTTAAATCCATTCCAAATTTAAAAACAAGGTTTATTTAATCGATTTACATGTTTGATTCCTTTTTGAAGCCTATAAGGTCTTGGCCTCGATGATAGTTGGTAGCAGGGAGTTCCACAGACTAAATATGCATTGCAGAAAGTAAGTTCCTTTGATCACTTTTTACGTTGACTTTCAATTTCATCAAAATAGTAGCCAGACATGCAGTCTGAGACACTCATATATTTACTGTGTATTTATAGATGTAGTTACAATGACTAATCAAGGAGAGTGAAACAAGTAAATGTCTCGTGAAGTCAAATAAAAATGAATGGAATACTTTCTGCCCATGTTTATATTCATCAAGGAAAGCAGACCAACAGAGCTGTTTTAAAATACATTTTAGTTGTGATTAGAAACTAGATTTTTGATGTGCTTAATTGCTGACCAGCTAGCAATTGAAAAATTTCTGGGAAACTTAACAGGGAGTATATACATGTGTTAAACTTCAAGCACTGTTTGTAAAGATACAAGCACTTGCCTGGGCAAAAGCAGCATTCTCAAGCAGGACTTCATCTCCTCTGAACTCAGGCATCTCATTTGCCCCCACTGTCCATCATCTCATTGTCATTCATGAGTCTGAGGATTCCTTTAACTCCCGTGTCTGCAAATCTGCCCATCTCCCTCTCTGGAAACACTGTCTGTGTTTGCCACTGCCTCAGCTCCAACTCCTCCGACCTCCTCAATGCTTCCACCTTCTAGTTTGGACTATTTCAACTCCTTTCTCCAAGGCTTTCTCAAGTTGCCCTGGAGAAAGCTGCTGCCCACCTTCTCACACAGATATAGGACCATGTCCACATTGACTCACAGAATCAGAGAAATGTAGGACTGGAAGGGACCTTGACAGGTCATCTAGTCCAGTCCCCTGCACTGAGGCAGGACTAAGTATTGTCTAGACCATCCCTGACAGATGTTTGCCCAGCCTATTCTTAAAAACCTCCAATGATGGCGATTCCACAGCCTCCCTAGGTAATTTGTTCCAGTGATTAACTATCCTTACAGTTAGGAAACTGTTCCTAATGTCCAACCTAAACCGCCCTTGCTGCAGTTTAAGCTCATTACTTCTTGTCCTCTCCTCTGTGGTTAAGAGGAACAGTTTATCACCCTCCTCTTATACACTTAAAGACTGTTATCACATCTCCCCTCAGTCTTTTCTTCTCCAGACTAAACAAAGTCATTTTTTTTCAATCTTTCCTCATTTTAAAATAATTTTTGATGCCTCCTCTGGATTTTCTCCAATTTGTCCACATCTTTCCCAAAGAGTGCTGCCCAGAACTGGACACAATACTCCAGTTGAGGCCTTATTAGTGCTGAGCAAAGCAGAGGAGTGACTTCTCATGTCTTGCTCGCAACACTCCTGCTAATACAGCCCAGAATGATGTTTGCTTTTTTTGCAACAGTATTACATTGTTGACTCCTATTTAGTTTGTGATCCGTTATGACCCCCAGATCCTTTTCTGCAGTACTCCTTGCTAAGCAATAATTTCCCATTTTGTATTTGTGCAACTGATTATTCCTTCCTAAGTTCAGACTTTGCATTTGCCCTGACTGAATTTCATCCTATTTATTTCTGACCATTTCTTCAGTTTGTCAAGATCATTTTAAAATCTAATCCCATCCTCCAAAGTGCTTGCAACCCCGTCCAGCTGATATCATCTGCAAACATTATAAGTGTATTGCTCTGTGCCATTATCCAAATTATTTATGAAGATATTGAAGATATTGAATCTTTAAACTCGACTAGTTTCCATTGCCCATGTCCAGAATCCAGTTCAAAATGACCCTCCTTATTTATGAAACTGCACAGACTTGCTCCGCTGGCCTTACTGACTCTCTGTATGTTCTGTCTCTTTTCTGCCTCACATTCTTTACTCACCTAGCATCAGTCTCCTCTCCGAGGCCTTACACATGATCACTCTGGTGGTGCAAGTGCCTTCAGCTTTGCAGCTCATGCCTTCCAGAGCCCTGAATCTCTCTGCGTCATTGACACTCCATCTGGTTTCCACATTTATCTGAAAACACGTCTTTTCTCCCTCCCTAAACCGCTAGGTTGGCTCTCGTTGTGCTTTCAGTGTTTAACTGTGCCTCATGTTGTCTGGCTCTGTAAAGCATTCTGGGATATCATTTTAAAGAAAGGTGCTATACAAGATAATGTCATAGGGAGAGGTTTTCAAAGGCACAAATGGCACGCAGGCATCTTATTCCCAGGAAAAGGGAATTAGGAGTCTAACTGTAAATATGTGCTTTTGAAAATCTTTCCTTCTATTGCCAAATAGCATTGTACTTTATACTAGTTTATATGACTTCTGGTACATGCAAGTAATATGCAATACATAGATATGCTGAATGTAATGTAATAATTTAACATGTGTTCATCTAAATAATTCCTTTGCAGGAACAAAACAGTTTTATCACCATTGCTCTGATAGTTTCTATGTGTGTAACTCTCTCTCTCTCTCTCTCTCTCCTTTTGTAGGTAACACGGTAGCAAAGGATAAACCTGTGTGTCATTGCTGGAACAATGGGACTTGCAGCTGTGTTCCTTTTCTATTTTACATAGTCCCATTTTTTCCTGAGAATATGGTAGACTTTACATTTCAAACTTACAAAATTAGTGAGCTTAGAAGGGCAATACTTCTTTTGACTATGGTGGCACTTCTTGATGCAGGATTTCCCCATGCAGAACTATACACTTTTAATTAAAAAAAAAAAAAAGGGAGAATTATGACTCTACTGAAAATACACTTTGGATTCTCCAGGATCCTACACCTGCAAGCAATTCATAGAAACACAGACCTGTTCTTCTGAAGCACATCAACTATAAGACTTTATTTACGGCACTGAAGGCTGTGAAATCATTTAAACGATTTTAGATCTTTCAAGTAGCTTGGGGGAAGATGGTTACATTAGAAAGAACCGGCATAAATTCATTAGAAGGTACCATCTATCATGCAGTACAATGGACCAATGTAAAGCTGGTCTAAAAGCTAAATGAACCTAAGGGATAATGGTGGTAAACCATGTCTCAATGCATTTTCAGCTGTGATTTAGTAAATATTGGTAATGTATGAAGGTGAAAAAATGACTCTCGTAAATCAGTAGCATTTAGCGTATGCCATACTTTTTTTACAATCTGTGCAATTATATTTATTTCCTTAGATAGTTCCAGCTATTTTAAATTTTACATTCATAAGTGGCAGTGAGGGAATGCAGGGAAGAGACTAAATCTGAAAGTAGATACAGATTTTATTGTCTTAAATAAATCCGTTCTCTAAGGGAATAACAAAGTATAAATATTCCTTGCCTCTTTGATTCAAGTTATGGAAGAGAATTTAGCCATTAGCTAGAAATATTCATTCAGATGCTTCAAAACAAGAGCAGAAATTAGAACTGCATAAGGAAAGCTTACTGGAAGAAGGGTAATTTGTTTAGATTTTCATAGCGTTGGTTGTATTCTAATAGGAAACTTACTTAAAATTCATAAGTCCTAGATAAAAAAGGGATTTTCACTTTCAATTAGTTCTAGTTTATAATGATAATAATTAAGTGTCCAGTTCCTTGACAGACTAAATTTTCAAGCTGATATACTTTGTGACACATCATTGTTTCATATTATTTTAGATGTATCTCATTCTGCTTTTCTTACTTGCCTGACTGTTACACTTTTTTTTGTCATCAGACTTCATCAATAGAACTGTAAAAGGAGGTGCAGTTGCAGCCCGTCATTTCATGGTTACATCATTTTATGGCTTAAGATGCACTGGAACAGAATTAAATGCAATGATGCAGACAGATATCATGCAGATGAACTGCTACTAACCCAGCTATTGAATACATTGTTATGCTTTATGTAAATATTACAGTAATAACATGCAACTGGTTTTTTATATATTCAGAAATGCCAAAAAATTGAGACTGTTGCACTAATTTAGTTCATTGTGCACAAGCTTTCTAGCTTATGGGAAAAATACCATCAACAATGTGAAGCTGTTTAGTTTGTTTTGTTGGAGTGAGTATAAATATTGACCCAGTCTTACTCCCATTGAAATCAATGGCAAAACTCCCTTTTGATTCCTGTGGGAGGAAGAGCAGGCCCTATATTTTGATTTTGGTCTCTCACTTTTAATTATGTCCTTTGATCACTGCTGAGATCATGGTGGCTATTGTATTTGTTAATAAGTAAATGAGAATTTTTCTGCTACATGTTTTGAAAGCTGCATAGTTATTGCACCTAACAGCCTTTGCTCCTCGAATGGACTCAACATTTTGATTTTTTTTTTCATTGTAATTTAAGAGTAAATTTTAAAGAATCACCTGAAGGATTTAAACTATTTGTATGCACACATGCCCAGTGATATAGTTTTAAGTGAAGATTGTTGTTGCTTTGTCATGGTAGCCTAGGCTTGATTATTATTTATCTGTTGTGCTAGGCACTGAACATACGCAGAATAAAACACTGTCCCTATTTGAGAGAGTTTATAATCTAAATAGACAAGGCGGACAAAGGCTGGTAGAAAGAAGCGGTTGTTATCCCCATTCTACAATGGGACTTAGGCTACTCTCCACTATGCCTGATTTGGAGCAGAGGCTCAAACACAGGTTTCCCACCTCCCAGGAACTTGCCCTAGCTCTCACGCTACTGGCTAGTCAAGGATGGGTCTCAGCTTGCTGGCTTCTGTGAATCCCTTTCTTAGGCACCTAGCTTTCCCCATGCATTGTACAGGGAGAATGGGCAGCTGTGGATTCACTGGGCAGCAAGGCAGCTAAAGTATGTCTACACCGTGCACTCCTGGTGGCGGCACGTCAAGTATGTGCACTGCACGCTCACATAGCATGGGTCTAAATAGCGGTGTAGATGCTGAGGCACTGCATAGGTGAGTGAAGACATGCCTGAAGCCTGTGGGTATATACCTCATATGGCACTCTACATGCCTAAGCAATCCTTCCCCCATCTACACCACTATTTTTAGCAGTGTAGTGTCCTGCTACTTTCGGGCTCCAGGAGCCTTTCCCTGCTGCCTCATCCTTCCCAGGGCCTTTCACGGATGGGTGTAGCTGCATACTGCTGTGTGGACAAGCCTGCTTTTCCCTGTGGCTTGTAGCTACATGTACACGCCGCTGCCCATGGTGTGCAGTGTAGACATAGCCAAAGAGTCAGGCATTGCAATGCTGATGCCTAAGGTCTGTTATGGATCTAGGCCTAAGTGACTTGCCCAAGATCACACATGGTCAGTCGGTAGCAGAGCTGAGAATGGAACCCAGGCATTCTGTGTCCCAGTAACCACAAGGCCATTCGCCTTCTCCATGGATGGAATAAAGGCAGTACAGTACCTTACGTACCTAGACGCAGGCATACTGAAGATACGATTTCAGAGCCACTAAAGAGGAAGAAAACAATGACGTAAGTTCAATAACACAGGTTATGCAATGTACAGCTTGCCTTCCTAGAACATCATCCTATGATAATGATTTTATATTTATAAAGCAGCTTTCTTCTCAAAGGATCTCAGGTTGATATACACCTTTTCTGGATTCATTGCTGTCAAGGTTCCTCCCCCACTCTGAACTCTAGGGTATAGATGTGGGGACCTGCATGAAAACCTCCTAAGCTTACTTTTACCAGCTTAGGTTAAAACTTCCCCAAGGTACAAATTAATTTTATCTTTTGTCCTTGGAATATCCACTGCCACCACCAAACTCTAACTGGGTTTGCTGGGAAATGTAGTTTGGACATGTCTTTCCCCCCAAAATCCTCCCAACCCTTGCACCCCACTTCCTGGGAAAGGTTTGGTAAAAATCCTCACCAATTTGCATAGGTGACCACAGACCCAAACCCTTGGATCTGAGAACAATGAAAAAGCATTCAGTTTTCTTACAAGAACACTTTTAATAGAAGTAGAAGTAAATAGAGGTAAAGGAATCACCCCTGTAAAATCAGGATGGTAGATACCTTACAGGGTAATTAGATTCAAAACATAGAGAATCCCTCTAGGCAAAACCTTAAGTTACAAAAAAGACACACAGACAGAAATAGTCATTCTATTCAGCACAATTCTTTTCTCAGCCATTTAAAGAAATCATAATCTAACGCATACCTAGCTAAATTACTTAATAAAAGTTCTAAGACTCCATTCCTGTTCTATCCCTGGCAAAAGCAGCATACCAACAGACACAGACCCTTTGTTTCTCTCCATCCTCCCAGCTTTTGAAAGTATCTTGTCTCCTCATTGGTCATTTTGGTCAGGTGCCAGCGAGGTTACCTTTAGCTTCTTAACCCTTTACAGGTGAGATGATTTTTCCTCTGGCCAGGAGGGATTTTAAAGGGGTTTACCCTTCCCTTTATATTTATGACAATTGCACATACTGTAATCTATCTAGCTTTAGGTATGGTGCTGCCCCTTCTTCTAACACCAGTGTCCCGTTTCCGACATCAGCATCACCCCTCTGCTGGGTGGTAGAATTATAGGGCCTTACAAGTCAGCTTCCTACTGGGGGAGAAAACTATAGTGCAGAGTCTGGGTATGTTCTAAATGTAACTTGGTTTATTTACCTATATACACCTATCCTGGAACAGAGATGGTCACAAACAGCATGCAGGCAATCCTCTCTTCCAGAAATCTCAGCCCAGACTGCTTTGCTCCTAGGAAGCTACTCTCTTCTGAGAATTGTCTCCAAATATAGACAATAATGGAGAGAGAAAACTCTGTCTGCTGCAGCATCTCTCAAAAGGACCACAGCATATTAAAAACATACAATAATACAGCATTTCTTCACAGACTAAAACCTTGCTCACACACTAAGAAAAATATGTGTAAATCTGTAAGACTGTTTAATAGTACCATCTGGTGACTCTCACTATAACAATAGGAATCACTTCAGTCACTACTGAAATACAGCAACTTCTGCACAAAACATTTAAACTGTTTGGTAGCGCACATCAACCCTATGAACCATTTTGGACTTGAAGTGAGGAATATTGTAGCCAGCAGAAACTATATGGAGCTTTTGGGTAGGCACAATGCAGTTGCTTAAATTGGAATTCAGAGAGACACTGGTATTAGCATATGTACTCTTGCACAATCTGTAATGGTATAATTAATGTCCACTAAGCAAACAGCTCATCTGAAAGACAGTACCTGCAGCAGCATCCTCAAGCACCAGGCCATGGCTTTGATCTGGGTAGACTCAGAGAAAGGAGTGCTCATCTAATTCCTGTAGCACCTGACTCCAGCACTTCAGGTATGTCTACACTGCACTGTAAACCCTGGGCTTGTGGACTTGATCATTCCAAGCTCATGCTTGAGCATCCACACTGCATTATAAACCTCGGTTTACAATTGCTGGACCCAGGTCTCACAGCCATGCATGTCCACTCTGCACTATGCAGCCCTTCTGACTTGAGTCTGCAGCTTGACCCATGTCCACACTGCAAAATGACCAGGTTGGACCTGAATCACAGTGGTACTCTGACCCACCCCCCATAGCAGGGTTCTAGGATCTGGGTCTGACCTGAGTCAAACTGATTGATGCGTGGACAGAAGGGGAGTTTGGGCTCAAACTTGAGTCAGAGCCTGGGCTTAAGGTAGGTCTACGCTGCAATAAAAAAAAGTGTCACTGAATTGCAGAGCTTGAGTCCGCTGACTGGGGTTCATGGAGCTTGGGCTACGGGGCTGTAAAATTGCAGTGTAGATGTTCGGGCTTGGGGCTGGAGCCTGGGTTCTGAGATCATCCCCCTGTTGCGGGGTCTCAAAGTCCGGGCTCCAGTCTGACCCTGAATGTCTATGATGCAGTTTTATAGCCCTACAGTCTGGGACTTGCAAGCCTGAGTCAGCTAACCAGGGCCAGTGGCCAGTGGTGGCCAATCTTTTATTGCAGTGTAGACACATCCCAAGAGGTCTCTTGTCCAAGTAGAGACGCTGACCTACTCTGCCTAACATTGGAGATTTGACTACAGTACTTCTCATTGCATGGAAGCAAGGTTGCTGAGATCTTCAATCTATTTGTGATGCTTGCAGTATATATTGAGCTCCACTTGAGCTGTATTAACACTTTAGCTTAGGGATCAGGACCCCACTACAATGTTGGGGCTTTTGGGCATTGCCATAATATAAATAAGTATAAAACGGTAGGATGCCCAAAGTGCCTAAGGGTATGTCTATGCTGTGATTAAAAAAAACCCGTGACACCGAGTCTCTGACTCCAGGTCAGCTGACTTGGGCTTGTGGGGCTTGGTCTTGCATGGCTAGGAATAGCAGTGTAGATGCAAGGGAGGAGGGTCTCAGAGCCTGGGCTCCAGCCTAAGCCTAAATGTCTACACTTCAATTTTAGAGCCCCACAGTCCGATCCCTATGAGTCTGAGTCAGCTGACTCTGGCCTGCCAGGCAATGCTACGGCCCTTTTATTGCAGTGCAGCCCTACCTTAAGTGACTTAGGAGCACATGTTCCACCGATTTTCCAATGGAACGTGGGCTCCTCTGGGTATGTCTACACTGCAAAAAAAGGTGTGTTCTTAAATCATGTTAACTCACCCGAGTAACCCTGAGGTTAAAATAGCTGGGAAGCACAACAACTTGACTTTTAAACTTGGATTAGCAGCGTGAGTTAAAACCTGTAGGGGAACCTGCCTAACTGAGTTAAAGGCTGAATTGCCGTGTCTTCCCTGCTAATGAATCCAAGTTAGCTAACCCAAGTTAAGAACGCTCCTTTTATTCGCAGTGAAGAGACACACTCGGCCACTCATGCACTTTTGAAAGTCCCACCCAACATTTAAAAATTGTCTTTTACAAGCTAGTCCCCTTAGTCCAGTTCCATAAATGTAGGTTTCAGCTCCCACTTTTACTCATTTGGTTGGAAATTCACATAGGTAATGGTTTAGAATAACAACCTCATTAACGTGCAAGAGTCGTTTTGCATTTTATAAAGCCCTATGGCTCTATTATTGCTATGAAGACAAAGTCACCCACAAGAAGAAATTAATTACTGTTAGAACACTTCAGGGGCTGTTCTACCTCAATGCGTGTGTGTGTAACTCCCGTTAATGCTAATGGAAATTCTGTGCACTTGAAAGGAGAACAGTTCAGTAGTGTAATCACGTGATTACAGCACGTGACACAAAATGATATTCAATGAAATCTTGCCAGAGAAATCAATATGGGTACACTGAGCTTTTGGCCCAGCCCTGGGCAAGTGGAAGCGCTCAGTTGTACCACACTAGGAGAACGCCAGAAAGGAACTGTGTTCCTGCAGAGAAGTCAGATATTACATCCTTTTATTGGGTGCAGGTTACTTCCCACTTCACATTGGCTCAGTGGCATAGTGGGAGTGGATGTGTGTGTGTGTGGGGGGGGGGGAGGTGTGACAAGGCTCTGGCCTCTCCATCCGTTACCGCCCCCTTCCAGCCCATCTGGTCAGTGGGTGGAGGAGGGAGGATTGGGCATGCTCTCCCTGCGTGGCTGAGGCTTGCTCGACCATATACCTACACAGTCCTATGGGTGTGTGTTTTTATGATAAAACACATTTAACTAAGACACTGCCTGCCGAGTCGTTGTAAAACAGGGGCCCCTAAGGATCCGGCACCAGCACTGCGCCTTCTTCATTCAGCGCAGGGTGAAGAGGAGAAAGCATTTAACTCCCCTCAAGGGGAATATCCTAGAGCTGACTACTCCCCATCTCAGAAATGCCGGAAGGAAGGTGTTGGGGCCAACAAGGCCCGGGGCTCGCCATCGGATGGGAGGTTTGTTTCGTTACAGACTTTGGCCAACCCGTGCTCACACTTGCAGTTGTGACTCTGTGGACCTGACTGAGGTGGCACAATTTACTAGAAGGCAGAATGTGACCTATCGACAATGACAGGGACCAGTTATCCCCTCTGTGCTTTGATCTAGGAAGTGGGGGAAGGATCAGTAACTCTACTCACTGGTTCCCCCACCCCCTTCTCTTATTGGCAGCAGAGGAGACATCATGCGTGTTCTCTGCAGTTGCCGGTAGAGGGAGTCTCCATGCTGAACCAGCAGGGAATTTCCTTACAGAAATGTTCTCTGACATGAGAATCCCTCCATGCTTACAGGCTTCCACCTGTTTGGGAAGGGTTTGGCACAGGCATGGATAAGGAACTAATAGGAGTATGGCAGATGGGTGGGAGGTAGGGGCGGAGGAATAGTAAGGAGGCGCTGGTGGAATGATTCAGCCTCAAGAAACGACATGGTCTCAGGAGCACAGATCTTTCTGCCTGTCCTTTGCCTGAGCTCATGATTTAGCCCATAGTAATTATCCAGCGGGATGTTCTTTTGATACTCTATGTGACCCCTGAAGTTGGATAGACTAACTGGGCACCTGAGACTTTGGTAATCTGCAAAGCTGCACAACTCAAGCAGTCATCAGCATTCATCTTCCAGGAGCAACGAAGCTACCCCCATGAACATCACCGAGAGAGAGTGCTGAAGAGCTTTGCTACAAGTGGAAAGTCATCCCAACTGCAAGATGTGAAAATTAGGAACCTAATTCCCATATACATAATATAGCCTCTCTCCAGCTGCATATCTATGCATCCCAATGCATACCTCCAATGAATTTCTAGTTTAGGAAACCAGTGGTTTTTTTTTTTAATTGCTACATTTTACAATGAATATTTCTCTTATTTAAAATTCACTAGAGCAGCTGATTTTCAAGCAAAACAGACTGCTGTTTGCTTACTCTTTAAATTGTGTCCCTCAAAGTAATCTACTGCAGGGGTAAAATCAATGTAAAATGCATTACTCTAAGTCCCAGAAAAGTAAAGTAGGAACTTTGTGAAATAACATTGACATTCACAGGGCTACCCTCCACCCTCAGTTAGACTCGCACAAACCCTTTGGAGTCTATGAGTTCACACAGGTTGACGTGAAGGCAGAATGATTTGTCCTACTGTATCTTTATGAAGACATCTCAGACAGTGGAACGCATTAGCAGGTCCATTAGGAGCGTTGTACAAAAGCTTCATGAGCAGGTTTACAGGAATACGGCACTTCTGTTCTATTTAGGGCCCCATCCAAAGCCCTCTAGGTCACTGGTAGTCTTCCCGTTGCTTTCAGTAGATTTTGGATCAGGCCCTGTATGCGGCAGAGCACAAGTGTCTCCCGGCAACATGTTAACAATGAACTGATGCTTTGTTAGCAAGGCCTGTTGCCCATTTGTAATATTTGAAAAAAATGTAGTCTCCAAAAGGTGGAACTGTTATAACACAAATGGCGGAGTGGTGCAAATATGGAATTCAGGTCATGTTAAGAACTTCAAATAGGACATGAGAAAATTCTGTGTATTTACCTTATAAAATTCAACCCTTCCTATAAGGTTTTTGTATTTATGTGTATATATATTGGTATATATTTGGAAAATGGTAATATTGTGGTTATTCTTTTACAGTAGTCAAATGCAAATCATTGCAAAAGGGATGCAAATTCTTGCAGTACTGCCTTGCAAGATCTTTTTTTAGTAAGTTTAAATAAAGCAAAACAGAACTTAGTGTATCCCTCCAAACATGAATGGCCTACCTGATAATACCAAATGCACACCTGATCTCTTGACATACAAATCGAAAATGACAGATGCGCTGTCAAAATACAGATCTATCAAATTCATCATGTAAATCTACCCACAAATGCTTTCTAATAGCGATCTAAGGGGAAACAAACATTTTAACTTACAGAGTAACCTTGTAAACAGGAACTTTTTACAAAAGACTGGGATTAACAATTTATGAATTGTAACAGGATCATGCAGAAAAGGCTACTTAGGATTGATTTTTGGCTGTGAATGACAACAAAGCCAGTCTCCCTGTTCCCATAATACAGTGCTCTGTTCTGATGTCTGGTTGTATAAAGATTCATAGGCTATTTGCATGAAGTCATGTCAGATTCTGCATCTTTCATGTTATTCATTTCATGCTTGCTGTCTCCTCACAAAAAGCCGTAGATTTTCTTATTAACATTCTGGCTCTGATTCCTTGAAAGGGAACAATCTCAGAATCACTTTAGCACACAGAATTTTGCATTGAGGAATGGCTCTGTAATTAGGCTTGCATCAAGTTTTGTAGTTAAAGCAGGGATTACATCTCTTTTCTTATGGATGAATAATTTAGTATATCCTCCCTAGATTTATAGCACTTACTCTTTGTGAAGAGAAGGAACTTTGTGAGAAGTAAACTTGTTAATTAGATTATAAATAATGGTTATCACATGGGAACCGTAAGAAATGTCTTTAGTGAGTCTCATGGATTTTTGGGTTCTTCTATCAGCACCCAGCCAACAACTCTTAATTTTTCTGATTTAAAAACAAAACCCCTTTTGACGCTAGCATCATCTGAGGCAGAGACTACTTTAAAATTTGTTCATGAGATAATGTTTTGATCTATTGATAGTGTTTATCATGCTCCTTTCTGTCTACTCTGCAATGTGTGTCCTCCAATAAATTTGATCTCAGATGGAGGCCTCAGGATCTCAGCTTTCATTTAACACAAACCAAAGATGATGTTTCTAGCCTTCATGGCTGTGAAGAAAACTCTGTAAATGTGAATAGACTGGAACAAGTGCAATGTTGTTTGGCTGTTTCTGTCTTTCTCCCTTCATGCCCAGCCCCTAGAGCTGTATCCCTCAGGACCTTCCCTATCACAGCTGGTTATCTCCTAGGGATCCCACACCCAGCAGGTTAGCCGCAGTGGCAAGACATCCCCGCTCTCCCCTCTCACCCACTGTGCCCAGAGGAATGAACGTTGTGGGAGGTGGTTGGCTTTGTGATCAGGCCGTAGGAGATGAGCAAAGACGTGCAGAGGGGGGAAGAGAGGAAGGGGATTTTTGTGGAGAGCCACCGGACTGTGTAGCAGGCCTGTGCTGAGGGAGGGTTTCAGTGACTGGGTGCTGAGGCAAAAGCATTTTATGGGCCCAGTGCACTAAGGTAGGCCCGCAGCCTCAATCACACTTTTTCCAATCGCCCCACATCCCTGACCATCCCCTTCTCCCAACCCCTCACGGCATAGTCTACCCCCTCCTCAGCATACCAGGGACAGAACAGGGGTGTGCGTGTGGGAGGGGTGAGCGCAGATGTTTGGGGGCAGAGGGAGTGAAGTGGAATCTGTAGAAATATACAATAGTTTACTGAAGGGCTGGTGAAATACTCGAGTGGTGGCTCCTTGGCCTGTGGCTTAGGGGACAGGCACGGTCACACGAGAAACATCACCCCCCACAACTGCGTGGGTGCGTAGGTGAGTCCAGCACGTAACGGGCTCAGAGTCTGGACTGCATTCTCCCTCTTGGTGTGCTGGCTTGCGGCATGATTCAGCTGGCTTGCGGCACTGTTGCTGCCCAGTCTGTGAATGAGAAACTTTGTTGTCTAGTGCTGTCAAACACCCTGCTGGAGCTTTTCAACACATCTCCAAGTCTAAGGACTCTTTCAGAGCCTTTGATGTGGCTTTAGTTAACAGCTCTGATGGGGCCATTACAGTCCATCAGGTCAATCCAGGGCCTGCTCCATTTGTGGATCTATGGCGTAATGGACTGATGGCTAGTTTACCAATGCTGCAGTCCATTTAATCACTGCAGATGGGATAGACCTTCTGGCCTCATTCCAAGCCATTAATGTCCACTGTATTAAGAATATTTCAAGGCAGTTAAGTTCCCAGGTCATTGATCTGATGTTCCACAAATATTTGGAATAAAGTCCTGTCAGACACACTCTGCAGTTGAGTCAAGCCAAATTATCCATGCTCTTCAACGATCTTTTCCCTGAGCAGTTTTGAACTTGAAGAACTTCTCTGGAGACTCCAGAGGCTTTTATGGAGCGATGCCAACCATGACACGCAAAGCCTTGCTCAGCCCGCCTAAGACCTTCTTTCTGATGGATGAGTAGCTCATCAAATCTCACCTGGGCATTGCTAGATCAAATTCCTTCCTCTTTAAACAAAATGCCTTCCTTCCCCCCTCCCCCATCACAGTGCATGGGCTTCTGGACTAGATCATTGGCTACACTAAATAGGCTTGACTGCATTTGGTGCTCTTAATCCACATCTGCCATAAGAATTATTTTTTTATATTAAAATTTCTCTTTGTTTTTCAAATAGCCAATTTTTCTGGTCTACATTATGGGGTATCTGCTTGTTACATTTCATTTAAAAAAAATCTGTGAGGGAGAATATCACCAGAAAATCATCAATGCTATTTTTAAAGTAACGATAGGTTTTAAAACTGGCCAAATACCGAGTTTTGATGAAGCTGTAGGCTATTTTCAAATCCCTCCTAGTTTGAGATTTGTAATGTCATTTCAGAAAGCAGCTAATTTTAATCCAAGGTTCATTTCGTAGCTCCTAGTCCCCACCTAGCAACTACGATCCCCTCACAGGACCAGTGCTACTATGTAGCCAAAGAGATGCAGGTTTCTAATCAGAGAAAGGGAAGAGAGAGTTTCATCCACAAGGGTGTCTCACCTGAGAAAAATGCTGGATTTTTCCCTAAGAGTAGCCACAGTCCTGTGCTTGAGGCTGAGTTTGAGTTTAAGTTGTATGGTTTGTTTGTATAGTTAAAATTACAGCCCTCTGAAAATTGCAACCTGATTACATAAATGGAAGCAGACCCTTAAATATAGCAAATGATGTATTAATAATACCACAATTATATTTTATATTGGATGATCTCAGACTGCTTTATGAAGATTAATTAAGCCACCCAACACCCCATGAGGTAGGAAATTATTATTATCCTAATTTTACAGGTGGAGAAATGAAGTGACAGATGTTTGCCCCAGGTCACAAAAGAGTCGACAGCAACAGCCACCAGATCTCTTGAGGCCTAGTCCTGGGCTTTAACCACATACTTTGTGTCCCCTTAATGCTTACCAAATGTAAACTCTGCATGAATGATCATGCGTGTAGGGTTTCAATTATTGTTTACAAGCAACTGGATTCTCTTTGTTTTATTGCTCATGATAACCAAGGAATTTAAAAGCCTCTTGAATGCTACTATGGCAGAGTGAGGATCAATTGATAGAAACTCCTAAACTTTACAAATAATGCATTTTGCTATTCAAATAGATTAAAAAGAATGCGTATTGGAGAAAACCATTCAGAAGAGTGCTTGCTTCTTAGAAACAGCTGTTGACGCATTATATCGGGTAAAGTGTCAGTGTAAGGCTTGCCCGCTGTTTGGCTGCTGAATCACATCTGATATTGATGTGACGTAGGTATCCTGAAAGTACAATATACATGAAGCTGCTAAGTCACTGGTATTGCTCCAATGTGTCCATTTCTCTGATCATCATATCAAGTCACTGTGTCACTAATAGCATTTTAGTTTTTGAACCTGCAAAGATTTTTGATATTTTACCCTGTGGCGTGAATAGTGCAATATAATTAATGCTATTGCTCTCCAATTCATTAGAAAGGAATAGTCCTAGTCCCATCCTCTGAAGGTCTGATTTGTGTCGGTGGTCAGGAGGTGCTTAATGGATAGATTAGCCCTTACCAACTAGCCCAGGAGTAGAATGTAGGTCACACGGAAGAGTTGTGCTGGCTCCTTCCAATCTGCTCCTGGCCCTAGACCATTGATGGCTCAGCCACCTGGGATAAGAGGCAGAGCCAAGTTTCCCCCCATGCTGCCCTCATTTGCATGGCAGGGAAGTACTGAATGCACAAGCCCTGTTCTCCCCAAAATGCCTGCAGTGGAGAAAGCAGATGCTGGGCAGGATCTTAACACCCCTTAGAGCTGTGCACAGTCACAATCTGCCCCTAAATTTGCTCAAAATTCTGGTGTAGGATTAGAAGGCTGTTCACGGAAGGTTAATACACATTTCAGACATGTTCAGCTGCCAGGAACCTTTGTTCCCATCTCTTTCCTAAATAGTCAAGGGGGAATGTGTTAAATTTGCAACATTTATTCAATTAGGAAACCTTCCCCTCCTAAAAATACAGAGTCCATTGAACTGGAAAGGCCAAGGTGTCCTTTCTTTCATTTCATCATTTTTGCAACACAAGGTTGAGTCTCTTCTTTGGCCCTGCAGATCATTTTGCAAATCTTACAAAGTCCTTGAACATCCATTATTGTCATATATATATATTAGCCACATGTGAATTTAATCACCCTTATGAGATCGTGCCATGGGTCATGGTCACAGAAGCTATTTCCATTGGAAATAATTACCCTCAGCTGCAATATAATGTGATGATAGAATTATTTTAAAGCTGGGTAGCCGCCCCATCAGCACTTGTCACTACTCTAGGTATTTCTAGTATGTCTTGCTGTTCTCTTAGCATACTATAGCATTGGTGCAATGAATATTCGTGTACACATTGGCACCTATGAGCAACAAACTAACATGAGATTTATTCAGAGGGAGCGAGTTAACATTCCCAAAGGTGTGTATGTCTGCAACGTGCATGAATTCTTTGGTTCTAACCTCACAACCCTTACATTGAGAACACCCAGGAAAATAGTCCCATTAACTGTTCTTTTGTAGAATGGGGCTATCTATGAAAGTGTGCCAATAACTTCTATATTGTGAATCGTGAGTTCTCTACCCCTCAAACAGACGCCTCCACTGGCTTCTGTGTGTGTGCCAAATGAATGATGGGCGCATCCCAAAGGACACCCTGTACGGCAAATTGGCATCTGAAAAGAGACCCAAAGGACGCCCAAAAATCACGTTTCAAGGACATGTGCAAGCGAGACCTCAAAGAAATGGACATGGATGTGGACAACTGGGAAGATCACACTCAATACTGCAGCCTTTGGAAACAAGAGCTTAACAAAGGTCTTGGGAGTTACGAGAGGAAGCTGTGCATCTTAGCAGACGAGAAAAGAGCTCACAGAAGGCAGATCCCAAAGAGTCGAAACACCACCTTTAAATATGACAGATGTGGCAGAGATTGTCTCTCTTCAGTGGGTCTCTTCAGCCACGTTTGCGGCTGCCATAAAACCAACTGAGTAAATTCCTTACCTCTCAGGGGGACATACCTATGGTCTTTTGAGACTGTGGGATGCCTATTACTACTACTCAACCCCTAAAATGTCCTCAGATACAGGAAACACAATGAAACTAGTGTCAGAATAATTTCTTCAGAACTACGTTGTTAAATGTTAACATGCTGGGGAACTTGGTTAACAGGTTGTACAGACTAAACAATCCCTATATAAGAGTCAGGAAAGCATCTTTCTTCAGGAAAACATGCTTAAGTCCCCTGCAGTCAATGAGAGTTAAACACAGGCTTAAAGTTAAAGCACTTGCAAAGTTCTTTCCCTAATCCTGTTTTTATAGCTGAGCATATAATCTAGAATAGCTCACTTTTTAGATACATTGTTAATAGGTATTTACAAAATATTTATGTATTTCTTTAAATGTCTAAAACATGATGAAAATCCCAGGAGGCACCTATCTGCAACTTTAAGCACCTAACCACCTTTAATTTCTGGCCCCGAGTGCCTAAATGACTTTTGAAAATGGGACATAGGCATTTTTGAAAATTTACAATAATTCAACCCATGTTCCTCTTTGCCATCACCTTTTTCATTCTAGTCCACAATTCATATTGTTTCAAATAAGTATACATTGCTTGATTCTGCAACATTGAACTCAGTGGGAGCTACACCATTGCATTGCATGAGAGCAGGATCAGACCACAGTTGCCTAAACCAAACGCTAGGGAAGGGTATGTGTTAACAAACTGGTGAGCTGGGTGACGTTTGCATCAAGAACTGGTAGAGGAATGTAATTTTATTCCATATTGCATTCTTCCCTCCAAAAGCACTGTTTTAATTCAATTACATTTGAAGCAATTATATAGAATATGTGGCTATAAATTGATATTCCTGCAGTAGTTTGGTTTTGTAATTAACTTGTTGGCATAAAAGTCATTATCTGATAACATCCAGGAATGGAGAAATTTGCTGTCTAAGACAAATAAAGAGGTACTCATTAGAAGCTTACCTTCAAATGAGCACTTCTTTTGTTTCATGGAACAATGCGATAGCTTCCTGGGCAACTGAAATCAACCTGCTTTGTGGTTGTGTTTCGAATTCTAGGGTTTACAGGTAATAAATGTTTGAGTCGAACGTGACAAAATGCAGGCCTCCCAGTGCTTGGGGAAAAGATAATATTTTCAGCCTCAGCTGGTGCATTCCATAATCCTTTATTAAAAAGGCCTGCCACACACTTGCTCAACATGTGATGGATTGTACTCGGATTAAAACTGACATCCGACAAAGTCACAACATTTTCCTTTCTTCTAATTAAAGAAATGGAAACCAAATGAATATGAAGGGCCTCTAAACAGCATCGTGGTGCAGGGTGGCAGAAATTATTGTGGTGCATCTACGATCGCCAGCCCTGAAGTTTACAGGACGAGGAAACGGTTTGACCTAATGTTCTGGCTGTGCGTGTGTTTAACTTAAATCGTAGGCTTTCCGTGAAAGGGAACTGGCATTGTTTAATTAAGAGCCTCTCGCTTTTCAGTTCTACCTTGACTTCTAATTCCAGCGTGAGGTGCGGACACATGGCACTTTGTCTTTTCAGGGTGCAATTAGACTTGGTAATGCAGCTGTCCGGTTTCCAGTGTCAATTCCTCTAATGACAGATGGAGTAGCCTTAGAACCCCGACGGTACTTCAGACCACAAGAGCGGAGGGTCTTCACTAATAACTAGTATGTAGTGAGGAAATCATTATCTGCTAACAAGTCTGCGATTGGAGATTTACACGAGCATGGACTACTAGGAGACTTCACTCCAGCTCCAGGTACAGGACTAACATAAAGAGAAGTGAAGCTATGCAAAGCCTCTTACAAGTTGTTTATGGGCCACATTCTGACACCCTTACTCTGGTTGAATAGCACCTTACTCCGCGAGTAATAGTTCTTGGCAGCATAAGGATCTACTCAGTGTATAGGGCAAGGGGTAGAGTGACACGATCTTGCCCTTTAAACATGGTTGTTTACAAACAGTACAGAAAAGATTTCAATATTTGAATTCCTGTAGATCCCCAAATCAGGTTTGGGGCCCCTCTGCACTAGGCCCTGTACAAACACCTTGTGGGAGACAGTCCCTGTCCCAAAGAGCTTTCAGCATAACTAGACCGAACAGAGAAAGGAAGGGAGCAGGGAAGTATTATTATCCCTGCTCGACAGATGGGGAACTGAGGCACAAGGAGATGGAAATAGGACAGAAATTTGCAGAGCCTTAAAACTGAGCATGAGAGGTGTGAACTTGGTGCACCAAGAGACAGTGAAGAAACTTGGGATCTGATCCAGCAGCCACTGAAATCAATGGAAACAACTCCCACCAAGTGCACTAGGGAGAGGGTTGGGGTCCTGGGAAAGAAAAAGAGGGGGGCACACAGTCAAAGCCAAGGAAGAGGAGGGTAATTGGAGCCATTGAATATTAGCTACCGTAGGCTGAAGGGCCTGGAGGGAGGTGAGAGGCAGGGAGATAGGAAGGGAGGAGGTTATGGTGCTCTTGATGGGAGAGAACCATGGTGGGAAGCCAGGGATTTGGCCGGGGGACTGAGAGGAAGGGGTGGGCATTACACATGTGACAGAGCAGAAAGCGACAGGAACTGGGGAGAGCTTGGACATGTGGGGAACTGGAAAGGGAGGAGTCCAGCCGCCTGCAGGAGTGGCAGGGAGGGTGGCAGATCTGAGAGCAGCAACGGACAGACTGGGTGCGTGCACTGGGCTGAGCAGGAGAGAGGCCTGGTGAAACCAGCCACTGGGTTTGTTTGGTTTTCAGAGCGTGTGCTGTGCTGGAAGCCACTGGAAATGCGCTGCAAGAGCGAGGAGAATTCTCGAATGGCAGAGTGCAGGCTTTGCTCTCCGCCAGAGCCAGGTGAACTGCGGTTCCCAGCTCGCGTGGGTCACCGTGCTGCTGAACCCGTAGCTAGTCACAGCAGGGTAGTTCCACACACTCTGAGCAGCACCGTATTTGGGCGTTGCTGTCACAGCCCCTCCGTGGCTGCACAGGGGAATAAAGGGGAGTAATTCCCCGCCCCCTTACTCTGACTCCAGCCTGGGCTACGCTTTTGATGACCCCCACTGGGTCTGCTCCCTATCCCCTTTCACACGGGCAAGCAAGCGACTCCTGGAAAAGGGTGAGAGAATTCCCTTCCCAGAGCACAGGGGGCTCGGGGACAAGTTGTGACTCTGAGTCACATTCCCTGATCTGCTCCCAGGGCAATGCAGCTACCTGCCATCCCTCATTCTCCAGGTGGGTTGTAAGGTCACGGCCTAGCCCTTTGTTAGTTCTAAAATCACACTAAATTACCATGGCCTGAGCCACACAAAGGAGTTTTATCGCTGTATCATACCTGAGCTGGGCTGCCTCTTTGGGAAGGCTGCATGCGACTCTAATTGGCTGGAGACCCAGTGAATAGGGATAGCAACACCTGTAGGCTACATGGGTGTTATGCCCACAGAGGAGGTGACATGCTGGGTTGCTCAGCTGTACTAATGAGAGAGCTGGAAGATGGGCCTAGGCTACTCAGCTCCCATTGACTTGGGACCCCCTGGGATATGAGGACACTCAGCAGTGCACCTTATAGGAGGGAGCCCTGAGGAGATTTTCAAGCTCAGACTGACCTCCAAGGTTGTCTGAATAACGTATCGGAGGGCTTGTCTACACGGCAAGTCAGCACTAACTCACTGTATAGATGAACCCTTAGATACCTATATGGCCCTCATTACCATGGTATCTGAGCCTCTCACACTCTTTAATGGGTATTACGCTCACAACATCCCTGTGAAGTAGGAAGCTGCTATTGTCATGGCGAACCAAGGCACAGAGAGGCTGACTGACTTGCCCAAGGTCACACAGGAAGTCTGTGATAGAACAGGGAATTGAAACCGAGTCTCTCAAGTCCTTGAATAGCACCTGCACTGTGGGACAATCCTTCCTCTAATGGGCTCTGGTTTGGTCTGAATTTGATGTCCGGGGATCTGAGTGGAAGATACTCTGGGATTTTTAGAGCTGGAGCTTGGTGTTTTGTGTATCCGATTCAGTTATGGCCTTTTCCTGCTTTGCTATGACATTATGTTAAAAATGCAGATCCCTGTGGCACATTATTTGCCAGCTCTCTGTTGTGTCTGGAGATACAGGACTCCCAAATCCTCATCAAGAAACTGTGGATATTTTCCTAGCCCATTTACTGGAGGCTTGGTAAATTCCATTGCTCTAAGCTGCACTTAGCTCCAGATATAATGTTAGACTTCTAAATGCCTAAGGCTTTGTCTATGCACAAAAGTTGTAAATTTGTACTGCTGTAACTATACCGGTATAATTAAAGAGGTCCAACTCCTACTGTGGACACAGTTATACGGGTACAAATGTGTTTTTTGCTCGGGAAGGGAAAATTAGCTATACCGATATAAGGCACCTTTTAACCTGTATAACTGTGTCCATAATGGTATAAGTGATTCATTCCCCTTCCCATATAGGAATAAATTAACCAGTGTAAACACATTTATACTAGTATAACTGTGTATACTGGTATTGCTATTTTAGTTAAAAAAAAAGAAAAATCACACTGCCACCTGCAATAATGAAATTAGTACAAAATCTGTGTGTCGACCAGGCATAAATTAGTTTTTGAAAATGGAATATAGGCACTTTTGAAAATTTTCCCCATCGTGTCTTATTAATGTAAGAAGAAGCAGTGCACTCAATATGTTGTCTTGGAGCAATACATATTTTTTAGGAATACATGAAACAATGTTAAACAGAAAAAAATCATGATTAAAATAAGTTCAAAGGTTTAGAGAAACAGAAATGAATGTGGAGTTACAAATGGAACATGCAGTAAAAATAGAAAGCTCATGGCAAATAAACCCATTCTCAGCTTTCAGGTTTGGACACTAATGCATTGAAAACAGATTATTGCATAGACAGTGTCAGACATAAAATATATTAATCTGGTCAGAGTATACTAACACACATAGATTTACAATCAGGTGCATTTAACTGCTGTTCTCTTTATTAATCTTGATTTACAAACTCTAGCCTTCGAAACGAAGGATCAGAAAAGAAAAAATAATCCACAGATGCATTGCTGGGATAACTCACTTTCCAAAGAGACTCTATACCTTAAGCTTTCAATCATATCCTTTGCACCTTTAATTACTGAAAAGTCCTTCAACTTGTCTATTTAAGGGCACAATATGATAGATGTGAGCTGTTGCCCGTGCCCATCTTGGGCACCTTTTGCATAGCTGATGCCATGTATATTTGTTGGGTCTGCATGGATTCTTTCTAGTACCACACGCACCCTGCATGGCTTCCTGCTGAGTACCTGATGCTCACAGAAGAGAGGGGTCCTGTAGCAATTGATAACAAATGAAGAGCAGCAATGACTGAGTGTCACAGCCTCATCGGACAGCAAGCTTCTGAAAAACCCAGTAGCTGCATGTGTCATATTTTCAAAGTTCCTGCTTGCTCTATCCTCAGTTTTGAAAATTTTCCAAGATTTTCTCCAGACTTTGAAGGTTATCCAAAGCATACTGAACAAGCATACTGAATATCAGTCTTTCCAGTGGGTTTTGGATCAGGACGAAATTCCCTGCTCTGCATTGAATTCACACCCTTTCATGTCTGCTTTAAACTAGATGAGTAATGGCCATCATGACTGGGACATGGGGGATCGAGTCCAATGGCTGGAGACAGAGTCAGGAGCTAGGAACTGGAGTTAAGGGTCAGAACCATAGTCAAGAACCAGGAGTTGAGCCAGAGGTCGGAGCTGGAATGAGGAACGTGGAGTCAAGCTGGGGGTCAGAGCCACTCAGGAGCAAGCAGGGGCAGGGGTGGGCTGGAGTAAAGCTGGGAACAAGGCAGGCCACAGGAGTGTTCACAAATGCACACAAAAATGTTGAGCCTCCAGTGCTCGGGGAGCCTCCAGTGACCTGCTCTTGAGTTTAAAGGCCTGTCAATTGAGCAATCTTACCTCAATCCAGCTGAGCTCATTACTCTGCCTATAGGCTGGGCTGGCTACCCCATTGTTCCGTAGTGACCCCGTGGGATGCGGGAAGTCTGAAAGAGCTGCATTCTTTCCACACAAAATAACCAACTGTTTTCAGTGGACAACACTGAGAAAAATCAACCTTTCGGTGCTCCAACGTTTGTCACAGGAAAGGTGATGCCACCCTGGACGTCCTTTGGCCAATGCGGCTGATGTGGGCAGGTGGTAAAATAGCAGACCCACCTGATTACCAAAATTTCTAGTTGAACAATAAGAGGAATTAAAAAGTGGTTCTTGTGGGGCGGCGTGACCTGATTGTGTGTGGGCTGCACAACCTCCCAACACATGAGAAGCCTGGGTGCGTTAGATGACGTTCCCAGTTAGTGCCATACATGTTCGGACGACCTTATCAGTGAAGTATATTGACAACTTTTCTTGGGTCCGGTGTCTGGGCTATGCAGTCTGGTTGAGCAAGCCCTGCTGGCTGTGATTCTGTTGTGTTGTTAGTGGAGAAGGAGAAAGCTTCTTTTGCCTCCTTTTCTTCAGTGATGTAGTCCTGTAAACATTGTTCATGTTGCTGGCAGAGGAATTCAGAATATTTTCTCTGTGCCATTGACGTTCTAGCTTTCTGCTTGTGTACCTCAGCTGCCGTAATTCATCCGTGAACTATGGTAATCTTCATCTGTGTTGTGGGAGTCGATGACTTGGGACCAAGGGTGTTGATGGCAGTGGACATCATATGATTATACTGTTGTACTAATTTATCGGCCCCTTGGCCTTACATTTGGTTGGCTTGTTCTCTGAGGACCAGTTGAAAACCTAGGGAGTTCAGGAGTCTTCAGGAGTGGACCAGCTTTGGTTGTTCACTGCTCCGGTGGGAAAGCTCTGATCTCTGCCTGGATGAGATGGTGGTTAGACCCGGAGAGTGGTATACTGCTGACATCTCCAATAGCCATCCCACTTCTAAACATTAATGAATCAGGGCCCAATCCTGCAAACATTTACTCAAGTAACCTATCTTTACCTGAATAAGGAAGGATTATGCCTGAAGACAGGTTTTGTAGTTATTAGATTAGACAAGCATGAGCAAAGGACAAAGAGAAATGGCCCCATCACTCCAGTTTTACCATTCACTCCAATGGGAGCAGGCTTGGGCCAATGTGAGGATAAGGCAAAAGAAAGTCAAAGAATAAAAGGGTGGAGGTGGATTTAGTGACTCAGTTATATGAGGGTGGGTTTCCTCTCAAAGTGCATGTATACAGTGACTGTATAGAGGAATACACTCTAAAACCCGTAAAACGTGATGCAGGCAGAGGGGATGTCAGGTGGATTATTACTTTGACAGACTCAGGAGACCAGAGGGCAGGCACAGCCTAACAGCACCAGATAAAATAAAATGCTGACAGGTAGCCAGGGCTCCCCAAGTGTAGAAATGTTAATACCCCAAGGAGACCACTTCTTGGGTAGAAATGGTTCCTCCCTCTAGCCAGCGTGGCTGAGAATATTGCAAGGCACCCCTAACGGATGGATAACGTTTTGCTAATTCAAAAGCAGCGTTATCCATCCATGTGCTCGCTCTACCCTTGTGAGGCTGCATGATTTCCAAAAGGAGCTGCGTAATACCTAGTCTGAGTGAGCATACATTATATCAGTGAGCATATATTATATGGCGCGCATCAGGGTTAATGTTCCATACCATGGCAATCAGGCCTGAGCCCCCTTCATCAACGAGAAAAAAAAATGCTATTTAAATCCAGCCTTGTTTTTTGCAGAAGGAAGAGGGACAATTGTTCTTTTTATATTGCAGGGGGGAGGGAGGGGAACCCCTTCAGTGAATTCTTCTGAACACGTACATTGCACATAAAAGTGAAATAAAGGAGGCAAAGTTTTGTTTTTCACCTGAGTGCTGTAAAATGGGGAATGCAAGCATGTCGTGCTCCAGGCTGCTTTCTTAGCAAGTTATGACAAATACAAGCCTCTGAGGAGATGGTGGAGTTTGTCAAAAAGAAAATATTACACAAAGACATGCCATTAATTTTTTAATAATTGCAAGATGTGGGTTTTTGTCGGCAGCAAGAGGTACGCGCCATATCTTGCTGTCTAATTTGATGGGACTAACTTCAAAAAAACAAATTAAACAATTTTCCTTTCCACCGAAAAGAGACACAATTAGCTTGAAATGGACTAGACAGGATAAATCACATATCCAGCTATTTCAGTGTTGTGCAAACAATTTAGGGCTGGAAGGGACTTCAAGAAAAGTTATCTAGTCACCCCCTTGCCTTTATTTGTGGTCCTTGCTGCTGAAAGTCCTGGTCCATAGTTGATCCAAATGTTCCATTTGCCACTAGGGAGGGGTCTGTGCCCGCTGGCCTCAGAAGTGCATGCTCCACACTTTTGAAATATGGTATATTTTCCTAAAAGGTTCATAATAGCATATGGGGGGTGGGATAGCTCAGTGGTTTGAGCATTGGCCTCCTAAAGCCAGGGTTGTGAGTTCAATCCTTAAGGGAGCCATTTAGGGATCGGGGCAAAAATCAGGGATTGGCGCTGCTTTGAGCAGGGGGTTGGACTAGATGACCTCCTGAGGTCCCTTCCGACCCTGATATTCTATGATTCAACCCTTTTCCTTTGTGCAGAAGCTTCCAGACTCCACTCTGGATTCTCAGCAGGACGGGCAATCTGCAAAACAGGTTCACATAGAAAGAGGCACCTCCCGTCTTCTCCCAATGCCAGATTTCCACAGGTATTAAAAGAAGTTGCATGTTGAAATCTTAGGGGGCTGTTTAATGTATACTCAGGAAAAGAGTAGCCACATGAGCAGCTCTGGCTTCACATGAGGCTGTCCTCTGGAACACAAGCTCCTTGCAGCCATGGGTAGTTGGTGACTCATTGCTTCTCCAAGGGTGAGCATTGGTACAGAGTATCAGAGGGGTAGCCGCGTTAGTCTGGATCTGTAAAAGCAGCAGAGTCCTGTGGCACCTTATAGACTAACAGACGTATTGGAACATAAGCTTTTGTGGGTATTCACAAAATGATGAAATGGGTATTCACCCACGAAAGCTTATGTTCCAATACGTCTGTTAGTCTATAAGGTGCCACAGGACTCTGCTGCTTTTATTGGTACAGAGGCTCTCTGTATATCTTAAACTGTCTGTGTGTGTGTGTATGTGTGTGTGCGTGTGCCCAATTGCTTGGTATTATCAGTGGGTTATCAGTGTAGGTATTAATTGGGTTATCAGTGTATGTATTAATTTCACCCCAACAGCTGATGTAGCTCCCTTAAGTTTTGACATTTTTCATTCTATGTCTGGCTTGAATTTTCACCCCAAAATAAACACACACATATACAATGGGGTTAATCCTGCCTTCAGGTAAATCCTGTGCAACCCCTTGATAAAGGCATGGGAATGCCACCTGCTGTCCACATGACCTGCTTCTAGCAATTGTTTAATTATTTCAGTGTAATCATAGTTTCAGATCTCAGGATCTTTTCAATTTAAGTCTGACGGAATCATGAGGCGGATCCTAAAAAAATCACAAGATTGGCCCCACAAATCATGAGATTTAGAAAAAAAATCATCCAACCATGGCTTTTAGTCTGTCCTTTGATTTTTTAACTCCCCTTTCCGCTTCTGGCTGTGTGGGTGTTTTTCCTTTAGAGATTGTGTCACTTTTGTTCTCTCGGAGATTTAGCTCTGTGTAATGTATAGATAGGTAGAAATGCTGGGAAGTCTAAACTCTGATTTGTACCCTAGCAAAACTTACAGGCAGGGGAAAGAAATGTTTAGCCTAGTGCTTTTCCCAAGCCTTTTACAAAGCCAGAGTCCTTCCTCAGTGTGGAGAGTGCCATTTGTGGCTGATGAGTGTCTCCTTGCTGGAGAATGCAGGGGTTATTTTAAAGGGAAAGTCCTTTGGGAAATTCCCTGGTGGCCTATAGTGTATATGGTGCTTTTGGGTGGCAACTGAGACTGGGTGCCCCTAGGATGACCAGACAGCAAATGTAAAAAACTGGGATGGGGGTGGGGGGTAATAGGAGCCTATATAAGAAAAAGACCCAAAAATCAGGACTGTCCCTATAAAATCAGGACATCTGGTCACCCTAGGTGCCCCGCTATCCTGGTTCTGTGGGAGTGCAGGGGCTTGGGGGAAGGCTCAGTTCCCATCCTGCCCCCTGTAATGTTTCTGGTATCAGAAGCTGCTTCTGCTGGAGAGAATGGTTTCAAAACAGTGAGTTTTATTCCCACTGTGTGGTGCTGGAAGATGGCTCCCCGCAGTTTCTAGATGGAGGAATTTGCTTGTCAGCTTGTGTTCTGGAGAAGGATTTGGGTTTAGAGATGTCCCCAAAGAAAGGTCCTGAAGACAAACTTGATGAATTGGATACCGATGACCTGGAGAAATTAGCTTCTTCCAATGTTTATATGACAAATAAGCTAGAGGGAGCCTGAAGGGGACACTCTGAAGCTGCTTTATCCCAGTCAGGTTTCCCTGCTGCTGAAACCACCATAGAAAAACCCTTTTAAAGTGCCAGTATGGTGGGAGGGCGGGAACTCATCTGTTCATCTTAAATCTGCCAGGTCTTGAAAGGCTGTGCTTGATAGACGTTTCTCTGCTATCAAGGCTCTTGAAAGTAAATTTGATGCCTGCTGTTTCCCAGTGAGAGCACTGGAGGAAAACACAGCAGTTTGAAGGGTCTGCTAAAAATCCTGAGGAAAACACAGCAGGGCTGCCACAACAGGTCAGTCCCCAAAACCCAACTGGGAGCTTTTTAATAGGGTGATTCAATTGGAAATTTTGGAACCTAATCTTCAGAGATGGAGGAGAAGAATCCTGGTAAAACTTGCTTCTGCAGATGCTTCTACAACCCACAGGTAAGTGTGTGTTACAAGCTCCCTTCTGTGGCTGATCCACAGAGGATGTGTCTGTTTCACAGCCAGCTGGAGCAGTTTAGTGCAGACTCTAGCAGCTTGTACTTCTTAACTTCGGAGGTCCCCAGTTGGATCCTTTGTGTGCTGGCCACCAACACAGCAATCACATTTCCTCCAGAAAATTCTTAATCTGCCTTTGTAAACAGCAGAAGCCTTTACAGCTCCTTTTACACGTAAAGCATCTTCTAAAGCTGAATCAGCTTTTGGTTGTGTCCTTGCAAGAAAGTGAATTTAGTTGGAGAAAAAGGCCACGTTGTGTCTGAAGTCTGGAAGACTTGTCTAGTGTTTGTGAAGTCATGCTAGAAAAATAAAGCCTAAGTTTTTAGATCCAAACCACCCAAGAGTGCCCCCTTTAAACACAGAAAAACAATTGCTCTCTAGTAGATGGATAGGAGCCATGTTCTTTCTGGATGGAGTTTGCTATTTCACATAATGGGTGAAAAGCACAGAAAAAGAATGGTGTTGAGTTACTAGGGAGGACAAGGAAGGGAGAGGGTGGTGCCAAGGGGAGCTGGTTTATGTCCAGTGTAAATTGGGAGGGATGAAGATGGAAGGTAGGAGAAGCATGCGTTGTGTGTGGCGCTAGTGATCTGACAGAACTTAACAATATGATGGCCGCTACAGCTCATGTTATATGACCCTTCTGAATCCCAGGTGATGAATATGTAAGCGTTAAGTGAAACAGAGGGGTACTGTTATGCCCAATGTACATCTGATTTTTCACAAATATCCACACCTTCCCATCCCATCTCCCCACTGTATTTTCCACTGAATGCATCCGATGAAGTGAGCTGTAGCTCACAAAAGCTTATGCTCACATAAATTTGTTAGTCTCTAAGGTGGCACAAGTACTCCTTTTCTTTTTAGAGATAAGCTAGTTCATTTTAAGCAACAGTTCCACTTAGCCCTCCAACATTTTGTTTTTTAACCATCTCTGGACTTTAGTTTTGACTTGGAAGGAAGAATATGGGTTTAGTGTGATTTGAAAAATATAGGTAAGGGTGAGGCTCTGACTTTTGACCATCAGCTTTCCAGCTTGGGTGTGCCTAATTCAATTCTCTCCAATTGGACACAGTAGTCTTCTCTTTCTGTCTTAAGCTGGTGGATAGTGTTATTGTGTTAAACCCCTCCTGTTTCATCCCAAAGGTACACTTTAAGTATTTAGCAATGGGATTCAGATTGTTTTACACGGTTCGATGACGTTTTTAGAGTGCTTTGGGATCCATGTGGATCAAACCTGCTATGTAAACACAAAGTCTTCATTATTCTCAGTAACCCAGCTGTACAGCAGTTACCCACTGTAGGTCTTGATGCCAGTGCATGCGTGTGAAAGTATATCACCAAAACCTGACATTTACATGAAACACTTGATATTTTCCTGGGGAGCCGGGGGAATCAACACACACTGCTCTGCACTGCACTGCACACACAATGGAGTGTGTGTATGATTGTGTGAGAAGCTGGTTAGAAGACACAATTGGAATGGCCATAGTGGAGGAGACCCAATGGCCATCTTGCCCAGTTTCCTGTCTCCCATAGTGACCAGCCCTACATGTTTCAGATGATGGTGTAAGAGCCCTGCAGAAGGCAAATGTGGGATAACCTGCCCCCTACAGTGGACTGAACTGTATAAAACCTCAGTGTACTAGCCCCACCACCCATCGCAACAAAGAATGACTTTTACAAATAAGTGAGAAATACAGTAATCTTTGAATTTAAAAACCAAACATTTTCTATTAAGTGGCTGGGAGTTTGGAGTAACTAAAATACTGTTTTTTGGGCTACGATTGATATGAAAACAGCCTAACAGAATTATTTTAATCCCCATGCTCCTCTTAAACAAGGAAATAATAGAAAGAAAAGGGGGGAGGGATAGCTCAGTGGTTTGAGCATTGGCCTGCTAAACCCAGGGTTGTGAGTTCAATCCTTGAGGAGGCCATTTAGGGATCTGGGGCAAAAATTGGGGATTGGTCCTGCTTTGAGCAGGGGGTTGGACTAGATGACCCCCTGAGGTCCCTTCCAACCCTGATATTCTATGATTCATATCTTATCTGTACATCTTCTATGATGCCACTTCTATGCAAGGTCAAACTGCCAGCAAGAAATGTGCACAAAGGAAAGGGCTAACTTTGTATCATTTCCCATTCTTTTCCCCTCATTACAATGACAAAGTTTGTACGAGAATTTGGGCGTCTCATAAAATCTAGGAATTATAGCTGTAGGCAGTTCATAAAGTGGAAATTGGGACCAGGTAGGACTCTAAATTTGCATACACACCACCCCCACCCTAGTTTAATTTGCATTTGATTTGCATGCATTGTGGTTTGATGAAATCCCTGCTGTATGTTTGTGGGGGGGAGGGGAGGTTATATCATTTTGTTCATGATTTACATGACTTTTGCTTTAAGTGCAATTTTATAGTTCGGAAGCATCCATGCAAACTTAAATTTAACATTTACAAATAACGCATGGCAGCTGTAAATATCCAATTCTCTTTGAAAGTAAGTGTAGTGTTCATGAAAGATGACAGGTTAACGGCACTGCAGATGGAAACCCTCTGTTCATCAGCTAACGGCGTACAGTATGATAAAGACAACTTCAAGCTTCGCTGAACATTGCTTCATTAATGTCCTTTGCTCTCACGGAGGGGACAGTTAGGCTGCAGTCACACCTCTGATTGCCGTGTGTGTAGACATACGTGAGCTAGCTTGGATCTGTTAGCTCAACTAATAATAGTAGTGATGCTGCTAACAGCAAAGGCTGGAAAAGGGGACCCTTTTACACTCGAGCTGGGACCCTGCACTCGAACTGACTCACTGCTGCTGCGGCTTCTTTGCAGTGTAGACGTACCCTCAGAGGGTGTTTCAGGTGTCACATCTGCACAGTCATGTAACCCCTCCATTTAAGGACTGGAAGCTTGTGTATCTGTGCAAGGGCTGATCTCGCAACCCTTGTCTGATGTAAATGGAAGAGATTAAGATGGAACTGCCCCTGATTTCATTTCCCGTTGACTTAGATACCTAACTTGATAGGTGCTTTTGTAGATCCTGCTACGTGCCTATCTGCATCTTTAGGCACTGAGACGCCCTGGATAATCTTGCCCAAAGAGTTCCATTGATCCCATGTTAAAAGGTCCTACATCGTGTAAATCATTTTTTTCTCCTCCCCTCACACGCGTAAGTCTCATGTTGTTGCTGCCTTCTCTGTAGTGAAGAGAAGAGGCAGCTCCCTCCTGGACTGACCGGCTCTAAATCTTCGCTTGGCCAGGGGACAGCGCTATCCAGCAAAGCAAAGTGCTTCTTTTGCTTCCCTACAGGGGCAGCCCATTCTGCTTCTACAGCAGGGGTGGCCAACCTGGGGCTCCAGAGCCACGTGCGGCTCTTCAGAAGTTAATATGCGGCTCCTTGTCTAGGCACCGACTCCAGGGCTGGAGCTACAGGTGCCAACTTTCCAGAGTGCCGGGGGTGCTCACTGCTCAACCCCTGGCTCTGCCACGGGCCCTGCCCTGACTTCCCGCCCTCTCCCCTCAGCCTGCCGTGCCCTCCTCCTCCCCCCTCCCCGCCAGAGGCTCCTGCACGCCACGAAACAGCTGATCGGGAGGTGGGGGAGGGAGGGGGAAGGTGCTGATCGGCTGGGCTGCCGGTGGGTTGGAGGCACTGGGAGTGGGCGGGGGGAACTGATGGGGGGGCTGCTGATGTATTACTGTGGCTCTTTGGCAATGTAGTTTGGTAAATGCTGGCTCCTTCTCAGGCTCAGGTTGGCCACCCCTGTTCTATAGTGCTTGCAGCTCCAGCTGGGCATGAAAACTAGCCCCTGGCCAAGGCTATGTGTTACCCTGCCCGTAGGTTGCCAGGCCAGGACACTTAGTACCTGCCTTGAAAGATCACCAAGCTGCAGGAGGCGGAGCTAGATAATAACGTGTCACTCTGGGAACCTGGCTTGAGTCAAAAAGAGATGAATTTGGTTTCAGCCTAACAATAATACTGGACACTTGGGGCTTGATGCACAAAGAGAACTTAGACGCCATGGTGCAAAACCTAATGTGTACATGCCCTGGTGCCGAGGGGTGGGGAGAGTCAGGTGCCTAAGAGTGGGATTCACAAAACACGCTGAGCAGGGAGCTGCCTAAGCAAGCCCGTAGGAAATGCTGAGGAGAAGGTTGGTTCCTAATCTCTGCCCCTCAAAGGGAGTCACATGCCTAACTTTGGGCCAGAGGGCGAGGTCTAGCTCCACTCAGGATCGGACCCTCTCCGGCAGTCAGGTATAGAAATTGAGGGGACATAACTGGGGCAAACTTAGATGTCTAGGGACTGTAGGTGCCTACAGGGTTGGGTAGGGGTTTTGATTGTCTGCATTTTGGATTTAGTCACCTAAAGTGGAAGTTTGGCACCTAAACCCCTTTGTGGATCTAGCCCTTAGTTCTAAGTGTTCAGTACTTTGAAAATGTAGCTCTTGCTGCTCTTAGTTTCCTTCACTCCATTGCATTCATGTGTGAAACCAACCCCAAGCCTTTCTTAGTCAATGCTTTTTTATCTAAATTTGCTCAAACAGTCTACTGATATTCTCCGTGGATTACAAATCGGTGACAATCTTCCCTCCACCCACTTTTGCTTGACGTTGAAAGAGCCACGCACAACATGCATCAGCTATGAAAAATGCCATGCAAGTCTTAACTCTGCATGTGGCAGTCTCAGCTCCCTGGTGTTGCATGAAAATCTGGCATTGCAAAACTGGGATAATCTAGTCCTTGAGGATAAACCTGGCCAAATGAGTGCTTGCACTAATACTGGCCCTTCTTTACACTATGTATATTTTTGCAGAGACAAAGATCAACAATATGCATTCAATTTGAATGGCTGTTATTTTAGATTAAAGAAATTAATGCTAGAAAGGAAAGCTTCCAGGAGAGAACACAGCTATGTTTCTATATCTAAGAAGCTGGCCTGGTGTGCTTGGCTGATGGGCCAGAGATAGGTGCCCCCCCTCCTCTCAGGATCCTTGGCTGTGGACCGTTTACTAGAGCTAGACACCTAAGCCAGCTCAGCAACTTAGGTAGCCCATAGCCTAGCAGCCAAAACCATCTCCCTGTCTCCTGTGTACACTCAGTACCTCTTTCACACTCCCCGGACATTTTCCTATGCCCCAGATGTCTTTTGTGCTGACCCCCTCTATTGGTGCATGGCCTGCATCCAGCCCTCCAGCTGCAGAGTCTGAGAGGCAAGAAGTCTTAGGCAGGGCTTGAGCATGCCTCCAGGATCAGGCTCCACTGGCAATATAGATGTTACCCAGCCTACTTTGAGAATCCCACTTCCAGGGCTTTGGCTTGAGCTAGGACTCCAAGTATCTCATTAGCTGTGAGGCAGCATCAGGGCTGAGCTGGCTTTGTGAATGCCGACGGGTGCAAACTTAGGCTCCTAGGGAACTTAGGTGGCACCTCAGCGGTGGCTTTGAAAATGTTAGTGGTGCCCAAATGGTGGACCTAGGTGCGTCATGAGGCAGGCAGGCCCAGATCCCCAAAGGAATGTAGTCACCTATCGCTCATTGAAATCAATGGGAGTTAGGTGCCTAAATCACTTTAGGGATCTTGGCCATAGTTTCTCTGGCCCAGATCCTCAAAGGTACTTAGATGCCTAAGTGTCTCATGGAAATTGTTACCTCACCCACCTTGTCTGTCTTAAGTGTCACACAAAGAGTCACATAGGGAACTGAAGCCAGGTCTCTAAAGACCCCGGCTAAGTACTGGACCACCCATGTTTGTGCCTCCTTTAAGATACAGCAGTAGCTCCTGACAGCAAAATGGCTGCTAATTGGAATTTTCAAAAGCATCTATTGATTTCCTTGGGAGTTAGGCACTTAAACAGCTTTGAGGCGCTTGGCCTAAGTAGCCCAAATCTCACTGAAAGTCACAGTTCTTAGGAATTTAAAAGTGAAATATACAGAAAACACAGACATCTCAGTGTCACAGCTAAGTACATCAATCACACTGGCCACCAGCAGTTTAGCTGCAGAGACAAATTAAGATTTACCACCAAACCTTTGGGATCCTACTGCAAAAAACTCCCGCTTTCCCTAGATAGCTAGCTGTGGGTAGGGGATTTGGAGTCACATGACTTGTTGTCATCTCCTCTATCTAGGGTGACCAGATATCCCGATATTTGGGGCTTTGTTTTATAGAGGCTCCTATCACGCCCCACCCTCCATCCCGATTTTTCACCCTTGCTATCTGGTCACCCTATCTCCAAATCCACATCTTTGGGACATCTTATGAGATGACCTGAACTGAGTGGGGCCATACTGCACCTTCTCTCCCATGGTCCTGTGCTGGCAGCGATCAACTGCACGTTGTGACACCCACTACTCATGGTGATTCCAGGTCCACCCAGGCGGTAGGGTTTCGATACAGCCTTAATTTCCCCTTGTTTACCCAACTGTCCTTGGCATTTGCAGTCGCTGTCTTGTGCAATGATAGCTTGCACCTGCAGAGATGAAGTTAAACTGCCCTCTTGCCTGCATCTGACTTTTTCACACAGCACTGTGTGTGTGTATGTGTGTGTGTGTGAGTGAGAGAGAGAGAGAGAGAGAGGGTTTGAAAGCAGCTGAAATAAGGTGAATCATTTGGGATTTTGCAAAGAAACAGGAATGTGCAAAAACTACGCTCCCCTCCAATACCTGACAAAAGAATGCAAGCTACCAGGTCAACCAAGTGACACATCTAAAGGGGGGAAGAAGTGCATAAATACGCAATGGAAGGGGAAGCAGTGGGGGAGAGAAAGCCCGTTCTGATTTCAAGTTTGTCTCTAATGTTTGCTAATGTAGTTTTTCTACTAATGTACCACGTATTGCCTACATTACATGATCTACTACCAGACAGCAATGTAGTTTATGACTCCTAGGAGAAGAAAATCATAATTCACAGCCATTAACAAAAATAACAGTGCTTTCACCCAGAGGAGCTTTCCTTAGAAAGCCTGTACAGACGCTATCTAACCTAATTTAAGCAATGTCATGAGTTGGAACAGATCACTATCAAGTCTGTCATGCTTGTCATAACATGGCACTTGAATAGAAGACATCCCTTCCCAGGAGAAATTCCTGCTAAGGAACTGTATTATTTAATGGAGTTTAAAGATTCCTTTAAGTTTCAGAGCCTGTTTATTTGAAAATTGCTTTGCTAAAAAGCAACTGTTAGCTTGGTTTCATTTAAAGTGAGATGAGCTTTCAGTGTACATTGATAGAGACTTCTCTTCTTCCACGTTAGCACTAACGAGTGGTTGCAAAGGGGCGAGCTGATGCAGCATAGCACAGCACACATCAGATGGATGGCATTTGTCACATACTTTCAGGGGCGTTGGGATTTCTGCGAATTATATCATTAGTGAAAATTGTGAAGGGATGCTGTCACATTGACAGTCACATTTCCGCCTGAAACGATTGTTACAAGGAACTGCCACGCTTCCTATAATGGGATTAAAGCACACGGCATTTTCCCCTTTCTATTTTTCAGCATGTTTACCCTGTCCATGAGGCAGCGTGTTATGAAGAGTCAGTTTCTTTGTTCTGTCGCTGGTGGATGGTCCTTCAAGATGGTGCTAACCAGCAACAGCAGCAGCAAAGCTGAAACTGCTGAAGCAGCAGGCGGAAGTTTGCACAGAGAGAAGAGGGTATTGTGAGGACAGTCTGTCTTCTGTAAAGAACCCTTTAAAAATGAACTGGGGAGTAAAAAAATCCTCATCAAATGTGTTTAAAGGAGATTAGGGGGAGAACCCCACCATACAGCCCTTCCTTTATCAGCGTAACTCCCCCCACCCCTTTATTCCTCTTTCTTTCCCTCCATCCTTCCTTTCCTCATCACACTTTCCCCTCCCTCCTCCTCAGTCACTGCCTTGCTTGTAGTCACTCATCACCTCTTGTCTCCCCCTTACTCCCACCTTGGAGTACATATCAAATGTAATATATATGTACAGAAAATATCATTTCTGTATTATATTTAACCAACAATTATAAATAATGTTTGACAACCTTCAGTCCCCATCACTTTGCTTACTCATTATATCCCTTTCCTCCCAGCTTTTGTCTCTTTTCTATCAGACTATGCTCTTTAGCAGCAGGGATCATGTCTTCCTATGTGTCTGAACAGAACCTAGCACAATGTGGCTCCAGCCATGACTGGGTTTTTTGGACGCTACTGCAATACAACTAATAGACCAAATGAACTGCGGCCTCCTGAAAACCAATCCCTTGCTTTAGCAACCAGCTTATGTTTCCTCTCATTTAATTTGAGAACCAGGAAATCTATTTAAATCAAATATGGGGTCAAAATATTTGGAAGATAGCTTGGATGTATAGCTAGACCAAGAGCCTAAATGGGATGAAATCATTTAGGGCCTGACCCTACAAATACTTACACATGAGTAACTTTACTGACGTGAGCAATTCCACTGTTGACAGGGCGAGTTCTCAGGTGGATATATATACTCACATGTGTATGTGTTGCAGGAGCAGACCCCTAGTGGTTTCTGATTTATAGTTGATCAATTTTAAGTATTTTCACAAAGTCCATACGTCAAAATAAATTTCCTTTGCCAGGGAATTTCTGCGCATTGCACTTCAGCCAAATGCTGGGTTTCGATTGTCACACGTTTTCATACACCATTTGCTCATTTATTTTTGGAGTGTATGTTGGCGTATTTCATGTCAAAGCCAGAGTGTGGGTGTAATTCACACCATCACTCTTCTTCTTTTTTTTGTTATGAGCACAGGTGGGCTGTCCCCATTTACTGTGGCTGCTTAGTAACCCACTGTCTGCAATCACTTTGGCAACACATCATGGCGCTTCAAGATCTACTTCTTCATCTCTGTGAGTAGCAGATGAATCATATAGAGTTTATGTATAATACAGTTAAATAGCAAAGGAAAGATAAACTAGTTACATTAGACAGGTTTCAGAGTAGCAGCCGTGTTAGTCTGTATCCGCAAAAAGAACAGGAGTACTTGTGGCACCTTAGAGACTAACCAATTTATTAGAGCATAAACTCAGCCTAGACCAATCCGCACAAGTGGTCCATTTCCTGGACACTACTGTGCTAATAAGTGATGGTCAAATAAACACGACCCTCTACTGGAAAGCTACTGACCACTATACTTACCTAGATGCCTCCAGCTTCCATCCAGGACACACCACACGATCCATTGTCTACAGCCAAGCTCTGCGATACAACCGCATTTGCTCCAATCCCTCAGGCAGAGACAAACACCTACAAGATCTCTATCAAGCATTCTTACAACTACAATACCTACCTGCTGAAGTGAAAAAACAGATTGACAGAGCCAGAAGAGTACCCAGAAGTCACCTACTACAGGACAGACCCAACAAAGAAAATAACAGAACGCCACTAGCTGTCACCTTCAGCCCCCAACTGAAACCTCTCCAGCGCATCATCAAAGATTTACAACCTATCCTGAAAAATGATCCCTCTCTCACAGATCTTGGGAGACAGACCAGTCCTCACTTACAGACAGCCCCCCCAACCTGAAGCAAATACTCTCTAGCAATCACAAACCACACAACAAAAACACTAACCCAGGAACCAATCCTTGCAACAAAGCCCGTTGCCAACTGTGTCCACATATCTATTCAGGGGACACCATCATAGGACCTAATAACATCAGCCACACTATCAGAGGCTCATTCACCTGCACATCTACCAATGTGATATATGCCATCATGTGCCAGCAATGTCCCTCTGCCATGTACATTGGCCAAACCGGACGGTCTCTACGCAAAAGAATAAATGGACACAAATCTGACATCAGGAATCATAACATTCAAAAACCAGTCGGAGAACACTTCAACCTCTCTGGCCACTCAGTAAAAGATTTAAGGGTGGCAATTTTGCAACAGAAAAGCTTCAAAAACAGACTCCAACGAGAAACTGCTGAGCTTGAATTAATATGCAAACTACCATTAACTTCGGTTTGAATAGAGACTGGGAGTGGCTGGGTCATTCCACATATTGAATCTATTTCCCTAAGTTAAGTATCCTCACACCTTCTTGTCAACTGTCTAAATGGGCCATCTTGATTATCACAACAAAAGTTTTTTTCTCCTGCTGATAATAGCTCATCTTAACTAATTAGCCTCTCACAGTTTGTCTGGCAACTTCCAACTTATCTGTATGAATATCTGTCTATCTATCTATCTATATGTTCCATTCTATGCATCCGACGAAGTGGGCTGTAGCCCATAAAAGCTTATGCTCTAATAAATTTGTTAGTCTCTAAGGTGCCACAAGTCCTCCTGTTCTTTTTACATTAGACAGATTCCTGAATACATGACATGAAAGAAAGACTAAATATATTAATGAATCATCTTTTTTTAATTTACCTTCATCCCCCCCTCTTCTCTTTGCCAAGTTCATTTTGGTTTTTACTTATATCCATAAAAAAGTTTTACACCTTTTCTTCAAATTGGTTAGTTGTCAGGGGATGGCTAAAAAAGGAAACCAGATGCACAAAATGCTATTATTCTTATCATCATTTATTTATTTTATTTATTAATTTTATTATTATTATTATTTTAATTTGAAATGAAAAACCAATAGATTCCTATTTGCTACCTTTCGTTGATGGTTATCACAGGATGCCCCTGGAAACTTCTGGATCTTGCTAACTTCCAAAATTTACTTAAAGAAAATTCTACCCAACCACGTGGCAATGGGGTAGAGGCTGATCACAAGCCTACTGAGGTTCATGGAAAGGTATTCTGTATGGTCCAGCCTTCTCCTGGACAGTTCAGATAACAAAGGTTTGTTGTCCTGTAAAGCAAGAATATATAGCAACTTGCCAGCTTAAATTGAGTTACCCACACAGTTCGCAACACTGGATTAATTTTAATTAAAGAATGAAGTTTATTTAACTACAAAGAGAGATATTTTAAGTGAATGCAAGTACTAAGGCATTAAAGTCAGAAATGGTTACAAGAAAAATACAGATAAAATGCTTCCTAATACTAAATGTAACAGACCAGAACTGATTTAAGGTGAAGCTCTTACCACAGGTGCCCAGTATCATTATTGACTAAGTTTCAGGTCAGGATATGTCCCCAAAGTCCATAGGCTGTTTTTTTTGTCATCTTAGGTGGAAAAGAGAGATGGATAGGGATAGAGAACTTTGGGTGTTTTTGTCCCTCACTTTTATGGTTCAGACACCCTTTGAAATGCATTTTCCTGAGCTTGACCCTAGATAAAGTTCTTTCCAGCTAAGAGCTAGGAGACATCAAGTCTAGTGGGGAAGAGGTGTTGTGCTGTTTCGTTTCATCTGTATATGCTGAAATGGAGCTCTCCTTTGTCTTCTTTCTTCCCCCATCTTGCCGTCTGAGGACTCTGTTTACAGCTTATATGCAAATTGAGGTGAACACACGTCCCTTTGTTTAAGACAGTCTTGCTTGACCAGTTCTACCTAACTGGAGCTATGTGAGTTTGAACATGAGCCTTTAACATAATATGGGGGGGATTTCATAACTTTACACACAATTGTTGCTACATACATTTCACCCTGACATTGTTGACCAGTGAGTTGTTAGTTTTCAAATGATACCTCACAAGGCATATGTTGTACAAAGATTATTACAATAGTGTGTAGGATGCAAATACAGGGGTGCACTCTGTCATAGCCACCCCTCTAGAGTCGTGTCTCAGGCCAGATAAGCTAATAGCAGTCATGGATGGGCCATATGCTATTGTAGACCATCACATCATACCATCGCCTCCATAAACTTATCAAGCTCAGTCTTAAAACAAGTTAGAATTTTTGTCCCCACTACTCTCCTTGGAAGGCCATTCCAGAAATTCACTCTTGTGATGATTTGAAACCTTTGTCGAATTTCAAACTGAAACTTATTGATGATCATAGTGGTCCCTTCTGGCCTTGGAAGCTATGAATCTATAGTTCAGGGCTGAGCCACAAGGCTCAATCTGTCTGATGAGTTTCAGTGAAACCCTGCTTGGACAGTGCAGAACAGTGCTTTAATTAGCAATAGGGAGACATTTATAGAAGCTCCAGGCATCATGTCTGCATTAGGACTAGCAGGGGTGTAAAAAAAAATTGTCGATGCATTTTTTTGACCAAAAGTGGCTTTTTTACCAAAATGAAAATTTTTGATTGAAAATTTTCATTTTGATTTAAATTTTCCATTTCAAATAAAGAGCAAAAAACCCAAATGTTTTCATTACAAATTTTGATTTTTTTTGGTAAAACGTTTGCTTTCAGTAACAGTTTTCAGTATTTGGGTTTTGAAAACCAAAAATGTGTACTGAAAACGGTTTTCAAAAAACCAAAAATGTTTCCTCTTGCAGTTTGTGTTGAAAAGCTGAACAATTTTTGCTGGGAATTTAGGAAAAAAAATATTTTTGGTCTCTCTCACAAAAAATAATTTGTATTTTTCAACCAGCTGTAGAAGGAGCAGAGATGGGAAACAGAGAGCAAAGGAGTCTGTTATAAAACTAAGGGGAAAGTGGAAGAGAGAATGGGCAGAATGTAAATCAAGTGCAGAAAGACTGTGAAAAAAGGGGCAGAGAGAAGAAGAAATTAGAATGAAAAATAAATATAGGAGGCCAGATCCTTAGCTGATGTGAGCTGGCACAGTTCCCTTGGTGTTATACCAGCTGAGGGTCTGGACCGGTATATACTGTAAATCAGCCACCCGCTTGGCCCTGCCTCTCTTGCTTTGAAGGATGGGGTGTTTACTGGCCTTCACACAGAACCCAGGCTTCCCTTTTGCTAGCAAATCATGGTTAAAATAAAAAATAAATTATTATGGGAAAAATGAGTTCAAATGTTACACACAAAAAAGGGCTCAACAAATTCTTACCGTGCTTGTGACTCTCAAGTTGGCAAATACTTCAGACTCCACAGGATTTATCCAGCCACACTGATAAGCATCAAAGACCCATTTTTGCTGCTGGAAAAATATAATTTTCTCTCTGTTGAAATATAGCCAGTGATTTTCTTGTAAGCCTTTAAGTTGAATCCCTATGGAAGCATGATCTGAGACGGTGATATCTGGCTCAATGTATCTAATTATCCTTTGCTTTTCACTTAATGTACGTTGACTCCATGAAGCCACATTTTCTAAGGACCATCAACACATAAGTGAAACTTTTCATACATGTGTGCAACTTTTACAATGCAAACACAAGTATTCATTGGGCGCTCTTTCCCACAAGTAACATCTGAAAAATGCACGCACATGTGTTTACCATACCAACATTATGATTATGCCAAGAAAAAGGCCATATTTGGAAAATCTGACTCTTTATGACGAATCTGCTTTCCAAGATTCCAAGTGGGTGAGGCCATAGACACTAGTCTTTTCAACTTATTTGCAGGACCCACCATGCCTTTTACATGCTCAGATGAAATTCCAGTCTCCCAGGTTTACCTAGTTTTAAGGTTCATCAATATACCTCAGACCAAAGTATTATTAAAGGAACACCAACCAGACAGACAATGAGGTACATTTACAGAGCTTTGCAGATCAATGAATGTACTATTAAACAAAATCTTATGATTCAATGGACGAACAAAATGGGAATCTAGCGAAGCTCTTATCCATTCAGGCCAATGTGTTTTGTCATTGAGCATAGGATCAAGCCCTTAGAGAAGAACAGGATTGCATTATACCAAAGAGGTCAAAGAATTGTGACTAATGATCATGCTTTATTGAAATGCACTATATGATTCTGAAACGTTCCATATACATCTGGCCCTAGTCAAACAAGCTGGAGTAAACAATAAACTTTCAAGCTGGCAAGGAGATAATGAAGAGGATGCATTAATTTGTATTTTGAGGCTGCTGTAAATTACACTGTACTGGGAGGGAAATGAGCAAAGAAAATGGTGGAACTGGTTTACTTTATGGTCTGTGTAGTTGGAACTACACATGTAAAACCTGCTCCTGAGAGACATGAATCTTTAATAGGCTCTTGCCTGAGTACCAGATGCATGTTAACATCAAGGAAGAGGAAAAGGAGAGATGAACCAACTGGAGAAGAATGGTTTAATCACATATGACAAGTTGCTAGAAAGACTAAACTCCCTCACTCTATTGATGGTGGTTGTAGCATTGAGGCTTGGGGGACTGACCATAGAAAGAAAATGCTTGAACATAGACAACGACAGATCGGGGCACAAAGCAAACCTAAGAGCAAAATGTTCAGAATAGCGGCAGTCATGAATTAGCATAATATTGATACGATACTTGTCATTCAATTAATATTGTAGTATGATTACATGAACTTTTGAATGGATTGGTCATGTTTTATTTAGCACCTTTAAAAACTTTTGTCCCCTCTCATTTTCCTGAGTTCAGGTAAACCTCTGAGCTATTTAACTATATAACAGTATGGTGAAGATGACAGGTAATTCAATAACAGTGTAAAAACTCTGAGCCAAATTCTCTGCTGGCCTAAATCCATGGAAGGTAGTGGAGTTACACCCACAGAGAATATGGCTTCTTGTCTGGCTATACTGCTGTATTGGGGTGGAGACATGCTATAGCTAATATTACAGAAGTAACATGAGTCCTTAAAAGAAATATTGAATGTTCTCCAGTACTGTTGGTTCATCCTTTGTATCTTTAACACAAACTACAAATGGCTAAACAATATCATCAGTGGTCAATACTGGGAATAACTAGGTTGAAAGAGATCTAAAGCAAGGTCTGAATCGCCACAGCTTCTGTATGTTATTTGGCAATAAGTAGGCTTCCTCATCTGTGTTCCTCAGTTTCTTTTAAACAGGCTTTGGGAAAAAGAGCAGGGTCCTGAGCCTTGTGCAATCTTGTCAAATTAAATTTTGAAGTATCGCTGAAGCTACTGTAAAATTGCAGGTACAATAAATCTCTATTCCGAATTCAGCGCTTTTGACAAGGCAGAGCTGGGGCTCTGGGGGGCTATATTATGCTGGTGTCGAAGGACAGTGTTGCGACTCTCAAATATGACACAGTAAGGGCCCTAAACACGTAATTTTTTTAGTTTCTTTGCGAAAAGCAGCACATGTTAAAATGGAGGAAATAGACCTTTCCAGTCATATTTTAATTCAGGAGTCCACTGCACAGTGAGGAACTTCAGGTTGTCTATGCTAATTCAACTAACATCACACATTGTTGACATCTTCATCATCTGGACCCATGGAAAAGAAGCCCTTGAGGAATTCCACCATGATTTCAACAATTTCCATCCCACCATCAACCTCAGCCTGGACCAGTCCACACAAGAGATCTATTTCCTGGACACTACAGTGCTAATAAGCAATGGTCACATAAACACCACCCTATACTGGAAACCTACTGACCGCTATACTTACCTACATGCCTCCAGCTTTCATCCAGACCACACCACACGATCCATTGTCTACAGCCAAGCTCTACGATACAACCGCATTTGCTCCAACCCCTCAGACAGAGACAAACACCTACAAGATCTCTATCAAGTGTTCTTACAACTACAATACCCACCTGCTGAAGTGAAGAAACAGATTGACAGAGTCAGAAGAGTACTCAGAAGTCACCTACTACAGGACAGGCCCAACAAAGAAAGTAACAGAACACCACTAGCCGTCACCTTCAGCCCCCAACTAAAACCTCTCCAGCGTATCATCAAGGATCTACAACCTATCCTGAAGGATGACCCATCACTCTCACAGATCTTGAGAGACAGGCCAGTCCTTGCTTACAGACAGCCCCCTGAAGCAAATACTCACCAGCAACCACACACCACACAACAAAACCACTAACCCAGGAACCTTTCCTTGCAACAAAGCCCGTTGCCAACTGTACCCACATATCTATTCAGGGGACACCATCATAGGGCCTAATCACATCAGCCACACTATCAGAGGCTCGTTCACCTGCACATCCACCAATGTGATATATGCCATCATGTGCCAGCAATGCCCCTCTGCCATGTACATTGGTCAAACTGGACAGTCTCTACGTAAAAGAATAAATGGACACAAATCAGACATCAAGAATTATAACATTCAAAAACCAGTTGGAGAACGCTTCAATCTCTCTGGTCCAGAGGTGAAAGTAAGCTGGTACTCCCCGGTACGGCGTACTGCTAAGAGCCGGTGCACCATACCGGGACCAGCTTTCCCAGAGGGCAATTTAAAGCCCTGGGGTAGCGGCGGTGGGGATTTAAAGGGCCCCGGAGCTCCAGCCCCCACTAGCCCCCCCGGGGCCCTTTAAATCCCCACCAGAGCCCCGCCGCTGCCACCGCTACCCTAGGGTAGCGGTGGCAGCGGCGGGGCTCTGGTGGGGATTTAAAGGGCCCCGGAGCTCCAGCCACTGCTACCGCCCCGGGCGAAGCCCTGGGGGAACAGCGGTGGGGCTCTGGCAGGGATTTAATGGGCCAGGGCGGTAGCGGTGGCGGGAGCTCTGGGGCCCTTTAAATCCCCGATGGAGCCCGGCCGCCGCGACCCCAGGCTCGGGCAGCAGGGCTCAGGTGGGGATTTAAAGGGCTTGGGTCTCTGGCAGCCGCTACCACAGCGGAGCCCCAGGTCCTTTAAAGCTCTGCCAGAGCCCAGAGCCCTGGGGTAGCGGTGGCAGCCGGGAGCCCCCGGGCTCCTCAGTGATTTAAAGGGCCCGGGGCTTCTCTGCGGTGGCGGCAGCTGGAGCCCTGGGCCCTTTAAATCGCCCCCAAGCCCTGGGGCTCCCAGCCGCCTCTGCAGTTGGTAGCTCGGGGGTGATTTAAAGGCCCTGGGCTCCCAGCCGCCACTACAGCAGCTGGAGCCCTGGCCCTTTAAATCTTGATTTAAAGGGACCGGGGATTTAAGGCCCTGCCTATTCCGGTTGAGGCCATGCCCCCTGCTCAGGACTCCGGCGTACCAGTAAGTCCTCTAACTTACTTTCACCCCTGCTCTGGTCACTTGATTACAGACCTAAAAGTCGCAATATTATAACAAAAAAAACTTCAGAAACAGACTCCAAAGAGAGACTGCTGAATTGGAATTAATTTGCAAACTGGACACCATTAAATTAGGCTTGAATAAAGACTGGGAGTGGATGTGTCATTACACAAAGTAAAACTATTTCCTCATGTTTATTTTTCCCCCCTACTGTTCCTCACACATTCTTGTCAACTGCTGGAAATGGCCCATCCTGATTATCACTACAAAAGGGGTTGTTTTTTTTGTCCTCTCTTGCTGGTAATAGCTCACCTTAACGGATCACTCTTGTTATAGTGTGTATGGTAACACCCTTTGTTTCATGTTCTCTGTGTATATAAAATCCCCCTACTGTATTTTCCACGGCATGCATCCGAGGAAGTCAGCTGTAGCTCACGAAAGCTTATGCTCAAATAAATTTGTTACTCTCTAAAGTGCCACAAGTACTCCTGTTCTTATTACACAATGGGACTCTTTGTCCCCCCTCTAGTGGTTAGTTCATGTACAGAGCTTTACGAGTCTAATCCCTGCTACCAATGACATATTCAGGGGCATCATGTTTTGTGATAGTGAGGGAGATGCAGATTGTTTTGTATTCCTGACATATTCATGCCAAGCTGTAATTGTTTCTCAGCTAGATACATGGCATGGAGATGGATAATTTATAGCTTTTAGCGATAACTGAGTACCTATAACAACCACAAAAAGGAAAATGTTAATATAGGTCAAGGAGGAGACAGAAATAGACAATAACAAATGGGTGAATACTGAAGAACATTTGCTTTGTAAGGGGTAACAGTTTCAAAAGCAGCCAAGTGACTTAGGCACCTAAGTCATTAGGCACTTTTGAAAATTTTACCCAAGGATCCTTTGTAAAGGTTAGGAAACTTTCCTCGCTTAGATCCTGATCCGATGTCCAGTGAAGTCAGTGGAAAGACCATCCTTGATGTCAATAAGCATTTGATTAGGCCCTTACCTTCTACTGAATTGCTCCAGTCGTTGTGATGGGAATTGGGCTGGGTGGAATGCCGCTGGAAGTGTCCAGCATGCCTGTTGTCCAACTTCTTATGAGGCAGTTTAGTTTTTATTTAACTGAAGCATATTAGAGTTGTGTGGGAATCAGAATTTCCATTTCATGGGGAAATTTTGTGATTTTGAAATGTTTTCATTCCAAATCATAATGAAAACAAAGAATTTTTGAAATTGCCCACAAGACAAAATTGGAAACAACTCTTTTTGCTAAAATAAAAATATTTTGTTTCAGTTCAGTGCTCAATTCTTTGTTTTATATTAGCTGATTTATGCATTTCATTCTGAACCATATCAAAGTCACCATTCAGTGCTGCATATTCATTTCCATTTATGTGAGATGTATGCAATGTTCCAGTGATATACTGTACTTTTCAAGAGTTAATTTGTTCATTTCAATGTATAATGTATCCATGGACTGTCTGAATTTTTAACAGAAAATATGATAAGTGGATTATATTACACAACCAAGGAGCTGTAATAGGAAAACACTTCTATGTCATCAATTTTGTACTAGCCTAATACAAAATGATATTAATATATGAATCAATAGGAGAAGTAATATAATGGGATCCACATGGGAACATGAGGCTGATGTTTATTAAAACTGTTTACTTCGTTTTATTCATTTATTTGATATGCAGCTCAGCTGCTCTGAGTGAAATTATTTCATTGGACATTCACAAGGAAATCTTACACGTATTTCTTGTGACAAGATGGGTGAGGTAACACCTTTCATTGGACCAACTTCTGCTGGTGAAAGAGACAATAGAATTTGGTCCAATAAAATATACTTTTTTGCAGCATTCAAAAATTTAATAAGCTATGTAGCTATCATAAATAAACCCCTACAGCAATATGGTGTCCTCTGAACATAGAAGTACTCAGAGGCTTTGGAAATTAGCTTCTTTACATGGCTGCGTATCCATAGTTAAGTTGAAGTGTCCTATGTGGCACATTCAGTTTAAATTATGTGCTGGGAAGTGTGGAATTAAGCAACCTGCTTGCTTCTGCGAGCCTCAGTACAGTTCAGCCAGTCAGTCAGTCAACTCAGTGGAGTTGTTTGGTAAAAGCTGGAGATTTTGACAACGGATGGGGAAGAAAACTGACAGATATGGTGCCCTTGAAGGTTTGAATTGGGTATTCAGGAGGAAGTTGAGACTTTTGGTGCTGCGGAGAGGATGCTTCTCCTCTTTTCATCTCCAATTTGAGCAGGTATAGAGGTGACTTTAAATTTGGGGGGGAAATAGGGATGTTAAAAGTCCTCATTCCTCACCTCAGCAAATGGCTGCCTCCCTGCCCCAATATCAGCCTCTACCTCAAAGAAAAAAAAAGACAACTAAACAAAATAGCTTGAGTTTCTGCTAAAACGGTCTGTATTCAAAAGGCTAATACTGACTATTAAACTGTCATTGTTAGGAATCAGAGTCAACACACCACCAGGGCTCACCTGTAAAACAATTTCAAGGTTCGCCCAGTTTTCTTGATGTGAAGCAGGAATTAAGTGAGATTTCCATACTGGAGATAAGTCCCTTGAAAATTATTAGAGGCCGTCAACCCAGGTCAGGGGAACTAGGAACCAAATTGGAACGGACATTTTTAGATGTAAAACGGTTCAGCTAATTGTTTTTTGAATTATGCTTCATTTCCACTCACCTCTATACTCTGACTTCCCACCAAAAGTATTTGATACCTGTAGTTCCCCTGTGGTTTTGAAGTATATGTAACACTCACTGGCAGGGTGTGTGTCCTATCCCCGTCTAGTGGCAGATCCACTAAGAGATAACAGCCTGCTACGGTTACCAGTGAATGGAGTGACACTTTAGCACAAATATTCTGGTGGTGAAGCTCCTGCATTCAAACCCTGCTGATGACCAGGGTTAGGTAGTGTCATGAGGCATAATACTGGGATTGTTAAAACACAGTTAGAAAGGTTGCTTTCAAGACATTTTTAGCCTTTCAATGTGTCTGGAAGCAGGATGGGCAGGAAATCTTATGGCAAACTCGATTTATGCAAAATTTTCTGTCCAATTTTGCCGCCCCAAGAGGTCTCATTGAAGGAGTTTGGATAAACACCCAAACTTTGTGGTGCTTGTTTTCACTGAACCGAAACTCTAAACATCCTGAAGAGCTCCCATCACTAAGGAAGATATATTGTCTTAAGGCCTGATTCAAATCCCATTAAAGTCCTTGGACAGTGTCCTACTGATTCCAACAGGAGCTGGAACAGCCCTTTACTGAAGAAACGAGCATAGGCCAAACTCTAATTGGGAACAACCTGCATGTCAATTTTTCCTCTGAGAAGAAGGAGCCTTTGATAATGAAACTGTTTCTTGGGATTAGTTATTCCTAGGGAGTATCTCAACGTGAGCGATTCTTACATCTCTGCCATTGAGAGAAAGAGAACAATCTGATCAAGAACTGATGGCATTATCTGGCAAGTTGGGGGAGAGGTTGCTATTTCAACATATTTGCATAGCAGTAGGGAAAGTCCTTCACCCTTTGATTGGGTTTTTCCTATTATTTGATATCCTGAAGCACAGTACTGTTTGCTTAACTGGGCGGACGGTGGGATAAAAAATTATAAATAAGAATAGTCAGCTAGTCTTATACTGGGATTAGATGTAAAACCGCTGCAATGTAAAACAGCCAATGTCTTGCTTAGGGTCAGATTAATAGACCACGGATCCAGAGTTTTTACATTTTACTCTTGTATAATTTCAGGGATGCGGGAAACTGTTTGGTATTTGAATAAAGGACTATGTCCTGAAAAGCCATCAGGCAGAGAACAAACGGCGGTAAGAGTTGTAGAATAGATGCTTCTTCCTGACAGTCCTGCAGAATGAAGAGATATGATGCACAGGAGGGAGAGGCTGATTAAGATACAAAGGGAAAAGGAGCATAAGTCTAGCGTGTGATAGAAGGAACGAGATGAGGCATAGCAAGTAGGAAGACAGGCCCCAAAAGGAGACCAGTCACTCACACATTGCTCAAGTGGTCCTGCTTGTTCTTTGGAGCAGCATGCACAAACTTCTGCTCAGGCCCTACCCAGGCAAGTGGCAAGTAAGGCTGGGGAGGGGTTGAGTGGGTAAGAATGAATCAGGAGGAGTGATTATCAGTGACCCTCAGTCTTCCTCCTGGAAGAATCACTGCATGGTGGGGATGAAGCAAAAGATACATCTCGAACAAAAAGTCTCACAACCATCTCAGATATTTCAAGCTTTGCCAGTAGCTGATTTTTAAAGAAGGAATATAGAGCCTGATCCAAAGCCCCCTGAAGTTGATGGAAAATGGCCTATAAAACCGTTGAATAGAGGAATTGGAGTTTCCAACACCAACTGTACCATGGATGGACAATGTTTAACATTATTGAATAGGTAACTAATTTGTAGCAAATTTTTTTCCTGCCTTTAACTTTTTCCCACCAAGGCCACCCTGACTGTCCTATCACATCACAACAGGAGAATCTGAGAAAACTGGGAAGGCACTACTATTTCCAAGAAGTTTCTCACATCAGCATAGTTTCAACACTGTAATAACGCAATCTTGTTGCAATGAATTTTGATGGCTATTTCAGCTGCCTCAAGATTTGGTTACCAATTCAGGTTGATCAATGTAAATTTATGCACAGAACACCTTCAGTATGATCCTGATCAGCAGAACTTTGCTTAAAAACTGATGTAACAAACATAAAGCATTTTAAGCAAAAACTACTCAGAAACACACAACGTTCTGCTTTTTACAGTTATTTTTGTAAATTGTCTCCCCCTTCCACCTGCCAAGTAAATGGTCTATGTTAATAAACAAACTTCAGCTTTGGGGCTGGGCGAAGTTGCTAATTTTATTTTATTTTTTGCTTCTGGGTTGTCTGTATTATCACTTGTTGGTCATAGTACAGGATTCAGAGTTAGGACTCGAAGTCTGTAGTTTCAGCTGTGCCACTAAACTGGACAAGTCCTTTAATTTTCCAGTGGGAGTTGTTCAAATTCATGCTCCCTCTCGCCCCCCTCCCCCCGTTAGAATAACTGTAAAAATAGTGACTTTTTGGATGACTTTTCCATTTTAAAACTGGGTTGGTCACTTGTATTATATGGCATTGGCATACATGGTGGCTATAATTACGGCTAGTTGAAAAATGAAAAACTAGTTATGCAAAAAGTCTCAGATTTGTTTTCACTTGAAAGTGTTCACAAAGGACCTATATGTTAAAACAAATTTTGAACTTTTAAAATAAAAATGTTCAAATAAAATGTTAAAACAATAACCATTTTGATAACCATTTAAATTACAATTGTGATTAAAAAGGTCAAACAATTTTTCTTGAACAACAAAAATTTTGGTCAAGGTTGTCAATTTTTTGAAAGAATTTTGTTTTAGAAAAAGGCCAGTTCTTTTTGTTTGAAAAGTTTCAACCAACTCTATATATCATATATAAAATACCTTAAAGGAGAGATAGAAACCCTACCCAGAAGACTTTATAATCTAAAGGCCTAGACAAACGCACACATGAAGTGGCATGAGGTATTTATGGCTGGAATGCTTCACAGACCAGGGGGATAGTCAGAATCAGGTTTTGTTTGTTTTTAGTTTTGTTTTTTTAAAGGAGACAAGCATTGAACATTTAGCTCCAGTATGAATTTTGGGTCTATGTGTTTTTTCAGAACAGCATTAACTTGAAGGGAAAAAAGTGTGCAGGCAGCAGCATTTTGGGGTTTCTTGTTTTTAGGAATGTTAAAATAAACAACTCCAACAATGATGCCTTCAGATTGATGTAATAAATAATGTGTAAGCTGATTTATTGCATATTGTGGCGTGTAATATTTTCATTGTATGAAACATACAAGCTCTGGTAACACAACGAGTGTGAAAAATCACTCCTGGATCTTTTCTGACTATTAGAACTGGCTGGGAATTTTCCATCAAAATTTTTTTTTGATAAAAAACTTTGATTTTTGTTGACATTAAATGGTTTGTTTTTGGTTGGGTCAACTTGAATCGAAACATTTCAGTTTGTGAAAGTGAGTTGAAACAATAAGTTTCAAATCCGTTCGGCATTAATCCGTGTTTGCCAGAGCTGCTGGAGCGTGCTGTACCCCATGCCTCCATTTTCCCCTCTGGGCCAGACTTCATCTCCCATCATGCACTGCAGTCTTTCCTCTGGTAGAGCTGTCTATCATGGGAGTCACATGACCTCAATACATCATGAGAAATGTAATCTGGCCAAGGACCCTGACCCACAGTGGAGAACTGGCGTATGAGGCACCCAAATTACTACGCTCATGAGGTAATGAGGCAACTCAGATGGAGGCAGATTAATACTAAACCGAGCCCAAACATTTTGACGTGCCAAATTGATTTTTTTTGGAACTTTTTCTTCAATGCAAATTTTCAATATTTTGACTTTTGTCCCAATTCAGGATGACAACAAATGTCAAAATATTGTAATTTTCCACAGGACAAAATTACTATTTTCAATCACCTTTAGTGAATATCATCAAGATTACTGCAAAATCGAGGATTTATTTGATGCTTGATGCAATTTGAGGCGCAATCACTGGGACTCTTTCCATTTACTTCAATGGTTTTGGATCAGGCTCTATGGTCATTAGAGCCAAATTTTGCTCTCTTTGCTCATGCAGATTATCCCATTGGAGCGTGGTGTTTGCAATATCGAGAGTAATATGCTAACTAACCCATGGCATGTACTTCTCTTCATGGGCCTCACACTTAATGTTTTGGAAAATGGAACAGATGATTTTTGTGAATACTTAAATGAGAATAAGTAGGGAATAAGTGCATCACGCTTTCTGAGCACTAACTAGCTTGTCCATGCTGCAGCTTAATACCAATATAGCTGGGTACACTAAACGGGCCATGCTTCTGGGCTGCTAAAAAAATTAAATGGAAAACACTACCTATTTTGGTGTCTGAAATAAGCATATGAACTTTGACTTTCATTTACAGATCAACTGATATTTATAATCATAATTAACCAGCCAGTGAAGTTATCATAATAGCATTCTGCTCAGCAATTCTTGGTTGGCTACAATGTTTTTAGATTTACTATTACTGCACACAATGAGATGACCTAAACCAGAGTTTAAAGCTAGAAATAAGCTTAAACTTTTGTAACAGCAAACCACACAATTTATCAGGGTTGTGTAGAAATCTTGATATGGGCAGGTATCAAAGGGTTCAAACTCTAAAACATTTGAGCTTTACTGACTGTCTTAGCCCATTATTGCCAACAATAACTGCAAAAAATCCCACCTTAAAAAACAGAGTACCTCCCCCACGGAAAAACAGCCTGTATTTTTATGGCACTTTCAGAATAGCAGACGTTTGCTTCAGGATCTCTGACCCTGGCAAAAGTACCAAGACCTGCCACCTTTCCAGTGCTATTCAGCTGGGTATAATAGTATCTTCAATCCAGGAATGGATACATGTCACTTGTAGGTCATGGATATATAGTGTGTGGAATGCTCTGGCATCCATCAGGACAAAAGGTACTGTAGGTACTCACAGTAATATTAATCATACTGGATTGTTACATAAAAATGACTTTTCTCTTTGACTTCTTTGAAAGTCTCCTGTAATTGTGGCCTCCATTCTCAAAGGCAAAGACAAATTATGAGGTTGAAAAATGGTAGTTTACCATCTTTTCCCTCTATTGTGTGACAGAAATATTCAAACAATGCAATGCCTGAATTCTTTATGGACACGCCAGCCAGAACTGTGACAGGGCTATAGTTGAGCATTTCCAATACATCCACATTTTATCACTTGGCCATTTTAAAATTGCATCGGGTGGAGTACTTGTCACAGACAATGCCAGATCCCTATTGTTTTCACACAGATAAGGCATTAGACTGCAGACTAGATTTTACTTGCCTCTCCAGGTATAAATCCACTCACTTCATTGTATTTCCGGTCTGTGTACTGATTAGCAGATTCTTGGAAGTAAAAAGGAAACGCTCGCCAACACCAGCTACACTTGAAAAGCAAGGAAACAAATAGAAAAATAATGTAGGTAAATGCAAAAAATAGCCTGGAATACTTTGGCCCAGGTTACAGTCCTGTTGAAGTCAATGTGGCCCAGATCTTCAAAGGTATTTAGGCTCCTAACTTCCATTGAAGATCAAAGTTTGACTCTAAGAATTTAAAAGTTTCATCTGAGGAAATCAAAACACTTTACACTGTTGATTGATTAGACCACTCAGCAGGTCTTTGTGGTAGGTAAGAAGCATTTTTTCTACCCATTTTACAGATGGGTATTCTGAGGCAGAGTGTTATAAAGGGGCCCTTAATGTAAATGTGAATTAGGTTCTGAAGCTCTAAGTCAGGTATATACTTGAAAAATTTTGCTGGCATGGCTATACTGGCAAACCCTCCTCGAGTAGGTGCTGCTTATACTGATTTGCTGAGTGAAATAAGCTATATTGGCAAAAACACTTATGTCGGTATAACTGCGTCTACACTGAGGCTTTTGCCAATATAAAAATACTGCAAGAAAGTCCCAGCCACCAGCCAACATTACCATTTGGGAAAAAGTTTCCCAGGTAGACCTAGCCTAACAGAACCTAGTATAGTACTGAAGAGTCCTAACTCCTGCCTAACCACCAGACAATGGGTCAGATCCTCATTGACTTCCCTGGAGCGAGGCCAATATACCTCAGCTGAGGAGCTGACTCAATAACTTCTACACCATAACAGGGCACCTGCATTTTTTAAATTCTGATTTCCATTGTAGATTGGCATTTGTTTTCCTCCAAGCAGGGGTGGGAAGCTTCCAGATCTCTTGCTGAGTCCAAGGTTTCCCTCTGTTTTCTTTCTGTCTTCTCCACAAATGCTCTACCTTTTGCTGATAGTCCTTTCCTACAGAGGAGTTCAGATTAAAAAGAAAGGCCTTGTATATTACATTGTAAATTCTTCAGGGTAGGGATAGTGTATTCCTACGTGTTTGTACAACACCTACCACAATGGGGCTTCAATGCTGAGTGAATCCCCTGAGTGCATCCCCGGGCGGGCTACCAAAATCATAAAATAATAGAAATGTAGGGTTGGAAGGGACTTCAAGAGCTCATCTAGTCCAGTTCCCTGTGCTGAGGCAGAACCAAGTAAACCTAGACCAGCCCTGATGGAAGTTCGTCTTAAAAACCTCCAATGATGGGGATTCCATAACCTCCCTTGGAACTTAACGATCCTTGTAGTTAGAAAGTTTTTCCTAATATTGATCCTAAATGTCCCTACTTGTAGATTAAGTTAAATACTTCTTGTCCTGCCTTCAGTAGACACGGAGAATTATTGATCATCCTCCTCTTTATAACAGCCGTTAATATATTTGAAAACTTTTATCAGCCTCCCCCCTTTTTTTTGGAAGCCCAAACATGCCCAGTTTGTTTTAACCTTTCCTCATAGGTTAGATTTTTCTAAACCTCTTATAATTTGTGTTGCTGTCCTCTGGACTCTCTCCAGTTTGTCCACATCTGTCTTAAAGTGTGGTGCCTAGAACTGGACAAATATTCTCGCTGAGGCCTCACCAGTGCCCAAGAGAGCGGGACAATTATCTCCTGTGTCTTCCATGTAACACTCATGTTAATACGTCGCAGAATGAGATTAGCTTTTTTTCACAACGGCATCACATTGTTGCCTCTTATTCAATTTGTGATCCACTATAACCCCCAGATCCCTTTCTGCCGTTCTAGTGCCTAGCCAGTTTCCCATTTTGTAGTTGTGCTTTTGATTTTTCCTTCCTAAGTGAAGTGCTTTGCACTTGTCTTTATTGAATTTCACCTCATTGCTTTCAGACCAATTGGTCAGGGTCATTTTGAATTCTAAGCCTGGCTGGCAAAGTGCTAGCATACCCTCCTAGCTTGCGTCATCCACAAATTTTATAAGCATACACATTTTACAAACATATCATAGGAATAATAAAGTCTGAGCACTTACAGAGCACTTCCTATCCACGGCTGTCAAAGTACTTCACAAAGGCGGACAAGTATCAGTAAGGTTCCCACAGGTTTGAAAGTGGCATCTCATTGTCTGAGTACCCAACAATGAGACACCAAAGTGTCTACATTTGGGCATTGGAAAAAAAAAATGAAGACACACAAAATTATGTGTTATTTTTGAAAACAGGACCCTAAGCGATTTGCCCAAAGTCACATATCACCAATCACTGTCAGCAATGGCAATAAAACTATCTGTGTAACTCCCAATCTCATGCCCTTGCTACTAGACCATGTTGCCTCTCGTCAAATGAGCTTCTACAGAGTCCCTCAGTGTTTCTTCTGAATCAGAGGGCAACGTAAGGCACCAGGGAGAAACTTTGCAGCATACAGTGGGGATTCTGAACTCAGAGCCCTATGGGGATGGTAATAACACTGTTGGCTTGGCCAGGACCGACTCATTTTTGATTGGATGTTTTATGCTTGACTGCAAGTTTCCTAAATCTCCTGCTGGCACCACCTAATGCTCCCTTAACCAATGTATTGCGTGGTGAATTTTTAACCTTTCAGAAACCAGGCTTCCCCTCTCTCGAGGCACATATGTCTAATTTTCTCCTTTGTGTGTGTGTGGGTATATAGCTTTTCAGAAAACATAAATAGATAAAAACCGAACCAAACGGGCAGCCCAACTGTGACGCTAAAAACACAGCATGTGGCTGCTAAGCACAGGCTGTCTGAGCATTTTGTGCAGAGCCCAGAACTTTTGGATTTCGAACCCAAATGTCACTGCATTTTTTAAAAAAAATTGCACATTCTGAGCCTGGTCCAAAACACCAGTCGCTGGTGCGACCGCTGCGGCTTCAAAAGCCATGAGAAAAATATCCCACCGGCTGTGAGCAGCTTTGTGGCTGCCACTGTCCCAATTATAGGTTTGCTTGAATGAGGTGGTATTAGCACAATTCTAGATTTTTTTCAGGCTAAACAAATATGAAAGAGAAATTTTTAATGCCCGGCTTTTTGCCTTTTCTCCTCACGCTTCTTTTTGGGTGGCAAAAGGAGTGTCAGGCTATGCTGAACTACTACTGCAGTCGTCATAGCCAGTGCTGCAGCCATAAAAGCCCAGACACTGCTGTGTTATCTGACTTGCAGCCTGCAGTTGCATGGTTACTGCATCTGCTGGTCCCTGCTGTTACAGAAGCAATTATGTTCACCTGTCTGAAATCATAGGAATTTGGACAGCAATCTTGCCAGGTTAAGCTGATTTAGGCCTGGTCCCTTCTTGTCAATGGAAGACCTCCAGGAACAAGCCGGGAGCTACAGGAAATTGGCATGGTTGATTTAGTACAGTGGCATTCTTCTCTCCACCTTACTGCTGGTCCAGCGATGCAGCACTGTCTTTGGGAGCTGCCGTCTTTCAGATGAGATGATAAACTGCAAAAACTGTTTCACATCTTTAATGATCATTTGGCACTTTTTGCAAGATGAGGGTTAGTACTGCTCTGGCTTAATCTTTAATTTGGGTAATTAACAAGTAGAATAAATGCTCAGTGAATGTCTTCTATTCTTGTTTACCATTTACATTATAATAGTGTCTAGAGGCCCACTGGGCCGTCCCACAAATGCAGATGCAGTCATTGCCCTAGAGAGTCTAAATCCCCAAAGCTATAAATAGCAGTCTCCAGAACACAGCCATGACTTTGTAGAGCCCCATTAACTTCAATAGAGCTCTGTATGCACGCAAATTCACTCAGACAAAATCAGTTGCAGGGTAAGGACCAATAACATCTGGTCGACCATGATCTCATATTCATTCATTGGTCAAGACTGTTTGCCAAATATGGTTTGGATGCTTTTTACATTCCTGGCCTAACTAAGAATATCTGAAGTTTGACCTGTGTTGCTTTTGTTGTGATTAGTCAGGTGGGTTCCTTTGTTCTTCTGTTCCTTGACTGGATGAGTGTGCAAACATGATGGCTCTTTACCTGCCCTTGTAAATGTAAAATTCCATTTTTTGCAAACATTTTAGCAGTAAATTCAATCACTTAAATGTTTCTGGAAGGTGAATGTAACTGGGGAACCAACATGTCTGAAAAGAATCCATTTAAAGAGGCAGACTAATCTTTCATGGACTTTTTTTTGGCGTTATTCAGCCTATCTAAATATAGTAGCCTTTATTTCTTGCCCCAACATGTTGTACAGCATTGCTGTGCACTTTTAAACTGCTGTCACAGTCCAGCCTAGTGATAGCAGAATTTTAGTGGTGGGTGGAGTAATTTCTGTATGTTGTATAAGGATACTTTGGAATTAACAGAACTTTGCAAATGCAAGTCGGTATCATTCACAAGCAAAGGTATTGCATCGCTATCAAGAGGACATCTGAGCTAAGGGCTGTGCTTTACATTCTTGCTGATGTTACCTTGCCTTTGTGAGATATGCCTTGCTGAATGGAAGTTTGGTTCCTTCTCCAGGAACCTGGGGATGTAACAGCAGCTGTTATAAATACTGTAAATCCCGAACTGCCAGATGTATGACAGCTAATAGTTTATCAGCTTTTGCTTATCTGAAATTTCTTAAAACATGTCAGATACAATGACAGTCAGCACTGACTTCCTACCAAATAGGTCAGTAGGAAGCTTCAGTCTCCGACTGAGGTGCCAGATGTGTTGTCCATGATGACTTAGAAATGTCCATTAAGATACAGACCTCAGGTGTGAAACAAGACAAGAAACAATTGCAGCAGCTTTTGAGAGTAAAAGTAATTTCGGCTATGCTCACCTGCTTGCTCATAAAAATAACCAATACAATTGGTGATATTATTTCTTTTGATGGCCTGCCTTTTTCTTTGCTGGAAGATACAGGCTTTCAATGTCTGATTAAATGTTTTTAGGCCCAGAACATCATTCTAACCGAGAACTCTTTTAGCAGGATTGTAATGCCATCTATTTTAGAGCTATGGGAGAAATGCCTACCCCAGATTAAGGGCCCCAATCCAGAGAAGTGCCAAGTGCTTCCTGGAACAGTGACAAACATGCTCAATGTAGAGAGGTATCGGAACTTCATACCTCATAGGCCTAGCACTGCACCTTGTTAGACTAGGCCCTAAATCAGGTAATAGATGGAATCTTGAAACAGTTGGTTTTATTCTGTGCTGTAATACTTAGGCAGAACAGGTTAAGAGTGGAATAAAAGGACACCCTATTCTGAAACCGCCTGATATGGTCCTCTATCAAAGCTGCATTTCTGTCTTCTTTATTTGAAATCTGATACCCAAAATAATGAAAAAATCAAAACAAAACAATCATTTCCAAAAACAAACAGTAGGGTTAATTTCCCATTTTCGTTCTATGCAAAGGTATTAAATAATATTAATAATGCTACTTATTTAAAATAAAACTGGCTACTTCTACAATGAATCTTTCTGAGTCTTTGGAAAATGATCCAATTATACTTAACCTTATTATGGTCTTTGGTGCTTTGAATAGAGGTGTATTACACCAAAGTAAATAGTGTTGTGGTTCAATCTGAAGGTTCACATAGATAAAAATACAAATGTTTTATTGAAAAAATGGCTAAGGGAAGTTATTCATTTTCCAGCTAGTGTAACAAAAGAGGATAAAATGCTATTGTTTTCTCAACTGCAGGAGAAATATGCTTTGTCTGACACTCAGTACTATAAATAAATTAAATTAAAACACCATATTTCTCCTTTTCTCATGAATGTCAAGGGAAAAGAGTTGAAACCTAACTTCACCCTTACTGAAATCTTCCCATGTAACACCCTAAATATATGAATAACTTACATGTGAGACATTCAGACCATCTGAAGGCTTATCACCACATATAAAAAAAAATTAAATATCAAAGAACGGAATAAAATGTAGAACAAGATGTTTAAATCTTCCATTCCAATCTCAAACACAGAGACCTTATTTTTTTGTTTTGCAATGGTCCAACTGAAAGCCAATGATACTAAAAATATATCGGTTTTGTCACACTGCTGGACAATTAGTCACTTGTTATTTGAATACTAACTTTGGCTGACGCAAACAAACAAACTCCAGTTTTTCTAGTAGAGAAATTAAAATATGATTGGAAGTTGTTTCTCTTTCTGAAGTAACTAACTTTACCCAAACAATCCTAGTGGCCAATCGAGAAATCTTGTTGCTAGATATTCTGACAACAGTGAAGTTTCACATTGACTTCAAAGGTGCCAAGATTTCTCCCAGTGTCTTTTAAATTGGTTCTATGTCGTTGCAAAGATATTTCAGAAATAGCTTGTAATCCCTGGGTACTTTCTCAGTCAAATAGCTGGTAGTAATTTTCCCAGATTTTTTTAAATGAGAATTTGTTTTGAAATTTTCAAAAGTGGGGATTAAAAAAAATTGTAAATTTGCGCCACCCCGTTTTCAGCCATGTACAAATCTGAAAAAAAGAAAATATATACCATGCAGAAGAGTAAATGACTGTAGGTAGAGTTGGGTAAATACTCCAACTTTTTTGGTGTGTGTTTTTGTGTGTGTCTGTGTGTGTGTGCATTTACCCAAAATGAATTTGCTTCAGCCATGTTGTTCCCATGAGTGCTCAAGTTTTTGCTCATGGAAAGTGAATTTTGTAACTTGCCCACTCCACTATTAGCGTTAGAAGTTGTGTATTTGGATGTGGGCAAGGATACTGCCTGGCACATCCAATGGAGAGGGCTCTCAAAACCCCATGCAAAAGTCCTGGCACCGAGGCAACTAAATAAGTCCACATAGGACTGTGTATGTAAACACACCATCACTTTGGCCCAGAACCTCAAAGGTCAATCAATGGCCTACCTACCTTAGAGGATCTGGGACTTCATTTCTGCAAGGGCAGAAAGTTACAGACCATTAACACAATGTCCGTGAGATGTTCTATATGGGATTGGACAATGTGTGAACCATGCATGAAGCAGGATTTCCAAAAACCCGTACCACAGTTCTGGCACAAATGATTTTAAATAAATCCAGGAAGGGAATGTCTTCTCAGATTGATGTCATCACCATAAACAGCCACCTTGCCAATTAATTCCTAAAACCTGCCCTGAGTCAAGTGTTTGTACCCTGAACCATTAATGAGTATAGGATATAAGTGTATGAGTTATCTGTGACATTCAGCTAGCAGTAGCCATGATGCTGTAATAGATGTTACAAATGTACAATGCCATCCTGGTCACAAGTGGCAAACACGATACTCCTATTGACTTAAACAGAGCCAGGATTTCACCTGTAATGAACAAAGTCAGCATAAGTGAGAATATTCGCCCCCCTCCTCTCCCATGCAGATGCACGAAGAAATCTGCAGGCTACTGTGAGGAAGATATCAGCATCACTATTACTGCACCACTCAGCTTAATGTCCGTCCCCACAATGCCTATCTTTGGGTCCAGTCTTACAAGCTCTTTCTCACGCAACTTGAATTCGTGAGAGCTGCTCACGTAATTAAGGGTGCCTCTCAGAGGTATTTGTGAGCCTGGACTGTATAAAGGTGAGCTGTGGAATCGAATAACGCTGTACTTGCCAAAAATGGTGCTGAGTGTAAGCAAATACTTTTGATATTTGAGTAAATGACTGACGCTTTAGCTCGCGCCTGGAGAAAGCAAATATTTTTTCTGACAAAATGGCTACAGCACAATGTTCACTCTTTCTTCCTCAATCTAGAAGGAATAGTTTTTCTTATTTTAATCAGTGTTGGATTTTGTGCCCCACTACTATTCTAAATCCAAGAACACATACACGCTGTACTCTTGGGATTACTGCAACGATGCTGTTTAAGGTCGTAACAAACATAATAATGCCAGGAGCTCATAAAGCTTTTCACTGGTGTCTGTATCTTTCCAACAAATGGATCCATTTGTGTAGGTTTCTTTTTTTGGAATACTGTCTTCCGTTCTTTCATTGTACGCCCAGCCCCCTCCCATTTTGGTTCTGCCTATGTGTGGTGGACATATTCAACCCATCTTACACTGGGAATCAACAATGCAGAGCACAAAGGCAGTGATTGGGACTGCAACTTTCCTGTGAGGCACTGAGCCCCTCAGTTTTCCCAGGAAGCTGTGGGGTAGCTAGATTGTAAGATTGTAAGCACTTAGGTTGTTTTTCTGCATAATGCAGTCACAGGTGCAAAAAGATTGCAGGTAGAATTTGAAGGTGAAACTAGCTGTCCACGTTTCTGAAAATATCTGTCACAGTTCAGAAAGACATTGAGCCATGTTCTGCCCTTTCTCACATGCCTGCAGCCCAAGAACAGCAGAGGGTAGAAATTGGTCCTTAGTAAATCAATCTACACTAGCTAGGTTCACTATGATCCTTGCACCACGGGGCAAGAGTGAATTAAATACTCAGATTCAGTTACTACTGTCTCTATCCACTCGTGTCTCTCATGAAGGTAGAGCTTGATTCCCCAGTGTGTTGGGTCCGCACGAAGCCAGCGAAAAGGCGGCTTACCCATGCAGACGGGCAGTCCTTTGACAGGTACATAAAAGAGATGAGGCCTACATACAGTTAGGCCTATTAGCTGTGATACCCAAGGCTCAGTGTAACCTCCTGCCCACATCTGTCTCATGCATTCTGGGGAGGCTAGAGAGGGAACGTGTCCAGAACTGCTGCGTGTTTGTGGAGAAAGATAGGTAAATAGTGGACAGAGCTTTCCAACTAAACTGCGGGAGGAGGGGTGTATTACAGTGTGCTCCAGTTAAGGTCAAGGGGGAACACCAGAGCTTACATAAGCGTGAGACCTGTTCTACTTCATACCACATGGCGGCTGACCCTGGGTATTCAACACTCAGCTAGCAAATCATTTTATCCCTGCTGGTGGAGTGCTCCCGGTGAACCAGGGCCCTGCGAGCTGGAGGACTGGCAGCACCATGGTGTGGAGAGCAGGAGCATGCTGAGGACAGAAGGTTAGACTGACTCATCCCAGGGATGGGGATAAAATTCCCAGGCAGCGCCCGGAGTAGAGTGTTACAGAGTTTCTTTTGCAGCTCTCACTGAATGGGAGAGGGGCACATGGCTCTGTGTGAAGATATGAGTCTGTCCCTGTGGATTCTGGGGCTCTCCTGTCCTGACGCCCTGGTAGGAACCAGGTTGCCATTGGCTGTCTCCTCCTCTAAGCACTGGAACCCTACTCTGCCCACACAAAGCAGTGTTAACGGCTGAGCAATTTTTCACGAGGCTTCCAAGGGAAGCATGCTATAGCTTGGCACTGAGCACCCCTTCCCAATCCAGGGAGCACCAGATGTGCAGATGTAATGTCGACAGACCCCAGTCATTGTCAGCCGGGCTCTGTTGGTGTTACAAGTGCGGGCTTGTCTGGGATCAAACCTGGAACCGCTGAAGCTTAATGCATGAGCTTCTACTGCGTGAGCTAAAAGAGGCATCTTTCAGTCGAGGCTTTAGCAGACTTGTCAATCTCTAGTCGCTCTACCCACCACTAGAAGGGGACAGCGTGCCATAGCAAGCTGGCATGGGTCACACAGACAGGTGGTGGAAGGGTTCCCCTTTGGGCTCCCAGGACCAGGCTGGGAGGGAATGGAGGAGGACGATAGTACAGAGTAAAGCAGTTCCTCCCTGCCTTCGCCATCCCTCTCCGCCATTTCGTTTGCCCCAGATTTTGTTCCCCTCCTGCCAGCATGTGGGGAGAGGAGCCTCAGGCCCAGAGGGTCTGCCTGTGCTTCTGAGGCCTTTGTATGTGGAGGTTTACATTAGCCCTTTAATGTTACTTAATCAGGGATTTGGTGGTTTTTCGGCCCTTGGTCCTCTAGTAGTAGTTGCCGGCTCTGCTGCAGACAGCTCCGCGGTTCTGCTTGGCTCTGATGCACTGCTAGGTTGCTGTTGGGGTGCCTGGGCTCCTTGAGAATTGCTTCTTTAATTGACTGTTGCGTTGAGGCTAAGGGTCACATTACATGATAAAATGGAAGAGGAGTGGATCCTGGGTTTGTAACCCTGTGCTTGGGAGTCAGGGTCAGGGCTGTGGTGTAACAAAAGATGTGTGTGTGTGTGTGTGGGGGGGGCAGGCAGGATTCTGGTGCAGGAATTACATATGAACACATCAGATGTCAACAGCCATTGGGTCTCCTCAGACAAAACACACAACACGAGCAGCAGGGAACAAAGACCAACCGAAGCTCAGCTTGGGGCTTTCCATGGAGAAATGGAGCACCTGGGTGGGGGGAGAGCGAAAGCTTTATTTCAAACAGCATCATTTTAAAATCTTGCTTTTCAGTGACTGTCAACATGTGGGAAAGGCTCATCAGAAACTCATGCTTTGGGGGTGCCAGGAAGGAGGCAGCATAGGCCCAATCAGCTCTAAGACATTGCCTACAAGGGAGATTCCCCCTCCCCCCCCACACCCCATACACACTGTTATAGTCAAATTGCTATAGGTCTACATCTATAACTCCCCCATGCTGAGCAACATGAGATAAACTGGGAAAAGGCATTCGTGTAAGAGTGTTCACACAGGGAGTTATACTGGTACAACTCTAGTGCGTTAAATTCAATTCCTATATTATAGTGGTATACCGTCCATGTAGCCAAGCCCTGTGTTGTGATGTGTATGTGTCACAGTATTCTGTACATGGTGGGGCTCACTGCATCCTACCGGTTCCTAATGGTTTCTTCCCGTTGCACAGGCCTTGAAGTCCTGCCACATTACCGCACAAAGTTCCCCAAGGAGAAAGGCCTCCATCTCGCTGTCATGGACTATGCATGACAGAATGGACAAAGGGTAATAGGGAAAAATGGAGGAGCTGCCACTCTAGCAGCCCCTGACTACTGCGGGAAGCTGGCAGTGTAGGACACACCCTACTTCATGTTCCAGAGGAAAGCAACAGCTCTGAAGTGCCTATCACACTAGACTGCAGGAAATTCTGTTACCACATACTTGGGTGATAGTTTCATCATACTGAGGTGAGTTGGACACATCATAGTTAAGCTCGAATCCCTGTTATTCGTGGCCATACTCTTGTTGTAGAAGTAATTGTGCTTCGTCTCTTTCTTTACACATTCCCGCCTATTGTTGCTCATGGATAACCTTGCCCTGAAGAGCCTATATTCTAAATGGACAAGGGGGAAAAAGAGTGGGAGAAAGGCAGGATTGTTAGCCCCAATTTACAGATGAGGCGCAGGAGGACTTGCCCAAGGCCGTACAGGAAGTCAAAGATGGGAATTGAATGCAGATTGCTAGAGTCCCAAACTGGGGTTTGAACCACAAGCCCATCCCATCCCCTTCTCGCTTAGGGTATGTCTACCCTGCACAGCACTGGCCCAGCGCGTAGGGTACGTGCAGCTACACACCACGGCGAGAAGCAAGCTATGTGCATGCTGTGGCGTGTAGCTACATGCATCAGTGAAAGGCTGTGGCCGGGAGAGGCAGCGGGGAAAGGCTCTGGCAGCTCCTCATTGCTGGAGCCTTTCCCCGTTTCCTTCACCGTGCCAGAGCTTTTCCCTGCTGCCAGAGTCTTTTCCTGAGGCAGAGAAAGGCTCCAGTAGCTCACTGCGGCAGGAACGGCACCAGCAGCAGGACGCTACTCTACTGAAAGGAAAGCAATGTCGATGGGGGAAGATGGAGATGTGCATGTCGAGAGCCATGTAGGGTACATACACGGGGCAGGAGTATCTTTACGTGCCTCAGCAGTGCCTCACTGTCCACACTGCTATTTATATCTGCAGTGGGGGACGTGCACTGTGTGTACTCAGCACGCAGCTGTAATTCGTGTGCGGTGTAGATGCATCTTTAGCTGCCCCGACCTAGTCAGTTTAGTTCACGTAACCAGCTACTCTTGTAAACTCATACCAGACAGGACCAATAAGCAGGAAAGCAATCATTCCTTTATTGGGACCATCTTTAATCCAAAGTAATAACAAACTAGAGCCCTGCACATTGAAGATTTATCAGGACTTTATTGCTCGGGCCCCCAGTTTGTTTATTTGTTTAAGCCAAAGGCTGTTGCATTGACACCTGGCACCAAGCTCCTGCAACCCAAGTCAAGACATTATCTGTTAAGTGGGAGGGGAATATTTTTTAATGAGTTCTTTATTGTGTCAAGGTCTCCCTTTACAATGCCAACAGGAGAGAACTAAATAACGAAATGTGAACGCTGTATTTAGATGCCGCAGCACGCTGTTATAACAGCAAAGAACTCAGAAGTGATGGAACCCAGCTAATTCAGGTTAAAAAAATTGCATCTTCCTGCTATTCTATTTAATTATCTGGCTTGATGTCAGCACTCCACTCCTTTGGTTTCAAAATGCTGATCTTGCTGACATGGTTTCCAGTGTAATGAAGGTGGTTGCTGGTGTAATTTTGTTTTTCCCCGCACCAAGTTGAAATATATTGAAAACTGCAAAGCGAAGAATCAAAAGTTGGGGCTGGAACTTTTGGTTGGTTTCTGTGCATTAATGAGACATGTACCACTGCATGGAGATGATCATGGCTTGAGTGTCTCTGGGGAAGCTGGGCTGCAGAATCGCTGGTACTATTACAATTTATGATTCTTCTGGAAACCACTGTGGTGAAAGGTCTGAATTTTCTTTTAGCCAAAATACATCTATAAATATAAAATTTGTCTCACAGTCTAAAATTCATAATCCACTCACTGCTTAGCTGCTGTTGGAGATGGTCTTTAGTTGCAAAATCTACATTCAGATTTTAAAATACTCTGCGGTATCTCTCTGTTCAGGGCTTTTCAAACCTGGGAATTTGGTCTGGACCAGTCTCTAGCTGTTAAATTAAATAGTTCAGCACATTTTTGATAAAGCTCTTACAGCAAAGACCAGTGCTTAATTTGTAATGAAAGAGGTGCCGGGGCTCAAGCAAAAATGACTCTGTGTAGGTATGAATGATACTCTAAAGTCCTCCTCTTATGTAACTGGATAATTTTATACTTCAGAGCAGCAACAGTCGAACCACAAAAGCAAACAGGAAGATAGAAAGCTACGTATAAATAAGTAAATGATCTATGGCATAAGAAAGAAAAGAAGACTGATGTATCTGGGTTGTACTTCAGCACTGTGATGCTAAATTATGGAGAAGGCCCCTCTAGAAGATGAGCCAGCCAGAAGGAGCAGTGTTTCAAGTAGCCATAAAGGAAGTGGTGGGGTAAACAAGAATGTTTTGTTTCCTAACCAGAATGAAGACTGAGGAAAACCCAAAATTCCCTCAAAGGGGGTGAAAGAAAAAGCCTTTCCTTGGAGAAACGCACACATTCTAGTGTAAGGATATGAAATTCCAGCAGAGTATTTCCAGAAGGGTAGAATATTAACCAGGGACTGGAATGTCCCATCACTGCCAAGTGTGCAACATCATGATCAAACTGGAAACAGAACATGGATTAAGTGTAGTCCTCGATATTCTTGGCAGAAGAGCAGTGAGTCATGTATTACTAATACCGAGCTGTTGCATTCAGAGCTGTCAGTTTCAAGAGAGCATGATTTGGGGTTACCTCTTTCAAAGGTTCAAGGTGCTGCTCCTCTTTCATACTTCCAAACCACCTTAGAAATAGAAATAATATTGTCCTTTTCCTGCTTGAAACACAAGGCTTGATATTCTCCCCCAGAGCTGCTTAATTTGTTTTGAGAGCTCTATCTAATTTTTATCCATATTGTCCCCCCCCGTTGAGGCCATCTCTGTAAGAAATCTTGCAAATACATTACTTGTTAGAGAATTTATCTCATCCTGGCTAGCATTAGGCAAGTAGGACTGTTCCTCAATTCACTTGGAGTAAAGAAGAGAATGGCATCAACTGGATTTCTGTGTATGCCTGAAATGAACGCAGAGTATGACCTTGTCATCTGGTATTGGATTTAATGATGAATTGCCAAATCCTTAAGGCGTTCAATCAGTCCCATAAAGAACTGTTGTGGGTTTTTAGTCTAATTTTTTAGTCTTAATTATTGACATACAGTTGAGCAATTTTGTATTTCCAGTGTCATTAAGGCCAGCCTACAATCATGCTGTTGCAAGCTGTCAAACGAAGGGCTAATTCAGTGATGTATCTAAGTAGCCTTTTTTTCACCTTCTGAACAAATTTCCTGCAGCAACGATCTATTGGGTCCAACAGGTGTGTGACTTAACTCTTTCCTGTGGACCTAGACTTTTTGTTGTCTTCAAGAGGCTTCTCTGATACGGTATGTTCAAAATCCAGGGACTGGTGGCAACATTTGTCTCCTCTTTAAATTGAAGTGTAGTACCTTGATATAGTTTAAGGCAGTGCAGTAAGCCACCTGCGGCCCAAGGGCTTCTTGATGTCAATAGGCAGAGGGCATGGGGGGAAGAAGGAGGCAACACAGGATTTTACAGTGATCCTTTGGGTTGGATGTAGGCATAATAATTCACTAAAGGGTGGCACATGAGGTCTCTACCAAGAACCAATAGCCTACTGGTCATTATAATCATTGTGACATGTATACGGATAATATTTAAGGAGCTGTGCATTTATGCTGAAAATTACGTTCTTAAGAGGGGTCACCAGGAGGTGACATGTTTTGGACAGGTTCGTTTCAGGCAGGGGGTAACAGACACTTATCTCCCTGTGTGGTCATTGTGTGCCTCATAATGTATGCCGATGCTGATGAAGAGGTTGTAAAATCTCCAAGAAAGGATTCTATATGGAAAAAACAACCTGCAGGGGGTGTCCTGTTTATGAAGGACATTGGCATGTCTGGGGGTGCAAACAGGCACCCTGGATCTTTCAGTGGGGGGAGGTAATGGTGTGACTTGTCTCATGAGGAAACTTGGCTGTGAAGTGCTCCACGCACTTTGGGTGAGCCTTACTTTATAACACATGAAAGTATCTACTTAAGTAGGTCTAGATCTAGAATCCATCTCACTTTAATTTTATATGTAACCATTTGTTTCCAATACTTCTACTTGCCATACTTGACTCTCTGTATACTTTGTTAAATAAATGTACTTGTTTGCTTAACTCATAGCACTTAGATACATTCATAGTGCAGAGCAGTGATCGGAGGTGAAACTGGAAAGAACATAAGAATGGCCATATTGGGTCAGACCAAAGCCCAGTATCCTATCTTCTGAGAGTGGCCAATGCCAGGTGCTTCAGAGGGGAATGAACAGAACAGGCAATCACTGAGTGATCCATCCTCTGTTGCTCATTCCCAGCTTCTGGCAAACAGAGGCTAGGGACACCATCCCTGCCCATCCTGGCTAATAGCCATTGATGGACCTATCCTCCATGAATTTATCTAGTTCTTTTTTGAACCCTGTTATAGTCTTGGCCTTCACAACATCCTCTGGCAAGGAGTTCCACAGGTTGACTGGGTGCTGTGTGAAGAAATACTTCCTTTTGTTTGTTTTAAACCTGCTGCCTATGAATTTCATTTGGTGACCCCTTGTTCTTGTGTTATGAGAAGGAGTAAATAACATCTCCTTGTTTACCTTCTTCACACGAGTCATGATTTTATAGACTTCCATCTGGTCTACGCTGGGCTGTACTGCTTCTTTACAAGCAGTGAACCTGTCAATACTGCTAGTGTCCAAGGTACAGGAGCTGGATACTCCAGGGAGATGGTAGGAGTGTGCCCATCACTAACCTGTAGCGAGAAAGCAGGACCTGTGTAGGCCCACAGGGGCATGCTTGTGTTGCCCATGGCTGCTGGAGTTTGGGGCACAGGCTAGGCTTCCTCCTGCTAAGGCAGGTGGTTGTGAGGTCCCTTGCTATCCTGGCTACCCCCAGGAAACATCGCACCAAGGTGTCTGTTACCAGATCAGGATTGCATAGCCACAGCAACTAGCACGCTTCCTGTAAGAAATCCTAACTCCAAGCCCTGCCAGATCTCAGAAGCTGATAACAAACTTCACATTTCCCTTAGAAAGCTATGAACAGACAAGTTCTGCAGGGGAAGAGGAATGATCTTGTGGTAAAGGCACTGGACGGGGCCTGAAGTAATCAGGGTTGGGTTCCTGGCTGCACCACAAATGAACCTGTGTGACTCTGGGCATGTCCCCTTGTCTTCTATGCCTCCTCTTCCTGTTCAAAGAGTGGGGTTAATAATACTTCCTCTGTCTCTCTTTCTATTTAAATTGCAAGTACTTTAGGGTAATACCTGTCTCTCATATTTGTATGTTCAGTGCCTAGCCCAAAAGGGTCATGATCTCAGTGGTGACATCTATGTGTGACTGCAATAAAACTGAATTACAAAATACATCATTGTTTCTTTATGTTCCTTCTGTCGGTTTGTTGAGACTACCCATTTATCTTTCAACTGATCCTTAGCCTGTAAGCTTTTTGGGTCAGTAACCGTCTTTGTACAATGAGGCCCTTATTCATGACTGGGCCCTGACAGCACTACTGCAATACAAATAAATAATCACATTGCCAAGGGAGATCGACTGGCTCCTGAAGTTAGCATTGCATGACTAGTTCACTTGCAAACACGCTTGGTACTTTGGCCAAAATCAGTCCATTTACTAGATGTTTGGTAGTGCTCAGTATGTGAAGGGCACTTTAAGGGCAGATGGGATCATCTAGTCTGACCTCCTGCACGTTGCAGGCCACAGAACTCACTCCCCCACTCCTGTGATGGGCCCATAACCTCTGGCTGAGTTACTGAAGTCCTCAAATCTTGATTTAAAGACTTCAAGTTACAGGGAATCCATCATTTACTCTAGTTCAAACCAGCAAGCGACCCATGGCCCACGCTGCAGAGGAAGGTGAAAAGCCCCACAAGTCTCTGCCAATCTGACCTGGGTGAAAAATTGCTTCCTGACCCCAAATATGATGACCCTGAGCATGTGGGCAAGACCCACCAGTCAGACACCTGGGAAAGCATTCTCTGTAATAACTCAGAGCCCTCCCCATCTAGTATTGCCTCTTGAGCCATTGGCTATATTTGCTAATAGCGGTCTTGTATAGGCCATATGCTACTGTAGGCAAGCTCATCATACCATCCCTACATAAACTTATCAAGCTCAGTCTTAAAACAAGTTAGGATTTTTTGCCTTCAATACTCCTCTTGGACGGCGGTTCCAGAACTTCACTCCTCTGATGTTTAGAAACCTTCATCTAAAGGCCTAAACTCGTTGATGGCCAGTTTATATCCATTTGTTCTTGTGCCAACATTGGCCCTTAACCTAAATTACGCCTCTCCCTCCCTGGTGTTTATTCCTCTGATGTATTTGTAGAGAACAATCATATCTCGCCTCATCCTTCATTTTGTTAGGCTAAACAAGCCAAATGCCTTAGATCTCATTGTTTTCTCATACTACCCCCATCCTATATCAATCCATTGTCTCCTGTCCAATACTTAGATTGGAAACCCCTTGGGAAAGTGACTTGTTCTGTGTTTGTACAGCCTCCCAGCACAGCAGGGTCCTGGGTCATGATTAGGGCATCTCAATACTACAACAAATAATGCACAGCAGACATTGGGCACAGATGAGAGTCTGGACCTCAACATGGACATGGTTGTACCAGGGATAGAAACGAATCAGCAAATTTACATTTTTTAAAATACTCTTAAACAAGAGACTAAGATCTGAGAGAAAAAACATAGGAATCTCATCTGTAGCAAAGAAAAAGCAAGAATAAAAACAAGATGAGAGGACTAATGAATCCATGGGGGGAAAAGCTGTACAATAGGGAAAGTTTCCCCTTTTATGGAGGACTCTGGCATCTCTCTGCCATGCCAAGTCCAAGCAAAGAGTAGTCTGTGTTCCCCATCCCCTCAGTTTGGTTGACTCTGGACATAACTGCAATTATTTCCTTTGAGATAAATCACCTACAGATTATATTTCCCCCCCTCAAACCGAAAGATTTTCTTTTTTCCTTGAAAACACATACTGTCTGGTATGGATGATGTTTAAAAAAATGCCAGTGGCAGGTTAGCTGAGTAACTCTGATCTTGTGCATTCATTAATATCAGTAATCTCAAATGGGCAAGCTTAACTAAGGAAACTATCAGGAGTGGACCAACTCTCCGCTACCTTGGGTAGTCATGGACACTTGTGCAAAGCACGTGTAAAGTACTACCAAGTCAGAACAGTAGCATCTTATAGCCACTTGGCTCTGGTGTGAAGTGATCTTTGCACTCCTCACTCCTGTGCCTTGTTGAGTCCTGGCACAGAATGTTAACTGATATCAATCAAAGATCTATACATGGAATAAATGCGTCTTTTCAGAAAGGTGAAGGATGGTCATGTGGCCTATTCAAGGGAGTGGAAGTAAAGAGAACTAGATTTTTCTCCTGCTTTGCCACAGATTTACTGGGTGACCATGGGCACAACCTCTTCAGGCCTCAGTTTCCCAATCTGGCGGATGGGGATGCTTATGCTTCCTTACCTGACATGGATGTTGTGGGCTTTGTTCATTACTGTTGGTGTAGTGCTTTGAGATAGCCAGCTGGCATTGCAGAATTCCAAGTCTGATGTCACTCCTAGCCAGACCCTCACTGTGAATCAGGGAAAGAAGGTGTATTAGGCAGAGTGACAAAAGGAAAGGGTTTAATGTAATAGCATTGCTACCTGCTAACCATGCAGAACTGTGCTCAAAAGAAGGTGTACGCCTCATACATAGATTATCTTCTTATCTTAAAATTGTCATCAGACCGGAGTCAAGCTGCCCGGGAGAACACCAGAGTTTCACACTCTTATTAGTGTTCAGACAAATATTCTCTGACATCTGAGCCATCTGCAGGTTCATCCCTTTTATTTCTGCTCTTGTTTAAATAATTTCTTAAAAGGACAAATCTGAAGAACCATTTATCTCGCTGTCAACCTCAGCTAGTGTAGCCACTTGAGAATATTACTAAAATCATCCTATGACCATTTACCACTCAGCTGTCTAATGTGCTTAATGCTATCTCAACAGCCGTAAGACAATAGCTGTCATGTGACAATGCTGCTTTTGCCTTTCAAATGGAAACAGAATCAATGGATTGTTCAGAAAGAATTTTTACTTTTCCCTTTGGTATTTTAAACTGGTTCTACTTAGCAGCCTTGACCAGGCTTAACCCTGCTTCATGTTAAAAGTGGCTTGTCTTTTGTTATTAGTCCCATATTGATATCAACTGTCCTGTACAGTTTTAAATGGCCAATTTGTACACCTCAATTTATTAGTCACATTAGACATTTTAAGATTGTAAGATGAATGCACTTGGATTGGAAAGGTGGCTTTTAGCTACCTTTGTGCTCCCTTAATTCCCAAGGTAACCCAGGGGCTAGTTCAAATCCATGGTGAAAATTAGATCAGTGTCAGGGTTGCTCTAGCTTGTGCTTGCTTGGAACAGCTGCCTAGGGCCATCACACTGAGTGCCTCTCTACCCTGGACACAGCTGCACTGAACTTCATTTCACAGCATAAACCCACTCAAAATGCACACATCCATTTCCACAAACACATAACCCAGGCCTCAGCCAGATTAATATATGTAACCCAGAGATTTCTACTGAAAAGAATAATATTACCCTAACACTAGACATGGACACAAAACTGTTTTCCAGATGTATTTTTCCCCCCTCATTCTGAAAAGTCAAAATTTCAAATCTTTTTGTGAACTGAGAATGAAATTGGATTGGTCAATTGAAACATTTTGACAATTGAAAAACATTTTAAACATTTTGTTTAGATGTTGACCTTTCTAAAACTCTTTTGAATGGTATCAATTATCTAAAATTTCACAGCCAAAAGTCAGTTTGAACGAGACAGCAAAACTTTTTGTTTCAAAACTGTCAAAATGGGACATTTTGATCATTTTGAAACTTGTTCCCCAAAATTTTCAAGTAGGGAGGTTTGTCAGAACTGACCTTTCCCTGCAAATAGTTTTGTTTTGACATTTTCTGATAAAAAATATTTTGTCAAAATTCCCAACCAGCTCTGCTTCAACTATGTGAGATCATAGTTAAGTTTGTGTACGTGAGTGTGATTTTTGAGGACTGACTGCATGCATTGTTGACGGGTTTTGCAGGGAATTTGCTTTGGCAGCAAAGAGTCTGTGTTTGCTTGGGTGGCAAGATGTGGCCTGAAATTGGTCACCATAACCTTAACTGGTGATCAGAAGGAAATACATTTGCATGACCCTACCACTCAGTTTGAAAAAGGAACGTGCATTCATACGACAGCACAGCTTACCTTCCCATTGGCAGATTTGTCCAGAGATTTGGCTTCTCCTATTGGTTGGGTGATTTAGCCCTTTGTCTGAACCAAAAACTACCCCTTCCAGGCAGAGGCAGATTAAGGGTTCCTGGGCCAGCGCATGGGGGGGGGCCCTCCCCATCCCTTCCATCTGCGGTCCCGTCCCCGTTCTGCCCCGTCCACCTATGGCCCTGCCCATGGCCCCACCCCTTTCTGCCTCTTCCCCAGCACCCCGTCCCTGTTCCACCCAGGGCCTCCCCCATTCTGCCCCCCCACCGTGGCCCCATAACCTGCTTTCTACTTTCTGCCCCCCCACACATTGTGGTCCCAAGACCGGAAAAGCTCTGTCCCCCTGCCATGGCCCCAGGTCGCAGCAGGTAGTGAGAGCTCCTCCAGTCCTGAGGCCGCAGCAGGGGTCTCAATGCAGGGACTTCCCCTGCTGTCCCCTGACTTCTGCCAGAGAACAGAGTCAGGGGGTGCTGGGGGCTTCCCCAATGGGGTTGGGGGCACTGGGGGCTTCCCCTGCCACCCCCCTGTATTCTGCCGGGAGTGGGGTTGGGGCACGAGGGCTTCCCCCGCCATGCCAGCCTGCCCATCTGGTGCTGGTACTGGGGAGCAGGGTTGGGGCATGCGGGCTTTCCCCACCTCACCCACCTGGCGACCAGGGATCCCGGGCCCCCCAGTTGGCTGGGGCTCCTAGGCATGGGCCCCATAGGCCCAGTGGCTAATCCACCACTGCTTTCAGGGTAAATCAGAATAACCAAAAAGGAAAAAGTAAAAACCCAGCTCAAAATACTCACAAAGCAGCTTAATCAGCTACCCAAAGCTTCCTCCACTGAAGGGGGATCCCTGAGTGCCATAGGGCCAATGTAGCTGGCTCGACAGCCCGTAGCCAGCTAGTGGATGTGATTGGGGAAAGGAGTATGGCTTGAGTGTCCTTGTACTCCAGCTATCCCTGGTATCTGGAATAGCCCTTGGGGAACTGATTGTTCTAACCTGGGGACCGTTGCAGCCCTGAGGCTGCTCTAACTGGTGCCAGGGACTGAAACAAGACCAATGGTGTTTGTAAAGGTGGAATGCAACCACCTCTGCACCCCCAACCCTGCCCATACTCAGTTCCTGTACTGAGAAGAACACAGAAGGATCTAAGGAGCTCGCCCAGAATCAGGTGGGTGCTGCTGGGGTGTTCGCTTTCTAAATGCTGGTTTATAGTGAAGGCAGGTTACAAGCTCCTCAAAGAAGGGATGCTGGGCCCAGTTCTGCCCTCAAGGTACACCGTGTGCCTCTGTCACAGACTCACAGGTCGTGCCCACTCTTGGCCCGTACGGTCCCTGGGGGGAACCCCCTTCAGTGTGACAGCCCTTCTCGGGGGTCCACTCTCTTTTGGGGGTTGAGCCCCTCCACCTCCTGGAACCGCACCTTTCTGAGCCTTAGCATGCCTGTCTCTCACCATGGCCCCCGCAGGGAGTCCACAAGCTCTGGACCCCCGTGGCCTCCACTCCCAGAGGGAATAATGCAACCCTGTTCTCTAGACTGGAGTGACTCTCAGCCAGTGTAAAACAGGAGGGTTTATTTAGCATTTGAACACAGCATAGGAAACTCTCACGGCTCTCAGGCCTGGCCTCCCTCAGCACAGTACATCTAAGTCTCCCCTGCATCCAGGTGTGCTCTGCCTGCTCCCTCTCTCCAATCCCGAGATCCCCTACCTCCCAGCTGGGCATCTGATATCACCTGCCCCCAAGCCCCGCCTCTGTCCATTGTCTTCTATCCAAGTAAACAGGGTCGCCTGTCCTCCTCTCCTCTCAGCTGTCCTTTGTACCCCTCTGGCTGGAACCGGCTGGTCAGGTCACTGTGGTCCTCTCTTCGCAGCCCATTGTCCTCCCAGTGGCCAGAACCAGCTGTGACTCCTGAGCTGGACCTCCTGGTCACCAGGTCACCAGTTGCTGGGGTATCCATTCTCCAGGCCATTGTCCGGGGTCCCAAGTTCCCTTGCTGGTCCTCTGTAACAACAAACTCCCTCTCCCATCACCTCGTTAAACCAGTAACACCCAGTGAAACTGCGTCCCACCCCCTCTGCATGCAAACTGCTGAAAACACCAAGAAACCGCCCCCACTTCATCACAGCCTCCCAAAGGCTTATACTGAGTGGCTCCCTTGTAACTGAATGAAGACCTGGGCCATCTGTCTTTTTGTATGTCATCTAATGCACCTAGCAGAATTCTATAAATAATAGCAGTATGGTAGGGTACCTCCTGCACTGCTGATACCAATACCAGCGACGGTGACTTCCTATCTTCCTAAAGCTACAGCGTGTCTGCTTGAAAACAACCACGAAAGACGTGAGACAGCAGGAGATGTCGCATTCTATAGAAACTTACTGGACTCTGTACAGGAGCGGTCCTTCAATGCTCACACAGCCGGAGTTGACAGAGAGCAGCGCTGCTCTGCTTGTGGCTTTGCTTGCCACTCATCCTGCCGAAACAGCTTCTCCCTCAGGCGAAGTGGTTCATAGCTCTTGGCTCATTGCTGTTACAAGACATTTATGCTACCCGGCAGCTGGCCTATTGCACAATTTTGTTCTTTTTTCGCCAAGGCACAAGAGCCAGCCAGCGGTTCATTTTCAGGGAGCTTCAGGTTGAGTTATCAGCATTATTCCGCATTTACTTCAAAAGGTTTTCCTGTGCAATTGTCATATTTTATAGGCTCATGGTCTTGGATTTTGAAAAAGGTCAAAACATCATGTCCCAGGCATCAATATAAAACACAGAGTTTATGTTAAAATTTAAAATAATGGGTGAAAACATTCTTTAAAAATATCTGTAATATGCTGATCTATTGAGATTCAATACATGCAAGGGCAGAGACTGCAAGCTGAGGTTTTCTGAGCTTCTTGCACGTCCCCTGATAAAGAGCTTTCAGTTTTGCATAAGTTACGCCTGAAAAAATTTCAGTTGTGTCAGTTTTCAGCCTTAAACTTCAGCAACCAAAAACCTGAAAATGTTTCAGTTTTTAAGGTTTTTTGGGTACAAGATTGAAATTTCTGTGGGGAAAAATTCCCCCCATGTTTTCCGGCCAGCTCTCCTATCTACATCAAAGCTCTTCAGGGCAAGGATTCTCTCATACTGTAGAATTATAGAAATGGAGGGCTGGAAGAAATATTGAGAAGTCATCAAGTCCAGCCCCGTATGCAGAAGCAGGACTAAGTAAACCTAGACCATTCCTAACAGGTGTTTGTCCAACTTTTTCTTAAAAACTTCCAACGATGGGGATTCCACAACCTTCCTTGGAAGCCTGTTCCAGAGCTTAACTAACCTTTTGGTTAAAAAGCTTTTCGTAATATTTAAATCTCCCTAGGTCTGCAAAGTGCAGAGCACAATGGGTCTGGATCTTTAGGCTCTCCTGTAATACAAATCATAATAAAATTGGGCAAATAGCTGTTTCTTCTCCACTGAGTTTCAAATAGCTTTGAATCAGATTTGCACATGAAGATGTTCTCACGTAAAATTTGACCTTGGCACAAAGAATGGCATTTCCACACCTGCTTTCTGACCTGCGCCTTTATCATATGATCTGTAGATTTAATTTATGATGCATTTCCCCATACAGAGGAAAAATGTTACAACTTTATCTGTCCATGGAGTCCCAGTAGTCTCAGCTCACCAGATGTTCCGGACTCATTTAAGTGGTGAATTGAGCTTTGAACAGTACAATAATTTTAAAATGTAAAGAGTATGGGGACACATAACAAAGAGTTAGAGGTAGTAGATGTACTGATAATATGCTGGTGGAAAAGATCAATTTCAAATTGTCCAGATGCATTACCATAACAATTGGTATTAGCTACTGTAAGAAAATATACTGGTCAATTTCATCTGTACATTTTGTTCTGATTTATTTAAAAGTACAGTAACCATAGGAAATACCATTAATTTAAAAATAGGAGCTCACTGCAGGTAAAGTCCTTATCTGGACCCAAGGCCCAATGATTGTAATGGGGCTGTTTTCCTCTATAGAAGGACTACTGGGAGTCTTTTCCCCCATTAGACTAGCCAGTGCAGTAAGACAGTGCAGGGGGTTAGTACTTTACTGTTATCCCCCAGGAGCAAAGTGGGAGCAGGAGGGAAGGGATTGTATCTCGCAATTTTTCCCAGGGATAGCACAACTACATACCTTCAATCACATAAACCAGATCATGTTGGCATAATCTCGCCTTCTGGCAATGGAATCAATGGGGTCTAAGTAAGTACATTCTTAAGTTATTCAAAGGCAAAAATGCTGTGTAGACCAGAAAATACTCTCCCCCCCCCAACATCTAGAACTTGCAAATGAGGAAAATGATGCTTACAATAAATAACTAAAGGAGATGAAATAAAAAAGGACAAATACAGTGAAAAGAAAATCACATTCACTTAAGTGTGGTTTCACTAATTTTACTATAAATAAAAATCAATTTGTCACAAATTTAAACAGACACCAGAAGGTCATGCTTCCCAGGGAGGGCTGACATTTCAGAGTTTCAGTTTCAGGCAAATGTTCCAAATTCTCCCAAAATGTGGAAATCTTAGTAGGAATACATGTTTATTACACAATTCTCCCCCCCCCCAAATTTTGTTACAAATAGTTTATTTAAATGGCGATTTTCAATGCTACTTTTAATTTTTATGCCCAAATTATAACCCCAGGGACACAGTGATATATAATGACTGCTCGGCCACAATGTTATGGCAGTACAAATGTACAGCAACAATATGCAAACTGCTTTTATCATACCATAAAGTGTGAATTAAATTATAGTATGATAAAAAAGTAGCAGTTTGTAGTAATTCCAAATGTGGCAGATCTTCAGCAGTGCATAACATTATTCAGTGAACTGTGGAAAACATCAGAGCAATTCTAGCCTTAAAGCTTTTCTTCCAACAACCAAAAAGTGCCAAAAACAAGCAAGCATAGCTAAGCATTTCATCTTGGAAGCTGCTTATTGAATTAATAAGACAAGTCAATTAATGTAATGCTCTGTTGCTTCAGGATAAAACATGAAAAGGAAAAATATGGAGCTGTTTACTGTAGTGAGATCAAACAACCATGAAGCCTATAAAACTTAAGTTGCTCACTTCTATAAATCTTAAGAAAATGATCAACACACTCTATATACAACATTGTATATACTCTATACCTACCTATGTAGTCTGTGTGTCGTATCCTCACCTGGTGGATATCGGCATTGACCTCAGTGGAGTTATGCCGATTTACATCTGCTGAGGATCTGGCCTCATCTCTCATACAGCAACTGGACTCACTCTTGGTCCTATTGGTCAGTCACAAAATTGTCACTCATGGTTGCAGGATCGGGTCTTATGGGCATGACTCTCCATTTCCTTGTAGTCATTTTCATGTCTCGTCATTTCACTGACTCCTGAAGCTACCGCTGGTGTTAGAGTATTCTGATTTGGGAGCATTTTACATTTACTTTGCAGATGGCACAGGTGTAAATGATGCTAAGGGACAGGGCAGTGGGGAATCAGGCCTCGCCTGGTTCACTTTTGCCACCAGAATGACAAGCAGAACATTCATGTTTCAATCCAGTGCCCTAGGTTACAGGCACAGCAAGGTTCTGAACAAATCCAAAGATAAGGTTGAGCATCTTCATTTTTGGGTTAAGTCTTCAATTTTAATTTAAAGTTAAACTTGTGAGTGCACAGAAATGTCAGTCATAGGCACCTTAGAAAAATGCACCCAGAAAGACCACAATAAATTAATAATAAACTACCGATTCCCCTAGGCAATGTAATGTATCTTTGGACTTTTCTATATGAAGAAATTGACTAGAATAGTGATTGTGAAATAAGCTCTTCCAGAATAGCTACGAGTGTGGGCACTCTATTCCAAAATAAAGCCATTTTATTCCAGAATAACTAGTGTGTTTTGAGAGCACACTAGTTATTCTGGAATGGCGTGATCTTTAGTCCAGAACAGAGTACCCCAGGTAGACACATGGGGAGCTATTTGGGAATATCTATTGTTGACTAGCTTATTCCACAAAAGCTACTCTGACCAATTTCCCTAAGTATATAAATCCTTACATAAGAATACACACTCATCTTAATCCAACACAGCAGTCACATAGGGCAGACAAGGCAATGAATTTTCATCTGTGTTTAGCCAGTATCAGTTATTTCTAGATAGCTTAGATTTAAGCTACGCTATTATGAACCAAACTCCCAGCATGCCTTGCACTTATGCCATGCTTCACTGCATAAATGTATTAGCAGGTGAAAGTATGTAATCCCTGTTGTTTATGTATATAGAACCTTTCAGAAGTGATGGCAGTTATAAACAATGAACTAGGATAATTGGTACAGGTATCTTAAATAGCTAAATTGCTAGAAATAATTGGCCTAGGTGTCTCAATACCCTGAAACACAGGAGGTACAGGCTAGATAAGAGAATCGAAGAAAGGTCTGTAATAATTAGGGTCTTTTCTAGTTGTAAACAAGTGAGTTATAAAAGAAAGGCAGGACTGAGGTCATACTTTGGAACAATGAAGCTGTAAACTGCAAACCTGCTCCCCAGATTGGATAAACTATTAACCCTTTCTGTATTGGGCTGATCTATCTTTGATTAATAAATTGATTGATGTCTGATCAATAATTGAAATAGAACCCTCAACATCTTAACTTTAGATGTCTTTGCATAAGGTCCCATTTGGCACCAAGCTCATGTGTTCATGGTGGGCCCACAGGGTCAGGAGGGGAAAGCTGTAAGGTGGAAGAGGAATAACTTCATGGCTCTTTTTGTAGCCCTGAGGCTGCAGTGCATCCTGCTGCTGCTATGTCTCTTTTCTCTATATGCCAAAGCCTGTGATGCACACAGCAGTGGATCTACCAACTCCACACCTGCTCCCTCTAGCCTGCCAGGTTTTCAGGGCTCCACAAGAATTGAATGGCTGTGTCGTGGGTCATGCACACCCTGTCCCCTTTTCGGATAGGACAGGTGTCATTATAGGCCTGCAGGCAAGTCTGCGCAACCCTTCTGAGTCTCGGAGTAATGTGGCCTAAAAGCCAAAGTCAATCTACCTGCCCTCTCTATCAGGGCTGTGTGGCCTAGTTGCCAGGGTCAGTAGAACGGCCCTCGCAATCAGGGCTGTCAGTCAGTCAGCCCTGAGAGTCAGCGGCCAGTCAGTAAGGCTGGTGGGTCGGGCCGCCACCCCAGGGTGGGCAGTGCCCAAATTGGGGGACCCGGGTCCTCCCTTTCCACTGGGTACCAACCCAGGGCCCTATTGGTGGCGGGGTTGCTCACCACCAGCTCGGCGAGGATCCAGCCGAAACATGCCGAGCTACTCTCCAGGTCTCCAACCACCTCCCCGAAAAGCCTCCCTGGGTTACTTCCCGCTTCTCTGAAGCTTGTGGTCTCTCCCGCGGTCTCTCCTCCCTCTGTGGCGTCCAGAGCCCGGGGTTCATGGGTTGCTGCCGTCTGGCTGGCCTCCACATCATGGAGTGTCGGCGGTCCTTCAGCTGGAGTCTGCAGCACACCTCCTTCCTCTCCAGAGCTCAGCCCCAAATGAACTAGGCTGCTCCCTTTTATACCTGGCCTCCAGCCGAAGCATGCCCAGCAGGGTCAAGGGGGCATGGCCTCCTTGCCCCAAAAGAGGAATTAATCCCTGCAGTCCCAGTGCGGGGCATGCATGCCCCGTCTCAGGCTGAGAATGCTGGTTTCACTATATCTTGGTGAAGGGGCAGGCCACCAAGGAGCTCTCATCTTACTGAGGGGGGAACACGGCTCATGTGGATCAGCTTCCCATCTCCTGTGCCACACTGTTTCTCATTTGTATCCCCCACCTTGAATTGCACTAGTTGCAGGAGGCCTTAGGCCTCTAGTAATTGAAACTCCCTAGGACTGGCAGGTAATAGGGCTATTTTTAGCTGGATTGGGCTCTAATATATTAATAACAACAAATTAGGGTTAAAGAAGACATTTTAAATTCGACAGTAGGAGTGCAAAATAGCATCCCTTATCTGTAATTAGTGAGGGCTAGATCCTCAGCTGGTGTAAACTGGTGTGGCTCTATTGAAGACAGGATGCGAGTTTTAACACCCAATGCCTCATTATGTTGGGGGTAAAAAAAAAAAGAAAGTAAATAGAATTCAGCAACTTGCAGTATGAAGAATCATTATAGCCAGATGAAAATGACTGGAACAGAGTGTAATTCTACACACGACTGCTGATATAAAGGCAACACTGACACAGCCTTAACCTTCATACCTCCGACTACACAAAAGTAATGAACTCCCTCAGGATATTTTCCTCCATTAAAATGCTCTTTGGTGAAAACATCTCTCTGAGCTTCATTATGACTTTATTACAGAGTCTTGCCCCAGAGACCAAATTCAGACTGCTGGTCCTCACCAATGGCTTTTGCCACTGGAGGAGTAACCGGCCCAACTTTAGATGCTATGGGACAATGTGAGTCTGGTCATCCTCTCACTGCATCACACATCACTCCGCTCCACCGGGGCACACGCACAGCAGAAGAGGTGGGTGGAAGGAAGTTCGCCACTTGCGTGGCCTGCACATGGGCAGTCACAATTTGAATCCCTGCTCAGTGATTGCATTCCCGCAGGGGGCAGGGAAGTAGCCAGGACTCCTCTTCTGTGCAAAGCAGACAGTAGTGTCCAACTAGTCTTGAGATACCCACCCTCCCAAAGCTTCTCTGGGAGCAGAGTGGCACTGCTCTGCCCTGCATACAGTTCAGTGGTTAAATGTCACCATTGGGTGCTGAATGTTAAGCCTTGTGATGCTTCCGTAGTTTGTCAAACATGGTATATCCAGATGCTCATCAACTAAGAGTTGCATACTGCAGTCAACAGTGCCCAGATGTCATGGTGATGGTCAGCAGACAGTATACAACCCTTAAGGGAGCTCTGTCACATGCAAAACTCTCATTACATCCAATGGATGTTACACACAGAGAAAACCTGTAGGACAAGGCCCATGGTATTTGAAATCTCTATTCAAATATACCTTATCAAAAGACCGGGGAATGGCTCTGTATCATAAATAGGGGCCTGAGCTAACACCACAAAGCCAAACAATCTTGAATTTAGGATCAAATGGATAAAAAAATAACACCCATTTTCCCTCTGTGACATCTACAGTTCGGTTATGGAATGAGCAGGGGAGAGAAAGGAATATTCCATACAATATAATCATGAACCCAAGCAACATGATGATGGGAGAAGAGGGGTGTGTCATCATCTTTTTTATTTTATTTTGCATCCCATGTACCAGAAGAGGCTATTGCATTAATAGCATACAGTCCGTTTTTTTTCAATGTCCTGGGAAAGGGGAGGGAGTGGGGAGAAAAGAGATGGTTCTGACAAATGTTTAACAGTCAGCTCGTTCAGCAAGTGAAGGAGAGGGGGATAAAAGAGAGGCCCTCCAACAGCATCCCTGGGCAAAAAGGTGGGGCAGCTAAGTCATAGTTGAACTGTGGTGGCCCTTAGAGCTTTGGGCAGTGGGGATGGAACTAAGCTGGTAAGTTCAAGGAGCCACCCTGGCTCTAACCTCCTGGCTCTGCGTTGAATGCAGCTTGGATGGAGCAGACAATCTGACCCAGAATTCTAATCCAGCTAGTCAGGAACTGAAAAGAGGAAAGCAGAAGGCTGAAAGGAGAATGGCAAAAGATGAGATGGGTTTGAATCAAACTCCAAGATTCTAACACCCCCGAGTTGTAATGTAGCTGGGACCTAAATTTCACAGCTGAACAATTTCATCCTTATTGCTGATTGAACCACCTAAAAGCCCCTATACTTTAGGGCAGCTCAAATCTGGATCTAAACTTTGTGCCTCGGGCCTTTCTGAAATGGAAATAAGGAGAAAGCAAGGGTTCCAGGGCAGAAGACTGAGCGAGTGAAAGGGGACTCCCTCGGGTCTCATTTTTCCAGTCTGCTCTCCTTTCAAGCCTTCCATTCTCCCTAAGGCAGTGTCTACATTTTTCTTTGTCTCCCAGGTTTTGACTTGTCCCTCCTGTCAGTTCAGGAGAGAGAGAGAGAGATTGAAGAGCATCCCAATTAGGATAATGGCATGCTTCCTCATTGCTTGTATCTAGTCAGAGTTCAATGCTGCTTTGAGGCCTTCCATTCTTAGAAGTCAAGTTGGAAAAGGGGAAAAAAAAATAAGATGCTCTGAGGCTCTTCAAGGCACACGTCCAGGCTGCGGTGCTTTTCTATTCCGCGGGCAGTTGCTACTTAGTTGCACACGTCTTCAAGAGCTGGGAGGCTGAGCTGAATACTGTATTAAATGAAAAAGAAGCTGCTTGATGAACTGAAAAGCACCATGGCTTGATCACTCCACTTAAACAGCTCTGAAGAGATTTTCCTCCACACTCTGAATGTGGAATTACAGAAAGCTTGTACGCCTCCCACCGCGAGGCATGCTTTATTTGCACCCCTCTGCTGTGGTGCAAAGTCAAGTCATTATGGTAAAGCTTATATATACAGAGCCAAATTGCGACCTGGTGTATGTGGGTGAAACTCTATGGCTGCGGGTGGGGTTGAACCCATTTACACCAGATCCATGTTAGACCCTGTCATAAATATAAAGGGAAGGGTAACAACCTTCCTGTATTCAGTGCTATAAAATCCCTCCTGGCCAGAGGCACAATATCCTTTTACCTATAAAGGATTAAGAAGCTCAGGTAACCTAGCTGGCACCTGACCCAAAGGACCAATAAGGGGACAAGATACTTTCAAATCTGGGGGTCTAGGGGGGAGGCTTTTGTCTGGCTGTTCTGTGTGCTTGCCGGAGAGAGATCAAGAAAGCAAGCAATCCAACTCCATTAGAATTAGTAAGTACTAGCAAGGAAATGCGTTTACTTTTGTTTTGGCTTGTGATTTTTCTCTGTGCTGAGAGGCAGGTGTATTCCTTGTTTTCTTTTTGTAACTTTAAAGTTTTTGCCCAGAGGGAAATCCTCTGTCTTTTAAATCTGATTGCCCTGTGAGATTAGCTTCACTTCTAATTTTACAGAGGTGCTTCTTTTACCTTTTTTCTTTCTAATAAAGTTCTGTTTCTTTTAAGAGCCTGACTGATTTCTCTATTGTCCTAGGACCCAGGGGTTTGGGTTGGTGATCACTTTGTAACCAATTGGTTAGGATATTATTCTCCAGCCTCCCCAGGAAAGGGGGTGTAAGGGCTTGGGGGGGGGATATTTTGGGGGAATAGGAACTCCAAGTGGTCCTTTCCCTGATTCTTTGTTAAATCACTTGGTGGTGGCAGCGTACCCTCCAAGGGCAAAGAGTTTGTGCCTTGGGGAAGTTTTACCCTAAGTTGGTAGAAATAAGCTTATGCGGTCTTTCATGCGGGTCCCCACCTCTGTACCCTAGAGTTCAGAGTGGGGAGGGAACCCTGACAGACCCATTTATTATAAATGGCAACAAATGATCAATGCAATGTCTAAAGTAAACCAACCACCTGCTGCTGAGATTGTAAACAGAGTTCCTGATTCTCCTCCCATTTTTATGCTAATTTCAAAGGAGTTGCTCCTCATTTACATCCCCGTACATAAGATCCTAATCAGGCCAAGAGACTTGGGGCTGGATTTTTAATGGTATTTAGGTACCCAAAAATACAGATAGGTGCCTAATGGGATTTTGAAAAGCACCTAGGTATCTAACTCCCAAGAAATCAAAGGGAGATAGGCACATAAGTGCTTGAAAATCCCACTAGGCATCTATCTGCTTCTTTAGATACCTAAATATCTTTAACAATCTGATCCTTGTGCTTTGCAGAGAAAAATTTAGCTACAAATCCACGTAAGTGAAACTAGGAAAACATCAGTATCACTTAGGGCTTGTCTACAATTACCAGAGGATCGACACTGCAGCGATCGATGCATCGGCGGGTGATTTAGGGGGTCTAGTGAAGACGCACAAAATCAACCAGCGATCGCTCTTCTGTTGACTCCTGTACTCCACCGGATCGAGAAGAGTAAGTGGAGTTGATGGGAGAGTGTCTCCAGTAGACGTCCCGTAGTGTGGACCCCGTGGTAAGTACATCTAAGCTGCGTCAACTTGAGTTACGCTATTATTGTAAGTCAAATTGCGTAGCTTAGATTGACTTTCATGCATAGTGTAGACATGTCCTATGGACTTGGGTTCCCAACTAAGAGCAACGCTGGCATGTTGTAAGGCATCGGTCATCTAAATTCTACCCTCTTCTCTCTGTTTCAAATCCAGAAAATCAAGTCAAATCAAATGGAGAAAAATCAGATTTTCATCTTCTGTATACTGGTGTAAATCAGGAGTAACTGTATGGCAGTCAATGGTCTCAGTTCTTGGGTCTGGGCAGGCTGAACTAGATACACAAAGAAGGAGGTCTGGAGAAGTAGAAGTGGGAGCCACCACCATTACAACACCCTTAGCTAGGACTAACCAGTGGCCAGTTTGGTCTTTGGTGCAAGTTAGAGCAGCTTCAAGTCAGTTGTGATTTGGGCCCAGCGACAATGGCTACCAAGGGGCATTCTCTCAGCCAGGGATTGCTGGAATGAAATACTACCTCTGCCATACCCGCCCCCCCACCCCTTTTGTTTCTGCTTGGGTGGTCATGCCATTAAATACTTAATGGGGGAAGGACTGGGAGGTGATGACATGGCATCTGCAGTGAGGCCCAGTAGAGTACAAAAGCAAAAAAAAAAAAATGTAGAACACATAAATCATTGCTGTTGGGTGGATGACTTACCCAATCAGATCTTTGCAGCAATTTGCTTTTCTTTAGTCTGTGGGTCAGCGGTAGTGGTGAAAGACTAATAGAGATGGATGAAAATAATTAACCGGCATGAAACAGGGGATGAGATAAAATGAGAACAAAAGGAAAGAGGAAATGAAGAGGCAGGAGGCAATATTCTAGGCTGTGGTAGTTTTGGTCCTGTCCTCAGTAGGCCTTAAAGCTCTTATCTTTAACTCACCTCTGAAAGCAGCAATAGTCATCTTAAAAGCTGGCAAATCAAACAGTTTATGAATTAGGGACAACAAAACATTGTACGGAGATAGCAAACAATAAGCAAAAAGGGGCCTATCATTGGAATGCTTTTGACTGTGTTGATCATAGGGATGTGAATTGTGGGAAACAGATCATAACCTAATGCTTAACTACATGTATTGATTTTGGCTGAGTCAAATTCAGGAGCATGTGCATTTGAAATAGCATATACATTCTAAAATTCTGACAAATAACATCTGCTGGAAGAAGCGCTCGTTGTAAATAGGCACAATGTTTGAGACATTTGCTTCCTGCAGTCAAAGAAATAGATTTACTCCATAAGTTGCAATAATAAGTCCTAAAAAATGGACTTGGTGAATGGCCACAGGTGTATGTTTGTTCAAAATAATGGAATTTTTTTGTAGTTATCAATTGTCACCAGTTGTTATGGCTTTTTGCTAAGCTCCTAATATTATTAGTTAGTGGTTCTGGACACTGTGATGTGGGAGCTCAATTTTTCTCCACTCATTTTGTGCTCACCGTCTACTAGAAAACCTTCCCCAAATGGTTCTCTCTCTTTCTAATGAATTGACCCCAAGTAGAGCACTCTTTGCCACATTTCATTAATTAATGATTACTTTCCCCCACATCTTACAGCTAACGGGCCTGATTCCGCTCTTCATTACATTAGTGAAAATCAGCACCCTGTTGTCAATGGAATTACACTGATGTGAACAAAGAGATGGCACTGGGATAGGACTTGGGTTCCACTTCTGGCTCTGCCATAGACTCTCTTTGTGTCCTTGGCTCTCTCTGTGCCTGGAGTCCACCATCGGTAAAACAGGATAATAACACTTCTGTGCCTCATAGTGGTGGTGTTAGTATAAATCCATTAGTATTTGTGGGATGTTCCAATATCAAGGTGACGAGCGCCACAGGGGAGTGTCTATACATATATGAGATCCAAATCAGGCCTACAATCTGGATTCTAACTGACCACAGGTAGGTGGACTTCTGACCACAGAGTTAAAGACTTAAATCAATTTTCCTGCATAGCTGTAGTGTTTGGTCCATTTGAAAATTATTCCTGCACACAATTCTAATGTGATCTCTGGTGCATCTGATAAAGATACGTAGAATACCAAATAAAGGCGCGAAACACGTTTCCCTCAGGCAAGCTCCAAACCCTGCTTGATGGAATGTGACTGAGGTATTGCTAAAATAAAAACTCATATTGTGACATTCTATCAGCTTAAGAAAAAAAAACCTGTCAGCTTTATGTAATGATTCATATACTTTCCTGTGCAAACCCTGGTTATACTCTCCATAACGCATATATCAATTATAATGATATGTTGACAAAACAGTATCCCAGAAAATGACTATTTTCCTCTGAGAACGTTGTCATATGAAGTGTAACGTGTGTCCAGTTACGACAGTTAGAAACATTGCTAATAATTTTATAATAGGAAAAGATACTCAGCAATAAGCTTCTGACTATACCTGAAAAAGTCCATTAGTGGCCAATCAATATTTTCTGATAACACAAAGCAGCAATCACTGTACATTTTTTTACTCTGAACATTTTTTACATAGGCATCTCCCTGTGACAGGAGCTGCATCTCCTACCACCACATTTATAATGCGAGGTCATAATGTTGGCCCCTGATTCCCCCCCCCCCACCTCCTGTATTCCAAGTGTATCGACAGACAGTAGATAGCATTCTGAAAGCAACATTAAAATCATACCACACTGAGCTCTTTATTACCAGAGATTTTGGATAAAAAGTACATCATTTAAATTATCTGAATCAATAGGCAGATGGTAGTAACCATATTTTAAACGTTTCTCCAACTTGTACACATTAGATTTAAACAACAGCTTCATGTTTCACATATCTGAAGAAGAAACGCTGACACAAGTCAAAATTTATCTCCAGTACATTTACAAATATTTAATTTCCCTCCCACTGGCATCACTGTGTTTGTACCTATGCCAGAAAGCAGGAACTTTAGCTTCCTCTTAGGATGTTGTCAATACTCCTTTATGGATGTGCAAAGAATGGCATGACTCATGTACTCTCATGAGGATCCAGAGAACCATGCCCTCAAAAAACCATTATTCCATCAGCCAAGGAAGAAAGGAACTCCAAGACTTTTCCAATACACAAAGATTTGTCCTGTATATCACTGAAATATGCAATCATTGTGCCACTAGGCTGGTCGGAATTTTTTGTTCGGGAGGGTACATTGAAAAAATGAAGGTTGCCTGCATCCTAATTTGACTTTGCATTTTGTTAGTCATTATTTTGGACCTTTGGTCTGACCCATTATGGCTCTTATGATCTTATGGTCATGGTCTCATTTTTTTCCTAATCGTTTTAACTGAAACAGAAATTTCTTAATACTGCATGTGATATGCAGGGTTTGCAGTAACTTCAAAGAATTGCAGATGTTTAATGAATTTGGTGGGGTGATATTTGATGCTGCCAACCGGCAAAGACAAAATCATGAGCATGCCCAAGAAACTTTGCTTCTTATAAACAATATTTCCTTCTCTATAATTTTAGCAGACTTAGTATTTTCGTCCTTCAGTAAGCAAAATTTTGCTGACCCAAGCCAGTGGCAGATTAGCCACTAGGCCAACAGAGCCTGTGCCCAGGGCTCCCGGCCAACTGGGGGGCCCTGGAAAAATGGGTGCCCCGATGCCCCGACCCACTCCTGCTGGGGAGCAGGATCTGGGTGCGGGGGCTGAGTCCACTCCACCCCCGTGCTCCAACCCTGCTCCCCGGTAGGAGTGCTGGCGGAGGAGTGGGGGGAAGGGAGCACCTGGAGGCGGAAGAGGTCGGGAGGGGCTCGCACTTGCTCTGGCCCAGGGCCCCACAAAATGGTAATCCACCTCTGACCCAAGCATTACAGTTACCTTTACATGCTCAATCAGAGTTCAGGTCACGGGAGACAAAAGATGGCAAGTATCTCACTCTTGGACCTTAGGTTTGGGAGACAAGCTAAACGGGTCAGATTCTAATCTGAGTTACAGCTGCAAAAAAGATGTCTTGTTGTTAAGGCACTGCTCTAAGACTAATGAGTTCGGAGTCCTGTCTCTTCAACTGATGTGCGAACTTGGACAGACTTAATCGCTCTGGGCCTCCGTTTGTCATGTGCAAAATAGGGCTCTCTCTGTCTCCCACATTTTGTCTGCCTCTTCCACTTGAATTGGAAGTTCTCTGGGAACAGGGACTGAATCTTATCATGTGGGTGTATAGTGCCTAGCATAAAGATCTCAGCTGGGGGGTTTTAAGGTGCTACCATAGTACAAATAAATAGTGATGATGCTTTACTTCAGTGGTGTTGCTCTTCACTTACACTATTGTAACTGAGACCATAATCAGGCCCACTCATTCAGCTCATGGCAGCACTCTTACCAGTTGATTTTCTGAGGGCTAAACCCAGGGACCCACTACCCAGCCTGAAGGTGTGACTGTGAGGTGAGTCTCTCTGCAAAGAGAATGGGAGGAGGGGGGAAGAAATTCCCAACCATGGCTTGGAGCACCCACAGAGCCACTCCACTAGGCTACTTCATTTTATTGGCTGATCTAGATCTCTGCAGCCCAGACAGGCAGAGGACCAGAAGATTACTGGACCTGCCCAGGTTTCCTGACCACTGGGCACTGCCACACAAGAACTCCCAGCCCCGATGGTCTATATGCTGTGCAATGGGAGCACATCTGGTGCAAGACACTCATGCCGCTATCTAGACTCTCCCATGCATAGCTGAGCCACATCTGTTCTATTACCCAGGGGAATCTCCAGGGACATAGAAGTGGAGAGTGGATGTCCTCCTAAGGGCCAAATCCAGATGTCTTTGCTTGGTGTTTACCCGTGGGCTTGTCTACATGGGGACACTCAGGAAAGTCAGCCTCAATTAACGGAATGTGTGAATTAAAAGTGGATTAATTAAACTGCATTACCCCCCTGTATGGATACTCTCATTCAGAATTAAAGTGGCCTAATACAGTTTACTTTAATTCAGTTTCAAAGTGAATTAAATTAGATCAGACTAAGGCCACTTTAATTCTGAATGAGAGTATCCACATGGGTTTAATTCAGTTTAACCAATCCACTTTTAATTCACACTGTTAGTTAATTTGTCCCCCCATGTAGGCAAGACCTCAGGCCTTATGATGACAAATTCTCTTTGATTTCAATAGGAGATTGATTGAGCAAGGATCTCGGGGCTCAGCCCTAAGAGCTATTGACAAGAGTGACGGGGAAAGGTATTTGTTGGACTAAAAGTAAAATGGGCAGGTGGGGAAGGGGAGGAAGACTGTTGAAAAAAACCAGCATTAACTTTTATGGCCTGATTCTGATCTCAAAATACACCCGAGTAAAAAGGTGTTCAGGCATGTTTTGATCTTACAGAAACTGGCCAAATATCTATTCAAAAGGGGAGAGTGGTAAATTACTGCTTACAAAGCAATACATCCATTTTTATTTTGAGGCTCAACACTCCAGTTACCAGCATATAAAGTCCATGTGGAATCTGGTGTGACGCTTGGCACTGCTGCTTTAATACACCCTGTAATTACAGTGACAAATTTCCACCTCCTGAAATATCAGGTGCTGAAGTGGTTGCCCTAGAGGAGGAAGAAAGCTGGTGGGATAATTTTGACTGACTTTGGGTCAGCGAGCTCAGCTGTTACTCTACACTGGATTAAAACTGATTAGTCTGGGTGAAGGCGGTCTTGTGAGACACAGGTAACTAGGGTGAAAGGAAATTGAAAATATTAAAGAAGAGAAAGTGGGACTGGATAAAATGCCTTCTTCACTTCCATACACCTCTTCAATTTACAAATACCCAAGGCTAGACTGTGTAGCCTTCATGCACGTTGGCAAGTCCACTAAAGGGACTACTCATGTGAGTAAATATTCACAAACATAAATTCCGGCCCTGAGGTTCTACCTCTGTCCTAATCATTCTAAGAGCTTTCCTACACAGAGAGCTGCATTGCTTTAATCAAAGGTGTTAATTTAAACTGATTTTGTTAAACTGGCACAAACCCCTGCATGGTAACTCTTATTTTGTTTTAAGAGTGTCCTATATCAGTTGACAGAGTAGACTGAATGCATCCGATGAAGTGAGCTGTAGCTCACGAAAGCTTATGCTCAAATAAATTGGTTAGTCTCTAAGGTGCCACAAGTACGCCTTTTATTTTTGCTTTTTTCAGTTGAGCTTCAGTGAATTAGGTTTAAGCTAAACCAAAATAAGCCACTCAGACTGAAATAAGAGGGTCCAGACGAGGGGTTTCATCGGTTTAAGTAAACCAGTTTAATTAAACAGTGCAAGTTTGTCTATAGGAAGGACTAAGACAGCAGCAACCCAGACGTGCTAGCAAGAATCAAACCTTGTGCAAATCCCAACTCATCTTAATCAAACATTAAGAAACAAAATCAGTTTTTGTATTCTCGAGTAAACAATGCAAAACTTTGGAGTTAGCAATCATATTTTCACTGGAGTCTATGCCACCTCTACAAAGTCTGAAGACGTTGTTTGTAGTACACCTTTAATAAGAAGGCAGCCCGCAGTCTACCAAACTCTGCCAAATAAACTCTTAATACATACTGTATTTTATTCAAGAGTTGTCCTTCTCTTCTTCATGGAATATCTAATAGCTCTAAAAATATTTTCCTGGAAGAGGATAGACTCATCATTGTTAAGTATAAAGTATAGTTATGTAAGTAAAGCCAGCATGCTAGTATTGCACAAGGGGGGGAAAAGCCTCCAGAACACAAGAAAATGGAATAACGTAATTCTCTCCAATACTCTGTTGAAAGAAAAAGGAAGCTCTTGACACAACATCTTCATGATTCTGATAGCTCCAGGTGTCCTGGTGCTGCAGCGGGTTTGCTCTCCCTTTTGACTGCTCTGAAACTGGTAGGTGTATTCCAGATCATTAAAAACCGGTATTACAGCAGCTCCAGCAAAGTGTGGTACTATTTAATTTCTTGAAGAGTGAGGCTTTATTTCAAAATATCATATATATTTATATCTATACTTTTAAATGGTATAAAGTAAATTGTAGATCCAAACGTATAAGACTATTGTTCATACTTCATCATCACAAAAACTTTACCAAAGAACCATTTTTCTTCATTTTTCTTTTCTGTTGTCAAAAATCTGGGGCATTATTTCCATAGAATATTTTATTTCACACAGTAAAGCCACTGTTATTATCTGGTCAACAGTCAAAGTGCAAATAAGAAATCCATTTGGCTTGTAAATGCTTGAGATGGTTTACATTTTGAATATGTTGTCCTCTGTAAATCAGTGGTTCTCTCATCCAGGAGACGCTATTAGGTTCTTGGGTGAATCTGCAATGAAGTGCAAAATAATCAATTACATACGTTACAGAAATGAACACAAAAGCTGGACTGATAGTCTGCTGGTGGTGGCACATGCCTCTGCCAAATGGGTGTCTGAGTTCACAGCTTGAGATCAGCATTTTGTTTTGTGCTCCAGCTTGGTCTGATGGTGTTCAGGGGCAGCATGGCCAGCTCCTGTGGGGATGTAGGGGCACGAGCATCTTCCTGCCCTCTTGAATGACTAGCTTGTGGAACACCACTGATTTGCATGGAGAGACAGCTGAGGGGTTGGTTACATTAGATAACAGAGACTTGATCTACTTGAATGTGCTAAAAACCCCTACAAGGAAAACTGGCCATTGTTCAGGTTTCTGTGACTCTGAAATAAGAGTGACCTATCAGACGCTGACATTTTTAGCTTCCTTGAGAAGATGTGTCGTTTTTTGGTTACATCAATACACATAAATGAATATCATAGCCCTTCTCTAGTCAATTTAAGTGAGTAGCAATACTCACACTGACTTCAGGAGGCTCAGTCCTTAAATTAGGAGAACAATTATTAGCAGAGCAGTAGACTGTATGATGGGATGCAGCAGTAATTGTCTTAGCAACAGATATTTACTGCCTTGTGTTCTTTTTACTACTTTGAGGTGACCTCTTAATTAGAATGACTGTTACAACAAAAACAAAGGGCTTTAGTCAATGCTCTAAATAGAAATTTAATCTGAAATATAGGTCAGCATATTAAACTATTCAGCCTGTTAAAAAAAATCCTAAAACCTTTCCGAATTTTTTTTCCAGTTCCTATTTTCTGCTGTCCTGATTTGCCATTAACAAATGATCTTCTGTGCTGGGTTTTCTCTCACACAGACTGAACAAATCCCATTCTCTTTGCTGCACTACTGCAGCTATTTGCTCAAGGAGGGAGGGAGCTGAATATGCTCTGGGATTCAGGTTTCAAGGGACCATAACATCAGCTGTTGCAGTATTACTGGGCAAGTAGTCTAGGAAATGTGAGTAGTTCTTTCACCTACACTACTCAGGAGACAATATAAAAATGACCTGATGGCATAATATATTGTAAACTGAATGTTATTTATGAGAAACAGCTTGGCCTACTTGTTAGAGCAGGGGATATGAAATCAAGAGACCTGGATCCTACTCAACCACTGTGTGACTTTGGGCAAATCCTTTAAGTTCTGTGCACTGTAGTTTTCCCTATCTGTAAAATGAGGATAAGAAATATACCTATTTTTGTAAAGGGCTTTGAGGGCACTATTATTATGAGCGTAGCTTATAGTAAAAATAGGACAATTTGCTGAATTACATGGATACTGGGTGAAATTCACACCTGGCACAGAGGGCCAGCACAAAGCCTTCTGAATCACCTAAGTTCTGAACAGGAATGGTACGTTGGAGAGTGGATTGACTGCACTGGGGTGCCTGCCCAAAACCTACGTGCTGTGCAAGGATGTCTAGCTCTGTATAGGTCTGTGTAGAAAGCTACAACTGGATCCAGGGAAATGACCATGATCAAAGGGTCTGCAGCTAGTATTCCAGCCCCCAACATCATAGCCCTGCTCATTGGCACCAACTTGGGAGGGTAGATTTCCACCTCCCAACCCATCCAGCCTCTGCCTACAGAGAGCCCAACCCAGCAGAGCGCTACTGACTGGAACGGGTTGTGCACTCTGCGAGTTGCAGTGTGACCTCGCAGCCTGGTCTCTGATACTTTTGCGAAGAAAGTGAAGAATCAAAGCTTTTCAGATGATCTCCAAAACTCATGCTGCCGTTAAAACAAGTGAAAAGTGATAAAAAAAAAGTTTGACACGAGACCCAAATAAATTAAAAAAACAATTTCTGGACAAAATTTCAGACAGCTGCTCTATCAATAGAAAATAAATCATTTTGCAGAAGCTGAGGACAGCTCTTTAAGTCTTGGGCTTGAACATCTTAAATACTCAAACATGTTAAAAGTTAAAGGGCTAAAGTCAAGTACACAGTCACAGAGAAACAGGAACACTGGGTCAGATCCGTGGTCCATCAAGTGCAATGTCCTTTCTCTGACAGGAACCAGCTGCAGCCACTTCAGGGGAAGGTGCAAGCATTCCTGTAACTAGAGTGGAATGAATATTTTTCGGTTTAGTGGCAGAACCAAAAAAAAATCAGAAAAGAATTGTTTCAAGTCAAACTGAAGCTGAATTTTTTAGTTCTTTCTTGCTCAACGGAAACTGAAAAAAAATTCATTTTTTTCTTTTCATTTTGATTCTGGTTGGTTTTCTTACCCCCTTTAAATGCATTTTTGTAACAAATCTAGCTTGATTTTTAAAGGAAAGGTAATTTCAAAATGAAAACTTGAAACATTTCATTTTGAAAATGTCAAAACAAACCATTTTGACTTTTGCTAATTCTTTATTTCATTTTAATTCACTGAATGTGACCTGAATTTGCGAATGCTTTCATTTGACTGAAAAATGCATTTTTTAGTAAAGAAACTGTTCACTAAAAAAATTTCACTCAGCTCTGCTTGGAATGGACAACTATGGATAATTTACTGTAGTGGGAGTTTCTTCCTCCCTTCATCAGTTAGGTTTAGATTTATGCCCTGAAGCATGTGGATTTTTATCTCATATATAATTGTGGAAATGTTCATAGTCAGGATACCAGTCCCTGAGTCCCTCAAAGTTCTTTTGTGTATGGAGAACACTCATGGCAAATTAGTTTAAGGCTCAGAATGACTTGTGCTAAACCCTTTTCTAATCATCACGGATATATCCAGATATTGGCTGACTGGTGTTGCTTCTTCCTGACTCCTATCACTGAAATATATGCAAACAGAGACACACAGCCCTCAGTCATCTGATCTGGGCCAGGAGCACACGTATTTCTGGAGCACACCTTTCTCCTGTGCTATCTGAAATGACAGTGGGCTTTTTAATAAACAAAAATTAAATTCCTATTTCAGGAGTTGATTGGTTTTTTTTGCCATTTAAGGATCAAGCAGGCTACTTCAAGCAAAAGTTTAACTCATCCAAAAGTATATCCAAGATTTCTGTCTCCATGATTTAAGAGATCATTATTAAGCCTTTTGCCACTTTGCCTTTATCAATTCTGTTCTGTCACAATGTTTCAAGGTAACAAAACAAAATGCTGCTCGAAGCTTACCCTGCACAAGCTCATTAAAATAACTCCTAAGGGTAAATGCCAGAAACATTTTTTTTCATTTCTGAATACCTGTAGGTTTTTAATTTAAATGAAATACAATAACCCATTCTGATTAGATTGAATCGCACCTCTGAATATTAATGAGTTTCACTCCTAAGTTTCTAACTATTATTACTAGATATTGACTGTTACCTACACCTTGGTTCACAGGATGCTTTTGGATGGTGGAGCTTAAGAAATTACAAATTCCTATCAAAACTAATAAGATTCCTAAATTACATATTTGCAAGGCAGAATGCAAGATTACCCTAGGGTGCTACATTAAAAATCTAGCACAAGAACAACAATAATAATAATGTAAATAACAAAAGTTTTAAATTTCTCCTCACATTACTTGTTAAATAATTTCCCTTTCTTAAATTTGTGATTCATTAGGGAAAGAGATATTAGGACATGTGATCGTTTTTATGCTATATGGCCTAATCTCAAATGCTATTTCAATTTAGATCAGACAAGCCATAAACATGGGGTGGCACATGGCTCCGCCACCCCACAAAGAGATCCAGCAAGAAATTGGAACTCTGTGAATCATAGTTCCTTCCCCATTTCTCTCTTTCTTCTGGGAGTGGGAGAATGATGGACTAAGTCTCTTTTGCAGGTGCAGGAATGTTTAGATGAAGTCAAAAACATTTCTGCAAATGTTTCCTTTTTGGGGGGAAAAAAGCCTTTTTCAATTTAGTTGGTTTGGTCCTGCTTTGAGCAGGGGGTGGGACTAGATGACCTCCTGAGGTCTCATCCAACCCTGATCTTCTCGTGTGTATGGTAACACCCATTGTTTCATGTTCTCTATGTATATAAATCTCCCCACTGTATTTTCCACTGAATGCATCCGATGAAGTGAGCTGTAGCTCACGAAAGCTTATGCGCAAATAAATTTGTTAGTCCCTAAGGTGCCACAAGTACTCCTTTTCTTTTTACAATAATTAACAAACTTGTAGGACAAATCTTTTTGACAAGCCCTAATGCCTTTCAACAGCTCCTGCACAACAAGGTTGTCTCCCCCGGTGCTGCTGGACTGAGTTCTGTGAGGCTGCAGCATGTAAAACAATGGGGATTAGTTAATGTTAGGAGGGGGAATGTGACATTCAGTGTAGATGTTCTCCTGTTTCCTCATCCAACCAGGGCTCGTTTCCTCACGGGGTGACTGGGAGATGACTGTATGGCGGAGGGAAATCTACTGTTGCCCAGCTGCACAAACACCACCATGTCTTTTCCCACGTGTTTGCGCCTTTCTGCACTGCGCACTGGAGGAGGGGGGGCAGAATGAGCTTTCATTTTAACTAAGTCTCCTGTAGATGAAATAAAAGCCATGGACTCAGAAATTAGCTATTACTAAGACGTACTAGCCAGCAAAATCTCATACCTATCAACCCATGGCTTTCATAATTGTATCTTTAACCACCAAAAATGAGCCTGCCGATAGGCTATTTTATTCCTTGGAGGCAATGACTTTCAGAAAGGTACATAGTGCTAAGATGCCAGTTTGAAAACCTGGGCTCAGCTGAGATCTCTGAATCTGAAAACCTGTGTCTGATGTAGGGAGAGGGTCAGAGCGCTGGCAACTGACAAAGCAGCCAACCAACCTTCCATACAAAAGCAAGATGCAGTCCTGGTGACTGTAAAAGTGTATGGGTGAACAAGGGCAAGTGATTCCCTTTCAGTAGGTACAAGTGGAAACATGACTTACTCTGGTGGTCTTGATTTTATTGCCAGTTGCACACATCCATCCAGAATTATCAGGTAATGTCTTGCATTCTTCTCCCTCTAGGCAGGGCTCCATTTCACACCACCATTTCCCAATCACTATAGAAGCTAAAAAGAAAAAGATAACATTTACAACTTCATCTTGATAAATCATAATGAAAAGTTTGATTGAATGAAACAACAACTCAAACCTCCATTTCCCATTAAAAGCCCTGAAAATTAAATATTGTTGCAAGGATCTCATCAAGTAGTTACTTATATTGCATGTCATTCTAACATGAGACACTTTTCGTGATAAGGTATTGTTTGGCATAGCCTCATTCTATATCTGTCCTGTTCTATTGTTACTATACTTTCCAGGACTGCGACCAATAGGGTGATGTGAAAAGAAATTGCCCTTCATAGAAGACATTTAGCACTCCACTTATTATTTCAGATATGCAGCTCTCCTAGGCCAGTATGTGCTCCTTGTATTTTCAATGTATTTAGTAAAGCTGGGCAGGAACTGGATTTTCTCCTTCTGCAACGGAACTAAACCAATCATTTCTAAATTCCCTGGGAAACAAAATTTAAAAACTAAAAATACCAGAAGGGGACATTTTGAAAATGTCAGAAAGGGACACTTCAACCTTAACAAAAATGTTTCATTCCTTTTCTCCCCCCTGCCCCCCACAAAAGTTTCATGAAAATCCACACATTTTTCAAAACTTTTTGGCATAAACAGAATTTTCCATTGAAAATCTGTTTCGATGAAAGTTTTCTGACTGGATCTAGTGTTTAGCAGTTATCAGCATTTCTATAAAAATGTAGTTCATTAAGTAGAAAATGCAACTGCAGTGGATAAACGTACAGTAACTTTTACGCCATCTCAATAAATATAATCTAGTTGGTGTATTTACCTATAATCCTTCATATCCAGCCAATTTATGCTACCATCAATATTTCCCAGCATTGACCAGATTGTACTGCAAAGATATAGAGAACCAGAACTATCACAATTGTCTCAGATCCATGTATCCCATCTTTCTGTCGTATGTCCCAGGCGACCCACAGACTCAGTACAGACCCTTGTTCAGCTCCCATGTCTTGACAGCAAGAAACACTCGCATCTTGTGTCTTATCCCTTCCCCCGCAGTCCAGAAATAATGCTGTATAAATGTAACCATTTCATTGGCTCCTCTACCCACCAAATGTGTAGTGAATGAAACACCCCATGGCTCTGTAACACTCTGAAATGATTCAGAACATCACAATAGAAGGCAAGTGGATAGTGGGCAGCATTATGGGGTCAGAGTATGTTTGTGGAAACAGAACTACGAATTTCCTGACATTCAAATATTTATTTTAGTAACTTGAACCTTAACTTTGAATTTCCAAACATTTATCATTTTAATAACTACAGTGTTCTAATCATATAGTTTGACTATAACTAATCTTAATGAAGTTTTGTTTTTTTTTTTTGCCTGGGAATTGGTCTCTGTCTATAACCTTAATTGTATCTTAATGGCATTTTTGTCTGGGGATTTTGAGAACATTTAGCTGACTTTGCAATTTCCAGCTAGTTGTTGCACGAGTTGCTCTATCTTTGGTTTGTTTCCCCTGATGCTTAACTATCAAACCTTCTCAGGTGATGTAAGGGTATTTAACCCATTGGTATCTCCTATGATATCAGCTTCAATATTTAGGCCCGTATCAGCGTATAGCCTATGTTTAAAGTGTAAGGCTATCTTGTGTCCCATGTTCATACCTTGGGGAACACTCAGAGCATATGGATCAAAGTACACCTTGCAGTCTTGTATTTCACACATTGATCCCTTTCTTATTTAGCTGTGTCATATAATTGGGGGCTGCAAAATACGGAGTCCTGTTTTGAAATATCTGAATGCAAGTCTGCTTTCTTTAACGGAGTACTGCAAAGCTACATCTCTGTATCTTTAAGTGGGCAAACCACTTAAAAAAAAAATCACAGGCCAAAACCTCAACCCGAATCTCAAAGAGAACCAAATGTAAACCCTTATCAGACACAGACGTGTTTAGATAACTATCCCTTCCCCTCTAGCTGGCCCCTACCACAGTCTCCTTTGTTGATGTACCTCTGAAGATCACTGAGCTTGGGGCCAAGCCAATCCTGAGAGCTTGGGGCCAAGCCAATCCTGTCTACAGAATGGGGGAGGCGGGATCAGGCAATTTACAATAGAGAACAGAAGGGAGCTGCAGTAAGGACGAAGCCTAGGGGGCTATAGGGAGACTGCAGAGAGTGTGAGAGAGAGGCTCCCACAGGGAAGATCCTAACCTAAGACCAGGGGAATTGCTCCAACTAGGAAGGACTGGGCGTAACCTGCTAAGGCAGGAAGGACTGACCAGACCTGGGGCGTTTGGGCTGTACCCAGCTGTAGAGAAGACTTTTGCACTTTAAGTTAATAAATCAGACCTTAAGGAGGGCTGTTGTGATTGGACTGGAAGAACCCTGAGTGGAGTTTATTTGGGGATCCAAGAAGGGAAACTGAAGTGGCAGGCTGTGTGCAGTGTTGCCCTACGGACACCAAGGGGTGCTGTGAGGCGGCCATTCATCTGCCATCTCAATACGTTTTGCCTGTATATTGGACTAGCTGGATCGTCTTATTTTATAGAAGATTCCGAGGCTGGAAGAGTGGGGCGGCTGTGGGGAGAGGGTTAATGCCATGCACTTCTGACCCAGAGAAAAATCAAGAGCGCGCCAGATTTGACTAGAACGTCAGGGAGATGACAGACCTGAGACCCACCCACAGCAGGAGATGAGGAGGGAGCTGGAGAATTTGAGTGACGGTACAAGTAAGGGAAAAGATGCCGGAGGCTTAAGGGATATGTTAGTGGAAGGGGAAAGTGATTTAGGGGCCAAAAGAAGGTTAGGATGGTGCCAACAGCATGGGAGAAATATCTGGTTGGGCTGGAGGGGTGGAGACAGCTGGAACACATTTAAAACAGTGGACATGAGAGAGAGAGAGACTTCAAAAGGTTTGAATGAATTTTGATTTGCATTCTTTCCCCCTCCCCTTCCCCCCCCCCGCTTTTTGAGGGGTGGGACTATCTTACCCAATTCTTCTGAAATTCACTCATCGCTGTATACTCATTGTATACTTAAATGTGCAAGTCACATTGCTCTAGCAGACCTGATGTGTGGATCCTCCGGGTCCACCTACCCTACTGACATTGCTGCTCCAGTTCTAAATCACCAGGAATGAAAAAAAACACTCTGATCTTAGCTCCAGGGGGGGAAATTGCCTTTTCCTAGCACCATTCCAATTTAGTATTTTGTCACTGGTTTCCCAGTCAAGTGCATGACAAATGAACTACTGCCAGCAGGGTCAGCCTTCCGTAACTTTGCATTCCCCTGACAGCCACACACCTAATTCCCTGTCCTTGTTAATGCTCCCAGGCCTTTCTGATCCTACTTACTTTGCTGCAGACTAACCAACAGCAAGTATATGTGTGTGTGTGTGTGTGTGCGCACATGCGTGTGCATCCGCACAAATACACTTGAAAAAGAATATCAGGATCTCCAAGGCAAAGAGGCTGCCTGAGGAATAAAAATGATTTTGAAATGACTGAAACAGATTTAATGAATCCAAGAAAAATTATGTGACTTTCCCCACGGATAAGCTGATTTCTATACAAAGCTGCTCATGACCCCTGCAAAACAATAGTGCTGGTTAATACTGCCCATGGTAATGCCATGAAATGATCAACATATGAATTTGTCTGACTCTTCCTGCGTGATTTTTCTTAAAAATGCCTCCTGGGCAGACTGCCCTCGGAAAGGTAGAGGTTAGTGTCACCAACAACCGCTGGAGGCTCTGGATTCTCTCCCGATGAAACCCTGGGGCCAAGAGCCACAGACGCTGACACATCACAGCTGTTCCTGCCCCCTTACCACCAACTGGGAATCTGATTGGAGAGCTCTGCCTGTAACAGGGGGCACATCCCAGTTGGTTCAGACCTAGTGCCAGGGCCAGGAGCAGACCGTCAGACCTTTCCTGGGGGAAAGGGTTTTTTTTTGTTCATCTGCCACTCACCAATGGCTCTCACTACACCCCTCTCCTGCATTGTAGCATCTGTCCTCCACCTCCTTCTTCCCATTGGCACCATCTCTCCTTCCTGGTTACTCACGCCACTCTACAGTTCCCACCAGTTCTGCCTGCTCCTCTTCCCCTCTCCACCCTGATCTCCCCTGGCCAGCACACAGCTAGGTGCCATGCCTACATCCTCCTCCCCACCTCTGGGGACATTTGCCCCAACCCTGACCCCGGCTCCATCCCCACCCTCTCTACCTCCCCCACCCATCTCCACCCTTTCCCTGCCACCATTCCTAACCTATCCTCCTCCTTCCCCCTCCTCTTCTCTTGCTATCTCTGGAATGCACACTCTGGGCATGTCTACACTTATCTCCGGAGCAATCGATCCAGCAGGGGTCAATTTTTTGCGACTAGTGAAGACGCGATAACTCGACCTCCGAGCGCTTTCCCATCAACTCTCGTACTCCACTGGAGCCAGAAGCGGAGGAGGAGTCGACGGGGGGAGCATCAGCAGTCGACTTACCGCAGTGAAGACACCACGGTAAGTAGATCTAAGTACGTCGACTTCAGCTATGTTATTCATGTAGCTGCAGTTGCATAACTTAGATTGATTTCCACCCCCCCACTGTAAACCAGGCCTCTATCTTTAAAAAGATTACAGCTATCCATGACCTATTCCTGTGTTATTCTCTCCAACTCCTGTCTCGCACAGAGACCCAGATGCCTTCATCTGACATGGAAGAAAGGCAGAAGACCATGAATGTTGTTTAGTTAGGCTGCAACTTTATTCACTTATTATGTCTGGGAGTACCCAGCAACTGATTGCACAGTGCGGGGAGGAAGAGATCAGCTCCCTGCTGATCCAGATGTAGGAGCCCCAAGCCCTATTCCTCAGCTACCTTAAAGAGATCCAGGAAAAGGAGGGAGGTCGGCTCTCCGCTGATGAGACATACAAGCCTCAACCCCCATAATCATGTTCCATAAGGGATGGTTTCCTTCACATCCTTTCCCAGTCCAGCTTATCATATCGGCCTATGCCGAGTACCTGCACTGGACACCAGCAAAATGCCTGGCTGCCTCCCCCATGTCCCTGCCAGGATCTGATCCTGGTAAAGAGGTCCTCCATGTGGCTGCACGCAGTATCAATACCCCTCCCACTCTTCCAGTCAGCAGGGAGGGCAATGCAATGACCTTGATCTGGGCCCACCTGCATCTGCCCTGCCTGTCTATCCCTGTAAGCTTTCCCTCTTCTCTCCCTTGTTGCAAGGGAGCCCTTAAGGAGTCAATGCCACATTTCTTTCAGCTAGCCAGACAAAGACCCACTTGTATCAAGGTTGCAGTGTGCACATTTTAGCATAAATGTTCACTTGTGATGGTCACAGAATGCAATTGCAAACAGAAGCATATCAGCCCAGAGGAGGTACTTGTACCTTTCTAATGGACTGTTTAGCAATGGTGTTACCACTGGAAACCAGCTGAGGCTTTCATATGCTGACCTCATCCATCGGACTAACGCACAACAGCGTTCCAGGAATGACTCACTTGCTACATCCCATTGTTTCATGGTCTTTGTGTATATAAAATCTCCCCACTATATTGTCCACTGTACGCACCCAATGAAGTGAGCTGTAGCTCACAAAAGCTTATGCTCTAATAAATTTGTTAGTCTCTAAGGTTCCACAAGTCCTCCTTTTCTTTTTACAGATACAGATTAACACGGCTGCTACTCTGAAACCTTGCTACATCTATTTGCCTAAAATGTCACAAAGGAGTCTCAGAAACTGCAACACAAGTACAAAATGTTGCCAAAGTAGAGCTACCCTCTGTAGAATCACCTCCCCATCCAAATACGAAAGATATTTCCTAATGATGAGCCTTGCAGCATCTTTCTGTGGTGTAATGTGTACTGTAAGTTGTCCGAACAGTTGGCTCAAGAGTTAATATAACTGCTCATGGATTCCCATTGAGCTCTGATCAATTTTGTAAAGCACCAAGCTCCGTAGTCTTCCTTATGAAGTATTTAGCGATGTGGCAAGCAAGCCTGAACGAGAGATCTGAAAACCAGGTGGCCATTTTTCCTAGTTTTGCTTCTTTATTCAGTGTGCTAATGGACAATATCTTGGAAGCCTGTCAGCAATGAAGGGCGGGGTCTGAAGTGATCTTTGGCATTTCAGAGCCACTTCCTGTGGCAAACGTTACCCACAGCTGTACCCTGAAACCATGAGTTACAAGGCTGTCGCAGAAACTTGTTCCAAGGATTGGGGAGAAGCCGAACTCTCATGGATCTACTGCTCCATAGGGGAGTGGAAATCTTTAGGCAGAAGACCCAGAAAAGAAGGGAACTTGCCTGACATCAGGCCCAGCGTACCTTACAGTGACGGTCGAAAACTTTTTGTAAATCTGAAACACTGGAAAAGTTACCATCAAGAGACGTTAAAAAAAAATTGGGTTTCAAACATTCCACTTGAGCAGAGTTTTCCAAAGTCTGGTTGGGCATTTTCTAAATTAAAAAACCCCCAAAGGGGGTGTGTTCAGTTTGGGAAGGTCCATCTGGTTTAAAATATGGTGCTCGGCCTGATTTTAGGCCGCAATTCCCCTCTGAAGTATGGTGGAGAGGCTCTGAGATTGGAAAGTGGGTAGGGCCCATGAAGGGGAATAGAAAGTACCATCCCACTGCCTCCAAGCCTCTTCTGCATTACATGAGTTGTGCTGCTCCACATGGGCAGTGTACGTGGCTAGAGTAAAGTGGAAAAGGCTCGGGACTAACAACTGAACCCATCCCGGTCCTTTCTCAGTGTAAGTTACAACGCAAAAACCTTGTGAGTGGCTGCTAACCTGAGCAGTCATAGCTCAGCCCTACATTGCTTGTTTAAGATGTAAAGAGAAGGTATGAGCTGGCATAGCGACCATGCAAGGTAGAAAGGCAGGGAGAAGACTCATGCTGCAAGGCAGCAGAGACATGCTGAGATCCATGGGAAATGGTCCTACATTTTCTGTTGATTTCTGGCTCCTGCTAGTGCTGCCAGCCTTGCGGCCATGTCACAGCAAGGGACAAAGTTCCCCTTCTGGGTCATTTTAACGCAGGAAAGGGAAACCTAAAAGGTTTGATAAAATGGGCTGTTGTCTTGGCTGACATTATTTATGGAGCTGGTTTTCCACGGAGGTTGGAAAATTTCACAAGCCTGAGAAGGCACAGTGCCCTCTCGCAGGTACCATGCAAGGTTTCTGCAAATTAGAATGAGAACCATGCAATGAGAACCATGGCGGGGAGATTCCAAGAGACCCTGATGGTGAGTTCATGCATCTATGAAAAGACCAAAACTAGCATAATCATGTTCAACTTACAAATTATACCCTTATTCAAGGAATCTTTCAAGTTCACTAAAACTTAACAGGCATTTGGGAAATGATCCAACAATAGACATATCATTGTTAGATAGGAACATAGGAACTGCCAGACTGGATTAGACCCATCATCCCTCTAGGCCAGTATCCGGTCTCTGACAGTGGCCAACTTCAGAGGAAGGTGCAGGAAACCCTGCAGCAGGTGCATGAGGGATAATCTGCCTCATGTGAAAGTCTTGTCCTAACCCCTAATAGTTAGAGATTCTTAAGGCCTGAAGCATGAGGTTTTATATCCTTTCCAGAACTCTTCTTTTAGCGATAAATATTGCAGCTAGGCTTTGAAGGATTAGAGTGTATCAGTAAACGTTGATTTCACTGTGTACACGCAAACTGACAAAAACATTTCCATCCTTAATAATCAAAATATATACATAGGCAAAGGCTATGTCTACATAATTTTCTACAACTGTGAAAATTTAATGAATAAAAAATTAAAAATTGCTTAAAAATAAACATCAATATTGTCTGTCAAAATTATATAAAAATTGAATTCTGTCAAGCCTAATTATGACTCTGGATAGTTTTGTTATCCAAATAAATATCTATCGCCTCTTCGACTCTTGCTAGTTCCTTGTTCGCAGCCTGCAGAGAAATCTTGTGGAAGAGAGTTCTACAATCTGACTATGCACTGTATGGAAAAGTATTCCTTTTGGTCAGGTTTTCAATTTGCCACCTTTCAGTTCCAGTGAAAGTCCCGTTTTTTATCACCACGTATTCTGGGGAGGATTGCCACTCGTTTACATTTGACTTAATTTCCAAGTTATAGTCCTGCATCTCAGTTCAAAGAGGCAGGTAAAAGTTTTCCAGCGAACCGTGGAGTTTTATTAGTTACCTTGACTGGGGTTTGGTACATTCTTCAGAACAAATGACCCAGGGAACAGAATTTAGTTTCACACAGCATAGGCTGTTAAAGTGCTTGTGTGTGAGAGAGAAAACTGGTAAGAGGAAGCTGCTTGTTCCCTAGGAAGGTCTACCATCCAGGCCTCATGGTGCTGGAGAACCACAGCTTTTCTGATGTATTAACTGTTCATTTTAGGATTCCAGTGACAAAATCATGTTTTAACCTTACTCAGTCACCAGACAGAATAACATCATGGAGCTTGGATGTTCAGATCACGCTGACTTAGAAGCTCACAACAAACCCTCCAATATGGTGTTCCTTGTGTTGTCAACATCTGGGGAATGCATGAAAAACATCTGGGCTCAATGCAAGACTGATTTTACGGTGCCAGCAGCCCTCAGTTATTGATGGTGTGGAGAGAAATCAGGTCCATGGAAAAAAGAGGTTTGGCTGTTATATCTTTCCTGTCTCTTGTGAGCCTAAGTCAAAAATTGTTGTTGTTTTCAAGAAAGCTAATTTTTTAATGGAAAGTTTAAAATATAATAATCTACTTAATAGAGGACAAACAAGACACAGCCAAGTGATCAGAGCATCAGCAGTATCCTTCTATAGTGTATGAAGGACTGTGTTGAGCTAGGATACAATGCAAAGATTCAAGGAGCATGACAATTATTGAAAGTAATCTTATCTCTGTTTACATAGCTCTGTTACATTTAAACACATTTGGTTTACCTGAAAGACTAAAATGGCTGCAAGGATCTGCCTGTACTTGCTCTGAACTCAGTGGGTTGCAGTCTGCCAGGGTTCATGCGAACCTTTCTGTTTTGCTTTGCATGCCGGGACTGGGTTTTTTTGTTCTGCATTTGTACGGCACCTAGAACAATGGGGTCTTGATCTTGACTGGGGATGCTAGCCGCTACTGGAATAGAAATAATATTTCCACTTTGAATTTCAGGATCAAATAAAAATGCCCAAGTCACCGTAAAACTGTTGAAAACACCAAAATTTGCCCAATTAGATGGCAAAACCATGTGAACATATCAAGTTTCTCATCATTTCCAGCCAAAAGCCTAAATCCAACCAGACTCGGGGCATATTTAGCAAAAGATTCACAATCCTTTTGTTGAAAATGACTGGTGTTTCCGCTTTGTAACAAAACCCAAGCTGTGTGAGTCTTCTCTTGTTTCAATATTTTATTACAAAAGTTTCTTACAGCGCCAGGTCTGGCATTAAACTGGGGGCCAGCTTGTGTTATTGAGTAGCCGGTTGCCATGCACATATCAAGAAGTCATGGGCACAAGTACTCAGATTTATTCCTGCTAATGAATGGTGGATGTAAAATTACAGACACAAATTTTGCAGATGTAATTTCCCTTTGACCTCCCTGTTCCCCAGCTTATGAAATGTCTATAACAATATTTAAGTCACAGCATATTATGAGATATAATTAATGTTTGCAAGGCATGAAAAAAAGAGCCTAACAGAAATGCAAAGTATTGCTAAGTATTTTGGCCACTCTTTATAACTGTTTTGAGAGGACAAAACTATATACCAAGGCATTATTTCCAGTAAAACTGCAGGAGCAATCCACATCCTTTTGGCTTTGATAAATATACATATTTTGTTTTCACACAAGAAAGAGAAATATTACTATAAACCTCCTCCTGATTGCAGGTATGAAGTTACTCCAGGAATCACCAGGCAGAGAGTTAGGTTGCAAACCCTTTCTGGCAATGTTTGCAATAATGGAAAAGTTGTAGAGTAAGTGTAAGGCATTCTATTTTAATCTAGTTCCCACTAGAGAAGATTGATATAAATAACATTTAAATAGAGAACACATTTCAGATGCCAGCAGTGAAAAAGACTTTGTCAGCCTAATGAAAAGATATCAATTTTCTCCACTTTATTCAATAAATTGAGAGTCATTTTCTAAATGGATTGGATTAAAGGAAAGTTCAAACTCCCAGTGAGAGACTCTCTCCACTGATGGAGACTTTAGTCAAGGGAAATAGCACAGGGCTAGATTAAAACCTTTCAGGCAGTTTCAGATCTATAAAAATGATGGAAACCAGAACAGGAGTATCTGTAATGCTGTGCTCACCTATTCTTTAAAAAACAAAATATCAGGAAATTGAATGAGGCACATTGTTTCTCTTCGTTCATTAGGACGTCATGGCGTGCAGAGTGAATTACAAGCCTGGGAACTTGAAACTTCTGGGAGGAGAAGACTAGAGTGAAGGGATATGGTATGGAAAGCATTAAGTATTTTACAAACAGACTGAGATGGCATTTACTCAGGGAGTTGTAAAGTAGGAGTCTGATAAGACAAAAGAATAAACATAAACCAGAAGATTTCAGGTTGACTAATGCTGTCTAACAGAAATACAAGACGTTTTCTGTTGGGAGTTCACCAAGCTAGCTGCTTTAATTCAATTTAATTCAACTTTAGAAACATTAATCCAACACTCATGCAGTGTAATACTTTGCAGTTTTTTATAGTTATAATTTTTATACTTTTTTTCTAAGACAAAAAATACCAGATCATCATAATACACGAAGTAAAGAGGGTTAGGATAAAGTGGGGTGGGGTGGGGGGATGAGAAAGGACATACCTATTTTTGCAGTCTGCATTAATAGCCCTCTAAAAAATCAGCCCAAATTGCTTTGAACTTTTTGGGCATTCCCCTTGTGTGGAATGCCAGTTGTTCGTTAGCTGCCAGGTCAGCCATATCACCGAGCCAGGATACTTTGCAGTCTTTGATAACAGATTGCTGGTGTTACTGGAAAAGCTGATATTTTCCCATGTTTAAAATATAAGCATACCACAATCATTGATAACAATTTGGCAAGTGATATCTAAGGGCTCCTGATTGCCTTGGTTTCTGGTTTACAGTATTAGTTTAATTGTGGCAAACAATAAAAAGACATCATCATATTGTTATTTTTCTTTTATCACTTTCTAATCTTCTTTCCAATTTGCTGCTGTTGCAGAAACTTTAAGCACTGGAGCAGAATATATTGCTTTTTGTATAGAACTCTTGCTGTTTTTCATTACAGTATATTCAGCAGCAAGGTTTTTTTGAAAGCACATATTCTAAGCTTTAAGGAAGGTCTGACTAGATGGAAAAAATACTTGATCTTCACACTTAAAGGGAAATTGATCTTCAGAGATCAACAAGGAGGTTGTTAATTCAACAACATGAAAAGAATCCCTTGTGGAAAAGCACTAAAACTGCCATATTTCAAATCAGTTGGCACAGTGCTTGCTAAGTATTTGAGAAGTGATACTTTAGTGTAGAGTAGCTATGTTACCTTCTTTCAGAGAAATACAGCTCCGGAGGCAGTGTTGTCTTAATGTCAGGAGCAACGGACTGGGAGCGAGGAAATTCCGAGGTCTAATCCCAGCTCTGCTCCCGAATGGCAGTATTGGTGTAGAGAAGCCACTTAATTGCAGTTTCTCAATTTTCTATCAGTAAAAGGGGGATAATGTTACTTACCTAATTCACATGTGTTCTGACAATTAATTATTGTCTCATTGCCATGAGGACACAATTTTAGCAAATCTTCATAATACACTGTGCTACCAGTTTGAGGCCTGGTTCAGCAAAGCATTTCATAGAATCAAAGAATCATAGAATATCAGGGTTGGAAGGGACCTCAGGAGGTCACCTAGTCCAACCCCCTGCTCAAAGCAGGACCGATCCCCAATTAAATCATCCCAGCCACGGCTTTGTCAAGCCTGACCTTAAAAACTTCCAAGGAAGGAGATTCCACCACCTCCCTAGGTAACGCATTCCAGTGTTTCACCACCCTCCTAGTGAAAAAGTTTTTCCTAATATCCAACCTAAATCTCCCCCACTGCAACTTGAGACCATTACTCCTTGTTCTGTCATCTGCTACCACTGAGAACAGTCTAGAGCCATCCTCTTTGGAACCCCCTTTCAGGTAGTTGAAAGCAGCTATCAAATCCCCTCTCATTCTTCTCTTCCGTAGACTAAACATCCCCAGTTCCCTCAGCCTCTCCTCATAACTCACGTGTTCCAGTCCCCTAATCATTTTTGTTGCCCTCCGCTGGACTCTTTCCAATTTTTCCACATCCTTCTTGTAGTGTGGGGCCCAAAACTGGACACAGTACTCCAGATGAGGCCTCACCAGTGTCGAATAGAGGGGAACGATCACATCCCTCGATCTGCTGGCAATGCCCCTACTTATACATCCCAAAATGCCATTGGCCTTCTTGGCAACAAGGGCACACTGTTGACTCATATCCAGCTTCTCGTCCACTGTAACCCCTAGGTCCTTCTCTGCAGAACTGCTGCCTAGCCATTCGGTCCCTAGTCTGTAGCGGTGCATGGGATTCTTCCGTCCTAAGTGCAGGACTCTGCACTTGTCCTTGTTGAACCTCATCAGATTTCTTTTGGCCCAATCCTCCAATTTGTCTAGGTCCCTCTGTATCCTATCCCTATCCTCCAGCGTATCTACCTCTCCTCCCAGTTTAGTGTCATCTGCAAACTTGCTGAGGGTGCAATCCACACCATCCTCCAGATCATTTATGAAGATATTGAACAAAACCGGCCCCAGGACCGACCCTTGGGGCACTCCACTTGATACCGGCTGCCAACTAGACATGGAGCCATTGATCACTACCCGTTGAGCCCGACAATCTAGCCAGCTTTCTACCCACCTCATAGTCCATTCATCCAGCCCATACTTCTTTAACTTGCTGGCAAGAATACTGTGGGAGACCGTGTCAAAAGCTTTGCTAAAGTCAAGGAACAACACGTTCACTGCTTTCCCTTCATCCACAGAACCAGTTATCTCGTCATAGAAGGCAATTAGATTAGTCAGGCATGACTTGCCCTTGGTGAATCCATGCTGACTGTTCCTGATCACTTTCCTCTCCTCTAAGTGCTTCAGAATTGATTCCTTGAGGACCTGCTCCATGATTTTTCCAGGGACTGAGAAAAATTTAAGCAAGTGCTTAACTCCATCCCTGTTCAGCAAAGTGCCAAAGCGCGTGATTAGCTTGAAGCATATGCTTCAGTACTTTGCTGAATATGATTAGCTGCTGCATTGGAGGTTGAGTCCTAAATGGCCAGCGTGTTTGCAAAGAACTTCTGGACCGCTTATAGTTCATTTTGGGAGGGGCTGTCAGCTATAGCTCCATTGGGGAAAGGCATGGGTTTGACATTGTCTGTGAGAAATACACATTAGCCATAAAGCGAAAAACAAACCGAAAGAAAACGGGAGGGAGGGAATTAACCTCATTTAAACAATGTCACATGACCTTTAGGACCCTGAAGGAGCCTGAAACCTTGAGCACCTCTCATGTGATACTCTTGCAGCCTCTTAGCTGGTTTAAACTGACCCATCTTGGGGCTTTGGAGATTGATGCTGGGTTTTTGAGAACACCAATTAGAAAAAAAATCCTATATTCTAACCTGACCTCAGTTTTCAGGTTGGATCAAGACCAAACACCAATCTCAAAACCAATTTCCATTTCCTTTTTAGAAATTGCAATTTTAAAAAACACACTTTCAGGCCAGCCAGGAGGGCTTCGCTCAAAACAGGCAGCATGCTGCTAACTATGGTGTGCTTAAAGGTCCTACTAGGTTTAAGGTCCTACTTAAGGTCCTACTTGTGGGGTGTCCACGTGCACTCGAAAGAGCATATAGATGGGGCACATTTTATAAACTGGAAAATAAAACATATCTCCAGAAAGCAATAGGAAGAGAAAAGCTACTGGGAGCTAGGATCACAAGTCCCATAGATGCTTTTCAAATCCCACCCGTTGGGGTTGATTTTTCATCAAGGGACTGACCAATTTTTAGGGCACAAAGGTTTTCCAGTAATTACAGAAAAAAATCCTCAGAATGTAACTTCATCCCAGTGAAAAATGCTGTCCACCATTTTACACTTCTACATGTATATAAAAGAGTTCTCCTCCTGAAGGGTTTGAAATGTAAATCACTTAAGCACCACTGGAAAAAGGCAGCCACTTCTGGGGAGGAATGAGGACCATCTAACAGTAAACAGCAATGCTATACAGAGTCTAGGACATGCAGAGAAGAAAACTGAATTCATCTAAACCCATAGGGGGCATTTAGGAAGACAAAATAAAATTACTTAATTGGAATTTGTTGAGGCTAACAGGTTTAATTAATACCTTACTCTTGCAAGAGGTACCATGGTATTAAACAGCCAGGGCCCTGGTTTTACAGCTCATTTCAAAAGACAATGGAAAAACTTATATCTGGTAGAACTCCACAGACTTTGATACAGTTATACCAGGGATGAGTTTAGCCCAGTTCTCCCAACAGTGTCACGTCACATCCGCTGGACAGCACAGCGCTCCACCTACCACAATAAACATAGGAAACACTGATGCAGGGCTGACTGATAGGGAAGAGTATCACAATGAGAGGTACTCAAGGAAGTTTCCCACCCTTTCTGAAATGAATGCATGTTCTTCACTTCCATTAGTGCACCAATTACCCTGGGATTTAGGCACTACTTAGGTCACAGAGGTGTTCTTGGTGAGGTATCCCTTAACATCTCACAAGCTACCTTGTAGGGAATACTGTAGTCATACCACCTGGTTACAAAGGCGAATTTGTAAAGATTTTAAGGACAACCACAGTATTTTCAATATTCAGTGCTGAGTTACAGCATTTGCTGGAACTGGTACTCATAGGGTGAAATCCTGGCTCCAGTGAAGTCAATGGGAGATTTGCCACTGACTTAATGGGTGAAATCCTGGCCCCATTTAAGTCCATGGCAAAACTCCCATTGACTTCACTGGGGTCAGGATTTCACCCTATGAGTTTTGCTTAGAGTTTCAGGTTTTCATGAACTATAAAACTAAGAGTGAAACTCAGGTCAAAGCACTAAATGTTGTTGGATTTCAGGATGAAAACCACTCACCCCTTAAACTTTCCCCGAAAAATTATATACCATCCCTGGGGCACTCAAAATGTGTGTTTGGTTTCCATACCTCTATGTGACTCTTGTTCTAGCACATTCTTCACTGACTAATCCTCCACTCATGTCACACAGGTGGCTTTTTGTATATTCCGTATTCCATTGGTCTCAGATGACCAATATTAAACATTTTTCTTTGATAGCTATCTATCATATCTGATTTTAATGAAACATTCACAGAAACTTTGTGGCAGAGCAAGCCTTGAGAAAATGGATTTTTTCCCAGAGACTGTATGGGCATCTATGACATGGAGGCAGATCAGGCTTTAAGTAATAAAAGAGACTGTGGGTGAAATCCTGGCCCCATTGAAATAATTACCAGTGGAGTTTTGCCAGTGACTTCAATAGAGCCAGAATGTCACCCAATATTTTTGGAAATTACAAAAGCCATGTGCAAAACAGCACACAATATAGATACAGGGCCAGATGCTCAGCTTGTATAAACTGGTGTGTGTAAATCAACGGTAATTGACAGTGACTGAGCATCCGGTCTTTATAGGGGTGGTTGTCTTGGTGTTTGACACATTCAAGCCGGGAGTGGATCACATGAAATAACCTTCTAACAACCTCTCAAAGCACTAATGAAATTAATAAAAACATTAAAGTGACCACACTCAGAGAGTGAAAATGAAATACATATACATTCAGAAAAGGAACGGGGGGAAAAGATCTTTTACAGACTAATCAGACTTGCCGTTGCTGTCATGGATAGAGTGTTGAACTGAATCCAGCCCTGTGTGGGCAAGGAAGCTGGGAGCAGGCTGATAAAATATTTGTGCAATTTAGCACAGTTATTTACACCCTATTTGAACTGCTTCTAGATAGTCTTGTGAATGCTTAATCTTATTGTTATATAATTAATGAAATGGCAAGGAACTGCGGCATAATTATACATTTTGGAAAGACAATAGCTAAGTGCTCATAAATATTCACATGCACGTTTCAGGCTAGGGTTGAGAACTGGAGTGCTATCAAGGAAGAAAAATGCCAACACACGATGTAAAATGTTCAGCAATAATAATTCATTAATAAAATGAAGGGATGGGTAGAAATATGGAGCGAGAAGAGACAAGCTGTAAGATGAGGGGCGATGTGGGTGAGTGGAGGTTTATGGGTAGCCTAATAGTGTGGCACTTTCTGCTACGGGGAGCAAAAATCGTAGATCTCTGATGAATTGTTGGGTTCTGATGCTGTTGTAGAAACATTTGCTTACACAAAACATTACATTCCAGGAAGTGACCAGGCTAAACCGAAGGGCTAATTACATGCCAGCTCCCTTTTGATGGTGGAAGTGAGTCAAGTGAATACCCAGGAGGAACAATTATCTGTTTTTCCCCTACAAGCAGTTGTATTAGAAACCAACAAACCACATTTAGGGCCTGATCCAGAACTTATTACAATTGATGGAAAGATGCCCATTCACTTCAATGGGCTGTGGATCAGGCTTCTAATGAATTTCAGGGAAATCTTGCTGTCTGTAAAACTCATTCTTCAATCCCCTTCATGAGACTGACCTGAGTGAAGAGTAAATTAAGATTGCAGGACTGGCCCCGGGTGTAAAAGATCTATTACAGAATTTTAACTGAATTAGGTTCCCAAAACACGGCTTAGCAGCAAAGCACTGTATGAAAGAAAATTTAAATTGAATTATTATATAATATGTATTTATAAGGCATAATAAGGCACACACAATATAATAGATAGTTATCAGTTAAGAACATAAGAGATGCCATACTGCTTGTATATAAATTCTATGTAATTTTCCCATTGTTTTTCCCATTCCTTGCGGAGCGAGGGGGTTGGCGGTGGGTTTACCATAAACACAACACACAACACTATCCCTCTTATACAAATCTCCTCAGTACAATGAAATAATTAAGCGTTATCAGTCCATCTCAGTGAAAAATAACCCTCGCTAACACATGCCTGATGCTGCCTTTAGCCTTGGACATGCTTTTTTCCCCGTGGGGCAAGGATTGATTTTTACCTTGAGACAGTCATTATATTGTTGTAACCCTTCTGCCCGACAGAGTTGGCAGCAACAAGGGCCGGGTTCAATATCTAGGGGATTCATTCCAATCACACAATGCAAACCGGCTTGAGCCCCCACCCAGTGACCTGGGACAAATATATACCACCCCCACTGGGCGCCTCCAAGAGGCAATACTTCCCCTCTCGCAAGCACATAGTCTGAGTGTAGCAAAAAGCCTTTTAATAACAGAGAGAAACAGTGTGGCATTATGTTGGGGAAACACCACCAACAGGATTCGTAACAAAACCCATGAGCAAAAAACCCACCCCAAGCAAATTGGGGCATGCCCTTTCCCTTTGGTTTTTGAGTCCAGCAACCTGAAATCACCCAAAGTCCCAAAAGTCCAATGACCCAAAAGTCTCTGTCCCTGGTCAGGGCAGCCCCAGAGTTCGAAAGTTTATCTGCAGAGCTTTACCTCCCAACCTGGGTGGAGATGGTGGGGGAAGAGAGGTAAGGAGCACCTTACATGATCTGAAGCTGACCGCCCCACAGCTCCATAGGCCTTCGCTCTGCTCCGCCAGCCACCCCACAAACTGCTTCGCTCTGCTCTGCTCCGCGTCCCACAAGCAGCTCCCGCCATCCTATGAACTGCTCCACCAGCCTGTCCACAAGGCACTCCAACTGTCCCACAAACTGCTCCACAGTATATCTTCAGGCTCCCCCACTACTTAACACAATGCTCAGTGATTTCAGCTCTTAGGTGAATTCAGCTTGTAGTAGGGAAGCCTCAGTGCTGGTGCACCGTTAGCCCAAAGTGAGCTCAGCAGCCTGTAACTAGACTCCTAATGGAATCAAAATTAGCTCTGATATTCCACAGTGGAGAGAGGAGGAAGTGCAATTAGCATGTAAGGCCCTCATCCAGGGGCCTATGCCACCAAGTATTAATACTTATCCCCAACCTCTCTCAATTCACAGAGTTTTGGAACCCATGACCCTTGCCTAGCGAGTGCTACTTAGTTGATGGTGAGTCCCTCCATCATAACAAAAGGCCAAGTACAGTTCCAAGCACAGTTCCCATAATCAGGGTAATAACAATTTATTCTTCCTGCCCCAATAACAGAGACACTGGGGATCCCACAGCAGCCAAAGTGACCATTTGGGCAGCTATGGCCTCATTCTAGGCGGGGTGGGGGTGCCTATGCAAATGAGATCGGCCCCTGAAGTTCTTTTCCACAACTTGCCACACCTCACCACCAGATGTCAGGGTGGAGCTCATCCTGACACTGCTTACATCGTTATTACTGTTTATTTGGTGCTGCAAATATACAAGGTGCTTTATAATCAGAGGGCCAGAAGCTGAAAAATTCTGATTTGCATCCAAATTTTGAGCACAGCAAAATTAGGAAATGCTTGGCTCTGGAGTTTTAGGTCAGGCCCATCTCTAGGCAGAATAGATCAGGTTTGTCAGACCAGGGACAGGATCACTGCTGAGGGAGATTACCATTAGAAGATGAGAGATGAAGCAGAACAACAGGGATGCATATGTGCGGTACAGCAGTGATCCGTCACCAAACAGACCGGCTTCAAGGAGTTTATGAAGGAGGAAGGAGAGGGAACTTGAAATATACTAACTGAGCTGTTGTTCCAACCATAAAGGGTGGGAAGAAGGGTCCTAATTAGAGCTGGAATATAAGAAATCACTGGATCCAAACACCCCTCAGCGTTGGGGGTGTTCACAGAATCTGAAGCCCTACCTGGATCTGAATACCAGGGTAGGCCCATGGCTTTTATGGGGTGGATTCACCCTTGTGGGTCTATCCCTAGTAGTAACAACATGGCTGAGGGGCTGAATCTCCTCCCCGGTGATTAAATATGGATTTTGTTGCTAAATTGAGTGAAGTTTTATGTGAAGCAATTCGGCCAAGGCCATAAGTAAGGGTTGGATTGCAACTTAGCCATTTGCCTTCTGTACAGGCAGGGCAGCTCACAGCTGCACCCCTCCAGGAGCAAACCAATGCGTGAGCTGTGGCTTTGAGAGTCATAATTCTCCCCTGGTCACCCTTTGCTCTGGGGGAGGAGTAAATTACTTCATCTCTTTTTATATAGTAGGTCACTACCCCCATGTGACTGGTCTGTTGATCTGGCCAGCAAATGGGGCAGAAGTGAAGTCTCATCCTACTCCCCATGCCTCTCTGCACCTGCTCACAGAGGGGAGTAACAGGGTAAGTGCCCTCTACTATCTGCCCCACGGCGGGAGTCACAATCTGGGGCGGGCTCAGAAAGGGACTAAAGTGGGGGCCTTTCTCTGCCTTACTGCCCTGCACAGCTGAGTTAGGACTGTGAGAATCCAGCACAAAGTTAGCATCAGAGCTGGGAATAGATTTTGGTGGTCCCTGCTCTCCGGCATCAGGCTCAGTCCATGAGACCACACTGCCTCTCTACAGACTGGCATATACATAGGCAGGTTTCCAGGAATGGTTCCATCAGAGCATTCCATAGGAACGCCTAACCTCTCTTTAACAGTGGGGTACGGTTCCTTCCTTTCTGTTTTGTTTTAATATTTTCTGTCTGCAGCATTAACACCAGCGGCAGATAAAAGAAATCACAACATGGTAGCATCAGCGAGCTTCTTTAGAGAGCCTTATGCTCTGGCTGATAAACTCACATTGTATTTTACCTCAACACATGTGCCACAGATGGGAATCTCCTTCACTTATGAAAAGATCTTTTCTACCAGGGACGATGTGAGGGGGTTAGATTGCACCAGATAGGTGTAGGAGCTCACTGGTGGGGCTGTGAAGCCACAATGAACTCCGGGAGGGACTGTGTCTACCTCCTGAAGCTTCCTGCATGATAGGGATAATGCTCTGGTTGCATTTCCTTCGGCAGCTCTGTCAGGGCAGCTGTCTGCCAGTGAGGTCATCTCTGTGTCAAGCACACCCAGTGAATGTATGTTTTTTTCTTTCTAATAGCAATAAAGCAGTCTAACTATTTCATTGCTGGGCCATTATTACACTTCTCAGGTAGCTGAAGTCACCTGCAGTTGACCTACTGCCTCATAACACATTCTTGGTACCTCTTCTTCCCCCAGAAGTATCCTGCCTGTTATGTCCTGCGGCCTAATAAAAATGCACACACATAGATACACACATACAAAAAACCATTTTATCTGATGGATGTTTATGCAGAAGAATGGCAGACCTTCATTATTTTACTATTGGCCTTTGGCATTCTGGTTGGCTGAGTGCACAGAAGTATTGGGGCAAAATCATCCTTTCTGGAACTCCATTAAAATCAATTGTGCTACAGGAAGAAATGAAATTGGCCTTTTCTGTGTTTCAGCTCATCAGAGGCCATCTTAACCATTAAAATACATTTTTAATAAGTGGATTTATAGCTGACCAAAGTGTTCTTTTTTAAAAGGGTTATTGTGAACAAGGCTCAGATATCCAGCACGCTCATTGATTTGCAGATTCAATTTGGAATGACAATCTTACTGTCTTAATCACGTTTTACTATCTTAATCTTTAATCTTACTATAAAGCTGAATGGGCAAGTGTCATGAAACTCTATGCTGCCTGCATAATGATATGAAGGCCAGGAGATAGATCCCAGAAGCTTTCTTGTGGAGTTAACTTAGTTAACTTGCAACAATCCTTGTTGAAAACAGAAGCAAAGTCCCAGATTCTACTGGTTAGTGCGAAGGGTGAGACTAAAATGGTCTCTGTTGTCCCTAGCACAGAAGAAAAGGCATAACTCTAGAGCAGGGGTGGACAACCGGCAGCTCCAGAGCTGCATGCGGCTCTTCAGAAGTTAATATGTATCTCCTTGCGTAGGTGCCGGCTCCATAGGTGTTCTGGGGAAAAAAATAGCGGGTGCTCAGCAGCCACTGGCAACCCTATCAGCACCCCCCATCCCCCAGCGCCTCCTGGCCACCAGCAGCCCTGCCCCCTCCCTGTGCCTCCCGCCTGCCGCAATCAGCTGTTTTGCGGTGTGCAGGAGGCACTGGGGGGAGAGGGGAGGAGCGAGGATGTGGCATGCTCGGGGGCGGAATGGGGCGGGAAAAGGCGGTGTGGAGGTGGGGCGGGAAGAGGTGGGGTGGGGGTGGGGACTTGGGGGAAGGGGTGGAGTGGGGGCAGGGCCTGGGGTAGAACTGGTGGTTGAGCACCCCCCAGCACATTGGAAAGTCAGCGCCTGTGTCTCCTTGAATCTTTGCACAGGCATACGATGACTAGCTGCTATGGAAATTTTTATCAAACTTTTTCTTACACCATCTACCAATGGAAGGTGAGTGCAACTGGAAAAGAAAATACACAGATGAAAATCGAGGCTTCCAACAGGAGTGGGAGAATAAGTACTTTTTCGTTGAACGTCACGGTAAGGCTATGTGTCTTCTTTGTCAGACAAGTATCTCTGAGTTCAAATCTTCAAACTTGCAGCATCATTTCGCTTCGACCCATGCACATATGGGTCAAGAATTCCTACAAGGTTCTGAACTCCACACTTTAAAACTGAAAACTTTGAAAAAACAAAAAGATGTAGAAGCCCAGTTCTACACCAGATTTGCCAACCGATCGCAGACTAACGTTAACCTCCTATTATATGGCCTGGCACATAGCTCTATGCTGAAGGCGAGTTTCTAAAAACATGCCCCATTGATGTGATTTCAGTCCTGCTACCAGAGATGGAGAATCTACAGAAGAAAATTTCTGGCCTGCAGCTTTCACGCCACACAGTGGAACGCGGAATCTCTGACCTGAATAGTGACACTGAATTGCAACTGCACTTGCAACTTCAGCAGAGTGAGTATTTGAGCATCGTTTTGGATGTACAGGATAAACCTCAATTATCAGTATTTGTCTGCACTACATCGGACGACTGAGTCGTAAGGGAAGAACTCCTCGATATTGTGTCACTAAAGGACAGAACTCGTGGACGAGATCTAAAGGAGGCGTTGGTGTTGGTCATTGCGAAAAACAACTTGCCTTTACAGAAGCTCACTGCCATTGCAACGGATGGGGCTCCGTCCATGTGGGGATCTGTGAATGGATTAGTAGGGTTTTGTAAGTCTGACAAGAGTTTTCCTGAATTCTGGACATTTCACTGTATTATTCATCAGGAGCAACTGGTATCTAAGAATCTCATATTTGATCATGTCATGAAACCTGTCTTGTACATTGTGAATTTTATTTGCTCAAATGCACTCAATCACAGACAATTTCAAAATCTAATTGAAGAACTGGATGAAGACGATTCCCCTGCCAATTTGCCATTTCGCTGTGCAGTTCGATGGCTCTCAAGAGGTAAAGTTATTTCCCATTTTTTCAAGCTCCTGGAACCAGTAAAATTATTTATGGAGGAAAAGCACAGAATATACCCCAAGCTTACAGATCCTGGGTGGGTTCTAGATTTTGCATTTCTTGCAGACATGTGGCTGTATTTGGATAAAGGAAATGTGGACTTACAAGGAACATTCTGGTTGCTGTCTGATCTAGTGCAAAGCGTATTTGTGTTCATGAACAAACTGCAGTTGTTTCACAGAGAAATGCTTGAGGGAGAGCTGACACACTTTCCTGCAATGTCACAACTTCAAGCCAGATCAAAAGAAGATGCAGCAGAACCCCTAAAACAGGGCATAACTAGATATGCGAGCGTGATTAAAGATCTTAAGGACAGTTTTGAGGAAAGATTCCAAGATTTGCCACCGAAAAGACCTCAGATCAGATTTCTGATTGACCCTTTTAGTACTGAAGCCGAAACTCTGAAGCCCCCTTTAGTCACTGATGAAGCAACATCTCAGATGGAAATAATAGAACTTTTGGAAGATGACAGATTCAAATCTATTCAGAAGACAGAGGGGACCCTTACTTTCTGGAAATCTGTACCAAAGGATAAATACCCCAACATCAGAGGTGCAGCCCTAAACTTAATCTCGATGTTTGCCTCAACCTGTCTTTGTGAGTCTGTTTTCTCGACACTCAAACATGTGAAATCCAAGCACTGGTCTGTTTTTACAGACAGCCACTTAAGAGAACTGTTGCATGTGAGCACAATTGAACACAAACCAGACTTCAAGGGAATTGTTGAAAGCAAGGATTGCCAGAAGTCCCACTAAGTAAAAGGGTAAGTTTTTATTGTTATCTTTAACTACATTATAAATGTATAAAATATACATTATCAAATTATATAATCATAGAACCAGAAGATTAGGGTTGGAAGAGACCTCAGGAGGTCATCTAGTCCAACCCCCTGCTCAAAGCAGGTCCAACCCCAACTAAATCATCCCAGCCAGGGCTTTAAAAACCTCTAAGGATGGAGATTCCACCATCTCCTGAGGTAACCCATTCCAGTGTTTCACCACCCTCCTAGTGAAATAACGTTTCCTAATATCCAACCTAGACCTCCCTCACTGCAACCTGAGACCATTGCTTCTTGTTCTGTCATCTGCCACCACTGAGAACAGCCGAGCTCCATCCTCTTTGGAACCCCCCTTCAGGTAGTTCAAGGCTGCTATCAAATCCCCCCCTCACTCTTCTCTTCTGCAGTCTAAATAAGCCCAGTTCCCACTGTCTAAGTGGAGACTGTAGTTTTTACGAGGAGTTAGCGAGGTTAATCAGCACTACCCCCTCACCTGGGGTTGACCTCAGCAACTTTACCTCACAGTACAACCACTGTACTCCATTACATTGTTACAGTGGGATAGCTAATATGCATCAGTTATCCCACATGCTTTTTGACAATGAAGACATAGCCCAAGAGTATGGATAAGAAAACCTCCAGGTTAATATCATAGATGAGGAAATAGTTAGCAATAAGAGCTCAATCAAAATTTGCTTGGTTATTCCTGTATTATTTCTTTGTATTGGTTTTTACACTAGTTGTATTGCTGTGAATGGGTACATTTCTAAGCCTGTTATAAACCACATTTTTCTATTTTTGTACCTTTATATATATATAGCCCAGTAAGAGCATTAGACTGTAAATAAATACTCCATTTTTATCTATTTTCCCTACTCAGTGGTGACTGCTTTATTGGGAATGGTCATAGTAATAAAGGCCCTAAGACAAAGCATGTACGCCCATATGTAACCTTAAGCATATGAGTAGTTCCATGAATTTCAGTGAAACTATTCACATTCTTAAAGTTTCTCACAGGCTTACGTGGTTACCTAAATCAGGACCATAGTGAAGTAGTGCATGACGGGACAGAGTATTAGATGGTTGTTTTTCAAGTACACTACTCATTATTCAAAGAATGATCCAGGGAGCTAATCATCTAATAAAAGCATCAACCCAATTTCAATCCATGGCCAGGCCTCTATGGCCACATTTAGACCAGTCCACACAACTGTCATAGATTCAGCTGTAAAAGGCCTGAAGATGAGCCCAAGTTGTAAAGTTTGGATATGAATATGGGTCGAAATTTCTGCAGGCTTTGATTTGGGGGATCTTTAAAAACCCTACTGGCCTAGCAATATGGACTATCAAATCTTCATAAGACAGAAGTTGACAGGTGTGCCAAATACCAGTAAAGTGCAAATGCATGTGAATGGGTAATTCCTTAAGTCTTATGTATTCAAGAGCCAATTATGCACCATCCTAGTGGGTTGTTTTGCGTGTACCTGACTCACATGTAGAACCATGGTCATTGTGAGCACAAGTCCAGTCATGCGTTTGCTTGATCATGCCTATCCTAATGACCAATAACATTGCTTTATTTTTATTGCTTTGTTTTATTGCTTCCTTGTATCCCCCATCTGTCTGTCTGTATCCATCTTTTGTCTCTTGTTTTATACTTAGAGTGCAAGGTCTTTAGGCGGGGACCTCTCTTCGTTCTGTGTTTGGTCCCTGTCCAAAAGACAATGGATTCTGGTCCATGACTGAGGCTTATAGGCATCACAGTAATGCATATAACAAATAATAATACATGTACCTGGCATATAGAGTAGACCTCCATACTCCAGTTTTCAAACTGTAACCCAGAATGGAATAGTTTAAAATCTTTGTAGAAGAAACTATTTAAAATCTTACTATAAATGAGCCAACTGCCACGTCTATGCCGTAATTAATAACTTATTAAAAGTGTTCTATTCATGTAAATTCCTTTGTTCTGTGACATAAGACAAGTCTAATTGTGTTTTAAAGATTAAAGAAACTATTGGTTTTTGTAAACAAATCCCTCGGTGCTACTATAAATTATGTCACGCAGTAATCTTGACATGATAGATTTTGAGATACTTCCTTGCAACAATGCCACTGTAATCAAAGTGGGAACCGTGAGATTGACGACAAGTTGATGAATTGAGCATGTAATGCGTTCTACTGCATATCACTGCTTAATTACTGCTTCAGTGTGTCTGGAATAAGAAAAAAAGGCAAAAGCTAAAATTATGCAAGTTTATCAGTTAAAAACACTGTAAATCAAGAACGGATATTAAACTGACCTCAACTAATTATAAGGATTGCTTTGAAATGATATCTTCCCTTTAGTGTTTGTGATGTTTATTTACTCTGAATCATTATATGGTGCTCAGAAGTCTGTTGGAATTTCATGGCTGTACAGGTATAGACAGACTTGAGGTCCTTTTGCAAGGTTCAATTAATTTTAGATCTGTATTGTTTCAATAGAAGAAAATTTACTAATATTTACAGTGAATTTTTAGTTGCGAAAAGCAGCCTGAGTTACACCTACAAGCAGAACAAAATGATTCACGCAGTACAAATAATTTAGCTTTTGAATTTAGCCTCTTTTCCTGGTCTTGGCTATTCCTTGAATTTATACAAGGATCATTATTTCGTCTATTTTGTGATTGGTCAGATAATAGTCATGGATGAGTATGCAAGCATTTTTGGCAAGGATGTATGCACACGTGCGTTTAAAAATTTGGTTTCCAGGACCATTTGTGCTTGTGAAACTTGATCTCATGAATGTTTGCTGAAAATAAATGCAAGTGGGGCACAGGCATGACCAAAGCCAATTCATTTATAAATTTGAGCATATATTAGTGGAAAGCTTTTTGCAGCGTAAGCCCAGCTCTTCATGCTCATAGATGTGTGTCATCAGAGACCTTCCAAAGCTGCACAGCTAATGAATGTGTTACCACTGAGTGCAACTACACTTACTAATAGTCTCTGAGATTGTTTTTTACATTTAGCGTAATAATAGTCATGCTTGTACTTCTACAGCTCTTTAATATGGCACAAATTTACATCCAACAAGGCTGGAGTAGCTGAGCCTTATTTCCAAACAAATACTATAAGGATAACTAGAGGTACATAAATAAGAAAGGTTATTACGAAGGAAGTTACTGGGCCTGATCCTGCAGCTCTCAGACAGTAAAAATTTCCGTTGACTGATAAGCTTTAATAGGGACCATGAGGAAGAGGAAAAGATGGGAAGAGAAGAGGGGGGTTGGATTGCGTCTCTGGACATTTGAAGGCTTATTTGAACTGACTCTCCTTTTGGAGATGTGTTCTTCATTAAAGTACACTGGCCTTCTTAACAGTCATGAGTTTATGGGTGAGGCTGGGATAGAGGGCAACACCCCTTGGGCTGCTTTGCGATGTCAGTCAGTTAATAAGCCAGCTCTGCTGGCGGGGAGCTCCCCAAAATCCAGTTGTCTGCAACAGTCTCATGGACTGTCTGTCTGGGGCGCAGGGTAATTAATAAAAGAGCCAAACCAGGCCAGCTGGAAAGAGGTCCCTTCTTGTTTAATAAAGTTGTGGCCACTTGGTCAAAATTCCAGTTGTCTGTATCTGTCCCGAACTGCCTCTGCCATTCACAACATACTGCACCGCACGATGTAGTCACGTGCACAGAAGCAAGATGGCCCTCCAGAAGAGGCAAACATTTTGAAATTATATGTAAAGGGGGGGATCTTCATTGATATAACTGTGGAGGCCACAGCAAAACAAAGATCTGATGCTTCATTTCTGATGGAGAGAGATTCCAGCTGTCTGCCTCTTTTTAGACCTTCCCCCCAAATCCCTTTGCACCAGCCCAGTTTATCTGCCATTACAATTGTAGGATTGATTTTCTGCCCAGTACCACTTACAGTATTTGACTCCTCATTCAATCGATTGCTATGAGTGATTTTTTATTTCACTTGCTCCAGGCTTTTCTGCAATACCTATATATTCCATCCCATTCATTAATTCAATGCCTACAACTCTGATTTCTAAGTCATGGCTGGAAGACCAGTGTTTTCTTCCAGACGACAGTGAACAAGAATAATTAAATGCCCAAATATTTCTGCATGACTTGATATTGCATCTGATCGGAAAACTGCCAAGATCCAAATTCTGACATTTCCCTTTGAACACTTAGACACTGCTTTTCATTTTGTGACATAACCTTATCATGGACTTGATTATGGTGAGTAGCATAAATGTCCTTGACAGTGAAGGTAATCTTTGGAATTTTGTAATTTAACTTACAATAAAGTTAGAATGTGATAATTTATTATGAGTACGTTTTGTTGGGCTCACTTATTTATATTCTCATTTAAATTATTAATACAGGAGTTTTAATAAACTGTTTATATTCACAAAAAGAATATAATTTGCAGGGAAGTCTGTTCAGGTGCTAGATGCCACAGATAGACTACATGAATAAAAAATAACTGATTGTTTCTAAAGTTTATCTGACCTTTGTCCAAGTTGTTTGCAACGTTTACATGATGGAAAAAAACGGTTGTATAGCACTGGTTAGGTATGCAGCACGCAGACTTTACTAGGTGAGAAAAAAGCAAACAGACAAACCAACCAACCCCCAATCCTATACTAGCTTGGAGACCAAGAAACATGGAAACAGGTTTATCCAGTCTTTGACTCCTATGAATAAGTGAAACACACGATTCATTAGAGATGTTAAAATATGGTTTTAATTCTTACCATCTTTCAAGTTTCTTGAGCAATTCTATTTCAATTTCTAGCTGCCAGACTATAACTCAGCTCTCATTCAGTAAAGGACTTTGCTAATTTTTAAGTAAAACTTTTTACAATTCTTGAGTAGCGGAGAGCTGGGAGATTTTAATTCTGAGATCCAGCGAATGCTGTCAACATTTTAGCTTGCCATAAACATGATTTCAAGGCTCAGCTTTCTTTAAAATGGTAAAAAAATATATGCTGGGCCAAATTGTGCCTTGATCTATATGGGGTTTATTATTTATTGTTTGATTTAGATTTAACATAATAAAAAGATGACTATACAAGGGTCTAACTGCTTGTGATGGGTGCCATTGTTGAGCATCCCGTCCTGGCTGGCTGCGCTCATTTTTCCTCCTTATCCCCCAGTCTGTCCTGACTTCCAGACCTGAAAAGACAGACACCACACCTCAAATGCCACCAGATGCATTTTTCTCAGACTGTCTTTTTATTGTCCAATGGCAAAAACTGAGCACACTCTACTGCTTCGAGTAGGCCTTTACCGACTCTTCATTCCAAAAGTTCCCCTTTCATGCAGGGCTTCTGCCATCTCCAGTCCAGTCCTCAATCTCTAGATTGCCTCTCATAGTGAACCCCTCTTTAGTTCCTCCTAACTATATCTAGTTGCTTCTGACCACAGTTTGACCCTAAACCCAGGGCCCCCTTCAGGAATCTAAAACCTTCCTGCAGTCATCTTCCCCAGCACCTCCTGGGTTCTTGTGCAAGCTTTCCACTAGAGGCAACCTGCACTCTCTGTTCCCAGAGATTGCCCTCCCTTACAGATTACCCACCCTCCCTATTGCTCCCTTTTTGAACTCATAGACTCATAGATATTAAGGTCAGAAGGGACCATTATGATCATCTAGTCTGACCTCCTGCACAATGCAGGCCACAGAATCTCACCCACCCACTTCTGCAATAAACCTCTCACCTATGTCTGAGCTATTGAAGTCCTCAAATCATGGTTTAAAGACCTCAAGGTGCAGAGAATCCTTCAGCAAGTGACCCGTGCCCCATGCTACAGAGGAAGGCGAAAAATCTCCAGGGCCTCTTCCAATCTGCCCCAGAGGAAAATTCCTTCCCGACCCCAAATATGGCGATCAGCTGAACCCTGAGCATGCGGGCAAGATTCACCAGCCAGATACCCAGGAAAGAATTCAAGATTCACCAGCCAGATACCCAGGAAAGAATTCAAGATTCACCAGCCAGATACCAAGGAAAGAATTCTCTGTAGTAACTCAGATCCCACCCCATCGAACATCTCCCCTGCCCCCCCCCACATATATAATACATACTGTGGCAAATTGCCAGTATGATCATGATGGGTCCCGCCCTTCCTCTTCTTGGGGGGGGGTCAGGGGTCAGGGCACAGTTTCCTGCCCCTGAACTAGGGTATCTACTGTCCCACTAGTAACCCAGAGAAGGGTAGTGAAGAGGGAGGGATCCGGGCCAGACCTCTACTCCAGGTCCCAGCCCAGTGGCCCTAGGGATAGTGGTAAACCACTTGAACTAGTGCTTCCTTTCCCTGGGCCACTTCCCTCTCCTGCTCTTCAGCTTGTGGGGCTTCCTGCCCTCTCTCTCTGCACAAGCCGGGTATCTCTTTACCTAGGGTCTTGGTCTTCTAGCCAGCCACGGCACTTCTCCAAACTCTCCTCTGCTCCAACTCCTTCAAACTGCTCTCTGCTCCAACTCCTTCCCCTGGCTGATTGAAGCAGGGGGTTTCTCTAATTTGCTTCAGTTGCTTTTAATTAATCTATAGAAACCTTTCTTCCCTCTACAGGGAATAAGGCTTCTGCTCATCCTGGGACTTACATATCTCTCGTCTATCACTCTCCTGCTGAACTTCTGGCCATGCTGTATCACAACACACACACACACACTTCAACCATTAGTTTCCAGTTCATTACATAGTGTATCTGGTGTAAAAAGCATTTTTTCTTGGTGATATAAATTTCAGCATTTACCATAATACACACACAAATTCAGCTCCACAAAAGAGTGTGCTTTAGGAGCCACACAGCAACTGTTTGATTGAAGTTATTGAACACTATTTAAATATATGACATCTGGGGTCTCAGTGTGCGTGTGTGTGTGTGTAACCCAAGAAGTGTAAATAGCACACAGAGTAAAGTCACACATTACCTCAGCAGCCCAAAGATATGTATAGTCACTTGAGTTTTGCTCTAGGGCTTTATTGTCACCAGAAACCTTTGACAGAAATGTCACCTTATCACTTGCAGTTGCTGTAGTTAATGTATTTCTGAGAATAAACTTAGACCTTGACCCTAATCATTGGCTGCACTGGGGCTGCTTTCCACCCCATGGAAGCCTGGGAAAGTGCAAAAGTGGTTTACACAACCATTGTGTTAACTGCACCATTCTGTCCCATCCTTGGTTGTGCTGTGAGCTCCTTGGACATGGCTGGAGATGAGGGCCCTTGCTTTCTAGATTTCTAGTTTTAAGGCCACCAGGGAACATTAGATCATCTAGTTGGACCTCCCTTATAACACAGGACATAGAATTTGACCGAGCTACCCCTTTATCAAGCCCAGTAACTTGTATTTGACAAGCATATCGGCCAGTTATCTCTGAAGTTTGTATATCTCTTGGCCTGTCATGAAAACATGTCTCTTTCCATCAGTGTTTACATGAACTCATTTGTGTTAATTGACGGCAAAGAATCAACATCATGATTTTCTTTTTAACTTCCCCCCAACCTTTCCTTAGCCTGTTCTTGAATGTATCCTATTTAAAATCAGTAATACGAATAGTATGACATTCTGAAGTGTCTTTCTTCCCGAAGCATCATAAACTCTATGACAAGCTATGCACAGGGATCACTTAATTCACAATTGCAGTACTGCCAGTGACAAAAATCATGTGTCAACCCCCCCACCCCAAAGCATGGGATTGGTCCAAAAATCGTGGAATTCTTTTTTTAAAATATATTGGATTTTTTGGACCTGTCTTTTGGTTTTTGAACACCCCCCTTCAGTCCAGCAATTAATTCTGTTCCCTCCCAGTCCCCTCTTCAGTTTTGCCTCACTGCTCCCACATCTGCCTGTCCCTCCAGCCCCCACATAAAATCTGCACCCGCAGCACCTCTGCTCCTCCTGCAGCTTCCAGGGTTCTTCTCCCACTGCTCTTTTTTTCTTTTCTTTTCTTTTCTTTTCCTATTGTTCACAGAAAGGGAGGGAAGCAGATGGAATAGGGCCATCTTGAGCCGCTGGGCTCTGCTTAATCTCTCTTCCCCCCACTTCTGATGTGAGAATGGTATTGGTTCCTGCAGCAGTTTTGATTGGCTGCTCTTCCCCAGGAGGCAGGCAAGTGGGGAAGGCAGCCAATCAGAGGAGGTTTTCCCCCACATAGGACTAAAATTTGCAAGAGGTCTGGAGCTTCTTGCAGCATCCTGAAACTGGCTCCAGCCTCGTTCAAAATCATGAGCATTGCAATTGAAATGCATCTGGCTCTGGAGTGAAATACTACGACCATTTAACAGCCCAGATTTTTGGATTGGAAGTGTAGAATACTACCCTGTTACTGAAACTATAGGAGAATTGATATAAGAAGTGGCCAAATCTCAAAAGCGAACACATCTGCTCTTGAGAAAAGAGCTATGGGATCATTAAAGTTTTCATCAGTGTGTCTGATAATTCTGTTCTTCACTACAGTTTCAACCAATTTGCATGGTACTGAAGTCAGGTTTACTGGCCTGTAATTGCCGGGATTGTCTCTGGAGCCTTTTTAATAAAATGGTGTCACATTCGCTATCCACCAATCATCTGGTACAGAGGCTGATTTAAGCAATAGCTTACACACCACAGTAAGTAGTGCTGCCATTTCATATTTGAGTGCCTTCAGAACTCTTGGTTGAACACCATCTGGTCCCGGTGACTTACTGTTTAATTAATCAGTTTGTTCCAAAATCTCCTCTACTGACACCTCAGTCTGGGACAGTTCCTCAGATTTGTCACCTTAAAAGAATGTCTCGGATGTGGGAATCTCCCTCACATCCTCTACAGTTAAAACCACTGCAAAGAATTCATTTAGCTTCTCCACAATGGCCCTGTCTCCCTTGAGAGCTCCTTTGGCACCTCGATTGTGCAGCAGCTCCACTGATTTTTGGAAGACTTCCTGCTTCTGATGTATTTTTAAAAAAATTGCTGTTCGTTTTTGTGTCTTTTGCTAGTTGCTCTTCAAATTCTTTTTTTGGGCTGCTAAACCCTGGTTACTCCAATGTACATTATATTCATCTCTTGTGCATAGAGAATTCCCCATTAAGATTAATTGGTTTTATGGTCACGTACTGGAGAATATGCCCTTCTAGTTCTATTTAAAATAATCTATAGTTTGAAGCATTAGTTAAAATATGCATAACTCTACTTCTGTCAGGGGTACTCTCTTTAGAATTTTACTTTCAGAAAAAATGTTGAAAGATAATTGTTTCTCTTCTCTCTGCTAAGATTTCATATTCAACCATTTTATTTCTGGTTTCTGTTTAAATTGAAAATACTATAGCATTACATGCAAAGAGAAATCAATCTCAGAGGGGAAAAAAGCAGGCCCAAATATAGATTAAAAAGCTGCCTCTCCAGCGATTATGAAATTTGAAGCACCTGGCTCTGCATGTAAGATTAATGACAGGTATGTGTGTGATGACGAGTTGAGCTTAAATCAGAGGAAAAATTTTACGTTAAGTAATTGCTGTTCAGAATGTTGAAACCTTAATGTCACCTACTCATGCAATATAGATACATATTGCTTTCTTATGATCTCAAATACTGTACAATGAAAAGAACAACAAAGAAAAATAATAAATACATTTATAATCGACCCAGATCACTTTATGACAAATGGTAATTTCTCTCTCTTGGGATTCTTTTTTGGTTTTTACCTTTTGAATACTTTGGTTTTATTAATTTCCTATTGAGACAAAACAAAAATAGAGGAAAAGGTAGAAATAGCAGTGGTGGTAAAAGGCCTGGTTCCTGTAGACACTTAAGCATGTGACTTCAATGGGACTTCTTCTGGCCTTAAAGTTAGGCACGTACTTAGGGAGGTAGCTGAATCAAGGTCACAACAACCATTTAGCTACTATGTGGATTGAGGTACTCCAGTTGTGGGCAACGAATGTTAAAAGCCCTGATCCTGCACTTGGATGCTCACAGATAGACCCTTATTGTTCTGCTGAAACACAAGGATCCAGTTGTGTGGTTCCAGGTGCAAGGGCTAGCCAAAACGTGCTTCCGTCTGTCTTCTCCATGCTTTTATTGGTCCTGAGCTCAAATAATAAGGGTTTATATTCTAGCAAAGGAGATATGAATATGCAAATTAGGTGCAACCTTTGAACTCCTGGCAGATTGCTAATGTAGCCCCCACTATTGCAAATTTGGGGCATTCTCGGCATTTCTTTAGAACCTCCCATCCAAGGAGCTCAAAGCAAGCTGCATACGTGAAGGACTGCTGTGCCTTTAAAAAGCAACGCCTTGCAGGAAGAAGAGTTTCAAAGGCAAAGCATCCTGGGGGCTAGTCCCTGGAAGACTGTAGACCACACAAACAGCTAGAAGGCTTCCAGAAATGCTGGGAGAAGACCTGCTGTTTAGTGGCTCCTATCCTCTTCTTTTGGAGGAGTAGCATGAAGTCTGCCCATGTCAACTGCACTACACGAGCAGATGTAGAAAGGGATCAGTGTCATGGTCACATCCCCTTTGTCGAGCTATCCTAATAAAAATAGCACTACCATACTCATCTCTATGTTTACACAATGATACTGCAAGGTTTGGGGCCATTAAACTCTAGATAAACCAGTGGGTTTTTTTAAAAGTGTATTTTATTAGGATAGACCACTGCAAGCAACAACGGTCTCCTGTTCAGATCAGAATAACTGGTGTCCCCTAAGGAGAGGCATAAGGATGGGACAGCACTTCGCACAAGCTTCTTGATTCCCATGCCACAATTTGGATCTAATTAATTGAGCCTCCAACCCTCCTCTGATATAAACAATGCCATCTCCCTTTTTTTTGGGTGGGGAAACTGAGGCTCTGACAGATTACTTGACTAGGATCGTGAAGCAACTCAATGTCAGTGCTCGTAATGTGACACAGTTCTCCTACCTACCAGTCGGGTGCACAAGCCACAACGCTACACTTCCTCTCCTAAACGTACTCTACTGTGGACACTTTAACAGACTCTGAAAGACATCACATATTTGCATAAAACTAAGACAAAAATTAATAGATTAGAAAAAATATTAATCCATTATTTTTTACTAAGTCAAAAGAAGTCACAATTTATTGTAAATTCAGAAGTTTTTTTCCCCAAAGACAATTTGTCTTTATGTCAATGATATGTAAATGAAAAAGTGTGGACAGAGGTGGGTACAGTACTATGGCAATGAAAAATAATTACAGGAAGTTAGCATCGTATTTCTTTGTAGAAAAACAGGAGTATTAGGAACAGGTAGTTAGCAAAGCAATAGCAAATCTTTTTTGTGTGTTTGTGTGTGTGTTATATCTGTTATAAGATGTTATATCTTCTTATTTTCAAATGCGTTCACTCTTCTTTTCTTTGATGCTAGAGCATATAAACTCATGTCTCAGGGCTTTATCACCTCCAGTGTCCGGAAGCAATTTTCTATCTATGCACAATGCTGTAGAGGTAGTTGAGAGCCCAGTTCCACCACCTTTATTCATACTGATTGGGATCTCACACAGCAAGCAGCACAAACATGGAAGAATTGGGTTCTTATTTTTTTACCTTCCCTTGAAGTTTCAGATATTGGCCGCTCTTCTAGGCAATGGTTGATTAATCCTGTATTCTTATAACAGGTCAAAGATCATATTTCATAACAAGATGCTACTAAAATGTATATTTTTGGGGCCAAATTATAACTGGCTTATATCAGGTGCACTGGATCTGGGAGTCCTTGGTAGTTTGGCTTCCTCTGCTCCCCCAAGCAGGGATGGGGGGCAGGGGAATTGGCACTGCCAGTAGACCTCAATTAAAGCTGGGTAACATTTTTTGGCCGAAACTGTTTTTTCACCAACAAATGCAGGTTTGGGTTGAGTGAAACATTTTATTAATTTGTGTTGGGTTCACCGAATTGTTTCAGCCAAAACCAAACATTTAAAAAAAAATCGATGCGTTTTGTTTTGACATGTCCAAAATGAAATGTTTTGATTTTTCAATTCAAAATGACATTTCATTTCAAATTATACTTCATTTAAAAAGGTAAAAAAACTTGCAAACAAAATGATTGTTTTTTGGCTTGTTCAGTTCCCAAAATGATTTTTTATTTTAGTTTTCAGTTTGGTCAGCGAATGGAAATTTCAGTTATGTGCACAGCTCTACACTCAATAGCTGAGAGAAGTTGTATCTGAGCGGGGTGGGGCATGTGATCATAAACAGATGCACTCCAGATAGCAGCTAGAGGGTTCCACTGTAGAAAGCACATGATAAACCTTCAAAGGCTTTCACATATGTGGTGATGGGATCCATATAAGTGGATGACTAGATCGAGAGGGAAGCTATAGCAGGGACCTTACATAAGTGAATTCCATTCCTCCATTGTGCTTTGAAGAATTATGCCTGCTCCTACCTTTTGCGAGATGAATGCCTCCAGCCATCACTGTCCATACAGTGCACCTCCTTTCACACCTCCCCATATATCTCCCCAGTAGAAACCTTAATTTACCCTTATATATTTATCATTTCCAAATCAGACAGTAATATGGAATTCTAGACACTAAAAGGAAGTGTCATGAACTTTACCCTATGGAACTAAACATTATTCCATATTTATTGATTTTTAAGGAAATTAAGTATTGTAATATAATTTAAAAAAATCTGCTGACCTAAAGGAGAGTTACAAATATGCACTTACTGTTGCTAGATAAGGAAAAACCTCCTTCCAAACTAAATGAGAGACAGAGAAAGAGAGGGAGGAAAGTCATATCTTCTGTTACTTCCAAATGTAACAAATTTGAGAAAATGAATAGTAAAGGTGTCATTCCTTTCTTTCTTTTTCCATTATAAATTTTAACTTAAAAAAGCACATAACACCACTTATTTACGTGCCCAAATATGGATTTTAACTGCTCAATTTTAGACATGAATATTTGAAAATATTGTCTTAAATGTACATGAACTAACCATGCCTGGTGGTCAAGAACTGTACAACTCAGTGAAGCTGGATGGCTGGAAAAAGGACTGATATGTTTTTCTGACACTGTTTTTGATCTTTTTCTCCAAGCACTGCAAGATACATACAAAAGGAATACTTCTTTGCTGCGCTATCTCCCCATGCAGCATCTTACGGAGAAAATGATGGTTAACTCTCCCAGAGGTGAGTTTTTACAGCATCTTGGAAGAGCTTGCTAACTTTCACTGAAGTGAATGGGTATGTAAAATCAGGTCCACAAAGACAATGTAGCTATGGTTTTAATATCCCTAAGGCATTATCTATGACGATCTGTCAGCCTAGCGTGCTGCATTATATTTTTGTTCTGCAAGGATAGAATAACAAATGGGACTATCAAAATACAGTAGATACATCTTCTGTCATATTTAAGAAAATTATGTTTGTAGGAAATTATCCATACTGTGTGTAGAAGAAAGTCTCTATATATTGGAATAAGCTCTAAAATGAGATTTTTATACAGTGGCATCCGAAATCTGCATTCATATTTGCATGAACTTTTGCATGTGCAATTGTTACAAATGCACTTGCAAATCAGGGATTTGAGTAAGGAACTGTATTTTATGTACCTTCCAGTGACCACCAATCTGCAAAGATAAAATTAAACATTGAAATGTATATAGATGTTGAGCCTGTCTTCATGAAAATCCAGCCACCAAGTTACTTTTCACTCACCATTCAGGGCAGACAGATGGCCATTTCCTGAGTAGCTGATTGAGCTGCAAATTTGAAAAATGAATGCATATAGATCAGTGATTTTCAACTTGTGGTCTGTGGACCTCTGGGGGCCCACAGACCATGTCTTAAGGGTCCTCAAAAGGTTGTCATTACTATAGAACATGGGATCTGCAGACTACCTCTAAGATTTCCAAAGGGGTCTGCACCGCCATTCAAAATTTTTTTAAGGGTCCACACGTGAAAAAAGGTTGAAAACCACTGGTATAAATAGAGGGATGTCAGGTTCTTATAACATTTACAGTGATGATATTGACAGTACAGCTAACCTTCCATTTGCATGGTGGTATTATCTTGTATTCCTGCAGGTTATTGGGAGAAACTCCCATTGACTCCAAAAGGGGCAGGGTATAATTCATTGTGTGAAGCAGGGCATATTATGGCTGCCACAACTAACATTTGGAGAAGTGCCACTGAGTGGCCTTTTGAGGAACTCCAAGATGTTAAGTGAGTAGAGAGTTGAAGGCAATTCTGTGAGGACTTTTCAAATTCTCCTTCAGCAACCACCCAACAAATAAACTATCCCCACTTGCAACTCACAAAACAACAAATTGGGGTAATTTGTTGTAAGACTAGAACCAGTAACTGAATTTGTGGCCTAATTTCCTTGATAGTTATATGTGAAGGTATAGAATGGTCTTGCTGTCTAAGCATGTAATCCATCCCTAAACATCTCTTGTGACTGCAGAGCATAATCACAATATAAAGACATTAGCGAATAGGACTGAGTGACTAAAGATTTTTTTCCCCCAAAAATTTGTTGTTGAAATGAAAACTCAAAAAATATTATTTACTGCCCATTTGAAAATGAATTTTTGGGGGTGGGGTTTCATTTCAAATAGTCTGTTTTCCAACTTTTTTTTTTATTTTTTAAATTAGCCAAATGTCAATTTGAAATGCTGCTTTGAATCGAAAAGATGAAATGAAATGTTTCTTCTTTCTCTCTCTCTCTCTCTCAAAAAAAAAAAAAAAAGTTTTCAACCACAACTTTTCACCGAATTTGACCCAAATTTGACAAATAGTTTTCGGGCCCAGAAAATGCTTTTTTCAATGAAAAAACAACAACTATTAATTGAAAAAATATCACCCAGCTCTATTAATAAATACTTTGGTGCAGGAACAATATCAGCCCCTGGGTTTGTGCAGCACCGACCCTGACTAAGGCCTCCAGGCACTATCATAATGTCAGTAAATAATAATAAAGAGGAATGTGTGAATTAGCAGTCCTCCATCCAGTGACTCTATGAACCTTATGTATTAGAGTGCTGGAAGCTTCTGATGAGGCAATGATGTGCAGCTGGCTTTCTCAAAAGAAAAAAAACAAACGTCTCCCAATGATAAACCATAAGAAGGAATCTGGAGTGATTCCAACTGCACGTACAAGGAGGAGTCCTTGTGGCACTTTAGAGACCATCAAATTTATTTGGGCATAAGCTTTTGTGGGTTACAACCCACTTCATCAGATGCAAATGTTATCAGAACCTCAAGATACAGACTGTCTTAATATACACAGCTAATTTCTAACTAATACTTGGGGATCAGTATAAACATTTAATGTAGGTAATCTTTTTATACATCAGTTACATTTATTCTTAATATTTATGCTCTTTCTAGTAATTGAGTAAACCTTTGTACCTACACATTTTGTTGCAGAATAGTAACTGAAATTCTTTAAAACATACGGTTCAGAAAGTTCTGCAATATCTGTAACATCATCCAGTTACACTCTGAATCTTATCGGTCAGTACAGTTCATGACTTCATTTTCGATGTTTTTTGGAATTGCAACATAAGGTTAGAATGGCACATACAATAAAGGTGAAACCTCATTGAGCAACTCTTTGGGTCTCAGGCTTGATTGGTCTGGCCAATGTAAAACAGATATTCAAGAGAGTGAAGGGCTATTATTCTCCTTACCCCTCCATAACATATGATCAGAATTTGGCTTTGTGGGCGAGATCTGAAACTCACTGAAGTCAATGAAAGAACTATTGCCTTTAATGGATTTGGGAATCAAAGTCTAAACTAAACTGATGTCTGCAACAGATATGCAGAAATCCTACCTCATCTGAAAAGAATACTTATCCTTGTATTTTTCATTATGTGATCAGGGACGGTTTCTGACTATATGCATGCACAGTGCATAGCACAATGGGGCTTGATCTCACTTGGGGCATCTAGTTGCTATTGTAATACAAATACATAGGTAAATAGTCTATCAGTAAAAAGTAAATGGACCCCTTTTTAACTGTATGCAGCTTATTTGGCTAATAGTCTTTAGAATCTCACATGATATTCATTATTGATTCAGCATAGTTGTTAAGCACGTCTTGATCACATGCTAGAATTCTGCCCTCTTGCTTTCCTTTGGAAAATGTCTTTGTTGTTTGTATAGTTAATTCCTTCTACAGTCAAGAGACTTTTTTTTTCTTGGGTTGACCTGTCAGCTACCCAAAATGCTTAGACAAGGAATAATTGTCGCGGGGTGGAATTCATGTTCTAACTCTTTTGATGATATGGCAGTTTTAAAGTTGCACCGGCAGCAAGCACTATCTTTCAAAGATACTGGACCTGAGTATATTAGAAATGCGCCTAATAAAGGACCTGTTATCTGCATTTAATCCCGGGGAAAATCATAGATAGATGTCGGCTAAGATTACCAACATGACTAACTAGTTTGGGTACCTCCATTTCTGGGTGCCTAATATGATACACGTTAGAGGGACCTGTTTTTCAGAGCGGGAGTGCTCAGTTCTTTTTGAACTTTGAACGTTTAAGGTGTCTTAGTCTGGGCAGCCACAATCATTAGTCACTTTTTAAAATCTCAGTCATAGTAGTTTCCAGTCATAATTTCTACTACAAAACTGCATAAAAGAGGCTATCTTCAGGTCCCGTTCAATGGGAATTGACTCATAACCCTTACAATGATGTATATTTGGAATAACACCATTGGCACTGAATTTAGATCACTGTAGACTCTGACCAAAGGTACATACAGGTAGGTCAGTCTCACGTTCATGGAGGATAGGTCCATCAATGGCTATTAGCCAGGATGGTGTCTTTATCCTCTGTTTGCCAGAAGCTGGGAAAGGGCGACAGCGGATGGATCACTTGATGATTACCCATCTGTTTATTCCCTCTGAAGCACCTGGTACTGGTGACTGTCGAAAGACAGAATACTGGGCTAGATGGACCCTTGGTCTGACCCAGTATGGCCATTCTTATATTCTTACATTTACTCGGCAATTCACTAGGCAATGTTTAATATAAAACAAACAGTCTCCCGAAAGGTTTGCAACAATCCTTTAAATTCCATCAGAGGGCCAGACAGTATTTAGTAGTAACTGTTTTGATGCCCCTAGGAAGACCCACATTAACTTACTTTGAGTTATCAGCTTTGGCATAAGCACTCCTGAAACGTGGTGGTCACTTTAGTGCATTACACTAGCAGAAAAATATCGACAACTTGGTGGGTGTTCAGAGAAGAGTGGCAAAGATAATAATGGGACTAGGGAGACTGATATATCAGGAATTAATTAAAGTTAACATATGGTTGTTGATTAAGCAACAACTAAAAGGAGACAAAAATACAAATACCTAAAGGATATTAACACAGTGGGAAAATTATTTAGTGTGATACACAAGGACATCATTAACATTAACAGCTAAAATAGATAAAATGTAGGCTAAATGTACTAGGAGAAACATCAAGATAGAAAGGTAAACTCAGTGTGGAATAATCTCCCTAGGGAAGTAATGGAGGTTCTTTTTCTGGGACTTTTTATTTGGACTGCAAATGTCTGGTAGTAAACACAACAATACACTAGAAAACAAATTTCAGTGAATATAAGCACAGAGCAGGACTGGTTAGCTCCTCCTAGCTCATATATGGACCTCTTCACCCATACTCCTCCAAGCATTTTCCTTAAAGGTGTGTGTGCCTCAATCCCTATTTTCCAGATGGGGGGAAATATGGCACTGAGAGAAGTGACTTGCCCCAGGGGAGAGACAGAGAGTGAGTACCAGAGTAAGGAACTGAACTGTGTCTCCTAATTTTAAGTCCTGTGCCCTGTCCACTGGAAGTAACACTGCATGTCTTTTCTGCCTACAATTAATCCTTGCAAACAAAACAAAAAGAAAGAAAAAAGAAATTGTCTTAAAAGAGATCACCCCAAATGCACTCAAAACAATCAATGCATGGATTAATGAAAGTATATTTAGAAACAAAAACACCAGCCAGGGAGATGGTGAAGAAAAGAGACCTGGCTACAAAGGTTGGTCTGTGTACTGAGAGTAAATGGAGAGATAAAACAAAATAAATTGCAGAACTAAATCTCACTTTTCCTTGGCATGGAAAAAGACTAATCAAGACAGAAGTAAAAGTAAGTCTTTTGATAAAATACTTAAGTGGTCACACTTGAGCTGCAAATTATTTGCATCAACTAGAGGATGAAACAGTAGTTTTCCATTATGCTTCAGGAAATAGATGCTTGCTAAGTAACTCCTTTAACTTTCCTCTGGCACCTATTGATTATATCCAATAGAAATTAAGAGTAGAAGGCAATTAAGTTTAAAATTTAATGGCGTTCTGCTCCTGTTAATTTACTGCCTGACCTGATCAATACATCACACTGGATAACAATCTGTTCCCACAAGCTTCAGTTCCTCCAATGCCCCTTCTGCTTAAATTATAATAATTACAGACAACCATATAAATAACCGGTTATAAAATAATTAAAAATTTGATTATCCACTTTGGTGATGAACACAATAGCTTAAAGCAAAAACATTTTTTCTCTACAATGAACGACTCTGAGCCTTAACATAGTTTGTCTTATATTTTGACAATCTAAACCCATTAGAACCCTTTGCAAACTGAAATCTCAAGCAATTTTTAAAAGGTTCTCATATACAGCAGTACAAAAAAAATCACCTCATCTGGAGGACAAAATGGAGATTTGAAAATATTGCTCAATTGTAGCAAAAAAACACTGTTGTTGAGCACTGGTTCTCCAGGCTAGGTAATAATTATAAGTCCTCATGTATAATATAGACGATATAGATAGATCTAAGCTGCAAAGATCCATATCCAAACTTAAGCAAAGTTCTGGGTTTTTCAGAGCTGGGCTTTTGATTTGGAGCCATCTCTAATAAAAAGGAACATCACACAAACAATTTGATGTCTGAATCTGATTTGTTTCATACAGAAAACATGTGGAATGGATGTTTCTTTTCTTCATCAAGTCTAAGAGTATGTGTAAATACAGGCAGGGTTACACATAGCATGACACAAGCGGAAGGGTACTTTCTGAGAGATACCACTGAAGTGGTTTTAGAAAATTAAACAAACAGGGATGCCCCAACAAAATTAATTTTTAAGCCACACTCAAAACCTTATTCAGGAGAAGATAAGGTTAAAGGGAGCTAATGCCACATCATGATGTGACCAGGAAACGTGCAATCTTCTGAATAACCTCCTCCTTCATACGATAGCATAGTACAATATACGTATATCTGGCATTGGTTGAACTTTATCAAATTTCAATCTTGGGGAAAAAGCAAAATTCAACAACGACAACAACAGTAACACAGGAAAACCAAGTGTGAGAACATTTTTGTGAAAATCCCCCTGCTCCCCATTTTTTCGACCAGCTCTGTTCATGTCATCGCTCATTCCATAACCAGACAAAATGTAGTCCATGAAATATTTTTAATTCAATTTGTCACAGAAGAGAGATAAAATGGGAATGAAGAGAGTTTCTAAGCTGTAAAGTGAAAGGTACTGTAGGAAAGTTACTTCCTTTTCCCAAGGGCTTCAAAAGAAGAACACAAAATGAAGCCCATCTCCATGAATCAATTTTTTCCTTCTCTGTCTAATATTACATTTTTATCTTATCCCTTACATCTACAAAGATAAGCAACACTATGTAGGCCACATTTAGCCAGTTTAACTGTGGTCTACTTTTTCAGAGGCTTGACAAATTTGAAAGAATGTGTCACAGAATCATAGAAATGTAGGACTGGAAGGGACCTCGTTAGATCATCTAGTCCAGGGACCTCGTTAGATCATCTAGTCCAGTCATGTTATCTACCATTTCTACTGTTACTCCCATATGCAGACTATCCTGTCTCCTTTGAGCACAATCCTTCTCTATGTACGGTTGCCTTGCATCCCAACTATTCTTCCCTCTTTTCAAGTCAGGAAGGACAATTTTATGTCCCTGCCCCTCCTTGAGTTTCCTGTTTCTGTTGTTCAGCCCAGCCTAATAGATGGCTGTTCCATGTTAGACCAAACACTGAAAGCAAGTACACTTTATTATTTACTGTAAAACTCCTAGCAAGAACCTCTCTTAATATTTAAAGTACTCTATTCTTATTGACAAAAAGCAATTCTCTGATAATTATAATCATCCCTTATTTTAGCTCAGGATATTGCATAAGAGAGGCAACATCTACATTGCTTAACACATCATGCTAAGCCAAGAAGTTAGGGGTAAATATAATATTAGACCTATCACTCAGATATTGTACACTTAGGTCACTAAGCTAGCATGACTAATTCATATCATTAAAAAGGCTAGCTTTACTAAGACCCAAGAGTACAATAAAAGCAGACAGAACAATCTCATGATCCTCTTTCTGCACGTGAAGAAAATTGTGTCAAGCCACCCCCACTTTTAGCCTCACGCATTGGCTTGTCAACAGAGCCAGGAAATGTTATGTTGGCTCTTTCACTCCATCTGTGATCCAACGATACTCCTGAGGTGCCTGGTGATGCATTTCCTCCATTGCCATCAGTTGCCAGACTGTGACATTTAAAAGATGAAATGCCTGAAAGCAGAATGTCAGAGAATAACATTCTGGTAATTTTAGGGAGCTGTAAGGATTACTTTCTAAAATGGTAATATGGCATTCACCAATGGTAGGTGCTGAAACTGTACCAACGGGTGTGGTATATTGCAACATGCCACTAACTTCCATTCGGTCCTTGCTAAAAAGCCAGCATTCACCGGGCATACTGCCACACTGCTGTATTGTGACACTACAGTTTATTTCCTGGATTTACAATAGCATTCAGATACTGTGCTGTGGGAATTAGTGGCCCTGTTTACTTTTACCGGTGGACAAAGTGTAATATTCATGTCCCATTTCTTTCAACCTGAGCTAGAACTATTCGCAGAAAGTAATTTATTTGTAATATTTTTTCTGCATGTAAGTTATCTGTTAAAAGACTGGGATATTTATGCATTTGATTGTTATGCCAGATTATTTGATGACTGGTTTACACAAAACACTTCTCAGCCAATAGACTCCTCTTGAACTGCTGAGCATGACAATGGCTTTTAGTAATCACTATTGGTAAGTCTCGATCTGTGCTGTGTGACTGATGACCTAAGTTGCATGTTGTTTCTGGTCCCTGATTAGATGACTCTTCCAACAACACCCCTGGATGGGTTGATTAAACTTGGGACCTCTGGATCGAAAAGCATAAACCTCTACTGCTTGTGTAACATGTAGGTCGTTGCTGAGGTAATACTTTAATAACAGTTTTGCAGTGGAAGGTATAACTTAATACATACACACGTACACACTCCCCTCTGATCTGCTCACAGAGAAGAATTCTCAGTCTCTGCAGTGTGGCATCAAAAATGCATGTGTGTCACCTGGTCTCCTCCGAGCCAGAGGAGAACAGCAGCTCCACAGTTCCCCTCCCAATGCCACAGAGTCTCTTCAGCAAACGCGGTCTGAAGATCCTCACAGCAGCATTAATTCCAGTCCCAGAGTCAATAGTTGGCCATCTCCTCAGCTTCCAGTGAGAGCAGACTATATCCAAGGTAGCTCAGGATCTGGGACACAACCCTCACAGCGGACAAAACTTAGCCTTGCGTCACTCAGTGGACAAGTCCCAGGATTGTCTCCAGCTCCCCTCTTTCTAACCTTTTCCCCACGAAGTTCTGACTGGCTGAGCTCTAAGATGGCGGATGTGTGGAACCTGCAACACTGCTTGTCCTCAATGGAAATCCCCTGCACAGCTTCAGGAACATCTACTGAGTATGTCTGATAACTGCTACACCCTACATATGGGTGTTTCAGGCCTAAGTTACCCTGCTCTCTGAATGTGTGCAAGGACATGGATGATTTAACTGAAATCCATCTCTCCTCTCACTGCTTCTCCCTTTCTGTGTACTTAAAAAATAATCAAATGTTGCAGTATAAGCATGTGGGTTATATTTGTGTTAAAGGGACAGGTCCATTGATCTGGACATGCCAGTGAATGAGGATAGACACAGGGATGGACTATAAGTGGCACACAGCAACTTTATTAAATTTAACACTGGAGAGGGGCACTATTTGCCCCATCTCCTGATAGTAGTAGGCCTTTAGGTGGATCCAGTGAGAATTTACAGGGCTCCTATCAGAATGCCCATAACCCAGGGTAGATTCTCCACTGCCTACCTCAAGGATACAGCTTGCTCTGTTGAACCCTCTTACTGTCCTCCCTGCAAAGGGAACAGAAGGTACCAAAGAGGGACCTTGGTCTGCAGCTACTTCAGGTCTTCCCTTCCCTCATAGGCCTGTGGTCCACCAGCGAAACCGGCCATGTCTCTTATTCTTGGTTACTGGCCTTTGGCCTTTTATCTGCACCGTCCACAAGTTGCAACAAAAACTAAACATTCATACAATCCCTAATATTAAATTTCAAAATCCTATTCCCGTGTAACCGAACAGTGGCTTCATGATGCTATGAGAAAGGCAAAAAACCTCAGACAAAACAAAACTACAGGGATTGATCCAATTTGGTCCCAATGGGAAAAATTCCCTCCTGACCTCTAAAACAAGCAACTGGTCCAACCCATAGCAACCTAAAACCACGGGTCCTCTACTATATAATCAAGGGTACAGAAGGTGCGTTAATCTAAAATGGGGGAAGAAGCTCAAGAAATCCCTGGCAAAGGTTTAACAAGGATTGTGGCAAGCAAGGAGCCAATCAGCTCCTGTCTCTCTAGCAGACCAATAGGGAGTGGAGTGCTAGGGCAGGAAAGGTCTGTTCCTGCAACACTCCCGCTTACATTCTAAAGCTGCCCAGCGCCTTGCAAATCCAATCAAGTTTCCCACCGTTAAAATGGTGGGAGTCATTAGCTTGGTGGCAATGGCAGATTCCTAAATCTATACATGGTCTAGCCACTTGGAGGAAGACAAAGAGCCTGTGTGGGTTATACATTCCCACCCACTAAAATCTGCGCAAGTATTTGTATGATGCTCGTTTTCTGCAGATATTTTAGTGAAGATCAATGTGCTCATGGGGGTGCTCCCAGAAAACAAACAACAGGGACAGTGAATACTGTTGGAGCAAATTTGTATTTTTGTCAAGAAATATTCACAAATAGTGTTTACCCAGCTCTAATCAGACCCTTTATTTAACAACCATTTCTAACTGTTGGAGGACAAAATTCTCAGCTTTAATGACAACCAGACCAAGCTGGCTTTTTTCCATTAAAAACTATTCAGTCGGACAACATTGTATGAAGCAAGGGTTTCATCTCCAAACTGCCCAGTCTTTAGTTTGTTACTGTGCAGCTAGTGTGATTGATGAAGGCTATTCCTGGAAGAATGTGCATTCCTTTTGCCTTATCACTTTGCGCAATTCTGCCATATAATAACTTGCCACACTAATTTCTGTGCTTCTCAGCAATCTACTGCCCAGTGCCAAGTGACCTGGCTACATGATCTTAAGCTAGATACTATTTATATTCTGCACAAAAAAGTTATCTAATAGCTTTGAGGAAAAACATCCAGATTTGAACTCTACATGTATGGGACATGTTTACACTCTGCACGTGTCTTCACCTGCTGAGCAGAGGTGAGTTGCTGTATATTGTGCATCTCAAATCTAGCTTAAGAAATTTAAAATAAGAAAAGAAACTGATTGGGTACATCATATTTTTATGATCAGAAGTTTAAATTAAATTGAAAGAACAGTTCATCATACCATATTTTTGGATGGATGACTGCATTGCTATTAACCTTTGTACCAGGTGGCACAGGTGTGCATGGGACTGTACAAAGAAGTGAGAGACAGTTGCCAAGACTTTCAGAAGTGACTAGTCATTTGAGGTGCCACAATTTCTGGGTTCCACACCTGAGACTCTTTAAAGGGCCCAATTTAACAGAGTGCTAAATAGCAGCCCTATGAAAATCAGGTCTTTTTAAAGCATCTCAAGTTGGGGATGCAAAAAGCTGAAGCATCCAAAATCACTAGTTGCTTTTGAAAAATCATGGCCATGGTTTGCACAATGAGCAGTTCACAATCTGGGAGTCTGATACAAACTCCATTGAAGTCAATGGGATATAACATGAAGTGATCACTGTCAGATAACATTAACTAAGGGTTCGGGAGGTCGGCGGGGGAGGGGATTGCTTCAGTCACACAGTGCATGGAGTGTTGGTAACTTTTTAAAATTAAGTAATGGCATTTTAGCAGGCTGCTACGAAGGTCACTTCTGCAGAGCTGGTGGAAAGAAATGGGCTTTGAGGAGGGATTTGAAGGAGGAGTGGGAGGATACATAATGTATAGGATCAGGGAGCCATAAAGGCCATGGACAATTCTAATCTACTGCTGTCAATTCTACATAAAAATTACACAGGGTCGCATAAGTGTGCAAAACCTGGATGATCTGCTATGGCTACACCCATTCTGTGGCAGCACCTCCGTTGCAAAAACTTGTCAGATTCTTATGTGAAGACACAGCACTGCTAAGGTTAATCTCTAATAATAGCTGAAGACTTTGGAAACTGATGCAGAACAGTGAGAGGCTGCCAATTCTTATTTGAAGGCTACATACTTACAACTACAATTTGGCTGACATTTTCAAAGCTGCCTAAGGGATACAGATGCCCAGTTCCCATTAATTTTAATAGAAACTGGGCCCCAAATCTTTTGGAGTCTTTGAATATTTCTCATGCTTTTGAATTGTACAGATCAGAAAACCTGACCCTAATGTACTTCTTATATATCAATTATTAAATATAAATTTTATTTACAAGTCAAAATGATGCACAGCAAAATGTGTGGAAACAAGGAATATCTTTGGAACTATTAATATCTCTAAAACTTCAATGAATTCATAAGGGCCTCATCCAAAGCCCACTGAAGTCAATGGGAAATTTTCCATTGACTTCAGTCAGTTTTGGATCAAGCTCTAGAGTTTATATATTGTACACTCACAGCAGTATGTTGCTACTGCATCAAATATTTTTTCCTTTTCCTTTCTGTGTTTTGGGCAAAGTAATATTTAATGGTTTTAGAATGCTGTGTTTTGTTATAGAGTTAATTCATATGGAAAAATGTGTCCTTTAATGCGATAGTCAAGTGGTTCTCAACCTTTCCGGACCACTGTACCCCTTTCAGGAGTCTGATTTGTCTTGTGTACCCCCAAGTTTCACCTCACTTAAAAACTACTTGCTTACAAAATCAGACATAAAAATACAAAAGTATAACAGCACACTATTACTGAAAAATTGTTTACTTTCTCCTTTTTACATCTAATTATAAAATTAATCTATTGGAATAGAAATACTGTACTTACATTTCAATGTATAGTATACAGAGCAGTATAAACAAGTCATTGTTTGTATGAAATTTTAGTTTGTACTGACTTCACTCATGCATTTTATGTAGCCTGTTGTAAAACTAGGCAGATATCTAGATGAGTTGATGTAACCGTGGAAAACTTCTGCATACCTTCAGGGTTTCACATACCCCTAGCTGAGAACCACTGCTATAGTCTATAACAGAGGTACTAAACTGACCCTTTGAACTTAATGTTGTTTTGAACGTGCTTCATTTTAAATGGGCTACTTAATGACAAAAATCCTGATTGAAAAGAATACAAGGTACTGAGCTTATTTCAAGTGCCAAATAGTCCTTTAGATATACATAGTGTGCAGCCTACATGCAGTAAAGACAGCAAAGCTAAAAGTAGGACAAATGAAACTCTCCACAATGCTTGCTAGCAAATCATATGGAAAAGACCTGAATTTACCTTCTGCATTTGGAAATGCATGTGGGCACATTGATGACCTTTCTATGTATCCATGGCAAATCTGCACAAATATACAAGTTTATCTGTTTGAGAAAATACTAGAATGGGTAGAAAAAATGGCAGTTCCTATTTTAGGGGAAATTAAAAAAAAATCACAAATTTCTCAGACACATTTTTCAGTTTCCAATTAAAAACTAAAACTGAAAACCCCAAAGTTTTCAAACACTATTTTCAATAACTTTTCCTGTTTGTGGTAAACCATTTCAGCTTAAGAAAACAAACTTTAGCCACAAAATGTTCATGTTTGTTGAAAAAACATTTTACGTCCCAAAAAAGAAAAAATTGCAACCATCCCTAGAAAAGACCATGATTATGTTACTGCTATTTTAAATACTGATTTCTGCCCCTGATGTGTTTATGGACCTACAGTGTTTATGTGCCTGGGGAAGTGGGTCATTGGAACATGCCCTATTAAATTATTAGCTACGCTAAGTGAATTACGCATCCACAGTTTGATTAACTGCATTTATCTTGGTATACAGGTCAACAAGTGAAATGAAAAGCACATCCGCCATAATGAGGCAAGACCTTTGCTACTGTATTGTATTACAAAAGCTATCAAAAAGAACACAGGTTTTCTTCTCTGCTGCTCACTCGTCTGCAAAGGACTTTGGTTCAAAGCAACATTTACCTTCTTTTTCCTCATTCAGAGTCAAATGAACAGGGGAGTGTGTGTAATTATCTCAGTAATGTCAGACAACTGCTCATTAAATTAAGGAGCAGCATTTTTTAACTCAAAAGGGAAAATAAAAGCGAGTTTTTTTTAGATGTTCTTGGACTGTAAAATTTTCAAGAGGAGCAGGGAGAAAAAATGAATTTATTTTGGAGCTGCATAATACATGTTACATAAATACACATTTCTGATGGTATCCCGAAGAAGAGGTGTGGTATATAGATAAGAGAAAGGATGTGGCATGAAAATACATAGGGACAGATTCTGCTCCCTTGGAAATCACTGGGAATTTTGCCATTGACATTAATGAGCCTATGATGATCTATTTCATTCTCTTTTCAATTCCATTGTTCAATGCTGACCAAACCACTTGTGCTGATGCTTTACCTTGCTATTCATGAGATCTGTGTGTGTATACCTAAGTTATGGAAATAAAAAATGCCTTTTGTACAGACCTCATGCATGTATCTGAAAAATTCTACCGTATGCTTGCTGTCTATAAACTGTAATTGTAAGGAAAAGACTAAACAAGATCACATATTATGAACATTTTAGCTCTCTATAGAAATAGCTTTTATTTACAGATGATGCAGGTCAGAATATTAAAATATACCATATTTCTTCTTCCCACTGCCTCTGTTCATGTTACATTATAGCTATGAATATAGTATGTGAATTTTGCCACACTACATCAAGATTTGTGCTTGTTTAACCTAGAGCAGCGACTGCAAAGAACTGAATGGTCCATGGAAACACCTAACTCCCTAAGGGGAATAGCACTTCTTCCTGAGACTGGACTAGTAAACTGCTTTTTGACATCTAAAAAAAAATATATGTGTCAAGACTTATTTAAAAATCTGCAGGGTACATGCTGTAGACTTCCATGGTACTAGATAGATGGCTTAAAATAAATCCTCTGGGTGGTAGTACACCTATTTGATTCCCAAATGTAAAGGAAACACTGCAATAGTAATGCATGCTAATTATCTAGAACAGGGTCGAGGGTGATGAATCCTGCATAACTTTGGGTCTTCTGGCTACTCCTATATTTTCTAAAGAAGACAATTAAATGCACATTATGATTGTTTTTAGGTGTAATCAATTATCTGAAATCAATTAAAATCTTGTTTACCTGTTCTCCTCTAGTTTGCAGTTGCCAGATTAATTTGGGTAGCTTAGCACAATAGACAGGCCCTGTGCTAAATTAGTAAATCTCATTTTATCCCATCCTATCAATAGAGAAATATTACAAGGCATGTGCTTCTCAGAAAGATTCAATCATAACTCCTTAAACTTTAGTGCTTAATAATATCAGGTTCCTGTCTCTGAAATTGTGGAAAGTGCACTGTCTACCTTCTTAAATTTCTACATAGGCATCCATTTCCGTAGCTTTCAAATCATAATCCAAAACCACATTTAAACATCTTGGGCCAGATCATCACCTACGGACAAAATGCACAGAGGGCAAGTCCAGGAGTAGGGTGAAAGGGTGACTTTTAAAGCTCTCCTTTGCACTTCTCTGGATCTTGGATTCTCTATGCAGTATTCTTGCCAGCAAGATAAAGAAGTATGGATTGGATGAATGGACTATAAGGTGCATGGAAAGCTGGCTAGATTGTTGGGCGCAATGGGTAGTGATCAACAGCTCAATGTCTAGTTGGCAGCCGGTATCAAGCGGAGTGCCCCAGGGGTCGGTCCTGCGGCCGGTTTTGTTCAACATCTTTATTAGTGATCTGGATGGTGGGATTAATTGCACCCTCAGCAAGTTTTCAGATGACACTAAACTGTGGGGAGAGGTAGATACACTGGAGGGCAGGGATAGGGTCCAGAGTGACCTAGACAAATTGGAGGATTGGGCCAAAAGAAATCTGATGAGGTTCAACAAGGACAAGTGCAGAGTCCTGCACTTAGGAAGGAAAAATCCCATGCACCACTACAGGCTGGGGACAGACTAGCTAAGCAGCAATTCTGCAAAAAAGGACCTGGGAATTACAGTGGCTGAGAAGCTGGATATGAGTCAACAATGTGCCCTTGTTGCCAAGAAGACCAATGGCATATTGGGCTGTATTAGTATGAGCACTGCCAACAGATCAAGGGAAGAGGTTATTCCCCTCTCTTTAGCACTGGTGAGGCCACACCTGGAGTATTGCATCCACTTTTGGGCCCCCCACTACAGAAGGGATGTGGACAAATTGCAGAGAGTCCAGCGGCGGGCCACAAAAATTATTAGGGGGCTGGGGCACATGACTTACAAGGAGAGACAGAAGGAACTGGGGTTATTTAGTCTGCAGAAGAGAAGAGTGAGGACGGATTTGATAGCAGCCTTCAACTACCTGAAGGGGGGGGAGTTCCAAAGAGGATGGAGCTAGGCTGTTCTCAGTGGTGGCAGATGACAGAACAAGAAGCAATGGTCTCAGATTGCAGTGGGGGAGGTCTAGGTTGGATATTAGGAAACACTATTTCACTAGGAGGGTGGTGAAGCACTGGAATGGGTTACCTCAGGAGATGGTGGAATCTCTATCCTTAGAGGTTTTTAAGGCCCAGCTTGACAAAGCCCTGGCTGGGATGATTTAGTTGGGGATTGGTCCTGCTTTGAGCAGGGTATTGGACTAGATAACCTCCAGAGGTCTCTTCCAGCCCTAATATTCTATGCTATGTTAAAGCAGTCCAAATGCTATTCTAATGCATGCTGGCCTTTAATGGTCACAGGGCAGTGAAAATGTAGCAGCTGGTGGTGGGATGAGCCCCCATGTATACAGAATACAACTGACCAGAAAAAAAGACTTGAATTTTCTGAACATTTCTGAGGTTTCAGGATTTGTTTTCATTCTCCATCGGGGAAAAAAAAATCTTTTGAAAGTTTCTGTGAAACAAACAGCCCCCTCACCCTCCCACACAGAGAAACTGCTGAATAACCCAGTGGAGGAGAGAGAGCCAAATTCCATTCCTGTTCTGTCTGATTTGGAACAGAGCCATATACCGGGGTCTCCCACATCCCAGGTGACTGCCCTGACCACTAAGCTGTTGGCTATTGTGGGGTTTTTCTTCTCTCTCCCCCTCCATACTCCCCAAAATTCCATCTTCCCTGTGTTGGGTCAGATGGATTCACAGCGAAATTATACTAGAGATGTGGTCAGTGGTGTAGTTAAGAGTAAATGTGGGTAAACAGAGTTTACTCATTATGCGTGGGGAATATGGCATTTACCCACTTCTCATTTAAGGACTGAAGAGTTTACTCACTCCTGTTCTGCTGTGATAAGCAAATCCTGGCTGCACGACCACCACAACTGCCCTGCCCTGCCCTACAGGGTGGTTAGACTCAGCCACAGACTGGTCACAGCAGAGATTCCCATTGACTTCATTGGGCTTTGGGCGAGGCCCTTAAGAATTCATTAAGAAGTTTAAGGGCAGGTCCACACTTGAAATGCTGCATTGGCGCTCCTGTACTGATGCAACTGCATCGCTGTAGCACTTAAGTGAAGATGCTCCTACGCTCTCGTTTGCATGGCGGTAGCTATGTTGATGGGAGAAGCTCTCCAGCCGGCATAGCACTGTCTACACTGAGGGTACATCACTCACACCCCTGAGCAACGTCGTTATTCCAGTATAGGTCTGTTGTGGCTGGCTCTGGCTTTAGAAATATTATTGGTCACTCCTATTGACTACATGTGCTGACCATTAAAAGCAACTCTTTTGTGTGTACAATTTTACGAAATTTACTTTTATTTTGTAGAAAATGAAGGGTCGCCTATCAACCGGTCTTTTCGTTTTGGGGATGATACAAAATGTTTCCTCAGGAAGTTTGAGTTTGGTTTCTGAAACCGAACAGTTCCCAGACACTGTTGCTTGTCTTCATATATTAATTATTATACTTACAAGCTAATGGTTCTTTTACTTCACCCTTAGTGAGTGCTGAGCTACTGCCCAGCCTGGAACACCAAAAAACGTTAGTTTAGCCACTATTTTTTTAGCCCCCCCCATCACTGGATGGGGGTATAAAGGGGACACATTTGAAAATCCATTCTAGATTCTTCTCCAGGCTGTACTTGCTAATTGAACTGTGCTGGTTTAAACACCATTCTCCTTTACTCTCAACAGACTTAAAATTCGGGGGCGAGGGATTCACGGTAAATCACAATTTGGCTCATTTTCCCAAGCTCAGTGAACCACATCCTCAACTGGAGTAAATGAGCATCGTTCCATGGACTTCAATGGAGCCACACTAATTTACACCTGTTGACGCTCTAACCCAATGTGTCAAATCGTTTCCCTGACTCATCTGTAATATTTTACTTTCAGCAGAGATCAGCTGACTGGCATTTCATCCAGCGTGATTTAAATAAACTCAGCGTGTGTTTAATGGCATGGTGTAAAGGTCTATAACTTTTACAACTAAGCCATCACACACCCGCTATCAGCTGGAGAGGTTCTTCATGGGTTTATGGAATGTAGGACCAATTATGGCTGTCGTACTCTTCTCACTGGCTTTCTTGCTGTTGCCATTCACTCTCTCCCAGGGTGGCTACAGGTTAGACTTTTTAAACAGACTAAATTCACTCCTCTCATTACACTCATACTGCAGTTGCTATACTGGATCCTAATACATCAAAGTTCTGGCACCTGAATCCCTCATAGGTTAGCACTATCCTCTGAGCTACTTATGCTTTACCCCAAAACAAGGCTTTTGGCTCTGAGCTTCGGTTCCTAGGACCAGCCTTTTGCTCTCCACTTGGCTGAAGTTTTTCCTGTCATGCGTCCCTGTCATTCGGAAATCTCTCTGTTGGCATCTCACTATAGCTGATCAGGAGCTTCACTAAGTATCACTCAAAAGATACATTCGCCAGCTTCTGTAGAACTGCACAGAGACGTATTGCTGGAGGGACCGAGGGCCAAATTGTGGCTGGCCCTGCTTGGTGCATGAGGGAGAGGAAAGAGAGGATGCAAGGAGACTTCCTGTTGCTAGGCTCTGTGCTCCCTACGCTCCCAGCATGCAGGAGTGCAAAGCTACTCCCTGTGCCAGACCTCCCAGAGAGGGATGGGCTAGGACAGCGTAATGGCTCTATGGTACCGAACGCACCAGCCTATTGAGCTGAGACAGCACAGAGGAATGTTTCCACTCCAGTGTCCCCTCTCCAGTTATTCCGGCTGACTCAGCCAGAATGCTTCCAGGGACCCCCAGCTGTTGGATGGCTTCTGTTCACACACTTCAGGACTGCGATTCAAGCCCCAGGGGCGCCCTTAGCACTTAAGGGGGTGATGCAAGCCTCACTCCCTTGCTTTATTGTGCACTTTGCCTGGCCACTGCAAGTGAACGGGATCCAATTTACATTTGCTTTTCTCCCATGTTTCGCTCCTTTTTCTTTGTGTAAGTTGGCACAGTGGCCCCTGGGGAGGTCCTCAGTCACTGTACAGACCTCACTCCATTATTCATTACATGACTCTTTTAATGAGTCACTAAGACCACTGCTGCCTATATTGTCAGGAAACTTCGACAGATTTTCACTTTTGCTTGTGACTAGTCGTTTACAGGAAGGTTATTCTCTGATGGGTGATGGTGAAGCAACCATACGTTCCTATGCATTTTCATACTGTTTTATGGTCACGCGGTTCTTTAATTTTGCCACAATGTTTCTATCTGTGTTTCCGGTGTAGGTACACTCGCAGGTTCTTTCCCTCCTATGCCTGTACTGAAGTGTGCACAGAAATGATCTCCCCATCACTCAGATGGAAAGGATGCCATCACTTCCATTACTTCTCGAAGGACAGATATGCTCTTCCTCCAGAAAAACCTCATTGGAATTCATGTGAGCCCGCTGCACTTCATCAGGGATGGATTAGTCAGCTATTCTATACTCCTGGATATTAAAAGGGGTGGTTATAGTGCTACCCAGGAAACTGCAATGTCAATTGGTAAAGAAAGAAACATACGACATGGCTAGGGAGACAAATTATAGCGAAGATGAAGATTTAGTCGCATCAAATTGCAGTCCGATGATCTCGTTAGCTGCAGTATCTCCACACCAGGAACAGAGGATCTACTCCACTCCAAGGTGTACCTGACATTTTGTATGAAGTGGAAAACTGGCCTGACCCCCCCACTGAAGCCAGTGGTGGGGGGGGGTCTTTCCATTGACTTCAGTGGGCTTTGGATCAACCCTCTAGTGACAAATATTGCCTTCAGATGACCATGATTTCTACTAAAATCAGTGGAAATCCTGCGCGCATAAACAAACACACACACACACACAAAGAGTTTGGTTGATCTGGATGTTGCAAAATGGAATTTTTTTTCTTTGAATCCTATGCAAGACTCTGCATGTAGCTAGGTTATAATACTGGCACTTATCAGTCTAGCAATCAGAGCACTGGACTGATGCTCAGGAGACCTCAGTTCTACTCCTGGCTTTGTCACTGGCCTGCTGGATGACCTTGGGCAAGTCACTGCACCTCCCCGTGACTCAGTTTCCCCATCTGTAAAATGGCGATAAAGATACTGAGCTCCTTTGTAAAATGCACTGAGATTTACTGATGAAGAGCAGCCTATAAGAGCTGGGTATTATTATAGCTGATGAGATTTAGCAACAGAGGGAAAGTGGGCAGAAGGAATGTACACTGGACCCCATTAAAGCCAGGAAATTAATCACACGCCACAGTTAAATATACTGCAATACCAGCAGCATTTCCTATCCTAACTACAAGGAATACTGAAGTCAAGATCGATCCTGAGGTGAAGCGGATGTTCAGACTGCAATGGTGCAGACAGTCACATACGATGACAGCAGAGGGTGTGCAGTCTATACTCATCAAGGAAGCAGCTTGGAGAATTAGGGCTTGAAGGATTTTGCCGGTGTCGTGTAAAGGTGCTGGGGTGTGTGAAGTTGCTGGAGAGGGAAGCTGCTGTCTGTGTGAATGCAGAGTTATCTGTTTCCGATTCTGTCTCTCTCTGGCCTTGTCTGGCAAGAGTTACAGGTGGATGAAGAATTTATTCTTTATTCCTACTGTTGACAGGGTAGGTGCTGTAACTGAGCATAGGCTACTGAAGTCAGATTAACTTTCTTTTTGGCCCAACATATTCCTTTTCTCTAAAACCTGCATGCTGACTAAATGTAAATAAACTCAGCTAGATAAATAAAGCCATAAGGGCTTCATTGTTCTTACTGAAGCCAATGGAAAACTCCCATTAACTTCAGGGGTGTAGAATAAGTCCTCAATGACTAAGTTCAAGTGTCTTTGACACAGCCTGGTCACTCCTTCAGTTCTTCCAGTTCAGGGGATGCTATCACAAACATGTTATTGTGGCTTTTCCAACTAAAATTGCATTCCATGAAAGTGAGGCTGCGTGGGAAAGTGTGTGGAACACTGATAGAAACATAGCCAAGAAAAGAAGTGGCTATTCTGTGTGTTGGATGAGGTGATCATATGTGGCTTTGGATGAGGTGATCGTGTGTGACTTTGAGCAGGGGATTGGACTAGATGACCTCCTGAGGTTTCTTCCAACCCTAATCTTCTATGATTCTTCTATGATAAGTTCTGAGGGCAGTAGCAAAAACAAGCCTCATACCATGTGGTGTTTATTTTTAAAGTCAGTTAAACAAACTATTAACCTGTGGAACTCACTGCTACAGGATATAAAATTGAGGTCAAGATCTTAGTAGGAGTTAAAAAAGTTGGAATGAAAGGACTCAAAAAATGGTTAAATGGCTAACAAGAACATCCAGAATTACATACACAAGGATTACATGAATTAATTAAAAAAGCCTGGACTTTTGGAAGAGAAATAATCCCTCATGCTTCAGGACATACTCCAGTTTGTAATGAGTGAGGCCAGAAAGACTCTCTCCCAGTCTGGAGCCCTGCAGGGTTTCTTATGTCTTCCACTAAAGCAATCTGTGCTGGCTGCGGTTGGGGACAGGATACTCGACTGGATGAACAACAGCTCGAATTGTACATACCAATTCCTATGCTCTTTGGCTGGACCTTTTAAAGGAGCCTAAGAGACTTGAGCACCCAAATCCTATTTAATGTTAGGTGCATTAGGCATCTTTGAAACTACCTTTAATGCTCTATCAGCAGGCAAAGATTTGCACAGCAAACCAATTTTGAAAGCTACAGGGTCTTGGTAAGTAAATCAGTGACTCCACAACATCATTGCCAGTAATAAGATCCCTTCCCTCCCACTGAAGGTGGTAGCACCCAGGATCAGGCCACACAAAACCTATTTTAGGGGAGAATAGCACGGCTGTAAGGACATTTCAAGAAGAATTTTTTCTGGATAAATACAAAGCCCGGAAACATGCCTGCACACAGTTAAACTGCCCGCGCTTTTGGAGCATATATTGTATACTGTGCATTTTTTGGAGATTACTAAATGGGACTCAGTGGGGAACAGCCTACTTCCCCCCCTTTTTATTACAAATGAAGTCATCTGAATTCACCAAATCGAAAAATACGAATCTCCTGCTCAGTTTCCAGTGGTGCTGTAGAAGGATAGGGCTATAGATTTTCCCAGGAGTGTGAAATAATTCACCAAGCCTGCTCGTTATTCATACAGACAGCGCATTAATAATATGGGACCCTGAGATCTCTTCTTATCTAGGCCGGAGCACAGCTAGAGGGATGAGAAGCTGACTCCTTGGATTTAAAATAACATTTTTCCCCCTTTTCTTGAAGAAATAAGAATTGATTGGAAGTACTTTTATAGAGAGAAAAAAAAGAACCATCCTTTTGCTGTCATCTAAAATACACATTAGATAAATAGAAAACTATTGGCTTTGTGACTGTAAACCATTTTCACTTGATACAAGCGGTAATAGATAGAGGAGTAAATGTAACAAAGTATTTACGAAGAACCCAATCCAAAGCCTATTAAAGTCCACATGCATCTTTCCATTGACTGCAGTGGGCTTTGGATCAGGCCCTAACTGCTCATATTTTCTGTATGACCACCAAGTTTCTGAACTTCCTCTGGCCAGACTCTCAGCCTGTGTAAACTGATGCAGCTCCACTGACTCCAGCAGATTTCTTTGGATTTCCAGCAGTTCAGGATCTGGCCCAATACCCTATGCTACTAGATATCATGATGACCTTTAACACAGAGCCCATTTTAATTATGAATGCTTGCTCTATAGTAGGCGTCTTATCTATAATTAAAAACTAAAGTAAATTAGCTCCTGTTAACAGCATGGTTGTACTACATCTTACTATCTGTATGCCACTCCTTTGAGATAGCATGGCTATCTGCAGTGTCCTAAGAAAGAAAAGGGAGCCAAATTACTGGAAGGGCTCAGCTCTGTTTGCTCTGGCCCCACAACAGGAAGTGGGAGATTAAGGATGGATGGTATCAGCTCCCCTCTCCAGGACCACTGTTCCAGAAGATGGTGGATTGACTTGGGACTTGTAAGTCAGTGCAGGACTAAGGAGTCCTGAAAAATCACAGTGCTCCAAGACACCAGTGAGTTGCTGGTGACCAAGGATGGCATAGTTCATGGGTTTCGGAGTAGCAGCCGTGTTAGTCTGTATTCGCAAAAAGAAAAGGAGGACTTGTGGCACCTTAGAGACTAACCAATTTATTTGAGCGTAAGCTTTCGTGAGCTACAGCTCACTTCGGGTGACACTTGACAAAATCTCATTAGCGGTGTATGCATATTTGCACCAAACTATATTTAACATATAAATACATAGAGCCATGTGCTGGCTAGCAATGGGTGAACCTCAAATAAGCCAGACCTTAGGCTCAGAAAAAGCATCCATAAGATTTGATACTTCTGACGCTCATGAGTATGGGCTCCTGCTTGTGTGATTTTTTTTGATACATTACTTCCGACCCAAACAGAAGCACAGGGTAAGAATAAGCATTTTGTTGGTACTTCAGTATTTCCAGTAGGTACACTCCCCCCCACCCCACCTCCCAATATTTCAGAACCTTTAGAACGGTTTGATGCTTGATATGATCCAACACTGGGGAGGGAAAAGGGGAGCGACTGGATTTTATTTTTCTCTCCATGATTTTCCCATCCATTGCGCCACTGTTTTGCCCATCCCTTGATCCACTGTGGAGCTCCACTGGGTGTAATGTTACCATATACTCTGCTTTTTTAACCACCAAATATTACACATAGATTACAAAAGAAATAGAGAATGCCTTTGAAAGAGACGAACAATGCTAAAGTCAGAAGAAGATTGAAGAGGCCAATAAATCCAAGTATTACAGACATGCATATGTGAAAGCATTATTTGCTATAACAGAGCAAACGTCTGTATAGAGGAACACATTATATTCTTCAAACCCTTGAAAAAGACACAGGCATAACCAGTTATTGACAGTTTGATTTCTTTGTAAATGATACGGTGCCATGTATATTTACAATCCAAAAATTACAGAATTAAATTGTAAACATATTTTATTCCCATTTGGTTTTAATAGCACCCATACAAACCATTAGGGCAGAGAGAATAGTTCAAGGACCTTTCTGCTAACATGCACTCAGAAAATCCCCACAGATTCACTTAGGCTCTATTCACACATCTTTTGTGTTTTCTTTCACTGAATAATCCAGCTAATCAATCTACTGCCAGAAATGTTTGCAGAAGCATCAAATTGAACTGTATTTCCAGAAACAGAATGTTGAACTTGCAAATAGAAATATTTGCACCTAAGCGTAAGAATTACTTTCTTTCAACCGACGAACAGAAGCAAAGTCATGTGATATATCTGACCAATCAAAACTAACCAACATATTTAATATTAAAAATTTGTGCTATTAAAATGAACTGCTTGCAAACAATGTAAGATAAAGACTTTTCCACACAAAGTATCCAGCAAAATATTCTGCAGAGTGATTCAGGAAAGTCATAATCCACTTGTGGATAATTCACAAAGAAGAAAAAAGAGGCAACAGTATATGAATATATTATTTACTACCAATTATTAACAATCCTAAAAATAAAAGAGGGGTTAACTAAGTGATTTTACAATGCAGAGTTGAGCACAGATATTGTAATTTGTTCCTCTAAAGACTGTTCAATTCATACACTTTAGCACCTAGTTAATAAATATACATATTAAGATATAAATGAGAAATTATGTATATTTCCAGATATTTAGATACCTGCTGTGAAATATCTACTCTAATACACATGCATAAAAATATTAAGAACAGTGTTACAAATATATAAATGTAGCCCAAGCAGCACCTGCGGGAACTACAAGTTGTGGACTACAAACTGCGGCATGTTGGGTGAACTTCCTGGTTCCTGCTAGGAAGTCCCCTCTGCCCATCTCAGCAGAAAGTTGCAGACCTGACAGACACTGGGAGCGTGAGGCAGGCCAGCAGAGAGGAGGCTGCTGGACTGTCATCCTGTTCTATGTTTCGTTACAGAATAAAACCTTGTTCCCGGTGGTGTGTCTGAGGTGAATATGCACTGACACACAATGCAGAGCACACAGAAGAGCCATAGACCCAGTTTCCCAAAGTTGTGTAGAAAGTCACCAGGCAGACTTCCACTATCTTGAACAGGAGGAGGGGCTACATAAAGATGGTGCTATCTTGGAAAAAGAACATGACTTTGGAGACATTTTTCTATCTATGTACCTACCTGTTTTAGAATTTGCTGTCACACTCCTCATCTTAGCATCTAAACTCACAATGCTACTTACACAGGTATTTAACTGCTTATGTATTTTGAGTAGTCCTTCAGCATACATTTTTACTGCAAACACCCCTGCCCCCTGCAAAAAATCCCCCCAAACCCTGCAGCAGCAAGTCTTAGAGCCCAGGTCAATTGACTTGGACAAATGGGGTCCGCACTATGGGGCTAAAATTAGCAGTATAGACATTCCCACTTGGGCTTGGAGACCTGCCCAAGCAGGAATGTCTACATGGTTATTTTTAGCCCCTCAGTGCAAGCCTGAGTCAGTTGATCCAGGCTCCGAGACTCATCGTTGCGGGTCTTGTTTTGGCAGGGTAGACATTAATCTCATTAAGTCTATGGGTTTACTCTTAGGGTGAAATCCTGACGTCACTGAAGTCAGTGGGGAGTTTTACAACTGATTTCAATGGGATTCACACACAGGATGTCACTCTCAGTTTGTAAAGTTAAGCATACATGTGCATCTTTACAGGATAAAGACCTAAGTGCTTAAACCATTAAACTATTTCATTAAAAAAAATCAAACTAAGGATGAAAATGTTCATTTTCTTTGGCTGATGCGGTTAGCTTTAACACAGGGATCTAATATTTGATTAAAACAAATACAGAAATAGCTTAAGTATGAGTGACCCCAAATATTTGGGACCAAGTCCTGCAGCTGCGTCATGAATGGAACTCCCATTTATGTTCCCATGGGAGGACCAAATGTGGAGTGGCTAAATCATCAGATTTGGGAGCGGTTTTCCTTCTCTACACAGCAAGACAGAAAATACTCTTCCCTCAAAAGCAGACAGATACAGTAAATGAGCTACAGATTTGATGCACAATACTGAAAATCCTGAATAATTAACCCATCCTACCCCCAAGGGCCTAATTCTGCAACCCATGTTGACTAGTGTGCTAAAAAGGGTTTAGATTCAAGTTTTGAGTTGCCATGCATCCTGCAGGTCACTATGCAGTGCCACACTTCCTGCTGACTCTCACTCATGCAGGAATCAGTTGCTCAGATAGAGTGTGTGGACTCAATTCTCCAGTGCTCTGCATCTTGCATACTTGTTTACACAGGGGTAAAGCGAGTGTAAACTCTACCAAGTCAGAATGGTAGCAACTCACTCCTCCCACTTTGCACTGACATAAATGACTGCACAAGGAGTAGGACGATGGATATTCAGAGGCAAATAATATAAGCTTGCTTAATTACAGCAGCAGTACTGCATTTACTTGATATGCTATTTCTTGTTGACAGTTGAATAAATAAGGTATCCCAAAGCCCGCCCCAGAAGTCATTGAAATACCACATGATACTGTTCATAGGAGGTACAGAGATCTGGTAGATCCAGGAAAAGAGCAAGCAGGGAAGCTATCGAAAAACTGGCAAAAGCGACATTGATTATAACAAGGAAAAACGTTAAAAAATGGCTGCCATGGAGCTTGACTGTGAAACCCCCAACGACCTTTACAAATTATGAGAACATGCTGAGCAGCCCTGGAAAGAAGATTCCAACAGAAATCTGAGCTGCGTGCAAACCCCAGAGAGGCTGGTAAAATGGAGGGTGAATAAAAAATGCATTGGTTTTGACAAGGGTTGGACATAGACATTGATTTCCACAGTGAGAATGATGGGGGTGCAGGGAAGAGGGGAAGAAAGCTTTGAAGAAGTAATGAAAAAGTTTAAGAAACACTGTGTCCTTCCCTTAAATATTCCCAGTGAATGATGGGTTGAAATCCATGTCCCCTTCAAGTCAATGGGAATTTCATAGATTCATAGATACTAAGGTCAGAAGGGACCATTATGATCATCTAGTTTTGTCAGTGGGGCCAGGATTTCACCATATTAGATAGATAGATAGATAGATAGATAGATAGATAGATCTATATACACATACATCTGTATCTATATCTATATCTACACATATACACACATACATATCTATTTGTAACATGTAGTGTGATGGGGTGTCCACCCCACACAAGGCCTCAAGGGATAAATTAGGCCAATTAACCTTAGGCTGCACCAGGCTGGAGGAAACCAAAGAAGTGCTATGGCCTAACTGCAGATGGAGTCCAGCTATGTGGGAGGAGCTGGGCAGGATCTCCAAAGAAAGGAAGCTGGCAGGCTGGGGGAGGAAACCTGCACTTGCACTCCCTGATACAAAGGGGAAGGGAAGGATGCTGCAAGGACAGAGTAGGAAGCAGTCCAGGGAAGACACAATAAGGGCTGGGAGCGTAAAAGCCCAGAGATGCTGGGTTGAGGGTCCCTGAACTGGAAGCTGGTGTAGAGGGTGAGCCTACCAGCCACTGTGGAAATGGCACAGACTAGGCAGTGGGGAGCAGACCACGGGGGACAGTTTGCCTCAAATGACCTCTGATACCCTAGAAGGAGGGGAGAACTTTAATGTGACTTAGCCTGAGAGCTAAGCTATGAAGAGGACAGCGCTGCAGGTCCAGGAGCATGAGAGGCTGTTGAGTGAGTGAGTGAGTGGAATGATCGCCTGAGTAATCACAAGAAGGAGCATCACCATGTGGCAGAGCTAATTCCCCAGAGGAGCCACAAGGAGGCGCCACCGAGCAATTAGTAGAGCCATCCCCATACCCATGTAGAAAGATGAATAAAAAAGGAGAAATAATAGCGGAGTATGCCTCAAACTGAAAATGTAAAAGGCAGTCTGTGAATCTGGCACACTAAAAAGACTCCCTCATTATAGAACAAATAGTTTTTTGGGTACAACAATAAGAAGGTACATAGAAATCTAGTCAGGGATATAGACTTGATACCTGAAAAGGCAATTTTCTTATGCCAAGCAGCAGAAAACACACACACACACACACACACACACCCCGAGGAAGAGGCAAAGCAAAGGACTGTAAACACCACAGTTATACAAGTAAGATTGAATTTTTCTGTTAATAAAGAGACAGGAATAAAACCCCATGCCTAAGAATGAATATCAGCCACATGGCAGTGAGCAAGATAAAGAATGCCCAGCATTTGAGCAACCATGTAGATACCGCGGAATCATTTTGCAAAAATATGCTGATGAAAGAGGAAAATGCAGGAGATGCACAATCCTCACATTCCAGCTTTAAGTGAAGAGGACAAGCTGTTGATAAACATAATGAAGAGCGAAGGTGTAAACCTAAAAGAATGGCTAATACAAACACGCAGAAATAGCCTGCATGTGATACACAAGATAGACCTCGGAGCACAAGTGAATGTAATAACAGAAAACAGAAATAGTTAAAAGTAAGTGTAAAGTTAGAAAAGACAAATCCCTAAAATAAGGGGCAAAAGCAAGTCCTAGGCAATGGTAAACCATCACTGTGGTACAAAGGCAGGCCAGTAGAGCAAAAGTTTTTGTTAGTATATTGAGGAAAACAACAAGTGGCCTTGGGCCTAAACAGGAGGTGCGTGGGCTATTTGAGATGGCATGTAAAGAGTAGGAATGAGAAGTCTAGTAAAGTTAAACAGACTAATTCCCAGTACAAAAGGAGTCTCTCAGGGCCACAAGTTATGTTTAGAGAGGATGCAGAACCACCCCCGCTGTTCTTTCAAAGAGAGACTTGGAGTAGAGTAGCAAATAATTTATGCAATAGATGAGGCACTCCTTCATGAATAGACTCGCATTTGAACGGTCTCTACTCCAGGTATTATAGAATTCCCACCCAACTGAAGTGTTAGGATAACAGTTTATTTAATTAACAGCAAGCAATAATTTTTGAAGTAAGCACAATCCTGATGTTGATATAATCTAGCCTGGGTGTGATCTCTGTTTAAGTCTCTGCAGCTGGTTCCTTTCTCTGAGTAGGAGAGAATCTGTCCGAGTCAACACTAAGTGAGGCTCTGGATAAAGTCCTGCAAGATGTGTGGCAACTTCCCATCTTCTATAGCACAGGCAGAATTTATTTATTTTCAAACACTAGCCAGGAGGATTGATTGTGTAAATGCTAGTTAACGTGGGAAAGGGTTGCAGAATGTGGAAGTAGGAGACTGCTTATCAATACCCAGGAGGACCACAGACCTATCCCTCCTGCTCTAGAAAAATGCCAGACTGACACTGTTTATGACTGATATTCTCTGTTTATCCATCCACAGCATGGACAACAGCACTGAAAACTCCCCCATGCTGTCCCCTAACATATTTAATCATTGACCTGAGGGGACCACTATCAGGGGTAAAGGGAAAGCTCAGTCTCACGTCCATTACATCCCTGGCATCAGGTAAGACAGCCAAGTGCATCAGTTCTGAGGAGGAGTTTTCTGATGCAACTGAAATGGACTAAGAACCACCAAATGCTTGATCCTGTTAAGCTGATGGGAGTTTGGTCATTGACTTTAATGAGAACAGGATCAGTGTCCCAATTCATTTCATGCAGGCAACTAAAGAGCCGGCAGAGTGAACAATGTCTCATGATAATGATCAACCGGAGCTGGAATGAAACTAGCAACAGGGTGTCTATCTGCTGTTACCAATTCAAGAAGTCATTCAGGCCTATTCCAGAGCAATTTGGTTCTGTTTGGAAGTGCAGGTATTGGCAAGTTCACTTTGGAAGGAAAAACCAAATGCACAACCACAAAATGGGGAATAATTGCCTAGGAGGTAGCACTACTAAAAAGAATCTGGGGATTACAGTGGACCACAACGGAATGAGTCAACAATGTGATGCAGCTGCAAAAAAGTTAATACGATTCTGGGGTGTATTAATAGGAGCGTTGTATGCAAGACCAAGGAGGTAATTGTCCCACTCTACTTGGCACTAGTTAGGCCCCATTTGGAGCACAGTGTCTGATTCTGGGCACCACAATTTAGGAAAGATATGGACAAATTGGAGAGAGTCCAGAGAAGAGCAACGGAAATGATCAAAAGTTTAGAAGACCCAACCGATGAGGAAAGGTTAAAAAACCTGGGCATGTTAAGTCTTGAGAAAAAGAAGACCCAGGGGGGAGCTGATAACAGCCTTCCAATATGTTAAGGGCTGCTACAAAGAGGACGGAGATCAATTGTTCTCCTGGTCCACTGAAGGTAGGACAAGAAGTCATGGGCTTAATCTGCAGTCAGGGCAACTTAGGTTAGACATTAGGAAAACCTTTTGAACTATAAGGGTAGTAAAGCTCTGGAATAGGCTTCCAAGGGTGATTGTGGCATCCCCATTATTGGAAGCATTTAAAAATGAGTTTGACAAACCCCTGTCAGGAATGGTCCAGGTTTATTTGGTCCTGCCACAGAGCAGGGGGCTCGACTTGAAGACTTTCCAAGGTCCCTTTCGGCCCTACATTTCTATGATTCAGTTTGTTATTTATGCTATTTACGCAAGGGCATCCATAAGACAGTTTAAAGTAATGGACCAATGAAAAGAATTTTTTTAAGTGGCCATCATAGCTTTAAACGTTACAAAGACTGTGACTCACAGCATTTAATCATCTTAATATCGTAGATAAAGGAGGCAACAAATTTTAGCTGATCCTTTGTAATGTACTAATTAAAACCTCCCAGAAAATAGGCAAAATACCAAATCCTTACTTAGGAAAATCTCCTACTGAAGTTAATGGAACTTCCCACAGAAGAAAATGGGAATTTTGCTTTAGTAAGGACTGAAAAACTACAAAATGACTTCAGGGTTTTGACCAAAGATGGTCAATGTGTCAAGAATCTAAACCAAAGAGTGAAAATTAAACTAAGCATAAAAAGAATGCCCCTTAATTTTTGTGAACAGGGTCTTGGTTTTCTAACCATTGACAAAAGAACCAATGTCTTTGATTATAACAATTAAACTTAAAAGGGGAAGAAGTTTCTTTGAAGTCAATGAGAGTCTTGCCCCTGACTTCAATGAGTGTGGGATCGCATGCCTTTCTGATAGTAGCCTTTGTTTAATCTTTTCCCCTTTCAAAACGCCAATTGATAACATTTGTTTTCATTGTAATCCAGAGACAGCTATTAAGCAGAGGGACTCCAGTCCATACCTGCACGGATTGTTTTTTTTTTTAAACATAATTCCCCTTTGAGCTACTGCTCTCTGAATAGAATTACGAGGTCTGAATTAACACTGCCATGATGCTGTATCTATTGGCTCTGGATTTTCAGGACCTAATGCAGTAAATGTGACTCTCCAAAGCTTACATGGTTAGGCCGAACAAAAGGTATCACCTACAGATTCATGACTTTTTTTTTGTTTAATACAATTCTTTGTATCAGAATAATTAAGCAATAAACTGTGTCAGCTTGTGAATTAAAGTGTAATAATTCACAGCTACTAGAGTGCATTCGGAGGCAGGATTCCAGGGACTGAATGGCATTTCCAGTGTCACTAGCTGTGAATTATTGCCCCATAATTTGACACCTAGAGTGTCTTTTTGCAATTATAAGATGTTTTTCTTTATATTTTAACATACAGACTAGAGAGATCCACACACATGCACGCCATTGAAGAGCAGTTGAGAACATTTTAAGATTCCATCCCTCTGACAGACACCATATTTTCTATCTAGTTACTATGAAATGACAACAGCACAGGCTTCTGGATGCAATGTTTTTGCAGCCCATAAAGCCAACAGGAACTTTCATCTAACCTTCAATGAACATTGGCACAGCTGTTGCTCTGTTGGCAGTGTCTTTGAAAAGGTTGCTGCATGTGACCGAGGGAAGCGGGTTTTCAAATGTCCGTGTGCGCGTCTCTCTTTCTGATGGAAGGCTGCAGCTTTAAATCATGAATCCAAATAGGAAACAAAAGATGCTTTGACAAATCAGCTGTGCAGCAACACTGCTGAGTCCTGCTCCTTGCAGGAAGCTGAGGCAGAGGGATGTTCAATCCCATTCAAACAGAAAAGATAAACTTGAGCTCTTAATGACTTTTGGCACCACAGGGGATTGCAGTCAATGGTGCTACCAGATCACTTCCACAAAATAAAGATGAGAAAAGGAACCTGTAAAATCCCAGCCCTTTTAATAGGGCTACTACACAAGGATGCTACTGATCAGACATCACTTATCAGTGTGCGGGGGAAATAAAACCAAAGATTAGTCCCACTAAAGTCAATAGTTTCTTAAAGCCAAATTTGAAGACATTTAATTTGGGTAAGCATTTCCAAACAGCAGGGTATATTCTCCACTCGGTGCACATTTGTACACCTCACTAACGTTAAATTAGGATTAGGTGAACCACAAAGAGGAGTCTCCAATGAGCGTGTGTGTGTTTATTTCACCACTGGAACAATAAAGACAGCCACAGAATCAGAACCCCAGATCACTGACATTCAGATAAAAATGGGACCCAGATGTGATTCATCCCATGGTTTCATTTTGTCTTGCAAAAGGAAACCAGGCGCGACAAGATTCTGCCCTGAAGCTTTCACAAGAGCGGGGTCAATGTTGAATCTATTCAGAAATGTAGGTTTTTTTCAGAAGCAAAAATCAGCTTCGCAGTTTTTGTTTGTCTTTACACAATGCTTATTACAAAAATCAGATCACTGGATTTTTTTGGGCTGACTTTTTAAAACTGTAAATTGAATCAGAACAACTTGCTGTTGTCACCTGAAATATTTCTGAATCACAGGTATTGAGACATGAGAGGGCCCAATGGAGACACACAAAGGATAATTTTGGCCCATTGTTTACTAAGGGCTCGCTCTTGTCACCAGGTTTGCTCTACTTCTGTGAGAAGCCCCACAGACTGTAATGCGACTAGGAGTGTAAGTAAATTCTTTTTAAACTAGGTAAGGATTGCCGAAACAGGCTGTAATGTATACTGGTGATGTCAAAGGCCATCTCCTCGGTCAACCATTTATGCTTATAGTTTATCTTTTCCTAACAAGCTAAACCAGAGAATACAAGTAGGTTTGCTACATAACAAATATAGCGTTAGGTATATACTGGATGTTACATATTCAGTTCACACATATACTGGATGAGCTACTTGCCGTCGACACAGGAAGGTCTGTTTCGTGTTGTCCCGGCCACTTTCCCAGGGAGGCAGGAGCATTTTACTGTTTGTGATCTTTCCTCAATTCGATTCTTATTACAGCATCTGTGTGCTGCTATAACTTCACACGTTCCTCCTTCTGGCAACAAAGAGAGAATATTGACACTCTGATTAGGAAGAACTGCAATGGCTAGTCTAAGCAACCAAGCATGCTACTCTCACCCTTTGTGAAGAAAGGTTCTTATAAGAGGGATTAAGAAAGTGTTGTCTCCCATTACGGACAATTTTGTCTAAGGCAGGTATTAGTATACTTCAGAAGCTATAGGAAATGCAAAATAAAGGCTCAAGAGTAGATACAGCACCAAAGCCCGCTTATCTGCATTGTGAGTAGCTCCACGGACAGGAATAGAACTTTTGGGTGTGAATTAGGGAGTACAGCACAGTATGGACCTGAAGGAGTACAGACTAGTTCATGCAGAATGAAAATGGCTGCCTGGTTTACATGTTCTATTTCATCTCTCTCCTCCCATACTACTAGGTTACACTCTCTGATACAAACCCAGTATCTCAGAGAATCCACCTGGAAATGAACCCACGTCCAACTCCTCAGCTTCGCCTCTAACCAGGTCCCCGTATTCTGCAGGGGGAGAATCAGTTCCCTAGGACTCACAGCATGGTCCAATTTTGCTTTCCTTCGCACCTAAAACAATGGCCTGATCTGGCGGTCTCGATGCAGGCAAAATTCCCATTGAGTCTAATGTCATGAGGCCCAAATGTTCCTTTCCTTCATTTTGTGTCTTACTCAGCGCATTTCCAAAAGATTGATTACACAGACAGATAAATGGAGAGGGAGTCTACACTTGGGGCTAGGGGTGAGACTCCCACCTCACGCAGACATACCTGCGCTAGCTGTCATCAGGCTACCATGCTAAAGGTTGGAACGTAGCTGCTGTAGCATGGGCAGTGGCAACATAGCTAGCAAATACTATCCCTCTTGGCCCCTGGGGGTATGTACTCAGGGTGGCTAGCCCATGCTGCTGCTCACAGCCTGTGCTATGCTGCTATTTTTAGCCCGCTAGCTTGATAAGAGCCAGTGCCAGTAAAGCTATGCGAGCCAGGAGCCACACTCCTAGCTCCAGCTGTAGACACAGCAATAGATAGATAGTGTCGGGCTTCTGACCACACATTGCTTGTGGCATATGCTGTGTACGTAAATGACACAACCAGAGCATTAGTCCCATTCACTTGAGCAATATATAGTATAGGACGATCAGGCAGCATGGTGAGTTACTGCACTGCTCATTAATCTCTCCAGCCCTGAGTTCAAATTGCATTTCGCTCATAATTACTAAGTGTTTATAGTCCCAGTCTGTTCTTTCGCAGATATTTGTCCACTTCATGAACTTGCTGCATACATTTGGCAGTGTCAGGGTAATCTTAATACAAAAATATCCACATACAAGAGCAGGACATGTCAGAAGGCTCACTAGGCTATGAAAGCAATATTATTTTAACCCGACCATGAGATGCTACGGCGCATTGCTTTAGCTACAGGGAACCGCCTAATGGAAAAGGTCCATTGTTTCTATGGATCAAAAATCCAAAGGCTAGATTGTAACCTTGCAATCAGCCATGAGAACAGGCAGCGAGGAGCTGCCCCACAACAGCACACCAGATAACAGGTTAGGACTCACAATTCCTGCCCGGCTTCCCCTTGTTCTGGGAGAGGAGTAAGTTAGTTCAGTTGTTTGTGTGGCTACTCCCAGCCTGTGCAACCAGCCAGCTACGCTGAATAGTATGAACGTGGCACGGGGTCTGGGAGAAGACAGGAGCCAGGGCTTCCCTCACTTCCTGCCCCACACTGCCCACTGACATGGTTGCAGTGAAAAGTAGTGGGCAAACAGCCCTGCTTTCCTCCCTACAGCTGAGGTCACAATCTCAGCAGGGCAGTAAGGGGAGTGGGCGAACTTACTTCCCTCCTACCCTCCTCACTCTTCTGCGCCTCTCAGGAGGTGCTGTGAAAATCGAGCCCAAAATAAATGAGACCCATCTCTGTAATTACAGTCATGTGCAGTACGGGAAGTACAGTAAATCCAGGAATTACAAAGTGATCTTATGCAGCTCTTTCTTTATTGACAGAGGAAAGGTACTTAGTTTGAAGAGGACCCAAGTATTTCCAGTAACTCAGAGCAGTGTCAAGGAACAAGCCAATCCAAAGTAGGCAGTGGCACAAGAGGCCTCATACTGCGTGGACACGTTTTACAACTTTAAATATTCAAACTTTCACCTTTCTAGAATGAGTCAATCAAAGCTGGTTAATGTCTGTTGAGGTAAATGACTCTAGGTCACGTACTCATGAGGTTTAGTATTGATGAGCTTGCCAGCTCCAGGCCAGACAGGCCTGGTCCTTAATATTTAACTACTCTTGACAAGAAGAGCTGTTTCCTGTATTTCCTGTATTGTGTATACACACATGTGGCTACCTGACACAGCTCTTTCAGAGACAAGATGTGCAACAGCAAATGGATCACACAATTCAGACAGCTTGAAGGTGCTACTTGATGACAAAAGCCCCGTCGAGGGTCCCAGAGGAATAAGAGGAAATGCGGGCACTCGTTGCTGCTCAAGATTTAGCCCTATGTGTTTACATCTTAATATGAATTATGAACAAAATCTCCATTCACAGCAAATGCTTTCCCTAAAGCTCCACCAGGATCCCAGTGATGTCAAAGACAAGCCTCCCATTGATCTGCTTGGCTTTAAAATCAGGCCATACATATGTCATGAAAATGTATATCTGTGGTTCTGACTGCAGTACATTTTCTGGTTTTTATGTGTGTAAGTTTGGCTTCTAACAGGAAAAAATGTACACAATAAGGTAATTCTATCCTTTGCTGCACATACAGTACAGTAAATACTTGTGAGTAAGCTAAATGTTCTATTTTCCTCTTAATTTTGTGGATGAGTACTAATATCTACATGAGGTCAGTTAACAAAAACTAGTCTTGCTCACTTGATTATCTGTGCAAAATAATGCGTCATGGCTGATGAGCTTTATAACATCTATGTACTTATAATGTGGAAACCCTCAAGTTGCTGCAGAAAAACTCTAAAGGTTATAGCTGGTAAAAACGCAATGAAACTAAGACAATTCAAAAAACCTTTTGTTACCAATATATAGTTAAACCTCTTATTAACTGGGACTTTTCTAATCTGCACAGCCTCTAATTTTCATACAAAAAGTATCTTCCCAACTCTTCCACACAAGAAGAGCAAAATCTCATGTTCAGAAACTATATTCTTTGGGGAAAAACCAGATGATATAATCTCATCACATGGTGACAATAACACTTTCAATTCCAAGAATATCTCTGGAGGATGTTAAATAGAGGCTACTAAAGTTAGACATTTGAAAATGAGCAGGTCTGGATAAATTTTTTTTAAAAGACCTGGCTAAGGAGCTCGCAGGACTGGTAATGTTGATTTTCAGTAAGGGCTTGTATCCACTTATTGGGGGATTGACATGCGGTGATCAATCCACCGAGGGTTGATTTAGTGGGTCTAGTGAAGACCCGCTAAATCGACTGCTGATTGCTCTCCCGTCGACTCTGGTACTCCACTGGAACAAGAAGCATAAGGTAAGTCAACGGGAGAGTTTCTCCCGTTGATCCAGCGTGGTCTATACACCGCAATACGTTGACCTAATATACATCGATTCCTGCTACGTTATTCACATAGCTGGAGTTGCGTAACTTAGGTCGAATTAGTCCCATAGCGTAAACCTACCCTAAGTCTTAGCACACTGGGGAGGTTCCAGAAGAGTGGAAGAAAGCTAATGTGCCAGTTTTTAAAAAGGATAAATGGAATGACCTCTCTCAGCCTGATATCGATCCCAGGAAAGATAATGGAGTGGCTGATATGGGACTCAATTAATGAAAAATTAAAGGAGCATAATGTACTTAATGGAAATCCACATGGGTTTATGGAAAATGTATCCTGCCAAACTAACTTGATATATTTTTTTGATGAGATGACAAGCTTGGGTGATGGAGGTAGTAGTGTTGACAGAATATATTTAGACTTCTGTAAGGCATTTGACTTTGTACTGCACAATATTTTGATTAAAAACTAGAATGATACAAAATTAACATGGCACACATCACATGGATTGAAAATAGGATAACAGATTCGTCTCAAAATGTAATTGTAAACCAGGAATCATCATTGATTGGTATGCTGCCAGTGGGGTCCAGCCGGGTTTGGTTTTTGGCCCTATGCTATTTAACATATTTGTCAATTACTTAGAAGAAGAAAAAAACCATCACTGATGAAGTTTGCAAATGACATAAAAATTGGGGGAGTGGTAAATAATGAAGACAGGTCACTGATACAGAGTGATCTGTATCACTTAGTAAATAGGAACAAGCAAACAATATTTGTTTTAATATGGCCAAATGTATATATTTACATCTAGGAATAAAGAATGTAGGCCATACTTACAGAATGGGGGTCTCAATCCTGGGAAGCAGCGACTCTGAAAGAAATTTGGGGGTCATGGTCGATAATCAGCTGAACATGAGCTCCCAGTCTGATGCTGTGGCCAAAAAAACAAACAAACCTCTAATATGATCCTGGGATGCATAAAAAGGGAATCTTGAGTAAGAATAGAGAGGTTAATTTTTCCTTTATATTGGCATCGGTGTGACCCCTGCTGGAATACAGTGTCCTGTTCTGGTGCCCACAATTCAAGAAGGATGTTGATAAATTGGAGAGGGTTCAGAGAAGACCCACAAAAATGATTAAAGGATTAGAAAACCTGCCTTACAGTGATAGACTGAAGGAGTTCAAACTATTTAGCTTAAGAAAGACAAGCTTAAGGGGTCACTTGATTACAGTCTACAAGTATCTACATGGGGAACAAATATTTACAGGTTCTTCAATCTAGCAGAGAAAGGTATAATATGATCCAACAGCTGGAAGTTGAAGCTAAACAAATTCAGACTGGAAATAAGGTGTAAATTTTTAATGTTGAGAGTAATTATCCATTGGAACAATTTACCAAGGGTCGTGGATTCTCCATCACTGACAATTTTTAAGTCAAGATTGGATGTTTTTCTAAAATCTATTCTCTAGGAACTATTTTGGGGAAGTTCTCTGGTGTGTGTTATACAGGAGGTCAGACTAGATGATCACAATGGTCCCTTCTGGACTGGTAATCTATGAAACTCTCAATTTATAAGGGGTATGTTTTCAGCCCCTTGTTCCATACATTTCCAGGCAAAATTTGGTACATGGGACTAGACTTTTCAGGTTAAACGCTGTTAAATAGTCAGCCCTGCATATAATAATTTTAATTTGCCCCTGCAAAATCTGTCACCGGCACTGGGTTTTGCAGGAGCAAATTCTAACATTGTATATGCACTGCTGTCTACCTTTTAAAAGTGCACATACCAAGTGGAAGTGCATGCGTGTGTCCATGCAATTTTGTGCACAAGCATGGGGAAGTGAGGAAAAGGCCGCACTGAAATTTTACCCCTAAAGGTATGTCTACACTGCAGTATATGCCCAGGGTTCAAACTCAGGCTCAAGCCTAAGCACCCTTCTTGTCTACACAGAAATTGTGTTAACCCAGGGCTTGAACCCACGGTCCCATGATCCCATGGGGGTGGCTTTGTAGATGCTCGGGGACCTGGCAAGGTCCCCGAGCATCTAGACTGCAGTTTTACAGTCCCATAGCCCAAGTCATTTGACATGGGCCAGCTGCAGCTGTTTAATTGTAGTGTGGACATACCCTGGGAGTCCAGCAAAACTATCCCTCTTTCTTTGTCCTCTGGACAGTCAAATTTGGTGGAAAGTCAGGTTTTCCCACACTGCACCACAAACAAAGGGCTAGAGCAACCACATTTCAGGAAGGCGCTAGGAAGTCTGGGATATGCTTGGTTGGACTAGGGTCTGCGTACTGCAGTGTGGACCCTGGACTCCCAGGTTAGAAACTTCTTAACGTAGGGTTGACAGCTAGTGTAGATGCTCAAGCCCTGGATTCTCGAATCCAGGATCCACTGATTTGAATTCCACTAAACCGAGCCTTACACTGCAGTGTAGACATACCCTAAAACTATATTACTTGCGTAAAGATATACCACAGAACTAAAGGGGAGACTGAACTAAAAGCTCTGTTTCAACAATGTAATGGGATGACATAAAACCCTAAATCCAAATATGCTGAACTTTGGGGTGTTTGGAATTCAGATCCAGAACCGAACGTTGCAGTTCAGGCCCATCCCTCTATGAAACACGTTTATCCATATATTATCCATCATCATAAATCAGCTTCTCAACACTTTCATACTGCAGACCACATTTTAGAGAGACTGTTTCATGGGCCCTCTCACCTCCCGCTTACTAATGCTTGGGCCACTTCCCATTTCATCGGGGATCACATAACGTCCCCATGAGAAAGACAGCATGGCTCCCGGCGAGCATTTTAGAATGTGAATATTCACTGTGGTTTCATATTGGGAAATAATGAAGAACAATGGTTTTGACCCTCTGTTTAATTTAAAAAAAAAATGAAATAAAGTACATTTCAGAATGAAAAGTCATTTCAAAACAAAAAAGAAAAATCGGAACTCTTTGTTCCACAAAAGGTCAAAACAGGATGTTGTGACCTTTTAAAGATTACCCTCCCCCGCTTTTTTATTTTTTTTGCAAAACATATTTTCATTGATGTCGATACGATTTGGTGAAAAATTGCAGTTCCGTTGAAGCAGCATTTTCCAACTGAAAACTGTTTGAATGAATATTTTCTCACCAGCTTTACGGTCAACCCCTCATTAGTGACAAATTCACAAGTGACTCAGAATTTTGGGTGAAAAAAATCATTTTTTTTGGAAAAGGTAGGCTAGATAGAATTTGCATCTTGAGTGCATTCTGGGTTATCAAGACACCTGCCATCTATTACATTAGGATGCTTTTTTGCTTTTACCAGCTTTAGAAATCTTTGCCGTGCACGGGTTTAAAATGTTAAGCAGTAAAAGTTATGAGGTCTATGTCCATGATTCTGATAGCAAAACAGAGACAATTTAACTCCTGCAAATGGTTTAATTTTAATTGGAGAATACTGAACGCCTGAAAAGGTGTCCAACTATCTCTCTGTTATAAAGCTACCTCGTGTTTACAGACCACAGAGTGAAATATTTTACCCTAAGTATGAACCTACTGTGTGCAGCTGTGATTTAAAATATCTAATCAGCTATAGGGCCTGAGCGCATGCCTGGAAGAAGCCAAAAGCCATCTTCTAGTCATCTGTATTTTTTATATCTTTAGCTGAGAGGTAATAATGAAAGCATATTTTGCACTTCAAAACTATAACTTGCCTTTGCAGTCTCGCAGACCCAGAACTTATCAGTAAACAAACATAAAAAAGGCAAACAGCAGTCTTGATTTGTGTTATACATTGTGAAAGTCATTAGCTATGAGTCAGGTAGCAAAACTTATATGTTCTCTTTTTGACAGTGATGACAATTTAATAGTATTTGACTCCACCGAGTTACATAGAGCATCCTGCGGCAATGAAAGAGGCTGTTTATCAAAATGATAAACATGTTTTCATTTCCTCCTTGGCTGCATGTATGTGATCAGAAGTCTAAGGCCATCAAGAATTCACTTATTCTGGCCACCAGGCAGACATTAAACTATTCAGGACCATCTGTGCTTGAAATGAGTTCCACTTAATGGACCTTCGTAAGGCAGGTCAGTCATAATGAATGCAAGTGTGCATGAATGCATGAGTAAAGCAGCATTTAGTTGAGACTTCTTGGGTTGTTGTGCAGAGGCACGAAGAGTAGATAGATAAGAGATGCCTTTCTTTTTGGGGTCATATAACCAATGATTTGAGAATTCAGACACTCTATTAGATTTGCCTCCCACCAATCACCATGACACCAGGCACTTTCATCCACTCAAATGTTGTTGTAGGAAGCTGTGTGGTATTCACAAAACAGGCAACAAGGTTGCAGGCTCAATAGGTTGAATTCTGCCAAGTGTTACCCCTATGCAATCCACGGGGGAGGTGTAAAAAGAGGTAAGAACATGGCTCAAGTTCTATAACCAAAACATTTCCATCCAGTTTGCCAGAATTATTACTGGCGTTAAAGAATTCAGTGTATTTATACAAGCATAGACGTTACCTTGTCTACGTTCCTGTGTTGTCGACTACCTAATTAGCAAGAGGAGCTGTTATTTTGACTTTTACTGAATTACATGTAAATGTTACTAAAGGCTCAGAGAACAGCACTGTCACCTTCCTACAGAATTAAACAAGTAAATGCTCAACAGCCTGCCAGTAACACAGAAAACACTTTAGCCTTTTAAAGATATTCAAAGTGAGCTTACAGGAACTAATATGGAATAATGAAATTTTACACATCTGCTTATCCCATGTTATTTGATGACTGGTCTAGACAAAGCGAAGGCAATGCTGTGATAGTCATTTCACCAATTTGTAAAATTTAGAGGTTGCAATTTGAACAGTTTTGTGGTTCAAGTCAGCTTTGGAAGCTTCCCAGCTGTAATTAATACATTCATAAGCTTTAATCAAAATGTTTATGTCAGTTAATGTGCCAGAACTACCAATTACCCAGGACTCAGGGGACAATACTATACTTCACTTTATTCTAAGAAATAATAAATTGCTACTACATTAGCTACACAATAGGTTCTTGCTTCTGACCTGCAAAAATACAACAGATGGAAAACACAAAATCCCAGGTTACTCCATCAGGCAGCTCATAAGTCAACAAACAAAAGACTCATCATAGGCACACCACACGTACCACAATTTTTATTTCTGTGGGCCAGTGACAATCAATATCTGATTCAGAAAGAAAAGAATCAATGTTACAGGGATGCACTGTGGCACATAGCAGAGATTTGGGTAAGTGAGGATGTCTGAAGAAACCAGGCTTGATTCTGATACTTCTGTAGACCAAGGGCTAATTGATGGAACTCTGTTAAACTTCAGTGGAGATACACAAGGGCTGAATATGGCCCATAAAGTTTAACAGCATTAGAGCAGCAACAAAAGTATGCACATTTAATCCTAAAGCTAAAACTCTTCCAGTTCATCCTTAACTTATGCCATTGTGACAACTGACATAGTCAAGTTGGGAGCAATATGCTATATCTTAATATATAATATCAGTTGTGAATTTACAATACATAGTATATGCTCAGCAAGGTTACCCCTTTAGACTAGGTGCATTATTCACCCAACAGACCGGAAAAGATTTTTTGTGGTCTATGTGGTACATACGTATTTACATTTTTCATTAGTACCCATTATTTGTTTCGTTCATTATGTGGGCCAAAGGAGATATGCTATTTCAAGCGTGGAACTATTCCACATAACAATGGCATCATAAAAGATTCCTGCTGTGGATCATTAAGTTTTAGGCTGGAAAGTTATTTTCACAAACACAAGATTAGAATGATAGCATTCTATAGACACGGGGTCTGTTCTCTGAGGAAAAATCCATTTGATTATAAAGAAAAATACAGAGAACATTTAATTTTGCATAAAACCAAACATTTTTGGAGACTAAGCCACAGATGTATGAAGGGCCAAAATCCACTTGCTGTGGATGTAAGATCTTAACTACAGTTTTTGATAAGAACTTTTTATATAGGCCTGGAGTTCACAGCTTGGCCTGGGCCATGGGAGTTGGCTAACAGAGAACAATACATAGCTAAGAGAAAGCTGGGGTCAACAGATAACCTTGTGTGTTTCAAGTCAGTGAGTGGAGTCAGCATAACTCCGAATGTAATTGGGCATCCTTATCGTGAGTTATAGACGCATGGAGAAAGGCCTCACGGTTACTCCCTAATGCAGGGAGGAGATAGTGGTACAATACCCCTCAGATCCCAGACAAAGTTCGGGGAGAGGCCTAATATGATTGACATGAGTTATGACACCTTTCCCTCACAGATGTATGCCAATCTTAGCCCACAGAAATGCAAGGGTAAACTTACAAACAGTTGTTATAGTTAAGTACTAATTACTCCTTTTTTGCTCTAAATCTCCAGGAATGTACCTGTTGGTCAACTGGGAAAGCTGCTCCCTTATTCCCCTGGACCCCAAAATTAGGATTTAACCTATATACTTTAATAGACATTGTGTGTCAGCAATATGTTAATTTGAGCCTTGGGTGGAGCCATTATGTAATCTTTTAGACCATTGGCTTATTGTGCTTATCTTGTCTTGCTGCTAAAACCTATCCAGGGGTTTGGGAAAACCCATCCCCGTTGCTTCTCTCCACCCAATAAGCACCCTATATAATCTATTGTAATTAATTGTTCTGCAGTGTCTCTGAGCCTGATAAGCAAGGTGACACTCCGCGAGCGCTGTGCGTAATAAACTCTACATGGTGTACATTTTGGTCCTTCAGTTTGGGGGCTCATCCGGGATACAAGCTTGTGAGGTGATTAAGGAGCTGAGACTGAAATCCAAAGGAGGTGAGTATCTTTAATTTACCACCTCATTAGGCCAGGGATAGAAGTCTCTCATCCTCTTTCAGACACATCTTGTTCCCACTTTTAAAATTTAAGTGCAAAAGGAACCTAGACACATATAGTCCAAGCAGAGGGGTTAAATAAGGGTACCAGTTGGGAGGGAAGATGAGTGCAAGAGGAAAGGAGTACTTGTGGCACCTTAGAGACTAACCAATTTATTTGAGCATAAGCTTTCGTGAGCTACAGCGGCACGTTTAAACTAAGGGGTGTGTTATGGAGCACTTGAATAAACCACTAGCAAGCGACTGGCTGTGCGTTAAGCCCAGGACTGGGTGGGTAGGCAAGCGGTAGGCAGTGCAAACTGGGGGTCCCATTTCCTCATTGCACGTTACATTGCAAGTCCCAGGGGAGCCCTCCCCCCCCCGCAGGCATGAGACATACATACCTTAGAATAGCACAAAGTCTCCAACCAATAAGGCCGGCAATTGTGTGTAACTTAAGACTGCAGTATTCAAAGAAGGGGAAGACGTACATCCCCATCAAAGTTGTCAGTGTGGAGATTTAGACCACAGTAAAAAAGGGGGAAGACGTACATCCCCATCAAAGCTGTCAGGTGTGGAGATCGAGACCACAGAATTTAAAGGGGGAAAGGTAAATCCCCATCAAGGCTAAACAGCCGTGGAGATTAAGACTACGTTGTTAAGGGGGGGAGATGCAAATCCCCATCAAGGCTGACAGCTGTGAAGATTAAGATCATGGGGTGTCAATGGGAAGATGTACATTCCCAACAAGGTCAGCAGCCAGGGTGATTAAAACCCATTGCATCAAAGGGGGAGACGAGAGTCAGCCCTCGGGAATATTTGGAGTATAAACATGTCCAAACTCTGCAAGCAGCAGTTAAAAAAGCAAACTATGTTGCAGCCAGACCAGAGGAAGAATTGGTTAAATGGTAGAGTGACCAAAAAGGTGACAAAACAAACACAGCAGTAATAGTTATATTGGATATACTCAACATAAAAACAAAGAAAAGAAAATAGGACTTTTTAAGCTGAAAATAAGGCACTAAAAGATAAAAGCCTGTGCCAGAACGATAACACTCCCTTTAAAATGTGTAACTGTCAAAAAACCCCAGAGGAGGAGAATCACAATCATACAATGTTAGGGTTGGAAGGGACCTCAGGAGGTCATCTAGTTCAATCCGCTGCTCAAAACAGGACCAATCCCCAATTTTTGCTGCAGATCCCAAATGGGCCCCTCAAGGATTGAACTCACAACCCTGGGTTTAGCAGGCCAATGCTCAAACCACTGAGCTATCCCACCCCTCCAATCACTATGCCTGAGACATACTTCCAGATCAGATGAGGGGGAGCTCACATGCAGTTACCACTCACCATCTAGAGATCTAAAAAATAAAAGCCTGAAAAGGGACAAAAAGAAAAGGAGGACTTGTGGCACCTTAGAGACTAACCAATTTATTTGAGCATAAGCTTTCGTGAGCTACAGCTCACTTCATCGGATGCATACTGTGGAAAATACAGAAGATGTTTTTATACACACAGACCATAAAAAAATGGGTGTTTATCACTACAAAAGGTTTTCTCTCCCCCCAAACCCACTCTCCTGTTGGTAATAGCTTATCTAAAGTGATCACTCTCCTTACAATGTGTATGATTTGTGCTGGAAATGGCCCACCTTGATTATCATACACATTGTAAAGAGAGTGATCACTTTAGATAAGCTATTACCAACAGGAGAATGGGTTGGGGGGAGAGAAAACCTTTTGTAGTGATAAACACCCATTTTTTCATGGTCTGTGTGTATAAAAACATCTTTTGTATTTTCCACAGTATGCTTCCGATGAAGTGAGCTGTAGCTCACGAAAGCTTATGCTCAAATAAATTGGTTAGTCTCTAAGGTGCCACAAGTCCTCCTTTTCTTTTTGCGAATACAGACTAACACGGCTGCTACTCTGAAACCTGAAAAGGGACAGTTCAATGAGGGAAGCAGGATGGGGCCCAAACAAGCGGGCAGGCAACAAATAAAAAATAAAAAAACAGGCTGGAAGCCCTGAGGGCATAGTGGCAGTAGTAAAAAAAACAAAAAAACAAAACAAAAAAAAACAAGCAAGCAAACAAACAAAAAAAAATTGTTACCAGATAAAGAGCAACCCAAAATACCATAAATCTACTGTCAAAACAAACATTTTGTTTGTGTTTTATGTTTTGTCTTGTGTTGTTTGTCCTGTTGCTAACATTATTGTGTATTAAAAACTACTGCATTAAAAAAAAAAATTCCCAGAGTACAGGAATGGGAATTCAAATCCCTGAAACAGTACTTGGAACGGTGAAATCTGAGTTAATAAAGGTGTCATTTTGGGAAATAAGCAAGTGATTTTTTTAAAAAAAGGGAAAAGTTAACTATGCAGGGGCTGGAGGGAATTAAGCAATCAAACGTTGTAAAAATGTTAAAAAAAATAGGTGTAATAAAAAAGAATTCTTGGTTTCTTTGCAGCCATTCTGAAGGAAAATGGGCCCTTTTTCAAAGGAATGTCTGTAAATAATCCAGGCCAAAAGACAATCTAATTGAAATAATTTGACTATAAACAATTTAGTCAAATTCGCTAAAAGAACATAAGGGGTTTCTATTGAAACTTAACTGCCCCCAAATGTATACAAATTAATCTATAAACAGCTGTGTAAAATTTGTATATGAAGTAAATATGTGAGTCTTAAAAACCTAAATCAACACTCCTGGTTTGGAAAAAACTCTGTTTTGTAGGTTTAAAATAAATTGGGGTTTTGTTTTGTTTTGTTTTAAAATAATACCACTAAAATCCGTTTAACTCTTTAATTCAAACTGCAAAACTAAAAAACACTGTTGCCAAATACAGATAACTAGTGTTGTTTGGCTTTGGTATTTAGCATTTAACCCTTAAGGTACCTCAATGCTTCATAACATTCAATATCTTTATACAAAACCAAAGTCATGGCTGCAGCAGGGCAATCAAACCCAGAAAAAAGAAAGAAAAAAACAAGTTAGAAGGACAAGGCTGTGTGTGTAAAAATCACCTCTGGTATGGGGGGGAGGAACTGGTAGCCCCCGAGTGCATATGGGCTCTGCCACTCCATGCCATTCACTCTTCAGCTCATCTGGGGTGCAGACAAATAAGGGCTGCCCTGAAGCACTGATGGTGGCCAGCCATGAAAAAAAGATTACAATTTCTTAAAAGATGTGTAACATGTGCACAAGTAAATGTGGGTAGGAGGAAAAAGGTAACCCATAACCATCAACCACGGCCAAAGAAACCATGGCAAAATCTGCAAACTAATTTTACTAGGCCCTTTGCAGACAGGTTACAAAACTACATTAAGGTATTGCACAATGAATTAAAAAACAAACAAAAAAAACCCTATACAACCAAGTAAAAGAAAATCAAACCATTTCTGGATAATAACAGCAGTCTGAACAAACCTGCATTTAAGGTTAGGGAAAAATGAAAACATTTTAAAGGCACCGAAATCAGTTAAAACTGTTTCAACCAGTGCTTGCCAATACTAACAATGTCTCCACAGGTGAACAGGAAGAAGGACTGAAGGGTAACCGTGAGGGAATTCCTGCTGTGGCTCCTGCTGCCCCTGTGGTGCATGATGAAGGATGCAAGTAGTGTGCCATGTGAAAGGGAGGATTAAACACTAATAGGGCCAGTCGACTAATCTTAGACAGTTTAAAGGATCTGTCAAACTCTGTGTCCACCTCATTGGATATAAGAAAATACCTGGGTCAAGAATTCACCAGCCTGTTAATAAATGGTACCAAAATAAAGGAACTGTTGGAGAGCAGGGCAAACATTGGTCATCACCACACAGGGAATTGTAACCGATCTCCTGGATGGCCAGGTCCACCCAACCCTTATGGAAGTGGTGGGACCCCATCTCCCCATTACCCCTTCATAACAATGAGGAAACAAAGAATTAATGAGAGTCCAAAGACCAGCTTGGACAGGTCACAGCATAATCTTCTGTCTCCTAGTGCCTCTGGGAATCCCTCACTCACAACGAGCTAGAATGGTGACCTCCCTGCCAGTATGGAGGAGAGGTCATATTACTAAAAATAAAAGTCATTGCATATTCCGAGGTCGCCGGGAAAGCATTGTACCCTAGTGAATGTTGCACCCACTTTAATAAGGAAATTCTATGTATATGCCCTTATTATGTTCTAACAAATCTGTCTAGGTTTGAAGTGGCTGTCACTGAAAAACTGCAAAAAGAAAAGGAGTACTTGTGGCACCTTAGAGACTAACCAATTTATTTGAGCATGCGCTTTCGTGAGCTACAGCTCACTGCATCGGATGCATACCTGAAAAACTGATGCACATGGAGCTGGCCCAGATTAACTGTACCTATTGGTGTGTGATTGCCCAAAACCACTCCATTGAGTTAAATGGAAAGCCCTGCCCCTCGACACATCCATCCGTGTGCATGATGGTCCTCCAAAGGGCAACACTGATTGTTGATGGGATGTGGCTCCACCGTACTCCGCCAACGATGGGTAACCTAACATGGGATCTGGAATGGCACTATGACAGTAAGTATCTAGAGGAGGGTCTTCTGGCCCTGCAGGCGAAGATCAAGGAGTTGGTGCCCGAGGCCCAAAGACACATTGGGGAAGGCCATCTGAGGTACACTCAGATAGGGGAGACTGTGGACCAGGCCGGTGTTAAGTACTCTGAGGCACAGAATCAGGCAGTGGAGGTTTAATCAATAATTATGGGCAATGCCATCTCAGGTAACAAAATCCCCTGGGAATGGATCTGGGTGCTATTCTGCCAAATTATGTGGGGCGTGTCCATCCTGACATTCCTGATGGTGTTAATACTTTACCAGCAACTCCAAAGCAAGCTGAAAACGTTAAATTTGTTTTATTTGACCTGGCGGGTTAGGAAACCCTAGGGTCAAGAGGAGGGACTGAAGGGCCAAAATCCATTTGCTGTGGATGTAAGATCTTAACTACAGTTTCTTCTAAGAACTTTCATATAGGCCTGGAGTTCACAGCTTGGCCTGGGCCATGGGAGCTGGCTAACAGAGAACAATACATAGCTAAGAGAAAGCTGGGGTCAACAGATAATCTTGTGTGTTTCAAGTCAGTGAGTGGAGTCAGCATAACTCCGAATGTAATTGGGCATCCTTATCGTGAGTTATAGACACATGAAGCACGGAGAAAGGCTTCACAGTTACTCCCTAATGCAGGGAGGAGATAGTGGTACAATACCCCTCAGATCCCAGACAAAGTTTGGGGAGAGGCCTAATATGATTGACATGAGTTATGACACCTTTCCCTCACAGATGTATGCCAATCTTAGCCCACAGAAATGCAAGGGTAAACTTACAAACAATTGTTATAGTTAAGTACTAATTACTCCTTTTTTGCTTTAAATCTCCAGGAATGTACCTGTTGGTCAACTGGGAAAGCTGCTCCCTTATTCCCCTGGACGCCAAAATTAGGATTTAACCTATATACTTTAATAGACATTGTGTGTCAGCAATATGTTAATTTGAGCCTTGGGCGGAGCCATTATGTAATCTTTTAGACCATTGGCTTATTGTGCTTATCTTGTCTTGCTGCTAAAACCTATCCAGGGGTTTGGGAAAACCCATCCCCGTCGCTTCTCTCTACCCAATGAGCACTCTATATAATCTATGGTAATTAATTGTTCTGCAGTGTCTCCGAGCCCGATAAGCAAGGTGACACTCCGCCAGTGCTGTGCGTAATAAACTCCTGTGCTTAACTCTACATGGTGTCCATTTTGGTCCTTCATGTACAATCAAAAACATATGGACATAAGATCTGGAAAACTCCTGTTTGTACTGTCACCAGGCTAAAAGTGCCATGGCATTAAAAATGTTAAAGTGGCCTCCCTCATTAACAGGCTTACACTGAACTCTCCTGAAAGCAAGAATGTGGCATGCCTTTTATGGGATGGATTATGGCATCTGCAGACAGAGGCATGCTGGTGAGGTGGCCTTGCTGCAGCTAGAACAGTAGTGGGCAACCTGCGGCCCATCAGGGCAAGCTGCTGGTGGGCCACCAGACCGTTTGTTTACATTTGCACGTCCGCCCGCAGTTCCCAGTGGTTGTGGTTCACTGTTCCTGGCCAATGGGAACTGCGAGAAGCGTCGGCCAGGTCCGTGACGCTTCCCACAGCTCCTATTGTCTGGGAACGGCGAACCGTGGCCACTGGGCGCTGCAGGTGGACGTGCAAATGTAAACAAACGGTCTGGCAGCCCGCGGGCTGCAGGTTGCCCACCACGGAGCTAGAACTCCCAGCTGGGATTTTTGCTGACTCAGCCAAACTTAGAGGAGAGGTAACAGCATGCACATGATACAGTATGTCATGGGCCTTCCATCTCCTGTTCTTCTCTCCACTGTTTGAAGTATGCCACATTCATTGCTAGCAACTTTAAGCTCTGATCCAAATGCTACTGACATGACTGGTCGTTGGATCAGACCCTTCGTCAAAGCCAGAAATTTGTTGTTCTCTTTCATTTGTACTTGCAAATTTCACCAGTGCAATGGTTGACTTTCCTCTGATAGAATGCTAAGTTTGAAGAACATTTAAAATTGTTAGCACAACCAGATCTCTGAGCTCACTGTAACTACAAAGCAATTTGGTGGAATACAAAAGCAAAAGTTTTAATAGATTCTGGAGTCACAGTTTCACTCAAATGAATTCTTATTATTCTTGTACAATAATCTCAGGGCTACAGGTTACCTGGGACCCTGCTAAGATGCTTAGCAATGTGTTAGGGAGGCAGACACAGACATAGGTACTCCTGCACTTATCTCAGCTGCTGATTTGGAGCTTAAAGACAGGTAACTCAAGATAAAGAAAAAACCCCAAAGGTATGCAATATGTATTTATTTACACATCTAAAGTAATTACTATAATAGCTATGGTACTTAACAGATAAATATTATTATTAATATTGCAAAGAATCAATGCTTTAAAAAATAAGTGAATACAGGACAAGTAAAACCACTATCTTATCAAAAGAAAAGAACAGCTTTTTTTTCTTGGGGTCTGAGGTAGGTCTCTACTGGATTATTCAACATTAGGTCTCATTAATAACTCTTTAGCCCTCTTGAGGCAATATCTAAACCCAGAAATCCTATATCTGAGCAACCATTCTGCTCAGGTTCTGTACCCATCACAATGGTATCTGAGCACTGGTCACCAAGTCAGAGGCTTTAGCTGTTCGGAATCCGGTACAAACTGTGTTCGGTTCCGGCATATTTGGTTATGGCAGCACTATACAGCCAATTAATCATTCTGTTGCAGCTGCCAAAGTTAGTAACCTATTGGCAGTGGCCTTTTCAGTCAGAAAGGTGGGAACTGAGCTCACAAACCTTAGCCAGCCACTGAGGCATTCGCAAGCAATAGCAAAGCCACTATTCAGTAGCTCTTCCAATGATGTCCTTGACCCCAGATTTCCAGTGACAATGCAGTATCTAGTCCATGTCTAGCCTAGTTAATGGAGGTAAGTAGGAAATTTTTTCATAGTGGTTTTGCAAATACCAAAAAAGAAGCAAACTTAATGGCTTTAATGGATACTTTACATGGTTTAATGGATACTTTAAATGCTTCTTATGCCAATTTCTATTTTCTTTAAAAAAACCAAGCAAACAAAACCCCAAATCCAACCATATACATACATTTTATCTAAAGATACAATCTAATTGCAATTGTGTACAAAATCCAAATATCACACCATGTCCTTTGCTCAGTCTGCGTATTCTAATGATCTGTTTGCTCTATTGAGTTACTAATATAGTCCTCATCACAATACTATCTGAAAGCCTCACAGTCATTAAATGAATTTACCCTCACAACACTCCCTGCGTGGTGGGAAAATACTAAACCTATTTTACAGACGGTGAAAAGAGATACAGTGTAGATTAAGTGACATACTCAAGGTCATAGAGAGAACCTTTGTCTGAGTCCAGGTCTCCAACCCTCAGTGCTCCACACCATTCTTCCTCCCCATCAGATAAAATTTTGTTTCAGTTTCACAACCTAAGAAAATCATAATTTGGAATAATTTGCTGTCGTTTTCCACACATACTACAGTAAGGGAATATCCTCAGCATTGAAACTCCTGCTTGCTGACTTCACTCATGTTGTGCTCCTTTTCATTCAATATAAATGGGAAAAGCAGGCCTAAATAACTTTAACACATACATTTGTAGTCCCCTAAAACCTTTTGCTAATGTTCCCTGCCATCAAGCAAAGTAGCTTTTAAGAACAGGTTTATACACAGATAATACAAGTGAATGTGTTTGTCAGGCAAAGATGCTACGGTTTCTGCTCCTGAATTCACAAAGAAAACCCAAAGCACAGTGCATGCAAGATGTGGGTGGATCTAGGGCAAGCTTATGTATTTCCATATCAAACCAATATACACACTAGAGAATATGTCTTTCTACTAAAGAGCTTTGCAAATTGATCTCATGAGAAATTCGCACAGGACCTTATTCTTATGCATATAAAAAAATCTCTCAAAGATGAATCAAAAGAAAATGGCATCCAAAAAACAAGACAGGCTTCTGGCAACTAACACTTCTGGCACACAGCATTTCAACTGACATTACAACAACAAGCAGCATTGGCTGAAGTATTCAAGGGGTCATCAGGGCAAAGATGGCAAAAAAAATCATAGTGTTAACCAATAGATTACAGTTTTTGTCTAGCTATTATGGGAGTACCGGCAATTTTAATTATGGCTTACATGCGTGTATGAAAGATACATGGTGTGCATGACAAAATGCCTCCTATGGCATGTGTGTGCGTGTAGGTATACTGTCCCCAATAGTCAGAGTAAAGAAAATTATCAGGGAAAGATGCCTGTGGATGCACCATGCAGACACAGTATAAATTTCATTGCCTTTTTCTCAGACAATGTTGAAAGTGAATTGTAATAGGTAGTATTAGCATTCCTGTGCTGATGAACTATAAAAAGCAGATATGTAACCCACGAGACAGCCAGGAATCCAACATGCTTTTGATAGGGCTCTTTAGTCTTTAATGAGATATTTTTGACTTCAAAGGGAGACCAACAATATCAAGTTTCAGAAATATGGGTCAGACGAGGCAGATCAGATATTTTGGTGGGATCTGCAATTGTAGAATTATATTAAGAAACTTAACCAGAAAATTAGGAATTTTCTAACTATTTCAGGAGTCTGGAGACGAAGGGTGAAATTTTCAAAAGCACCTCAGGGATTTAGGAGCCTAGGTAACATTTTTAAAATTAATATAGACATTTAAAAGCCTAAGTCGATTTTGAAACTGGGACTTGGCTATCTAAATCACTTAGGCCTCGCAATGGTGAGTGGAGCAATGCTTAAATACATTTAAAAATAGGGCCCTAAATCATTTTAGGTGCTTTTGAAAATTTGACCCTTAATCTATCAGTTCAATATTTTATTTGGCTGGTCAGTGCCTTTGGCAGATCCTTACCTTATCTGAAGAAGATTCAGGAGACTACAGAGGAGAGAGAGAGACACTTGCTCTTTGATTTTAAAATTGCAAATTCAGCCTTGGCAAAATAGATGCAATATGCCTGCTTTCACCAGCATAAATTTATCCTCTAGATCGAATTAGTAATTGTACTAAATTCCTATGAAGTTACTCACGGTAGAACTTATACTAAATGCAGCAGTAATAGAAGTTAGAGATAAAAAGATCTACTATGCCACCCAGTCTGACCCTTTGCAATTACAGAATTGTTCCCTACGATACATTTTTAGAGATTCAAGGAGAAGATGTGGAGAGACTAACACATGTGCTTTTTAAGACTGTCAGGAAAAATAAGTCACAGGACAGCTAAACTTATTTGGGGAATTATGAAAGTGGAAATATCCATATGCCAGAAGTTGGGGAACCACACTAATATTGCTATAGGAAACTCAAAATGGCCAAATTTTGCTCTTCTAACCATGCAATGCATGAAGACTATTTCCACAGTGGGAAAACTGTCAGGAAAAATATGTTAGAAGAATGGAAAGCTCAATTAAATACATAAAATTAGATGTATAGGATGCAAAACAGATCGGTAGATTCTGACTCAAGGTGGGGTACCCTTAGATAACAGTTGAACATTAGAAGTGCCCAGGGTAAGTGTCCAGCGTGTAGCTACTTTGAAGGGATCTGAAATTCTGAGGCACATAAACAAATGATCTAGGCTCACATTGTGAAAATTGACCTCCAGCTGTGAAGTGCAAAACTTCAGACACCTAGGAGCTGATTGTAATTGGTGCTGAGCATACTCAACTTCACATTAAATCAATGGGACATACAGATACAGTAAATTACTGAATCCATTCTCCTGACAATGAAGCATAAGAGATCTCAGATAGAGGTCTACATTTGATTATTAATTTCTTATTAAAGGACATACATACATTTATATACAGAGAGTGAAATCCTCATCCTACCGACGCATGAAGATTCTATCCATGGAATCTTGTACCTTTTATATATCTTTTATCATTCCTGAGTCATCTCTTAATAAAAAAAAAACTATTATTCATAGAAAAACATAAATAAGATGTCAACTGCAAAGGGAGATCCATAATAACTAGTTTGAAAAATAAGGCTAGAGAAGAGTATTTTATCGAGGTTCAGCAACAATAAAATCATAGGAGAATATTAAACTTTTGTGAACAAGAGAAACAAGACATTTTTGCAGATTATATTTTGACCAGATTGCTGACAAATATATCCCATGATAATCTTATCTGCTAAGGTGATTAGCCTAAGGAGAATCTAGGGTATATTTACAGGGAACAGTAACATGGTTTATGGTAATGTTCTTCTCAAAGCTTTACACATGCATGCCATTGTTTTAATAAAGTAGTTAGATAAAGGGAGTATGTGTGAACGTAATGCGATCCACAAAGAATACATACTGACAACAAGGCTATGACTACAGAGATATTGTAGACAGACTGATATACAGAGTTACTACCATTGCAGAAGGTACATTAATCTTCCAAAGAATTGTAATAAATAAAATAACCAGGAGGAACAGAACTAAAAGATTTTGGTCAATGTACTAAAAACTGACAGTTGAGGGTTGAATCAATATGCAGGTGTCTCACATGGGCTATCTTGCAGATCAGTAATCTGGCTTTGGGGTTTAATGGTGTGCCAAGTACGGCTGCAGAGATTTTAAAACAACAACACCGACCACATTACAAAATTCAGTTCTCCACATTCCACCTGGAGAACAAAAGGCCACAGCTCTAAATTCTACTGTCCGTTACAATTAGATTAGAGTAACATGCAATCACACTAATTCAAGGAATTTAGTTCTCAGTTATGTTTCCAGTGGAGAAACGCCACGGAAATTCTCAGGGTCACTCTACACCCAGATCACCCCATCTGGTCCCAGAAATGGGCTTGGGATCAGGCTCTTTACCATAGTGTCCAGACTGGCCATCAGCATCACCTCCCCTCCCACCCACCCAACCTCCCTTTTGTGGATCTAGCCCTTTAAAAATGCCTGGAAACAAAACATTTCAGGTTGAACAAAATGTAAAATTGGACCCCAAAACAGCCTTTTACAATTCACCAAAATTCTAAAAAATTTTGGGTTCAGTTTGGGTTGAACCAGTTGTTTGTTTTTTCAGAACTACCAGCGAACTAAAAAATCAATGATTTGTCTAGCTCTAGTCTATACAGTGATATGGAAAGATAGTGGACAGTACTTGAGGAAAGGAGTCTATTAATCAATTTTGCATTGCCTCCGTAAAAATGTTTTACATGACACACTACTGCATAACAGAAAACTCTGATGATCCTTAGCCCAAGGAACTTATACGTACAATCCCACACTCCTTGCCATGTTTCACTTAGGCTCCAATCTAGACAAGCTTTCAAGAAAACACGTAACTTTAAACAAAGTTTGCATATTGTATATCTGAACTGAACTAATTTAATTCATAGACTAATGCAAACTGTAGATAAAGAGGAGTGATTTTTAAAATTTACGAATATTTATCTGAAATTACTAAATTTCATCCAAATTCAACGGTATCACCCAACATTTTCTTTAGCGGTTCTATTGTTGGTCAGGGCTGAGAGCTCACAAAGGGGCAATGTTTTTGGTTCAGCCTTTATTCCTCTCTGCCTTGTCCTTCTTTCTTTTTTGGTACTCAAGATCCAGCCGTTTATCAATGCAGCTTCTACTCTGTTTAAATCAGTGACTCTCCACCATTGCCTAAAATCATAATGAGGCTGGCATAACGGTTAACCTTTTGTCTTTAAATATCCTTGTTTCCCCACTCTCTCTTTTTTAAGGGGGATGGGGTAACTTTAATATCTAATTGGACACAGTTCTGATCCCTTCACTAAAGATTTTGTTTCCTTTTTTAAGTTTATTCCAGTGTACTCCTGCCCTCACGTGTTCCTAGGGTCACCATCTTAATGTGGCTGTTTCCACAGGTCTCAATGTTTTTGATTTCTCTCTCCTCTCCATTCCCCCCGATGATCAATAATTTATTTCTTTTCAACTTGATTTTCTCCACCCTTCTGCTCCAACTCCCATTACTCAATTCTAACCACGATTTATTTTGGCTCCTCTGGCTTTTAACTTTTTTTTTTTTTTGTAACTGTAGTTAATGTTGCTCCCTTTGACAATTTCTTTCTCGTCTCTCTTGAACCTCCTGGTGAACAATACAATACCACTCTCTGATAATTGATCATCTGGCTCCTGTTCAGATCTGTACTGCTTCTTTGAATACACGTACAGCCTGGTTCACTCAGCTCCTTTGTGATATGAATACTGAGGGCTGCATACTTGAGTGGTGATAGACGAACTCCAGTGAGTGAATAATTTCCTACTTTGAAAGCAGCATATGATGTATCACAGTACTGGCTTTAGTCTCATTATTTATTATTAGTTAAATGCCAACAGTGTGCTGGGGTTGCTGTGCAAGACACAAATATGTAAAGACAGACCCTGACCAGAGCAGCTTACAGCCTATGAGACAGAAACAGAAAACAGAAGATGCAATTCAGAGAAACAGAGGAGATTGGGCAGGCAGATGCCACTATTTTTCTCTTAACTCCTTATCCTGGTAGCAAGCAATAATTATCAAATGTTATCTTGGACTATTGGGGCTGTTTGAAATTTTGTCTAAGCTGCGTTTTGATGGAAAATTGGGTTTTTGATTAAACAATTTTTTTTTTGCTAAAAATGTCTTCTTACGTTGGAAAAGTTTGCTATTTAGTTGAAAAGCCCAAACACCTGAAAACTGAAATATTCTGGCCAAGAACAGAAATAGTTATATTCAAAACAGCACTACTGTGCCTCATGGGAGTTGTAGTTGGGGCACTTTATGCTTCCATGCTCTTCTATGGGCAAGACTCTCCAGCTGGACAACATCTCCCATAATGCACCATGACCAGACACTCCTTATGATGCCTCACCTCCCCTCATCATGAAGAAGAAAGTGGTCCAGCCCTCACAAGAAAATGGGACCACAGGGCACTGGAACTACAACTCCCATGAGGCACAGTGGTGATATTTTGAATAGAAATATATTTCACTTTTTGACCAGAATATTTAAGATTTCAAAGTTTAACTGAAAAGTAATTTTTTCTGCCATGGAGATAATGCCAAAAATGAAAAAAAGTTTTGTCAAAGTTTTCTTTGGAAAAAACTATTTTTATGACCAGCTCTACTGACTATGTCATCTTCAACATTGCACCTGAATGGGTCTCTACCTGATTCCCAAATTGCCTAACTTGTCATGAAGGACGTACTTTGTCCTATTTTATTAGAGTAACAGAAATGAGAGAGAGGGAAAGAGAAGGCCATCTTATCAATTCTCCACCCAACACCAAATTGCTCCCTTCCGTATATTTTGGACTCCCTTGCTCAACTTACTTTCAAGTTACTCAAGAAACTGGGCTTCGACTGAAGCAACAGGGGATCCCATAAAGAGACTATTCCACAGTTTAATTTTTTCTGATATTCACCCTATATTTTCCTTTGCTCAGTTTCCCCTCGTTAATCCCAGATAACCCGCCATGACCACACTGAACAACGCTATTCCCTACTCGGTGTCGGCACGTCAGCTATACATAGATAGTCATCATGCCCCCGCACATCCTCCTCCTCCTATATCGCCCCCATCATAGTTATCATTTAGCCAAGCTATAACTTGTAAATTCTTTTCATCTTTCTTCACAAATCAGGCCCTCCAGCTTTTTAATTATTTTTGTAGCTCTTCCCTGCAATATCAACAGCACTGGTATTGAGGTTTCTAGAATGAAACAGTACACTTAGTAACAATAGTAAAGAATAATACTGTGCTCTTAAATGACGCTTTTTATCTGTACATATCAAAGTGCTTTACAAAAGGAGAAAAAAGTATTATCATCCCCATTTTTACAGACGGGGAAGCCTGTTCTTTGTAGTCCCAGTGCCACGTCCTAGCCACTTATCCTTGCTGCCTCCCCATTACAGCATTTTTAAATGAAGGACTGGGGACTCATTATAAATTAGCAAAGTCGGCACACTATGGAGTGTCAGGAGTAGGAAGAGTGCAGGATACACAGCATTTGTCTGTTACCATTGAGACACTCAGATACTATGGCGAGAGACTTAGAATAAGAATTTAGATAGTTACAAATATAGAGCAACAGACACTTTTTACCAGAAAAAACTAGCCAACTTTTTTAGGACTGGAAGAGGAATACCATATCCCATTGAAAGGGTATTATATCTGTGTAATGCTTTCACCAGCACTATGCAGAAGTCCTGGTCTTTCACAACATGCTAATCATAGTGGACCTTAAAAAAAAAAAGCCATACAACAACTAGCTATTTCCCAGCATTAATACTTGAATACTACTTTCTCCCTACATGTATTAGCTCACATTTTAGGCCAGTTTCATTTTGTTATTTCCTGTCCCTATTTTTTTCTTCAAATCTCTCCGATTCTTTTTAATGTGAGCACTACGTGCTCACTGGTGCTTGCCACACCACTCCGTTTATCATCACTTGCAAAATGATAATGGTCCCAGTTAGCGAGATAATTTACCAGCAGATCACACTGTTCTCTCACAATGGTGTTTTTTTTTTAAACAGTGACCTCTAGTAAACTCAAAAGGCAATTTTTTGTGGGGATACTGCTCCATTTGTCTATTCTACTCTATATCGGTTTTTGTAGTGCATTCATCTCTGTACTATCTGAATGCCTTCCAGTAGCGTATTAAGCCCTGTGACTACACATCTGTTACATGTTGTTTATTCTCTCATCCTCTCCCCAGAAGGAGAAGCACATGCAGTGGAGTGTGTTTTGGTAGGGTTTTGTAATAATTATTTATTTAATAAATATACCTGTTGATCTGTGTTTATATTAGTGAAGGCAAGATCAAAGAAATGTGCCTTGCACTTTGATTTATTCTTTCTCCCGCACAGATAAGCTTTACTTTTGTTGTTGAGAGTTCCATTGTGCAAGAGGAGTGAAGTTGTGGACCACAGTCTTCATCCAAGAGCGTTAGGGTCTTTTAGGTACCCCAGGCCTAGGACTTGGAGCACTTTGAAGAGAAGGACTGAGACATTGAACTTGATTTGAAATTCTATGTGGAGCCAGTGTATTAAGAGGAGAACAGGTGTGATGTGCTCAGTGGTGGCTTGTGTTGCTGAGGAGATGCACTGCAGCGTGTTTTGACTAGCGAGATTTTTCTAAGTGCTGACAATTCCATACCTAGGCATATCCCATTGCTGTAGTCCAGCCGAGAAGTAACGAAGGCAAGAACAGCTGAGTCCAGGTGTTTTGTGTGCCAGGATGGGATGGAGCCTCCTAGCCAATCAGAGATGATAGAAAGCACTACTCATGGCTGTTGCAATAGGAGAGCTCAATGTCAGTGAGGAATCTCAGATTATGCCTAAATTACAGACTGAGTTCACCAATTGTGGATGCGAACCTTCAATCAAAGGAGACAACACCGTGGCTGCAAACACTTCAGATTGTTTTCCTCTGCCCACCAGCATAGCCTCTGTTTTGTCCAGCTGTTCTTCATCAGTGAGCTGATCACATCCAAACACAGGCCATTTTGGTGGCAGTGCTGTGGTGGTATGCAGTGAAGGATAAGCAGAGCTGTGTATCATCATCTGCATATTGCTAACTCTTGAGTTCATGTCATCTGACCAATTCACTTAGTGGTTGCATGTAGATGATGAAAAGGCCCAGAGAGAGAACTGATCTTTGTGGAGCCCCACAAGTGAGGGTCTAGGGGTAGAGATGCAGTTTCGCATTACTCCTCTTTGGGTCCATCTTTCCAAGAAGGGCTCAAACCATTTTAGTTCATTACTCTGGGCTCCTGCCACCTCCCTCAGGCAAGGTATCAGAATCTCAAGGTTAACTGTGTCAAATGCAGCAGAGAGGTCCAGGAGGAGGAGAATGAATGTCTGTTCTCAATCCCTTGACAGGGTGAGAGCATCTATCAATCACACTAAAGCAGTTTCAGTTTCGTGTCCTGGCCTGAATCCAAATTGAAGCCAGCACTCTAGACCTGGCACAGTTAGGTACGCTTACATTTGGCTTTTAGCTAGCTTCTCTATGAGCTTCCTTAGGAATGGGAGGTTTGACACTGGGGGATAGTTGGCTAGGACTGAATATCCAGGCTGGGTTAGTCAGTGTTGTTGGAATATTGGTGTTTGAATGAGGAGGGGAAGATTCCTTATCTGAATGAGGTGTTGGCTATTTCAGAAGAGGCACCAGTTGTTCATGACTCCGTTTCTCAAGACAGGAAGGGCCTGACTCTAATTCACAAGTTTTGGGTCAAGACTCCTTTAATGTGTCCAGAACTTCTTAATAAGTGAATGTGCCAAACTCTAGGAATGCAAGTGGGTCGTAGAGTGCAGGCAGAGTGAATCCATGCTGTTTGAGACGGCTTCCTGAATGGGTATGATCTTTTTAGCGGAGTAGGATGATAATTCTTTGCAGCACTTGGTGCTTGTCTCTGCTGCAGATTGCAGGCATTCAAGATTGATGAAGTGATTTACCAGTCTGGATAACTCCTTGGAGGTGGAATTTGGCAGCCTCAATGGAGGTGATAAGAAGATTCTCTGGGCCTGTAATACAGCCTCAACATAGGTTTTGAGGCTTTGAGGAATTTCTTATGTTTCATCATGCCTGAATCAGCCTTCTCCCCCACCCACTGGTGCTTGAGTTTCTGCCCCTCTCTCCTCATCCACTACAGCTTGTCAAAAATCCAACAACAACTGTGTGTGTGATGGGGAGGACGGGGCCATCTGGGGTTCCAGCATGTCAATGACCAAGGCCAATGTAGAATGGTTATGATTCACCATATTCTTGACTCCTTGTCCTGTGAGAAGGATGCTGTTGTCCGTTAGCAGGCTTTGGAATTTGTCTTCATAGTTGGTGCCACCTTTGTGGTCTTCTAGACAGGACACCAGGCAGAGAGTCAGGATACCTGGGTTCTATTCCCAGTTCTGCTACTGGCCAGCTGTATGACCCAGAGGAAGTCAATTAATATGTGTGTGCGTTCATTTGCCCTCCCACTCTTCCTTTGTCTTGTCAAGTTAGACAGTAAATGCTTCAGATCAAGAACTGTCGCTATGTGTTCATACAGAGCCTGACATAATAGAACCCTTATCTCAGTTGAGACCTCTCGCTTGATCATAATACAAATAATAAATAAAATAATAATTAATATTATTAATAAATAAATAATAATAATAACAGTAAATGACTAGTTTTGTTTTTACTGCCTCCTGGAACACTGTGTTCCAGTAACACAGTAACATTGAGTCATTCATTCATTGACTCAATTCAGCTGCCCATATTATCATGGACACCAGAATCAGAAATGTCATGTTACTTCATTTCTTGTATTGTACCCATTAAGCAGTTGCTCAATTTTAGATTGAAGAGCATTCCAGAGAATGTGATCAGAGAGATATCAGAAAACCTGAGTTCTCAAGGGAAGTTTATTTTTAAACATTACTTTTGTATGTAGTGATTTGTAATGCTTTGCATAAAACATACAGGATCCCCTGCCCCCCATTTTGGAGAGAGGATGTTAAATCCAATAGTAGAATGCAGATTGTTACAATGGTGATCAAACAGATGGTCTTGCGAAGAGGAGGAGTAATTGCAACAATACGAAAAAAAGATCTCAGGACGTATAATCTACTTCTGATACTATCATCTCTGCCAGTAAGTACATTGCAGAAGTCATAAAGGTAAGGTTCTCCCCCTCCACCGAAGGGAGGCCCCTCCATACCATTCACTAAACCACAGTGACAAAGAGGGCATGTAACTCAGCAGCTTTGAAACTACTGGCTCTGAACACAACTACAGCAACAGCATACAACATCCAGATGCCTTTAAGGCAGTCCTGGTTGACAAAAAAAGTGTTCTTTCTGTAAGGCAGTTTTCTTATTGGTCTATGTTAACGTTTTGTCAGAGTGAACAATCTGATTGCTGGGGCAAAGGCTAACCATCGGGGAAAAGGTAATGCAACCAGAAAATCCATGACGCTGCAATGATAGATTTATAACCTGGGTTTTATTTGAAGTCACTAAAAAGAAGAACATCTAAAAAAAAATTGTGTTGCACTCTATCAACATAGCCAAAGTAAATGGCCATGCTCACCTGTCCTGGGTGTGAATACATTATAGTCAATGAAGGATTACAAAATATATTTACATACTGTCTGGAGCTGGTGAGCAATTAAAATTGCTAAAAAGTTCATATAATCCATTCACTACTTAGACTTTGCAATCATCTCTTCATTATCTCAGGCACATTTAGCTGTACTCTTATTTAAAAAGTGTAACCCATTCTCCAATCTTTGGCTTAAATTTGTTCATTACATGGTTTTAAACCTTCAATGGGACAACTCAGTTGCTTAATGTTAAGCATGTGTGCAAGTACTTGCAACATCAGAGACGTACTGAATATCAAAACAGCTCATATTTAGTTATAATCTACTGAAATTTTAGACTTCAGCGCCTTTTTGAGAAAACAGCAATTTTGGCAAGTATTGGGTCATACCAAGAGGTAGTCTAGATATTATGGTCCTGGAATAGAACTCAGAAGACCAGAGTTCTAGTCCCAGCAGACTCATTGTGTAGCCTTTAAAAACCTACTTAAGCCTAATTTTCATTGCATAAAAACTTTATGTTAGGACCCTAATTAAGTGGCCAGGTCATCAATGTGAGTGTCGGACTCCTCTGAACAGACCACTTACTCAGGAGTCTGGACAGGGATAAGGATTTAGGTGCCTAACTTTGGGCATTCAAGCTTGAAAATGTTGGCCTTAGGTTATCCTTTGGTTGGGTTCTCACAAGACAGATGAGGATAATATTTGTCCTTCTATGTAAACCGCTGACATCATCCAGTGAAAAATGCTCTCCGGGTGCTAAGTGTTATTAATATACTTACTCCATTTAAGAATCATGGTCCTGGATACACTAAAACAAAGGGCCAAACTGTGGCTGGCTGCTCTGTGGACGTGCTCTTATGCACCCCCATTTTTGTAGCCCTGCAGAGCTGTCAGACACAGCTATTTGCACACTGTTTTTCCACAGTATGCATCCGATGAAGTGAGCTGTAGCTCACGAAAGCTCATGCTCAAATAAATTGGTTAGTCTCTAAGGTGCCACAAGTCCTCCTTTTCTTTTTGCGAATACAGACTAACACGGCTGTTACTCTGAAACCAGACACAGCTATGGTCCTTGTGCTCTCTGGAAACCCACAGCGGGTTGTGAGGGGTGGAGAGTAGATTCCATGGCCTCTCCTCCCTTAGCAGGGCTGAATGGGTGTACAAATAAGATCTCAGAGGGCAGTATACCTCCCCACACATAGGCAGTAGCTTTTTAGTCATGATTGAGTCCCAAGATGTTTGGTATAAACTAAAATTAATGACATAGAATTTTGTTGCTATTTATCTGGCCATGAAGAGGTGCCCACAAAAACATGTTATTTATTGCTATTACAGTAGCAAGTGGAGACTCCAACCAAGATTGAGGTGCCATTGTGCTAGATAGGCACTGTTCAAACACATAGGGTACATCTACACAGTAATCAGGGTGAGTGATTGCAGCCCATATAGACTACCTGATATCGCTCTAATCTAGCTAACTCAGATTCTAGCACCAATGAAGTCATGTTAGCATGGATGCTGAAGCCTGTGCTGTCATTCTAGCTAGATTAGAGCCAGCAGGGTATGTCTACACATGCTGCAATCACACCTTAAACTGCAGTGTAGACATATCCATAGTGAGAGACCTTGTTCCAAAGAGCTTGCACTTCAAGAGACAAGACAGACAAAGAGTGGATTGAGAAACAGAGGCACAAAGAGATGAAGTGACTTGCCCAAGGTCATGCATAAGGTCAGCAAGAGTCAAAAGCAGAATCCAGCTGTCCTGCCTCCCAGTCCAGTGCCCCATTCTTTAGATCACCCTGCTTCTTAACTTTTTTTATTTTAGGAAGCTGCTTATCACCCACCCTTTTGAGTGAGTTTTTGTTTCCTCCTTACTTTCATTGTTGGGAACTAAAAAAATATCCTTGCCAGCCCAAGAGACGAACACTGCTTTATGGGTTCAGCTCAAAGTTTCTCACAAGTATTGCTTATTCCAACCATTCTGTGTCAAACAAATTAATTTCCCACCCATTTGTGATGCCATCAGCACTGTCTATCTCGCTGGTTTCCCTTGTGTGAAATTTTTCACAAAGCTGCAACTTTAATTCCAATTCATTTTAACCAGGTGAGATAAAGAAACTATTGTAGAGAATGACAATAGCCAATATACCTTCAAAGGCTACTGCGGCAGTCAATTTAGCAAATTCCTGGTTTTATCTTACTAGATTTCTTTCAAGCCGAAAACTCAAGACAACCAACTGGCATTTGTGGATGTACATTTGCATACTCATTTGTTTACTTTTCAATATAATTAGCTTTTAAAGCATTACTGGGGAACTGAACAAATGTACTGCATAGTCCCAAAACCAATACAACAGAAACTGTTTGCATTGGAAAGACTTAACTTCGCCAGTACCTTGCATGTATCAGCTGAGTGAACACTTAATGTTGAACATTAATTATATAAACAAAAGGAATGGCACAAAGCTGTTGTCTTTGTTAGTTTTCTTCCAAGATTAATCCTTGTTTGTGTTAGAGGTTCTGTGTCCTAAATAAATTACTGAAAGTGACTGCTTTGTAAAGGTTGATACTTAAGATTACATAAAATATGCACTGATCAATGTCCTGGACAAACAAGCTCCTTGCAGCTGCTGTTCATTTAATGACCCTCACTCAATAAATATTCCTTTAATTATGCTCTGAGTTTAATCGGATGGCATGAGCATTAGTATGTTGGAATGATGATCAGAGTGCTTCTGCCCAGTTATCTGGCATGTAGTCTTTTCAGTCAACTGACTTTGGTTTTTTCACTTGTCTCCTATGCAGAGATGAATGGCAAATGCATGGGCATCATGAAGAAGCAGGGCTTATCTGAATCTGAAACTTGATTTATATGCAGGAACAATGCTGAAGTGAAAATGATAAAACTAAATTCACAAGAACTTTTGGCTATTAAAAAAAAATTCACCTGGCAATATTCAAATGAGTAGGACATGAAGTTAAATCTGGTGTCCTGGCCAAATCCTCTGAAGCTAGAAATGAAGCCCCATGCCCTGAGAAATTCCAACAGGTTCAAAACACAGGAGCTGCCTTCTCAGCAAGGCAGATCTTTAGGGAAACACCACACTGGTGAACTCCTCTCTAATAAACTGCAGGAATGTGGAGTCTAGGTCCTCATGCTTCCATTTCAGAGCCCTGTGTGGAACTGGTCCTACCTATCCAAGAGACCATTTCTTGCACCACAATTATGATCTCCTTTGACAGCTGCATTCATTGCTAGCTAATAGGTGGAGGGTTGTGTCTGTGGGAAACAAAACATTTAGGGATCTGAACTAAGCTTATGAAATTCTCTGCCAGATGACATAAGAATGAACACTGCCCTTGCCACCTTCAGAGCTACAGAAGAGCCAGCTTCTTTGCCCTTGCCTTCCTGCAGCAGTATAATCACCCACCTTTAGCGCTCACGCTCTTCTCTTATGCAATAATAATTAAAGAAAAACAAACACAAATCCTGAATTGCTTGTTGCCGGTAGGGAAAGAAGCTACCAATAGGATTGTGGTTTGGTACTGTTGGGAGATGCCAGATACTATTGTAATGCATGCCAATATAAGAACTTAAAATACAAACTTAGGTAAGAACGACACAGATAAGACAGAATTCTAACTTAGATAATTACATTCTATCTACACTGTACATTTTCCCCAACAATTTCAATTAGATATTGTTCATTTCCTGCTCATTATTCCTGTCATACACTGCGTGCTGAGAACTCTCAGATAGCTACCGTGCTCCATTCCAGACAAGACTACATTATAATGAAATGAGGTCTATATATCCCTCATTTACTTCACATTGTTGGGAGGCTTAACTGGTTAATGGGCCAAATCCATCCCGGGTGCAAGCTCACTCATGTCAGTAGGGCTACACCAGGGATGAGTTTGCCCTGTTATTTGTGAAGTACTTTGAGATCGGATGATGAACAGTTCTATTAACGTATAAAAATCATGCTTTGCAATGTATGCAGAGTGCACAACCAAAGAAATGCATACTGCAAAGAAGCCCATGTGCACAGTGAAGGTCAGATGCTGACAGACAGTCTTAAGAACTCTTGACGCACTTTTAGTATTGCAGGAAACTGAGTGGCAGTTGCAAAGCAGCTGCTATATTTGACAGTCTTTTCTTGAGCAATTGATCTTGCAAAACAGTGACTCTGCCATCCCCAGTCCATGGATTACTGAATGGTATCACTTAACTCCTATGAACAAGTAGCTCTTAGCGGAAACAGATGGCTAACAATATATCTAGACCAAGATGTGACTAATGATTTGGGGTGCCTCCATTTTTGGCTTCCAAAATTGAATCATATTAAGGGCAACTGATTTTCAGAAAGTGCTATGGACCAACTCTCTGAAAATCAGGCCACTTTCAGCCCTAGCTGCTGCTTCAATTTATATTAAATAACTGATAGTGTTAACAAAACTCAGTAAAACAAACACTGAAAGTGCTTGCAAATGGGGCACCAACATGGCCCAACTACATTCATTTAAACATTCAAACAAATATTGGTGGAAAAACTGTTTGTAGTATTTGCCAGCTGTTTTGAAAACAGTGGCCATTGTGAATTCAAGTCGCTTAACACAAGAGCTGGTGGAAAGTCAGAATTTCATTTCCGTGGGTAGTTTCAAATTCGGGGGGAAAAGTTCGTTTAACTTAGGAATGATAGCGCAGAATTTTGATGTTTCCCACACAAGGGAAATCCAAAAATTTAGAAATAAACAAAATGCATCATTTTGAAAATTTAAAACAAAATTGATCCTAATTGCATCCGATGAAGTGAGCTGTAGCTCACGAAAGCTCATGCTCAAATAAACTGGTTAGTCTCTAAGGTGCCACAAGTACTCCTTTTCTTTTTTCTTTTTCCTAATAGCTCTGAGGCTCTGGGTTCAGGGGTGGCTCCCAGAACTTCCAGGCTTGCAGTGAACTGGGGTTCTGAGGGCTTCCAGGAAACCTGCTCTGTGGCCAGGAAGACCTGGAGTCTATAGCCTTGGGGCAGTCCGCATGGCATGGCTTCCCCAGAGTCACAGACCCTGAAAGTTTGGGCTACTGGTAGCCCCCCAGGTAAGTGAGAAGGAAAACTGGCAGGGTTCCATCAGAACTTGCCTGTGGTTCTTCAGAAGTTCAAACCAGATACGTTTCTGCAAAACATTCTGGGTTTGAAGAATTGGCAATTTCTGATCAAACAAGGTTTCATTGGAATATTCCAACCAGTTCTGATTAGCACAGGTGTTTCCGGAATACTGATACACTGGGAGAATTTTACTTCCAGTTTCCATGTCCTGATTTTCCGTTTCTTCTGCTCTTATCCAGTCCATAATCTCCTTCAACCTTCCACCTCATTTTTTCTCTTTGTATTGTTGCTACATCCATTTTTACATTCTTTCTCACAAGCCTGATCCTATTCAACACCACCACGAGTACTGTTTATTAAAGTTTATTTATTTTGCTAACCGTCAGCCTGCCCTGCTAAACTCTGTCTTGTGTCACTTCCATAGGACAGAAAATAAATCAGGAAGTGCTGAGGTTTTCGTACTCTCTCCACAAACCTCCTCTAATACATTGGCTTCTGACGATAACACTCCATCTCTTCAGAAAACTCGGTGACCCTGAATTAAATATAAAAACTTCCAGTTCACTTTCTAGTGTGCCTCACAAACCTGCAAAACTCTCCAGGCCCACTGCTAAGTGGACTTTAAATATTAGCAGTTATTAGCCACAAACATGTTCCTTCTGGAATAAAAACTGCTGAAGCAGATCAGACTAACTCTCCATTAACAGCACTGTCCTTCTGACAGGTCAATATCAAAGGCTTCAGAGGAAGGTGCAAGAAACCCCCTACTGGGCAATTATGGAATAGTCTGCCCATAGGAGAAGTTTATGCCTAGCCCCTTTGAGTCCTCTAAGTATGAGGGTTTATATCCCTTCTAAACCATTTTAATCCTATCTAATAGGAAGATCTCATTATCCATCCAACTGTCCAATGCTATCTTGAATAATACTGTGCCCCAGCCTCAATAATATATTGTGGCTCTGAGTTCCACAGGTAAATCATATTTTGTCTTTGGGGGTGGGGGTGGGAGGGGCATTTCCTTGTGCATTTCCCATTTTCACTGGATGTCCCATTGTTCTAGAAAGTGAAAACAAGAGCACCTGTATTTACCTTCTCTGCACTGTTCATTTTTCACATCTCTGTCACGTCTCCACCAATTATCTCTTCACTGAACCAAACAGTCCCAAGTCCATATGAAATATTTAGTGTCTCTAATCCTTTTTTTAATAGCCTGTTTCAGAACCCCCTCTTTTGTGACCTATGGCAGACAGAACGTAACCCATTATCTCAGCTTTCTCTGGGATCTCTGATGATTATAACATCATTAAAATATTGACTGTAATTCCCTCCCCCCCCCCGCATTTTTATACATCCTCACTTTTTTTTCTGACTGCTGCTGCACAGAGAGCAGATGTTTTCAGTAAATTGTCCAAAAGGATGCCCAGGTCTTTCACCAGAGTGATTACACTTAATTTAAAATGCAGCACTGTGTATCAAATTATTCCTACCAATTTTCTTTCATTTATCAACACTGAATTTCATCTACCATCATGTTGCCCATTCACCTACTTTTGTTAAGTCCCTGTGAAGTTTCTGACAATTTTCTCTAGCACCCAGAAACCACTATGATAGGCACACGATAACTACCTAGACAAATTTTCATGAGACATCTCCGGTGAAGTCCATCTCAAGGGTTGAGAGTTTGGGACAGTGGATATCTGTCCATTAGCAGCTGGACTAAGATCATCCAATTATTTCATACGAGCGATCCAGTAATTATTGGACAATGACTTTGGGTTACAACCAGTCTGAGCCTGATTTGTACCCAGGGCCCAGTGTTGATAATCTCCATATTCTACAGTCTATCTTGTGAAGCATCTACTCTTCCAATGAAATACTTTTAAAACAAATTGCCTCCTTTGTTTTTCTTTTTCCACTAATTAAATCTCCCCTTAAAGCTTCATGAGAAAATGCTTTTGATGTCTCCCCTTTGCCAACTTACAAGGGCATTGTTAAAATCTTTGAGAAGTCTCATTTCCCTAAGAGCAATGTGTTTACTTGAAGATTAATAGATAATATAAATGTATACGATGCAATCGAGGCACGGTGCTTGTTTAACTCTGGAAACGCTTAAAGATAGTGTCAGCAAGTTAAGGACAGAATGTAGATTTTTACTTTGTTTTTCATTGCCTTTGTTACTCAAAGCAATGTAATACTCAAAACATTTCCATTATTAAAAGTGAATATTAAAAATAGCATGCATGAGCATACTGTTGGATACTCAAATAAGAGATCTTAAATCTAGGATGATATACTTGCAACAAGAAATAACATGCTGTCAAAACAGGATGCATGATAGCACACGGTCCGTATTTTCAGTTGTGGATGTACATGTCAGTCTTCAAAAACTCTGAATGTGCATACACAAGTTGAGTAATTGTGCACATCAGTATCCATTTGTGTGTGCAATCACTTGCTTTGTACATGCAAAATGCCTGATTGCGTACTTAGTCACAGAGCGATTACAGATGCATCCCTTGGGCCACGATAGAAAAATTGGCTCAACAAGGGATGGACAGTACATTTTTTATAGTTGTGAAACAGGTTTTTAGCTCAGTTCATTCAAAAAAATTATACCATATATACAACTTAAACTCCACTACTCTTACTGTATTGTTAAGCAACATTCCACACTCTGTACTGTATGTCCAGTATTCTATTCTTACTGCTTGAAGCTTCACAAATTTAATCTCCAGGGTAGCAATATTTCAAGAATGGTTATGAATTGAGGCCATTGTTGGAAGGCTGTATATTATATCTGAAGTGGCAGAGTGTGAATATTTGACATCAGGCTTTTTGTATGGAAGCTTTAGAATTTTTATTCATGGAAACCTATTCTATTGAATACCATCCATGCCCACAAGGTAATGTATGTCACTGAGGGATATGTCAATGTCTTTCTACAACACTGCTTGATTCCTGATGCCAATCAAAGAGCAGATGCAGAAAAGGTAAAAAGCTATTGCCCTCGTAGTTAGATATATATTTTTACACACCTTAGACGGCAGCAGGTTAATGCCCTTATGCACAGACCTTTTCACAAACTAGCTCCTGCCCACTTGGATTTTTCTTTTGAACTCAAACTATCTGCATGCATATTTAAATGCGCAGCAAAACTGATAAATGTTTGTACAGCTTGATTCAGCATCAACACTGGAATTCCACACAGTGTTCAGAGCAGGGGAAGCTGACTGAGGAGAGGTTTCTGAGATAGAGAGAATGGATGCAGACTGCCCATAGTGTACTGGACAATTGGTTTGATAAACTTAAAAATAAAATCCTGGCTTTACCCAGGAATCATGTTAACCCATTAGTATTTTATAACATTTTTCCTTTATAAGCAAGCACAAGTGGGAAAGCGCTTTCTCTGATAAGACAGACTTGGATGACCTATAATTACAGAGGAGTGACTTTCACATTTTTTTGAAATCTACCCAATGCAATATCAGGAACTGAAGTCTCTCCTTGACTGAATGATCACAAAAGCAACTTCTTTACTCATGTAGCTCCCCACAGTTATGCTCCTCACCAAATTAGACAGGCTTATTTGTTTTCTAGAAAGGTAGTAGGGTGAAAAAAAAAGAGAAATGGATGAAATAAAAAGTTCAAAAGAAAAATTCAGCACCAGATCAATGTGTCTGGCTGTTGGAACACAAGGGACCCAACCACCTTCCCTCCCATGAAAAGTCTATTCTAATATATGTTTGGGGGGATTTCTTTAGCACTTCAAAAAGGCAAGCCAGAAGTGATGTAGATCACTATTTCCCCAAAACTCTTTAAATAAAGGCATGTGATGTTTTTATGTCCTTTAAATATGTCTTTATATAATCTCCACAACAGTTGTACTATGTAATAACACTTTATGCTTCAGTAAAACAGACGTTGAGACAAATTCTGATCTCTTTTACACTGATGTAAAAATAGTGTTTATTCTGGATTTACATCAGGATAACCAGTTATAGAATTTGGCTACATAAATGTAAGTGAACTCACCAATTGAAACTAACATAGTCTTTCTAAATGACTGTCCTTTATTCTTCATTGGCAGAATGACAGCATGGATTCTGTTATATGCAATAATACCCCAAAAGTGACATTGTAGTTATTTTTCATGGACTCCAAATCTTTTGATTTAGAGGATAAGATACTGCTGCCCAAGCCCATGTAAACAGTAACTGAGGTTAATAAATTGTTGTTTTCATTAGAATACTTGAACACTTTTTTTTACCCTGTTGCATTATACTGTCAACATGCTAATGTATAGTACAGTGATTTCTTGTTAAGCATAAAATGTTAGGATTTCCATATAAATCAGTTCTTTTAATATGTTTGTGTCTTAGTATGATGCCAAGCTGTGAATTTAAATAATGGCATATGTCATATATATTGGTATAGACTGTATTTCAAAGTACTAACTACAACAATATTAGTAATACAAATATGACAAATTCTCAGCCTGCTGAGTGAGCTGTTGTGATAGAAATTGCATTAAATGACATCCCTACTGAGTAACTAATGAGGTGAGTTTTGCCCTTTTCATTCTATCCATAGATCCTTTAGTCTATCAGTCTTTTTAAGGTGACAACTAAAGTTGTCATCTTGTTACTAAAGGAAACCTTGCATTAGTAATGACAATAATACTACTGGGATACAACAGCTGGAACCAAGTAAAAGTCAGAACTCATCCACCGAAGAGGTGACTGAGTACTTGACTAAAGTGCTTTCTCTGAGAACGTGAGGCTAGTCAGCTGAAAACACAATGCATTTTGATGTTTGTTTTTCAGTTATCCAGCTATCTGTAACTTACATATAGAATGACTCATCTGCTGTAGAACAGTTCTGTTAGAAAAAACCACATACCATGATTTTGGACTCACTATTGGATAGTGTTTTAAGTTCTTTTATATGCCTTCACTTTCTGTCCAAAAAGGAGGAGCCTATAAAATCAGTGCACTGGATAGCATGAAATGAATGACAGTAAAGAAGCATTGTGCATACATCTAAGGTCTGCTGAAATTATTGCAAAGAAATGGAATATTTCAAACCAAAATTGGAATTTATTAGGAAAGGTGACAGGCACTTAGCTATCTGAGACTTGGACTGGTTGGTCTCAGAAGATATAGCTATACATTTTATAAGTGACTATGATCAGTCAGTCAGCACTGAACTAGGAACTCTTAGTAAAATTATTCCAAACAACAGGATTATGAAAAAGGCAAAAGAATACTGATAATGAAGATATACTGTAGTTTTTAGACTAAAAGCATAAAAATATGTTATCTTGGACACCAAGATAATAAAGTTCTCATGAGTCATAAGTTTCAGTCTTCAGCTATGACTTTTTCCATCTATAAATGTGATACTTGTGGAAGCAGCTGGAGAAATTCTTGTCATTCTTCAGTAAAAATGTCTGGGTATTCTATAATTTTCCATGAAGTACTGCAAAGGTACTGCACATACAGTGCAATGCAACAGAATGATGAGAAATAGTAAGAATTAGTCTTTTTGGTGAAATGTCAAAAATTTTGCCCGAGGTGAAATTTCAAGTGAAATGGTTTTGGCAAATTAATATTAATATAAATGTTTAAAATGTACGAAGAAAGTTATCTGAAAGGAGCCTGTGACACACCAGAATACAATCTAAACTAGTGAGCAGCTGTGCCATCCTTGCCCTGCTACCTTGGGTGCCTTATGATGCCTTGCTGAAGGAGTCCCTATCTGGGTCACTCACAGACAGCCTTCCAGCCACATCCTGAGTGTTTGTGCATCACTGCAGTCTGCCTGCCACATTTGGGTTACACTCTGGCTCTCACCAGACTTGGTTATACTGCCATGTGACCCCAACACACACCCAGTCTTGGATTTCTCCCCAGAAATGTATGTCCTGTACTTCCCCGTGCTCTCTTGGCCAATACAAAGTCAGTTATTTCTTAAATAGAAGTAATAAGGACACAACTTGACACCTCAAATGGAGTTTCCCAGATTCTTCAGTTTAAACACATTGGATTCGATAAAACAATAATGCAAGTTTATTAACCACAAAGAGAGATTTGAGTAGAAGAATTGAGGCATAAAAGTCAGAAATGGTTACAAGAAAATAAAGTTAAAACACCACTGGTGCCTAACTTAAACTATATCAGATTCAAGCAAAGTTTCACCCACTATGCTTCAGTAGTCTTACTGACAAAACCCTCTAGGTCAGGACCCTTCTCCCAGAACCAACATGCTTTCTTTGTCACTTCTGGTGCCATGAATGCAAGGGGCAGAATGAGGTGGGGAGGTGTCTTAGGGGGTTTTCCCCTCCTTTTTAGTTTCAGTCCCCCTTTTGAAAACATTTCCAGCTGGGTACCAGGAGACAAAAAGTCTATGTAGAAGGATGCTCCCTGCTGCTTTTTTCTCACCTGTTTGAGCTTCCTTTTCTCCCCTTCCTGATTGAGGACTCGGTTTACTGCTTAAATGCTAGTTAAGTAGAGCACACATTCCTTTGTTTAGGACAGATCTATTCTTCCACTTCTGCTCACATAGAGCTGTGGTTTGGAACATGTATTAACATTATACAGGGGAATCTTACAGCTTCTTATACAATGTTGACATGCATATTTTACGAGGGCAATAATAATCAGCAAATTATGAGTTTTCAAATGATACCTCACAAGGCATACTTTGTAGAAAGTATATCGCAATAGTGTGTAAGGTGTGGACACAGGTACATTCTGTCACAAGTCTCAAAGTTCTATGATATTATTTGTTTGTATTGCAGTAGTGCTTATGGACTCCATTTATGGATCAAGGCCCCATTGTATTAGGTACTGTACTAACATGTTACAAAACAGCGGTCCCTACTCCCAAACAGTTTACAATATAAATATCTAAGTATACAAAACTGTGGATCAAATTATCATAGGAACATAAGCATGGGAATTTTCATAGTGGAGCAGACTAGTTCTGTTTGCCAACTTAGCTACTTTGTCACTAGATTTAGCAACTTTTTGGTTTCCCTAGTGAGAAAATAAGTGTCAAAGTGACTGGTTACAAATCTAGCGACTTTTACTGCCAATTACAGTGACATTCAGAGATAGAAGTCACCGATACGTAGAGTCACAAAATCATTCACAAGCAGCTCAGTAGTGTTGATAAAATCCATTCCATGATTCTTCTTACTATTTTCCTTTGCACACCAAGTCAACATCATGACATCTCAATTGAGCATGACCTCAGAAGGAATTGCATTCCAGGGCTTCTTGGGCTGAGATCACTATAATCTACAGGAAAGGAAAAGAAATTTGTGGAGGATAATTAAATACTTTGCTAAAGACAGGCGCACTTTGGAGAGAGCAGCTTGGTTTTTAGCCAAATGTGTTCTTGGCTGAAATTAACCAACCCAGCCGATGTGGGCTGCAGTGTACAGAATGCCGTTCCCAATCAGCAGAGGGCCACTGGCT